>NC_060139.1:1091701429-1092330001 GCF_021461385.2 Schistocerca piceifrons | reverse complement strand
TGATGTCCTTAGGTTAGTTATGTTTAAGTAGTTCTAAGTCTAGGGGACTGATGACCTCAGATGTTGAGTCCCATAGTGCTTAGAGCCATTTGAACCATCAGTTGGTGCATAAAACCCGGCACTGGCAATACTTTTGGAATTACGGAAGGCTATAGCAGCAGCATAGCTCAATCTTTCTGCAGCGGGCTTCCAAAGACTTGCTGAGACCGTGCCACGTAGAGTTGCTTCACTACGCTGAGCAAAAGGAGGTCCGACACTACGTTAGGAGGCGTTCCACGACTTTTATCACATCAGTGCAACTGCGATAGCTTTGATAGAATTGAAGCTTCGGAGAAACGTCAGGATGAATCAGTGCCTAAAGACGGGTGATATTGAAGTACTAAGGTATGACGACTTGTGTTTTTAAGTTCTCTGAGGCTCTCAACACTGTCGTTACGAATATCACGACAGACATAAAAGTATAAAAGACCGATCACAGAATTGTGATACATGTGTGTACGGGGAGGGTAAGCTGTTCAGTATCTTTGAACAATAGTTGATATATTTTTTCTCTACGAAAGGCGTAAAAAAAGGAAAAGAAACAAATATGAAATATTGCAACACTAAATGGTTAGTGGAAGGATGCGTGTAGCATATAAGAAAGTGGAATCAGCTTTCGGTGAAATAAAAGCAAGGAGGTCAACATTAAGAGCCCAGTCATTGTTAAACGCAGAGGAGAGAGAAAAAAAGTACATGCCTCTTGGATTGCAGGGAGGGGAGAAAATGTCTGCTGACTTAAAAAAAGGCATAGGAATCTGTCGGAAGAAGTAATTCAGCATTGCGAAAAGTTAAAACACCTTCGGTGAATTTATAAAGAACGGTGACTACATTGGGAGTGCAAGGAAAATTCCACTATTACGCGTAGGAAAGACAGCGGGATAAGTGGAAAGCGCACACTGAAGTTCTCTACGAGAGAAAGGAACTGTCTAGTGACATGATTAAATAAGAAGTATGAGTCAGTATGGAACACACACGCGATGCAGTATCAGAGTCGGAGTTCAACACAGGTTTGGAAGGGTTGTGATCAAATAAGACTGAAAGCATTGATAACATTTCATCGGGAATTTTAAAATAATTGGGGAAAGTAGCATCAAAAAACTACTCATATTTGTGTATAGACTCTGTTAGGCTAGAGATAAGCCATTAGACTTCCGGATAAATATCATCCACTCAACCTCGAAGAGAACAAGCGCAAATAAGCCCAGGGATCGCACAAGCAGGTTAACAGGTAACGGGTCCAAGCTGTTGATAATACACTAAATGACTGAAAAACGGAAAAGGAAATTGAGGATCCCTTAGACCACTTTATGAAAGGCAACGCCAGCAGTAAAAGGAAGGAAAGTTAGAGAGGAAGCACAAGCTCGGATTAGGGAAAGGTGGTAAGCGAAATTGGCCGTTCCCTTTTAAAGGAACCATCTAGGCATTTGCGTTATGGGATTTACGAAAATCACGGAAAATATATCTCTCAATGCCGGTGGGAAATCTAAACCGTCGTCCTACCCAATGCGAGTTTACTGTGTTAACCACTGGGGCACCTAGTTCGGTGGAAAGGCACCAGAGACGCAGTTCCGACGTTGCGTTAGATAATGGGATCAAGACTTAAGAATAATGAAGACACTTTCTCCGGGTTTGTGACCCATAAAAATCTTAGACGATGTAAAGCGATGCCACATAGCCAAAATTTTCAGGAAGATAGATGACAGCTATAGAGAAAAACTGGTAACACTGTATGCAAGATCAAGTAGGAAAAAAATAAGGATGGAGAACCAAGAAAGAGATGCTTGGATTAGAAAAGGTGTAAGACAGGAATTCAGTCTGTTGTCCCTATTTCTTTCGATAAACACATCAAAGTAGCAAGGACGCAAATAAAAGAAAGTTCTCGGAGTGGGATCACAATTCATGTTGAAGTAATAGAGATACTAATATATAACTATCTTAAAGAGAAGAAGAACTAAAAAATGTACTAAATGAAATGCACAGAGTTGGGGAGAGATTTGAAAGACTTGCAGTCAACAGGGCAAAAGGCAGAGATAACATCGTCGCGGAATTTGCAAGTTTATTTGGGGAGAGCCGGCCGTTGTGGCCGAGCGGTTCTAGGCGCTGCAGTCTGGAACCACGCGACTGCTCCGGTCGCAGGTTCGAATCCTGCCTCGGACATGGATGTGTGTGGTATCCTTAGGTTAGTTAGGTTTAAGTAGTTCTAAGTTCTAGGGGACTGACGACCTCAGATGTTAAGTCCCATAGTACTCAGAGCCATTATTTAAGTTTGTGTGTAGAATCAGCCTGGAGACATATTAATGGACTCTCGGTAAAATATCATCACGCAATATCAAGACAGCAAAGTAGATAGACCCGAAGACCATTGACAATCGTCTTAACCGCTATGCACCCAAGTTTCTGAATAAAAAAAAAGAAAAAAATGGGAAATTAACTCAAAGCCATTCAACCAGTAGGGCCAGTGAAGTTTGTAAATCTGAAAAGAAAAATATACTATAAAGTCTAGTTGTTTTAAGAGCCAATGACGTGAAAAGGAAAGTAGATTAGCATACATGCTCATGAAATTGTAGCGTTACATCGACAGCATCATATAGCGTTATTACGAGAGTAGGATTCGTTATGAATAGGGTAATATGCTACACGTTCTATGAACAACTCAGTGACAATTTTTTTCATCAGAATTGAAATCAGTGAAACGCCAACGAAACAAGCTACGGGGTGTGCAGAAGATAACTCACGCCGTTTCCCGGGGTGGTGCGGGAGGAGTCAACGGTGGTGTCAGATGGTCTGTTGTGATCGACTGCCATGCCGTAGGAGAGTTCCAGTTAGACAGCTGAAGTCTACTGACAAGTGCGTAACTCGCATAAATTGCAAGCTTACGGCTACCGAGTCTGCAAAAGATAGTATTGGAAGGTTATGTCAGTATGACGAATTCTAACACACACTTTTAGTGTGCATACACACTACTTGGCGTATCCACAAAGATTGCTTTCTCTAGGGCCAGTAACTAAGAGAGAGCAAAAGAAAATTAATTGGGATATTCTGATTAAGTCGACTAGTACAGAGTATAGGCCTGTTATTCGATTAACTGAAAAGTTGATTAATTAAAACGCGTGATATGAGCATGATAATTAATTTTCTATGACCGTTGAAGCAAACCGGTCATGCCTTCAAGGCGTACTGCCAGGTGGAGGCGGCTAAATAATTTTCCCGTTCCTCTGTTAATTAATATTACAATTCAAGACAGCGGGCTGCCTTTGAGTTTTATAGCCGTTATTTCTAGCAGGGACGCGGTCACGCAGGAACGCCAAAACGGTGTGTCCTCTAAGAGTTGACACCCATCACCCATACAGCCCCGGTAATCTAAGCTTCAGACGGCCGAGTCATCCCTCCAACCCGGGCCACAGTACCAGTAACTCTTGCCCCTCCGGTTGAGCTGGCACGGTGCACCTCTTAGCGTATCGCGAAACTGCAATGCATGGAGGTGTCCCTGTTAACGTAACTATTAGGAGACTAGTGCTTTTGCTCCCAGTTGTACTTAGTTCATCGGAGGTGCCGCTTTGTAAGTATCAGTAACGCGGGTGTGGCCTCCATTTTATCCCAAAATATCCCTCCAACACTTGGAAGCAGACTAGCGCATCGTTCCATAGTTACCGTGTACAAGGGGAGACCCGTGGTATAGGGGTAGCGTCTTTGATTCATAATCAAAACGTCTTCGGTCCAGGGTTCGATCCCCGCCACTGCCTAAATTTTGATAAATACTCAGCATTGGCGGCCGAAGACTTCCGGCATAAGAAGTCAGCCTCATTCCGCCAACGGCCTTGTCAAAGAGGGCGGAGGAGCGGATAGAGGTTCAGGGCACACTCTTGTCCTAGGGGTGGGAAATTGCCCCTAAAGGCGGAAGAATCAGCAATGATCAACGACATGAGGATGCAGAGGGCAATGGAAACCACTGCATTAAAGACACGTAACGTGTATCCACAGGACATGTGGTCTGTAATTGAAGAAGTGTCATGATGATCTCTCCATTGGCAAAAGATTCCGGAATCGTCCCCCGTTAGGATCTCCGGGAGGGGACTGCCAAGGGGGAGGTTACCACGAGAAAAAGATTAAACAATCAACGAAAGGATAACGTTCTACGAGTCGGGGCGTGGAATGTCAGAAGCTGAACGTGGTAGGGAAACTAGAAAATCTGAAAAGGGAAATGCAAAGGCTCAATCTAGATATAGTAGGGGTCAGTGAAGTGAAGTGGAAGGAAGACAAGGATTTCTGGTCAGATGAGTATCGGGTAATATCAACAGCAGCTGAAAATGGTATAACAGGTGTAGGATTCGATATGAATAGGAAGGAAGGGCAGAGGGTGTGTTACTGTGAACAGTTCAGTGACCGGGTTGTTCTGATCAGAATAGATAGCAGACCAACACCGACAACGATAGTTCAGGTATACATGCCGACGTCGCAAGCTGAAGATGAACAGATAGAGAAAGTGTATGAGGATATTGAAAGAGTAATGCAGTATGTAAAGGGGGACGAAAATAGTCATGGGCGACTGGAATGCAGTTGTAGGGTAAGGAGTAGAAGAAAAGGTTACAGGAGAATATGGGCTTGGGACGAGGAATGAAAGAGGAGAAAGACTAATCGTGTTCTGAAACAAGTTTCAGCTAGTAATAGCGAATACCCTGTTCAAGAAACCCAAGAGGAGGAGGTATACTTGGAAAAGGCCGGGAGATACGGGAGATTTCAATTAGATTACATCATGGTCAGACAGAGATTCCGAAATCAGATACTGGACTGTAAGGCGTACCCAGGAGCAGATATAGACTCAGATCACAATATAGTAGTGATGAAGAGGCTGAAGTTCAAGACATTAGTCAGGAAGAATGAATACGCAAAGAAGTGGGATACGGAAGTACTAAGGAATGACGAGATACGTTTGAAGTTCTCTAACGCTATAGATACGGCAATAAGGAATAGCGCAGTAGGCAGTACAGTTGAAGAGGAATGGACATCTCTAAAAAGGGCCATCACAGAAGTTGGGAAGGAAAACATAGGTACAAAGAAGATAGCTGCGAAGAAACCATGGGTAACAGAAGAAATACTTCAGTTGATTGATGAAAGGAGGAAGTACAAACATGTTCCGGGAAAATCAGGAATACAGAAATACAAGTCGCTGAGGAATGAAATAAATAGGAAGTGTAGGGAAGCTCAGACGAAATGGCTGCGGGAAAACTGTGAAGACATCGAAAAAAATATGATTGTCGGAAGGACAGACTCAGCATACAGGAAAGTCAAAACAACCTTTGGTGACATTAAAAGCACCGGTGATAACATTAAGAGTGCAACGGGAATTCCACTGTTAAATGGAGAGGAGAGTGCAGATAGGTGGAAAGAATACATTGATAGCCTCTATGAGGGTGAAGATTTGTCTGATGTGATAGAAGAAGAAACAGGAGTCGATTTAGAAGAGATAGGGGATCCAGTATTAGAATCGGAATTTAAAAGAGCTTTGGAGGACTTACGGTCAAATAAGGCAGAAGGGATAGATAACATTCCATCAGAATTTCTAAAATCATTGGGGGAAGTGGCAACAAAATAACTATTCACGTTGGTGTGTAGAATATATGAATCGAAGCATTTGAGATGTGGTGCTATAGACGAATGTTGAAAATTAGGTGGACTGATAAGGTAAGGAATGAGGAGGTTCTACGCAGAATCGGAGAGGAAAGGTATATGTGGAAAACACTGATAAGGAGAAGGGACAGGAAGATAGGACATCTGCTAAGACATGAGGGAATGACTTCTATGGTACTAGAGGGAGCTGTAGAGGGCAAAAACTGTAGAGGAAGACAGAGATTGGAATACATGAAGCAAATAATTGAGGACATAGGTTGCAAGTGCTACTCTGAGATCAAGAGGTTAGCACAGGAAAGGAATTCGTGGCGGGCCACATCAAACCAGTCAGTAGACTGATGAACAAAAAAAAAAAAAAAAAAACGATGAATACTGCATGCAGCAGCGACTACAGGGGCCGCTTACGCGCCATTACACGAACTTCCGAGCTCGCACCCAGATTCGCGGGTAAGACGTCGGTAATGTAGTCGGCGGCTACATCTTGCCGCGTCTGCTCCTGCTTCATCTCAGCGCTCGTGGTAGACCATTAATACGATCGAGGTAAAATTCCTGCAAGGTTTCTCTCTCTTTTTCTCTCTCTCTCTCTCTCTCTCTCTCTCTCTCTCTGCACAAACTCCAGTCACTACAGCACAATTCGACAAAAAACATTTATTTCTCACTTGTGTACCAAAAAATAAAGAACTAAAGGTCAAAGTACGAGTATTGAGCAACCCGTTGTTAAAATTCAAATTCCAATAATTATGAACAGGTGCTCGATCGTGTTGAAAGATGGAATCGCTATCCCCGAATTGTTCTTCAACAGTGTGAAGCAAGAAGGTGCTTCAAACATCATTGTAGGCCTGTGCTGTAATACTGCCACGCAAAACAACAAGGAGTGAAAGACCCCTCCATGATAAACACGACGACACCAAAACGCCAAAGCCTCCGAATTTTACTGTCGGCACTACACAGGCTGGCAGGTAACGTTCAAATGTTCAAATGTGTGTGAAGTCTTATTGGACTTAACTGCTAAGGTCATCAGTCCCTAAGCTTACACTCTACTTAACCTAAATTATCCTAAGGACACATACACACACCCATGCCCGAGGGAGGACTCGAATCTCTGCCGGGACTAGCTGCACAGTCCATGACTGCAGCGCCTTAGACCGCTCGGCTAGATAACGTTCACCGGGCATTCGTCATACCAACACCCTGCCATCGGGTCGCCACATTGTGTACCGTGATTCGTCACTCCACACAAGGTTTTTCCACTGTTCAATCGTCCAATCTTTACGCTCCTTACATCAAACGAGGCATCGTTTGGCATTTACCGGCTTGATGTGTGGCTTATGAGCAGCCGCTCGACCATGAAATCCAAGTTTTTTCACCTCCCGCCTAACTGTTATAGTACTGGCAGTGAATCCTGGAATTTCTGTGTGATGGTCGTTATAGATGTCTGCCTATTACACATTACGACAGTCTTCAACTGTCGGCGGTCTCTGTCAGTGAACAGACGAGGTCGGTCTGTACGCTTTTGTGCTGTACGTGTCCCTTCACGTTTCCACTTCACTGTCACATCGGAAACAGTGGACCTAGGGTTGTTCAGGAGTGTGGAAACCTCGCATACACACGTATGACACAAATGACACCCAGTCACCTGAACACGTTCGAAGTCCGTGAGTTCCGCGGAGCGCCCCATTCTACTCCCTCACGATGTCTAATGAATACTGAGGTCGTTAATATGGAGTACCTGGCAGTGGGTGGCAGCGCAACGCACCTAATATGGAAAACGTACTTTTTTGGGGGTGCCTGGATGCTTTTATTACATAGTGTACGTACTATCAATAGACATTCTTTTCGTCAAGACACCGGTTTGATGGTTAGTTGAGCAACTTCGTGCGTTCTACCTTGATGGGGTAGAATACAGATATGGCCATTTACACGCTCTGCAATTGAAATGCAAATATAATCTATAGTAATATCGCGGAGGGGATATGCAGAATGGACACTAGGATGCTCATTGTGGTGTGCGTTACCAATTATTTCCATTAGGTTACAAAGGTCAACTAGTTTACGAAACAGTTAGTGTCTACCAAATTAGCTACCCCCGTCAGTATTGTTCCCCCGTACCTGACATCCCTTACGGACATCACTAATTAATAGTTCTCTGGTTACTTGAAGCTCGAAGTCACTAGTGAGGACAGTGAAATATTTGTACTCCAATTAAACGGGTAACTGAATGGTATTTTGTCTAGCGAGTGATGGTTTGTTATGTCACAAGTGTTGAGTATGAGGATGTTGACTAGAGTTTAAATTAAGGACTACGAACTGTGTTAAATTAACATACATTTGCGTGACAGGCACAAATGTGAAGATTTCGTCGTTAAATGGATCCACGCATCACAGGAGACAAAAAGGGCGAGCAGGATGCAGTGAACGAGACGCGCTGTTGAGCCACAGAGAGCAGCAGATAGTTTGAGTATAATAACCTCGGAGCGCAGGAAGTCTTCTTTCTGCTACGTAAGTGACGGTTACCACGTACCCCATTTAAATGGTGATACTATTAAATTTTCTTTTAGTGTTGCCAGCCGAAAGACGTGCATCTCATTCTCATTCACTATGCACGCCTTCCATATTGCAATTCTTTCATCATTTTAGGGATACCTTTATGGCTAGACAATTTTCTAAGGCAATATTACTCTAATCAGTGAGAGAGGATGAGCACAGGCTATTATTCATTATTTTTGAACCCAATTTAGCACTCTTCCTGGAGTTGCCATGATGACTACCCTTTTCCCTCCTTCATACTTCCTATAGGGAGCATGTGGAACCATTCAATGCCATGTAGTGGCCAAAGTTGGTCCTTTCTAGTCCCACAAGTTGTAGTACCAAACCTGACGCTTGACTTCTTAGTTCCTTTTAACGCTGCAAAGTAGCTTCCCTGAGGAAACTCTGACCGTCTTCTTCCGGTTTTTGCGTGGCTATCCAAAAAGACGTTGTGTTCCGTGGTCTCTGATTGGTCGGGTTGAAAGCGCGCCAGTTCTCACGACCCAACTCTCCCACCTTCCCTTCGGGGACGTGGAACCTCGGGGTGTCCTGTTCCTGCTCGCTGGTGGATACTTGTGCTCCCGATCCTCAAATCGTAAGCATGTGTGTACTCAGCCAATGCCAACTTATTTGGTTATAATGCACTTAGAGAACTAGGGATTCGTTGGTGAGCTGACTATTTTCTTTTCGTTTCTCATGAATTTTGTTTCGTAAATTCGAGAATTTATGAGTAATGTTGTCGTTTTACCTTCGAATGCGAGATCAGCTATGGGCCATATCAGGAAAAAGACTCTTGTCCTCAAAGTTGCAGTATCGACTTCATTGTGTCTTCTTTAGTCTTTTTCTGTGATACGTGTGTGGATTTAAGTTTCTAGACTCTAACTTCGCGAAATTATCTCATGGTTCTTTGTACTAGAACACACAACCAAATGGCGAGCGGTTGGTCTTGCGTACTGCTAGTTCCATAGCAACTTCGTATCCTTGTAATGATTTTAACTTCTTCGCTTATTCGAGGGTTACTGTGACGGATATTCACGTGAGTTACTTGGTTTTCGGAGGCCACTTCGGCACTTTCTTATTCTGGTGTTTATCCCGCACTGTGTACAGTCTATGGTAGCGGTGAGTGCATGATAGTAATTCCACTACATTGCGAAAATGGTAGCGCATGTATTTAATCCCAACGATCAGAACCTTTATTCCTCTTCCCGTCACTCCTCTTTCTCCGCCTTTGTGGAGAGGGCAGACTGTTGAATTATCCATTTCTTTCTCCCGCAAAATTATGTTCAATAGTATCTGAATGAGCAGAAGTAACTACCTATTTTCCTTTGTATTTATGCAAGCGGCTTGCAACGCCTCATTAACCTTGTCGTTATTGTGGTCTTCAGTCCAGAGACTGGTTTGATGCAGCTCTCCATTTTACTGTATCCTGTGCAAGCTTTATCATCTCCCAGTACCTACTGCAACCTACACCCTTCTGAATCCGTTTAGTGTATTCGTCTCTTGGTCTCCTTCTACGATTTTTGCCCTCCACGCTGCCTTCCCATACTAAATTGGTGATCCCTTGATGCCTCAGAACATGTCCTACCAACCGGTCCCTTCTTCTAATGAAGTTGTGCCACTAATTTCTCTTCTCTCCAGTTCCATTCAATGCCTCTTCATTAGTTATGTGATCTACCCATCTAATCTTCAGCATTCTTCTGTAGCACCACATTTCGAAAGGTTCTATTCTCTTCTTGTCTAAACTATTTATCATCCACGTTTCACTTCCATACATGGCTACACTCCATACAAATACCTCCGGAAACGACTTCCTGACACTTAAATCTACACTCGATGTTAACAAATTTCTCTTCTTCAGAAACGCTTTCCGTGCCATTGCCAGTCTACATTTTGTATCCTCTCTACTTCGTCCAAAGTGAGTTATTTTGTTCCCCAAATAGCAAAACTCATTTACTACTTTAAGCGTCTCATTTCCTAATCAAATTCCCGCAGCATCACCCGATTTAATTCGACTACATTCCATTATCCTCGTTTTGCTTTTGTTGATGTTCATCTTACATCCTCTTTTCAAGACACTGTCCATTCCGTTCACCTGCTCTTCCAGGTACTCTGCTGTCTCTGACAGAATTACAATGACATCGGCGTACCTTAAAATTTTTATTTCTTCTCCATGTATTTTAATACCTACTCAGAATTTTTCTTTTGTTACCTTTACTGCTTGCTCAATATACAGATTGAATAACATCGTGGATAGACTACAACCCTGTCTCACTCCCTTGCCAACCACTGCTTCCCTCTCATGCCCCTCGACTCTTATAACTGCCATCTGGTTTCTGTACAAATTGTAAATAGCCTTTCGCTCCCTGTATTTTACCCCTGCCATCTTCAGAACTTGAAAGAGAGTATTCCAGTCAACACTGCCAAAAGATTTCTCTTAGTCCACAAATGCTAGAAACGTAGGTTTGCCTTTCCTTAAGCTATCTTCTAAGATGAGGCGTAGGGTCAGTATTACCTCATGTGTTCCAACATTTCTACGGAATCCAAACTGATCTTCCCCGAGGTCGGCTTCTATCAGTTTTTCCATTCATCTGTAAAGAATTCGTGTTGGTATTTTGCAGATGTGGCTTATTAAACTGATAATTTGCTAATTTTCACATCTGTCAACACCTGCTTTCTTTGGGATTGGAATTATTATATTCTTCTTGAAGTCTGAGGGTATTTCGCCTGTCTCATACATCTTGCTCACTAGATGGTAGAGTTTTGTTAGGCCTGGCTCTCCCAAGGCTGTCAGTAGTTCTAATGGAATGTTGTCTACTACCGGGGCCTTGTTTCGACTCAGGTCTTTCAGTGCTCTGTCAAACACTCCCTGCTAAGCCATTTTGCATTTCCTGTCGATCTCATTTTCGAGATGCTTCTATTCCTTTTTGACTGCTTCATTTTCTGCATTTTTGTATTTCCTCCTTTTCTCAATTAAATTCGATATCTCTTCTGTTACCCAAGGATTTCTGTTAGCCCTCGTATTTTACCTATTTGATCCTCTGCTGCCTTCACTATTTCGTCTCTCAAAGCTACCCATTCTTCTTCTACTGTATTTCTTTTCCCCATTCTTGTTAATCGTTCCCTAAATCTCTCTCTAAAACTCTCTACAACCTCTGGTTCTGTCGCTTTATCCAGGTCCCATGCTCTTAAATCCCCTCCTTTTTGAAGTTTCTTGAGTTCTAGTCTACAGTTCATAATTAGTAAATTGTGGTCAGAGTCCACTTCTGCCCCTGGTAATGTCTTACAATTTAAAACGTGGTTCCTGAATCTATGTCTTACCATTTTATAACCTATCTGAGACCTTTCAGTATCTCCAGGCATCTTACATGTATACAATCTTCTTTCATGATTCTTGAACCAAGTGTTAGCTATGATTAAATTATGCTCTGTGGAAAATTCAACCAGGCGGCTTCCTCTTTCATTCCTTACTCCCATCCCATATTCACCTACTACGTTTCCTTCTCTTCCTTTTCCTACTATCGAGTTTGTCACCCATGACTATTAAATTTTCGTCTCCCTTCACTATCTGAATAATTTATTTTATCTCATCATACATTTCATCAATCTCTTTGTCATCTTCGAAGCTAGTTGGCATATTAACTTGTACTATTGTGGTAGGCGTGGGCTTCGTACCTACCTTGGCCACAATAATGCGTTCACTAAGCTGTTTGTAGTAGCTTACCAGCATTCCTATTTTCCTATTCATTATTAAACCTACTCCTACATTACCCCTATTTAATTTTGTATTTATAACCCTATATTCACCTGACCAGAAGTCTTGTTCCTCCTGCCACCGAACGTCACTAAATCCCACTATATATCCACTTCCCTTTTTAAATTTTCTAATCTACCTGCCCGTTTAAGGGATCTGAGATTCCACGCTCCGATCCGTAGAACGCCAGTTGTCTTTCTCGTGATAACAACATCCTCCTGAGTAGTCCCCGCCCGGAGATCCGAATGGGGGACTATTTTAACTCCGGAATATTTTATCCAAGAGGACGCCATCATCATTTAACCATACAGTAAAGCTGCATGCCCTCGGGAAAAATTACCGCCATCGTTTCCCCTTGCTTTCAGCCGTTCGCAGTACCAGCACAGCAAGGCCGTTTTGGTTAGTGTTACAAGGCCAGATCAGTCAATCATCCAGACTGTTGCCCCTGCAACTACTGAAAAGGCTGCTGCCCCTCTTCAGGAACCACATGTTTGTCTGGCCTCTCAACAGATACCCCTCCGTTGTGGTTGCACCTACGGTACGGCTATCTGTATCGTTGAGGTTCAAATGGGTCTGAGCACTATATGACTTAACTTCTGAGGTCATCAGTCTGCTAGAACTAATTAAACGTAACTAACCTAAGGACATCACACACATCCATGCCCAAGGCAGGATTGGAACCTGTGACCGCAGCGGTCGCTCGGCTCCAGACTGTAGCGCCTAGAACCGTACGGCCACTCTGTATCGCTGAGGCACGCAAACATCTCCACCAACGGAAAGGTCCATGGTTCATGGGGGGGGGGGGGGCAGTAACCCTTATTATGATCATGAAATTAACTAGTCAGAAAATACGTTGCTTCGTCAGTCTCCGTAGGGTCGTGCTGATCTCGCGCTCTTGTTCGTTGTTCTCGGGAGCATTGCACTTACAAAACCACTTATATCTAAATCAAATTCTTCCCTTCCGATTAAGTGAAAAGTCGTGGTTCACTGTGAGTCATAAACAAAATTCCAGTCTATGTGGTAAAAGTAGGTTGCCTTATCCTGAATAGTTTGAATTTAGTAACTGTCTCCTATTCATTAAATTTATTTGTTGACCAATCTTTCCACAATTCCCAAACACAAGTACTTAAAACAAGACACCGCTTTTAAAGACCTTTCCCTTCTTTCATTCAGAACTTCACATACCTTCATTATTCTTCTCTCTCAGAGATGGGTTAAGGAGCAACCAACTTCAATATAGTATGAAAAGAAACAACGTAACTTAAATAAGTAAATTATGAGATCTGTTGATCTGATATACCATTATATAACCAAATATAAAACGGACACGACACTGTATTACTGATATGGGACTGAGTTCTACTAAACTATGATGTACAATTATGAGGAAATGTAGTGAACACAGACTTTTTGAAACAGGGTATGTCTACAGTAGGTACCACTGAAAAGGCATTAACGAGAACTTTTCGCGTAGGAGAAGCACACTCTCTTGAGCTGACTGAAATAAAACTGAAATATTTTAGAGCTCAAAGCGAACTGTGGACCTCCATTTCGTGATAAATACGGGAGGCGTTCAGTAAGTAATGCACCACACCCTCTTCCTGAGAGGAGACTGGTTTAATCCAGGATTCCGATACAGCGTATTATCCACCTCTCTTTTGGCTATAAGACTCTATTTTTCAATCCGACGGCCTTTCGCACCTTCTGGGAGGGCTTGTAAGCCTGCGTGATATCACTCTACTGATGGACGTCATAGAAAACGTCTTGTTACATCAAGAACCTCCCCATAAGCCACTTACCGCTTCCCGCGAAGAGCATTCTTCATTGGGCCAAACGGATGTAAGTCGGAAGGCGCGAGATCCGGGCCGTTGGGTGGTCGAGGAAGAACCATCCAATGAAGTTTTGTGAGCTCCACTTGGTTGCGCAGACTTGTGTGAGGCATCGTGTTGTTTGACTGTGATACATCGATCACCTCGAATGAGAGTGTCCGCGCATTCCGCCATTGCAGGAGTCGCAGCTGCTTGCGGCAGGCCGGCACGCGGGAGATCCAACAGGTTTGCGCGACATTGTTAAGATGAATCCAGACGGCTCGGCGAACAACTCACCGTGCATTTGTTCCCTGCCAGTTCTCAGTAGACACTCTGCAAGCGCCTATGGGTATCTCCGACGCTCTGGTTTTCCACCAAAGAAACTCAATTGAGAGGCACCCGCATGCCTTGCTCATACTGTGGCATCAAGCAGTCAGGCCTGCAAGATGAGTGGTCTGCCAAGCGAGTGGATTCATTCTTATTTATCGAGTAACATGAGCTCTAGTACTCACAATTAAGTTACAAATTATTGTCCTGTTTGAATATTACGCAACGGAAACGGATAACGCACATCTGACTATAAAAAAAAGGTATACAACTCTGATTGTTCACTACGCACTGGCAATACCACATTTTCTTTCTTATTTAACGGCTTTGATCAACACGTGGCCATCGCACTGAATATGAATGGCGCACACATTATAAATTCTGGATATCATGACAACATACAATTCGAAGGAAAAGGCCACCAATCTTTTTCTTTTCACTATCTTTTTTTAATCCGATAAATTCTATAACCTAAACACACAAATTCTATAACCTACAACAATAACACATGAGAAATTCCGCCCAGTGGGCATGGCTTTACATTGGTGATTCTCTGTCTTATGGTCTCGTAATTATTTAACGCTACAGTGCACTTTCTGGATAGGATGGTGGATCTTTTGCTATATCTCACACTTCGACTCTCACACCCATCATCACGAAAATTTCCTCCAGACCGAGTGGTACAAAAAGGAACATGCATAACCCACTGCTTCTGAAACTATCTTGCTACTCTCCCATGCCAACCACACATACTTAAATGTCATGAAATACATCACACGGGCAACATACAATACAAAGAATAGTCACAACGTTATAATGACATCACTTTCAGCTTTCCCACCTTAATTAGTATTTATCCCAGTTTCACACGACACTGCCCCACTTCGTAATTTTTCTTTCCTACTATGAACTCTGGAGGATATATGCACGTCTTCCTGTGCAATGCAAGCCAAGTGGCGTTGCTGGATAGACGGCTGACTCACCTTGCTTCTCTCTCAGAGTATGATAGTTTGAATCAAGCGTCACACGGAAACATAACACGCAAAGTAATATTAAGAACATATTCATCACACACGCGAGTCCTCAGCTGATACCATGGACGAGTACTTCTCTTTATCCTTTGTCTCATACACAGATTGAGACTCATACAGTACTCACCACGTGGAAGTACTCGTCTCTAATTTCAAGTCCTGCACACGTCATTTCTTAAATATTTCCAACTTATAGTACACACGCTAGTAATTCAGCTTAACTTAAGCACTCGGAATTATTTCAACTTATTGCTACACGTGGTTTCATTGTGACCGTTGGTCACTTCCGAAGATTACTACGATCCACTTAATATTACCTGCCTGACATTTAATTCTCCCCACAAAAGTTCCTGAAATAGAGAAATTATTATTCCAAACTACTCTTAAGTATTTCACATGCATACCATGTCTCCACTCTTTTGCCCTTACGGAGCACGCCTAAGACAAGTCTTACCAACACTAGATCCAGCGGCAGAGAGCTGAAACATGGCCGTTCTCCAGGTCATCTCGCACCTCCGTCGAGGTGGGGGAAGACCGTGCTACCCATTGGTCAGCCACGTTTCAGGCGCTCAAAGCTCCGGTAAATTTCATCTCTTTGGTTCCACCAAAGGTGACCAAAAGATCGTCTCAAAGATGATCATATATTCACATTCACGATCTGCGGTTAGCAGACGACCATACATCAATTCATTTCACAGATTTCACCAAACTGGATGTAGGGATTTATTTTGTGGGAGTGCACATGTGATCAATCAAATAAATAAACTGTCATTCTTTCCCACACTGGTATCCGGCTTCGCTGTATTAATTGAAATTGAGTTATTATTAGAAAAAAATATGTTGTACTGACAAGAATAACGAAGAATGTTGTACCTATTTTCAATGTCGGGCGGTACTGTACCCTTTCACAATGACGGCTCTCTGCTTGTAACACACCTCTAATAAGAACAGTTAATTTTGAAGGCTACATATATCGCCGCCACCTATCGGAACTTCATGAAAGTATAGGGGCTTAAACAGAAATATTCCACGGTGTTCACAACAAATTCCTCATTTTTCAACCGAAATTAGCCAAGAAGAAAAATGTGTTGTATTACTTATTGAACGTCCCTCGTAAATATACATATGCTTAAGTTACTTACCAGATGTTAATCAATACAGTTAAAAGCAGTTTTCACAAAAGAAAAAGTCCATCCGACGATAATATAAATTTATAAGGGTAAATGGATTGAGTGGAGTGCTACGATAGAGAAGAGGTCAAACGATGAGGTTTCTTTTATGACATTATTATAGGACGGCACTGCGGCGATAAGGTGATTATTTTGCGTAGAGCTAGTAGTAAAGTCTTCTATAATTAATGGATTGCTATTGTAAAAGTCAAGCAGAAAGTTATTTTTGTGGAAGTTTAGTCAGATAGCACTTAAAGGATTTTTGTAGTACATATTAACGGGCTAATCGAGCATTCTGGCCTTAAAACTTTTTCATTCAAATGACTCATTTGTATCACAGTATCCAAAATTTCGTAGTGTTAAGTAAACGTAAAAAAGATTAGACATAAGAGGTAGCCATAAGAAAATATTCACTGTATGAATTATTTATATTTTGTCTATGTTTAAAGAAAAAGAGTCAAAATTATTAGTTGAAAGAAATCTCCCCTACAGCTATGTAACATTTATGATTGATTAATTAATTACAATTAGTAATTTCGCTTAGTTTTATGTTATTTAACTATTTGATAAACGTGTTCAGAAAATTTGCTTTGTTATTCTATATTAATAAATATTTCTTAATATTGTTCATGTCATTGAAGCACTTTACATATCAGTTGTGGGGGCCAGTTAGGGACAGTTCCCTACTGTGATATTGACAAGTTTCTGGGCATATCCTGTTTTCAAAGTCGGTCAGTTCTCAATGAAAACATTCTAATTTTGTGACTCTCACAAGGATGGGATGTGCGACGTTACTGGTTCTGGAAGGCATAATGTTCACGTTCACAACTCACTCCGTAATTAGAAAGGTTAATTTTAGCTCATATGACGTACAACTTTCACTTACTAACATTCTTTTGTACATATATTCAGATTGGTATGATATTTATTGCATGCAAACTCAATAATAAGAGATCAAACACGACATCCTTTGCAGTATTTTATTTTCATAACATTCACATGATGCAATGCAGATGCAGAATTTAATGTGCCTTTTGCATGCCAACAATGAGCGTTGAGCGAACTATTTAGGCCTGTGTTAACTGGAGTCGAGTGTGGGCGTTTAGTCAGCTGCTGCACATTTCGGTGTAGGAAATTTCGCATGGAATAGATCTTATTTGCTCACCAGGTATGTAAATACCGATGTACTTTGACTACTTACAATGCAGAGCAGATTGTGTGGCTAGGAGTTTTTATTCTACATCTACATCTACATTGATACTCCGCAAGCCACCCAACGGTGTGTGGCGGAGGGCACTTTACGTGCCACTGTCATTACCTCCCTTTCCTGTTCCAGTCGCGTATGGTTCGCGGGAAGAACGACTGTCTGAAAGCCTCCGTGCGCGCTCTAATCTCTCTAATTTTACATTCGTGATCTCCTCGGGAAGTATAAGTAGGGGGAAGCAATATATTCGATACCTCATCCAGAAACGCACCCTCTCGAAACCTCGCGAGCAAGCTACACCGCGATGCAGAGCGCCTCTCTTGCAGAGTCTGCCACTTGAGTTTATTAAACATCTCCGTAACGCTATCACGGTTACCAAATAACCCAGTGACGAAACGCGCCGCTCTTCTTTGGATCTTCTCTATCTCCTCCGTCAACCCGACCTGGTACGGATCCCACACTGATGAGCAATACTCAAGTATAGGTCGAACGAGTGTTTTGTAAGCCACCTCCTTTGTTGATGGACTACATTTTCTAAGCACTCTCCCAATGAATCTCAACCTGGTACCCGCCTTACCAACAATTAGTTTTATATGATCATTCCACTTCAAATCGTTCCGTACGCATACTCCCAGATATTTTACAGAAGTAACTGCTACCAGTGTTTGTTCCGCTATCATATAATCATACAATAAAGGATCCTTCTTTCTATGTATTCGCAATACATTACATTTGTCTATGTTAAGGGTCAGTTGCCACTCCCTGCACCAAGTGCCTATCCGCTGCAGATCTTCCTGTATTTCGCTACAATTTTCTAATGCAGCAACTTCTCTGTATACTACAGCATCATCCGCGAAAAGCCGCATGGAACTTCCGACACTATCTACTAAGTCATTTATATATATTGTGAAAAGCAATGGTCCCATAACACTCCCCTGTGGCACGCCAGAGGTTACTTTAACGTCTGTAGACGTCTCTCCATTGATAACAACATGCTGTGTTCTGTTTGCTAAAAACTCTTCAATCCAGCCACACAGCTGGTCTGATATTCCGTAGGCTCTTACTTTGTTTATCAGGCGACAGTGCGGAACTGTATCGAACGCCTTCCGGAAGTCAAGAAAAATAGCATCTACCTGGGAGCCTGTATCTAATATTTTCTGGGTCTCATGAACAAATAAGGCGAGTTGGGTCTCACACGATCGCTGTTTCCGGAATCCATGTTGATTCCTACATAGTAGATTCTGGGTTTCCAGAAATGACATGATACGCGAGCAAAAAACATGTTCTAAAATTCTACAAGAGATCGACGTAAGAGATATAGGTCTATAGTTTTGCGCATCTGCTCGACGACCCCTCTTGAAGACTGGGACTATCTGTGCTCTCTCCCAATCATTTGGAACCCTCCGTTCCTCCAGAGACTTGCGGTACACGGCTGTTAGAAGGGGGGCAAGTTCTTTCGCGTACTCTGTGTAGAATCGAATTGGTATCCCGTCAGGTCCAGTGGACTTTCCTCTATTGAGTGATTCCAGTTGCTTTTCTATTCCTTGGACACTTATTTCGATGTCAGCCATTTTTTCGTTTGTGCGAGGATTTAGAGAAGGAACTGCAGTGCGGTCTTCCTCTGTGAAACAGCTTTGGAAAAAGGTGTTTAGTATTTCAGCTTTACGCGAGTCATCCTCTGTTTCAATGCCATCATCATCCCGTAGTGTCTGGATATGCTGTTTCGAGCCACTTACTGATTTAACGTAAGACCAGAACTTCCTAGGATTTTCTGTCAAGTCGGTACATAGAATTTTACTTTCGAATTCAATGAACGCTTCACGCATAGCCCTCCTTACGCTAACTTTGACGTCGTTTAGCTTCTGTTTGTCTGAGAGGTTTTGGCTGCGTTTAAACTTGGAGTGGAGCTCTCTTTGCTTTCGCAGTAGTTTCCTAACTTTGTTGTTGTACCACGGTGGGTTTTTCCCGTCCCTCACAGTTTTACTCGGCACGTACCTGTCTAAAACGCATTTTACGATTGCCTTGAACTTTTTCCATAAACACTCAACATTGTCAGTGTCGGAACAGAAATTTTCGTTTTGATCTGTTAGGTAGTCTGAAATCTGCCTTCTGTTACTCTTGCTAAACAGATAAACCTTCCTCCCTTTTTTTATATTCCTATTAACTTCCATATTCAGGGATGCTGCAACGGCCTTATGATCACTGATTCCCTGCTCTGTACATACAGATTCGAAAAGTTCGGGTCTGTTTGTTATCAGTAGGTCCAATATGTTATCTCCACGAGTCGGTTCTCTGTTTAATTGCTCGAGGTAATTTTCGGATAGTGCACTCAGTATAATGTCACTCGATGCTCTGTCCCTACCACCCGTCCTAAACATCTGAGTGTCCCAGTCTATATCTGGTAAATTGAAATCTCCACCTAAGACTATAACATGCTGAGAAAATTTATGTGAAATGTATTCCAAATTTTCTCTCAGTTCTGCCACTAATGCTGCTGAGTCGGGAGGTCGGTAAAAGGAGCCAATTATTAACCTAGTTCGGTTGTTTAGTGTAACCTCCACCCATAATAATTCACAGGAACTATCCACTTCTACTTCACTACAGGATAAACTACTACTAACAGCGATGAACACTCCACCACCGGTTGCATGCAATCTATCCTTTCTAAACACCGTCTGTACCTTTGTAAAAATTTCGGCAGAATTTATCTCTGGCTTAAGCCAGCTTTCTGTACCTATAACGATTTCAGCTTCGGTGCTTTCTATCAGCGCTTGAAGTTCCGGTACTTTACCAACGCAGCTTCGACAGTTGACAATTAGAATACCGATTGCTGCTTGTTCCCCGCATGTCCTGACTTTGCCCCGCACCCGTTGAGGCTGTTGCCCTTTCTGTACTTGCCCAAGGCCATCTAACCTAAAAAACCGCCCAGCCCACGCCACACAACCCCTGCTACCCGTGTAGCCGCTTGTTGCGTGTAGTGGACTCCTGACCTATCCAGCGGAGCCCAAAACCCCACCACCCTATGGCGCAAGTCGAGGAATCTGCAGCCCACACGGTCGCAGAACCGTCTCAGCCTCTGATTCAGACCCTCCACTCGGCTCTGTACCAAAGGTCCGCAGTCAGTCCTGTCGACGATGCTGCAGATGGTGAGCTCTGCTTTCATCCCGCTAGCGAGACTGGCAGTCTTCACCAAATCAGATAGCCGCCGGAAGCCAGAGAGGATTTCCTCCGATCCATAGCGACACACATCATTGGTGCCGACATGAGCGACCACCTGCAGATGGGTGCACCCTGTACCCTTCATGGCATCCGGAAGGACCCTTTCCACATCTGGAATGACTCCCCCCGGTATGCACACGGAGTGCACATTGGTTTTCTTCCCCTCTCTTGCTGCCATTTCCCTAAGGGGCCCCATTACGCGCCTGACGTTGGAGCTCCCAACTACCAGTAAGCCCACCCTCTGCGACTGCCCGGATCTTGCAGACTGAACTATATCAACATTAATTGCAAACAGTGTAACGTATGACTGTGTAGTCCAAGATTTATTATATAGCTATAAGCGGTAGACAGCTTCGTCAACTAATTTATTCTGTTTAAGTAAAGCTGTTGACGTTACCAAAAATTAGACTTCTCCTTCCGTGGTCGGAGAACCTTAGCCCAATAGCCAGTAACTCATTGCAGTCTTTAGTCAAGGGAGCCAGACAGCACAGTCCATGTGGTCTCGTTGTACTCCATTATCATCATCATCATCAAGACAGTGGGTTGGTGGACAATTAGAAAAAATCTGGAAATTTGTGGTAAGGTCTTATGGAACTAAACTGCTGAGGTCATCGGTCCCTAAGCTTACACACTACTTAATCTAACCTAAACTAACTTACACTGAACGACGAGACACACACACACACACACGCAAATATATATATATATATATATATATATATATATATATATATATATATATACACCCGAGGGAGGTCTCGAACCTCCGGCGGGGAGGGAGGGGGAGGAGGGCGGGGCGGGCGGTAGAAGCCTCTCGGACCGTGACAAGACGCCCTAGACGACGCGGCCTACCCAGCGTGGCGGGCAATTCGAACTTTTGTGTATTCTACCTTGATGCGGGAGAATGCAGATACAGCTCTTTGCATGCTCTGGATTCAAAGAACAAATCTGGAGAGGAAGGATCAAGATGGATACTAAGACACTTGTTTCCGTTTGGTTGCAAAGGTTAACTAGCTTCAAAAGCAATTATTGGTCACTATTTGGCGAACCCCTGTCAGTATCGTTCCGCCATAGTTTCAGAACACCGATTCAAGAAAAAGAATTCACAATTACAGTGATTCAAATTAATGTTTCGATGGAGCAGGGTAATTCACGAATATTGCATAGTAGAATTCTGTTTGACAAATAAACTCTTAAAAATTGTGTCTTAGAAACTGAAAAACTGTAAAAATGAAGCAGCAACCATGTTATATTTGACTCCCTGTGCCAGCATTTTAAGAGACAGAAACAACAGGAACAGTCTTGATAGAATCCCATGGCAGGACAAGGCACATTATACTGATATTCACTGGGGGATGTACTGTGGAAAATTTCTGGAAATTAGCTTCTGTATTTTATTACTCGTTCAATAAGCAGCTCCTACAGAACTTGAGAAAGTAAACAGACTGGTTCACGCACGCACAAGGGACACATTCAGACTTTAAACCCGTAATAGTTGTCGCGTCATTGTCAGCGTACCGATTCCTCGCAAGCAGCGCACGAGGGCAGAGGATGGGGGGCGGTGCTGTAGAGTGTAGAGTGCAGAGCTGTCTGTGTGTAAGCCACAGCGCCGCCACAACCTCGGCGGCCAGGGTGTGTCAGAGAAGTTGCAGTCGAACGGGTGAGGGCTGGGGGTGGATGGTGAGTTCGGGGGGGGGGGGGGGGGGGAGAGAGGCCCTCGTGTGGCCAGCTGGGGCGCAAACTTCACGCTCCGGCTGACCCGTGGGCGCATTCTGCAACTCCCGCCGAGCGGACGCTGCACCGGCCGGCCCGCACAGTTCGTTTCGCTTAAAACTTCCACTTCGTTAATACCGCCTGCCGGCCACGGCCGGGGCACTGCCACTTTTTTTTTATCGCCTCACTGGTTAGATTTCGTCTCTTTAGTTTTTATTTCGAAGCGGCGGCGGTGAAAGAAGTTTACACAGCAGGTGGAAGCTGTGTGATGGAGATAGCGCACCAGTTCCCTCCCATACCCTGCCGTCCCCCTCAACCCCTGCACGTCGCCCCGTTTTTCCCTCTCCGACCCTGCAGGCAGTTCGGCGAAAATTTTTCTGTCGGAAAATTGTGAGTGGCACGCCTGCGTTTTACTGCCTCCGCCGCCGCCGCCGGCGGCTTGTCGTGACCTCTGTTAGGAGCAGCTGCTGCGGCTCCGGGGCAGTGTTACTCAATCGATTGTGAGTGGCGTGTCGATAAAAAAAGGCAGTCTCACTCGTGCCGGAAACTGCGCTGCCTCAGGCTGACTCTTATTGGCCGGCCTTTCTTTCATTTCTCTATCCTCAAAGTGAACGATTTTTATTTTGTGCACTCTTTGTTATTTCGTGTTGGTTACAGCCGAGTTCGAAGCTGTCGCCACTAGGGCCACTCGTCAGGTGTCTTAACTGCATAGTGGAGGTGACGGTGACAAGTGTGTGAGGATCAGCGAGTTCTATCTGGAAGGGACGTCGAACTTTAGCTGTCTAAGAGTGTCGTCCTCATACTTAATATCTTGCCCAACTACAACGTGGTAACCACGAAGTGACACTGGAATGCCAAAGAAAATACACTGTTCAAAATAATTAGGGAACACTTACATCACCGTCCGGTGTGTTAAATCTATATTGATACAGCTGGTACCTGTGGTTTTATCGCAAAACCTGAGATCTTCGCTTTGAATGTAGGCAACAAATAGTCCTTCGCCTTCTATTGGCTATGCTAGGCATCCCTGTGTCAGGTGACCCCTCGGATGTGAGTGAGTACCGATGTCCCAGAGGCGTTCACAGGTGGCAGTTGTTATCTGTGGACGTTGTTTCAACTAAGCAAATGCTATGTGACATCTTCCAAGGTGCAAGAGCGCTCTCTTTGAACCAAAAAGTGGACTTTCGGTCGTTTTGCTGCAGATACCAATGCCTCTCCGTGTGTCATCCAAAGGCTGTCGACACGCTACGGGGAGACAGGTCAGTACACAAGGCGAGTTGGACAAGGTCGCCGACCCATTACAACCCCATGTGGAGACCGATATCTGAACATCTTTGCGTTGCTACGGCGTACGGATACCGCCAGAGCACTGCAAGTCGATCTCAGAAAAGCCATTGGAACCGCCGTGTCCGATCAGGTTGTAATGAATAGGTTATGACAAAAAATCGTACGACCCAGACTTCCTGTTAGAGCACACCGCTTGACACGACATCCTGCAGCTCACCTTCAGTTTTGCTGTTCCCATTCCAAGTGGCAACTTATTCACAGATGAGTCCAGATATCCCATGATGCAATGTTACGGCCGTGTTTGTGTGCAGAGACCCGTTGTGAGCGGCGTTGTACAGAAAATCAGCAGATTTCCTAGGTTCTGTGATTTTACTGGACGTATTCATACGGATCTTTTTGTTGGCCACGGTCGCTCTTCTTTTGAGTCATCAGTTTTCCGACTGGTTTTATGCGGCACGCCACGAATTCCTCCTCTGTCATCCTCTTCATCTTAGAGCAGCACTTGCAACCTACGTCTTAAATTGAGCTCTTAAATTATTTGCTAGCTGTGTTCCAATCTTCCTCTATAGTTTATGCCTTCTGCAGCTCCTTCTTTAACCACGGAAGTCATTCCCTGATGTCTTAACAGATGTGCTATCATCCTGTCCCTTCTCCTTTCCAGTGTTTTCCACATGTTCCCTTCCTCTCCGATTCGGCGCAGAACCTTCTCATTCCTTACCTAAGCAGTTCTCCTAATTTTCAACATTCGTCTATAGCACCAGATCTCAATGCTACTATTCTCTTCTGTTCCAGTTTTCCCACAGTCCATGTTTCACTACCATATAATGCTGTGCTCCAGACGTACATTCTCATAAATTTCTTCCTCAAATTACTAGTCTGCCTTGCTCTGTCCATCATTTGTTATTTTGCTGCGAGGTAGTAGAATAGCTAATCTTAATCCAGTTCCTGACCATCAATTCTGATGTTAAGTTTCTCGCTCTTCTCATTTCTACTACTTCTCATTACTATCGCTTGTCTTCGATTTACTGTCACGCATATTCTGTACTCAAAAGATTGTTCATTCTTTCCAGCACATCATGTAATACTTCTTCGCTTTCACTCAGGATAGCAATATCATAAGCGAATCGTATCGTTGATATTCATCCATCTTGGATTTTAATTGCACTTCTGACCCTTTCTTTTATTTCCACCATTAATTCTTCGATGTGCAGATTGAACAGTAGGGGTGAAAGACTAGGTCCTTGTCTTCCACTCTTTTTAATACGAGCTCTTCTTTCATAGTCGTCCACTCTTATTTTTCCCTCTTGGCTCTCGTACATACCGCATATTACCCTTCTCTCCCTATTGCTTACCCCTATATTTCTCAGAATCTTGCATTGTTTTACTTTGTCGAACGCTTTTTCCAGGTGGACAAATCCTATGAACGTGCCTTGATTTTTCTTTAGACTCGCTTCCATTATCAACCACCTAACCGGTGGGCAGTACATTGAAGAGATGCTGCCGCACCGCGTGGTGGTTTCTGCTTACGGTGGGGGCCCTCAGTTCCATTCAACGCCAGGACCCACGTGTCGGGTGCGAGCAGTGATGGTCTGCAAAGCCTCGACGTTGAACTAACTGTGATCGGCCGGCGGTGACTCGCGTCCTAAGCCCAAAGGTGTATATGTGGGATATGGTTGACAGATGGTGTTCGTGGTCGTCCTGTTCCACCAGACACTCCAGGAACTCTCATGGGCTTCAGTTGAAGACTGGGAACGGATACCACAGGATGGCCACCGCAGACTTTTACGGAGCACGCTTTGGCCAGTTACCTTCACATCTTCTAGCGACTTGCGACATCTGTTTTGTCTACGCTGTCAGCGTGTAATCGGAAAACTTTAGTATTTACTCGTTTTACATCAATGTTACTTCTCTCATCATCAGGCTGTCATTGTATTTTTGTGCCTTGGGGCGAGTATCCACTGGTTGCTTAGAAAAGTAGTATTATGGTGAGCTGCGCATCGGACCTGGCCCAAGTAATTTCCGGGCCGTTGGTGCAGACCACATTGTCTGATGCGCGATAGTTTCATATCATGCAACTTTATTTTTCTTTCCTTTAATGAACTCCTTTAATGTAAACCTGATTTACTTGTATTATAGTCAAACACATTCTAAAGATGTTTGTTGCCTGCCTGTTTAGAGGACCGTTCGTCTATCATGTTATACTTATTATAAAACACTGTTATTTGGGGCATTCTTGAGTTACGTATTTAATCGTTTATCCTTTTAAGAGACTGTTTTATCAGTTATCAATAATTTTTCTTAAATTATTTCATTTAACTGCATGGTTTTGTCTTAATTGGTGAGTTAGTTTTCGCGGGGATTGTTATTAAAAATCTTGATACGAATGTTGTTCGTTCCACTCTCAGGTAAACCCACGCCAGTAGTGAGTACCACACATGAGCCTGTTGTATACAATGTTAGAGTTATCTGAAGAGGAACGAGATCGACAGCTGCAACTGTAGTACAAGAATTAGAAAAATATCTGCGCGATCTGTACAGTGTAAGAATATTCATTCCAGGTTGTATCTCCTGTGTTCAACTCATACCGTTGTTGTATGAAGGAACGCTATGGGATGCGGCACAGGGCTATTAACAAAGATTGCGTACGAACGAAGCATGTACTGATTAACTATAAACTGATATTAAAATGTAGAATGGCACCTACATCCCACTCAAACAGGAAATAACGATCACGTACTTGACATGATAACCAGCAATTATTTGGTCATTCAGTGTCATTAAGACATGTATTGCAAATGTGACAGTCTATTTCCTTGAACAGGACTTGAATGACGAGTTTTCAGGAAAATCACCTCCACTTGTGGGTGCTATATTTCGTCAGCTTTGACAACGCAGACTGGGGCGTTCTGCATCACGGTGTGGTTTGATATCAGAGTTCCGACAGCGTCCGTTCCAAAAAGTGTCAACCAATACATTGCTTCCTCCTACAAATATCTCGTTAAAAGACCATGAAGACAAAATTAAAGCGCTTCGAGCCCACAATGAGGCTTACAGCTGCACACGAAGTGCCCTGCAAGGAGTACAGATGTAGATACATGTACAAGGCGAAATGTTTCTACAATCGTGTATCAAAAACCACGAGGCAGACCTAACGTAAAATACGCGGCTTATGCCTCTCCTAATTAAGTGTAACAGTATCCTACTTAGGTAACAGTTCGTTGATACATTTCCTGTTGTTATAGATCACGTCATGTAGATTGTCATGTGAAATGTGTAAATAATCCGTAGCCACGTACGGATGGACCTAAGCTTTCTGTCGAAATACAGCATTACTGACGATGGAACGCATAGGAAGAATCAGCAGGCTCGCGGGAATTCTACGCTGAGACCAGAGATCGACATCCGGGTAGTACAGGGTAGAGATAATGCTGGTGGGGATATTCGTGTCGCGTTTTCACACTCCAAGGAGTGTCACGTCGAGGCGAGGCATGGGATTTAATGCTTAAACGGGAGCATAATTTTATGATCAGCAGATTCACAACACTGCTGCCCCCCCCCCCTCCCCACCGCCACCATCATATTCAGAAACCAGTCATGATAATTTCTTTCACCTCCCACATGCAACCCAAACAACACCAACAGAAACCCAACAGAACTAACGTGCGTTGTAGACTTCTTCCGCCACAAGTTCAGTTTAGAATTCACCGTCTGTTTCCATTACGCGTTGATTTTGCAGCGCGCCACAGAGTTATAACGCGGAGGCAGTCGCTGGCTGGCGGCTCCATCTGCACCATCATTTGTGATCAAACATTTCTGGTCTTTGGTAGGTTGCAGGACTCATTTACGTACTTGCAAACTACTGCATCTACCAGAAAAATTACGTATGTATAAATAGGGGAACACTCTGCTGAAGCAGATAGTTCAGCCCCGTCTGTACTTTCTTGTTTGCTCGAAACACGTTCCATTAGTGTGAAGCTTTATCTGTCGACAACGACCCGCCTCCCGTTGCTGGTATTTGATTCCAGATTCCACAGGGCAAAATACTGTCAGTCGTAACTCTCCTCTACTTAAAGAACTTTTATGTGGAATGTTCTTATAACAGACGGATGGATATCATGTCAGTAGCGATTACATTTTGATTTACAAGGAGAGGTTCCAATGCGTAGGACTGTTTTTTTTTTAAAAAAAAACCAATTATATGATGCTGTAGGTGGTGGTGGTGGTGGTGGTGGTGGTTACTGTTTTATGGCACTAAATGACGAGATCATTAGTACCTTATCGTCTTAGGTCGGTTAAGGTACAGAATAGAGTTCCGGGTGTCACATCCTGCAGCTCTTCACCCTGGTTGGCTCACATTTGCAGATGATCGACAAAACAAATTTACGGTATTTCTTATGATCGACTACAGTCTTGAAATTATAAAAAAAATTCAAAGTGGTGCTGTAGCGCATTGATTAATATACTTGGCCTGTATACTTAAGGATATTACAGTCGAATTCTATCGCATACAAACTAAATTTTCTTCATCTCTAGTGAAAGGACTGTCATTGTTATTTCAAATCAGTTAAATGGTTTAAATGTAATTCGTTTCATTCATTTTCCTTTACTATGTAATTTTAATAATGGTAGTAACGTTTTAGTTGCTTTTCATTTTTTACTTCGTTTTATTCGTTTTTGGAATCTTGGTTCATCTCATTTTAATTATTTTTATTTGTCGATATTAAATTTAAATGATTGAAAACATGGATCTGCCAGATAAAAAAAAGGCGGATAATTTGTTTACGATCGTGTGCAAAGGTATCAATAATTTATTTTTGTTAAAATATGTGAAGATTTTTCGATTGTAATCGACTTACAAACAATTAAAATAAAACTTCTTCTCGTGTCAAGACAAAATAACGAAGATGAAGATTTACACGAAGCATAATTTACAAATAAAATCATATTCAAGCAAAACAGGTAATAGGAATAGTGATCGTAGTAAAATGGACAAAATATCAAAGAGGAATGAATTGAAGGGAAAAGAAAGAACAAATAAAAGAAAAAAAACGTGAACATAGGTTGCAAATGGAAAAGACCAATCCAAGAAAGAAAAATTTAAGAACATATAAAAAGTCAATACGGTAAGTTAAAAGGCTCAAAAATGAAACAAATTATATTAAAAACAATCGATGTGAAGTGACGATCAGTCTTTTCGATAAAGATGAAAAAAGTAAATTGTACCTGATTGGCTTCGAAGCCACTACCTTCAACGCACCAGCCAAACAACGTAACTGCTACGCTTCTTCTTCTACGCAACCGATCTGAAATCTGAAGTCATTGATGATTACAGTCACCTAGTGAATCTCAACAAATTCTTAGGTTTTGTTTTATGAACTACTCGCAAACGAGGGCCAACCAGGGTGAATGACGTTGACTGGAACCTACGCCACCCCTGGACACCTATCCTTGTTAGGTCAATAACCGTGAAAGAAATAGGGATAGTGACGACATTATAGCGTCATATACAGTCGATATTTACACAGTTAAAAATTGAAAAAAGTTTTGAGTGATTTGTCATGAGCTGCTGTAAGCAGCAAACAAGAAAAGTACTGAGGAACTGCCTCATAGTGAAGTAGGTACTTCGAATGGGAAAGCAGACTTGTTTAGTGGATCCCTGAAGATCTACAAGAATTTTCTAAGCGATCGGCAACTGTATCCACAAATAATAATAAATAGCTTCAACGTTGCGCTTGCGCTGACAAAGTTCTGATAAAATGTATTCAAATGTTTGTATTCCACTCACGCACGGTATCGGTCGGTACACTTATAATAATTTCCGCAGGAACGTTTGAGACGGCCGAAGTGGCCGAGCGGCTAAAGGCGCTACAGCCTGGAACCGCACGACCGCTACGGTCACAGGTTCGAATCCTGCCTCGGGCATGGATGTGTGTGATGTCCTTAGGTGAGTTACGTTTAAGTAGTTCAAAGTTCTGGGGGACTTATGACCACAGCAGTTGAGTCCCATAGTGCTCAGAGCCATTTGAACCATTTTTTTCAGAAGTTTTGACAGTAACTCTTGAATACGGAAAATTTGATCTGTGAAACTAAATTTGTGAAAACGAAGTCCAGAGACGACTAAGCTAAATTTCACTATCTGGACTGCAGTAAGTCATCTTATAGAAATATCTCATTATAATTCGTTTTCAGAGGTATAGGTAGTTCCCGCAATCGACCAGAAATTGCTTCACTATTCACTTCACAACAATAAATCAGCTAATTGACAACATAACAAAACAGTAACAATGTAAGTACTAATGTGAGGGAGAAGGCCTACGCAGTATTTTATTATTGTTATGGCTCTGAGCACTATGGGACTAAACTGCTGTGGTCATCAGTCCCCTAGAACTTAGAACTACGTAAAATTAACTAACCTAAGGACATCACACACATCCATGCCCGAGGCAGGATTCGAACCTGCGACCGTAGCAGTCGCACGGTTCCGGACTGCGCGCCTAGAACCGCGAGACCACCGCGGCCGGCTATTATTATTATTATAAGTGGCAGCGGTTACATGCAAAGTATTGGCAGCCTGAGAGCTTCCAGTCCTGTCAGTTCAGAAGTAAAGAGTCAAGCAATCAAATTATTTTGTGACAGTAAATACAGTGCACGCATTTTAAATAACCTGTATTTTCATTTTAAATGAGAGTGCAGGGTGAGGGTCAAGAGAGAGTCGATAGGGATACGGACGGTGTAGAGGAGGTATATTTTGTAACAAGTTTCTATCCCCAGTGCAGATAGTAAGCTTTCCTTTATGATGTGAAGTTATAGGTAGCACTCGCAATCCATTGAGAATTACTTTATCACTCTAGAAAACAGATTGTTAAAAATACTACGAAATCATTTTCATTGACTTATTAGTTCGTGATCTATTAACACACCTACGTAAGCTACATACCATTTTGAAATAAGACAGTCTTGACTGAAAATTAAATTCCTATATATATATATATATATATATATATATATATATACAATGACGTGTTTCGCCCTTGTGGGGCATCTTCGGATAAACGTAAGAAGCAATGTGGTGAGCCAACTTCAGTTGCGTAATGCCACCATTTGACATTAAAATAAAAATTATAGGAAAACAGAAAACATAATTTCTACTGTCTTTAGACAAATAATAATTTTTATCTTATTGCCATGTTGTTGTTGTTGTGGTCTTCAGTCCTGAGACTGGTTTGATGCAGCTCTCCATGCTACTCTATCCTGTGCAAGCTTCTTGATCTCGAAGTACCTACTGCAACCTACATCCTTCTGAATCTGCTTGGTATATTCAGCTCTTGGTCTCCCTCTACGATTTTTACCCTCCACGCTGCCCTCGAATGCTAAATTGGTGATCCCTTGATGCCTCAGAACATGTCCTACCAATCGATCCCTTCTTCTAGTCAAGTTGTGTGCCACAAACTTCTGTTCTCCCCAATCCTATTCAATACCTCCTCATTAGTTACATGATCTACCCATATAATCTTCAGCATTCTTCTGTAGCACCACATTTCGAAAGCCTCTATTCTCTTCTTGTCCAAACTATTTGTCGTCCATGTTTCACTTCCATACATGGCTACACTCCATACAAATACTTTCAGAAATGACTTCCTGACACTTAAATCTATACTCGATGTTAACAAATTTCTCTTCTCCAGAAACGCTTTGCTTGCCATTGCCAGTCTACATTTTATATCCTATCTACATCGACCATTATCAGTTATTTTGCTCCCCAAGTAGCAAAACTCCTTTACTACTTTAAGTGTCTCATTTCCCAATCTAATACCCTCAGCATCTCCCGACATAATTCGACTACATTCCATTATCCTCGTTTTGCTTTTGTTGATGTTCATCTTATATCCTTCTTTCAAGACGCTATCCATTTCGCTCAACTGCTCTTCCAAGTACTTTGCTGTCTCTGACAGAATTACAATGTCATCGGCGAACCTCAAGGTTTTTATTTCTTCTCCATGGATTTTAATACCTACTCCGATTTTTTCTTTTGTTTCCTTCACTGCTTGCTCAATATACAGATTGAATAACATCGGGGAGAGGCTACAACCCTGTCTCACTCCCTTCCCAACCACTGCTTCCCTTTCATGCCCCTCAAATCTTATAACTGCCATTTGGTTTCTTTACGAATTGTAAATAGCCTTTCGTTCCCTGTATTTTACCCCTGCCACCTTCAGAATCTGAAAGAGATCATTCTACATCTACATCTAGATCTATACTCCGTGAGCCACCTTACGGTGTGTGGCGGAGGGTACTTATTGTACCACTATCTGATCCCCCCTTCCCTGTTCCATTCACGAATTGTGCGTGGGAAGAACGACTGCTTGTAAGTCTCCGTATTTGCTCTAATTTCTCGGATCTTTTCGTTGTGATCATTACGCGAGATATATGTGGGCGGTAGTAATATGTTGCCCATCTCTTCCCGGAATGTGCTCTCTCGTAATTTCGATAATAAACCTCTCCGTATTGCGTAACGCCTTTCTTGAAGTGTCCGCCACTGGAGCTTGTTCAGCATCTCCGTAACGCTCTCGCGCTGACTAAATGTCCCCAAGACGAATCGCGCTGCTTTTCGCTGGATCATGTCTATCTCTTCTATTAATCCAACCTGGTAATGGTCCCATACTGATGAGCAATACTCAAGAATCGGACGAACAAGCGTTTTGTAAGCTACTTCTTTCGTCGATGAGTCACATTTTCTTAGAATTCTTCCTATGAATCTCAACCTGGCGCCTGCTTTTCCCACTATTTGTTTTATGTGATCATTCCACTTCAGATCGCTCCGGATAGTAACTCCTAAGTATTTTACGGTCGTTACCGCTTCCAATGATTTACCACCTATGGCATAATCGTACTGGAATGGATTTCTGCCCCTATGTATGCGCATTATATTACATTTATCTACGTTTAGGGAAAGCTGCCAGCTGTCGCACCATGCATTAATCCTCTGCAGGTCCTCCTAGAGTACGTACGAGTCTTCTGATGTTGCTACTTTCTTGTAGACAACCGTGTCATCTGCAAATAGCCTCACGGAGCTACCGATGTTGTCAACTAAGTCATTTATGTATATTGTAAACAATAAAGGTCCTATCACGCTTCCCTGCGGTACTCCCGAAATTACCTCTACATCTGCAGATTTTGAACCGTTAAGAATGACATGTTGTGTTCTTTCTTCTAGGAAATCCTGAATCCAATCACAAACCTGGTCCGATATTCCGTAAGCTCGTATTTTTTTCACTAAACGTAAGTGCGGAACCGTATCAAATGCCTTCCTGAAGTCCAGGAATACGGCATCAATCTGCTCGCCAGTGTCTACGGCACTGTGAATTTCTTGGGCAAATAGGGCGAGCTGAGTTTCACATGATCTCTGTTTGCAGAATCCATGTTGGTTATGATGAAGGAGATTTGTATTATCTAAGAACGTCATAATACGAGAACACAAAACATGTTCCATTATTCTACAACAGATTGACGTAAGCGAAATAGGCCTATAATTATTCGCATCTGATTTATGACCCTTCTTGAAAATGGGAACGACCTGCGCTTTCTTCCAGTCGCTAGGTACTTTACGTTCTTCCAGCGATCTACGATAAATTGCTGATAGAAAGGGGGCAAGTTCTTTAGCATAATCACTGTAGAATCTTAAGGGTATCTCGTCTGGTCCGGATGCTTTTCCGCTACTAAGTGATAGCAGTTGTTTTTCAATTCCGATATCGTTTATTTCAATATTTTCCATTTTGGCGTCCGTGCGACGGCTGAAGTCAGGGACCGTGTTACGATTTTCCGCAGTGAAACAGTTTCGGAACACTGAATTCAGTATTTCTGCCTTTCTTCGGTCGTCCTCTGTTTCGGTGCCATCGTGGTCAACGAGTGACTGAATAGGGGATTTAGATCCGCTTACCGATTTTACATATGACCAAAACTTTTTAGGGTTCTTGTTTAGATTGTTTGCCAATGTTTTATGTTCGAATTCGTTGAATGCTTCTCTCATTGCTCTCTTTACGCTCTTTTTCGCTTCGTTCAGCTTTTCCTTATCAGCTATGATTCGACTACTCTTAAACCTATGATGAAGCTTTCTTTGTTTCCGTAGTACCTTTCGTACATGATTGTTATACCACGGTGGATCTTTCCCCTCGCTTTGGACCTTAGTCGGTACGAACTTATCTAAGGCGTACTGGACGATGTTTCTGAATTTTTTCCATTTTTGTTCCACATCCTCTTCCTCAGAAATGAACGTTTGATGGTGGTCACTCAGATATTCTGCGATTTGTGCCCTATCACTCTTGTTAAGCAAATATATTTTCCTTCCTTTCTTGGCATTTCTTATTACACTTGTAGTCATTGATGCAACCACTGACTTATGATCACTGATACCCTCTTCTACATTCACGGAGTCGAAAAGTTCCGGTCTATTTGTTGCTATGAGGTCTAAAACGTTAGCTTCACGAGTTGGTTCTCTAACTATCTGCTCGAAGTAATTCTCGGACAAGGCAGTCAGGATAATGTCACAAGAGTCTCTGTCCCTGGCTCCAGTTCTGATTGTGTGACTATCCCATTCTATACCTGGTAGATTGAAGTCTCCCCCTATTACAATAGTATGATCACGAAACTTCTTCACGACGTTCTGCAGGTTCTCTCTGAGGCGCTCAACTACTACGGTTGCTGATGCAGGTGGTCTATAGAAGCATCCGACTATCATATCTGACCCACCTTTGATACTTAACTTAACCCAGATTATTTCACATTCGCATTCGCTAATAACTTCACTGGATATTATTGAATTCTTTACTGCTATAAATACTCCTCCACCATTGGCGTTTATCCTATCCTTGCGGTATATATTCCATTCTGTGTCTAGGATTTCGTTACTGTTCACTTCCGGTTTTAACCAACTTTCCGTTCCTAATACTATATGCGCACTATTTCCTTCAATAAGAGATACTAATTCAGGAACCTTGCCCTGGATACTCCTGCAGTTTACCAATATTACGTTAACTTTTCCTGTTTTTGGTCTCTGAGGACGGACGTTCTTTATCAACGATGATAATGTCCTCTCTGGTAAGCCGTCAGGTATTTTATCGTTTCGCCCAAGGGGGGGGTCCCTCTAACCTAAAAAACCCCCGTGTGCACGCCACACGTACTCTGCTACCCTAGTAGCTGCTTCCGGTGTGTAGTGCACGCCTGACCTGTCTAGGGGGGCCCTACAGTTCTCCACCCAATAACGGAGGTCGATGAATTTGCAACCATTATAGTCCCAGAGTCGTCTGAGCCTCTGGTTTAGACCCTCCACATGGCTCCAAACCAGAGGACCGCGATCTACTCTGGGCACTATGCTGCAGATATTAAGCTCAGCTTGCACTCCGCGTGCGATGCTGGTTGTCTTCACCAAATCAGCCAGCCGCCGGAAGGAACCAAGGATGGCCTCAGAACCCAGCGGCAGGCGTCATTCGTTCCGACATGTGCTACTATCTGCAGCCGGTCACACCCAGTGCGTTCAATAGCTGCCGGAAGGGCCTCCTCCACATTACGGACGAGACCCCCCGGCAAGCACACCGAGTGCACACTGGCATTCTTCCCCGACCTACCCGCTATTTTCCTGAGGGGCTCCATAACCCGCCTAACGTTGGAGCTCCCTATAACTAATAGGCCCGCCCTCTGTGACTGTCGGGACCTTGCCGGAGAATCGGCCACTGGCCCAACAGGCGAGGCATCCTGTGGTGGCTCGGAAACGATGTCATCACCACTAGGAAGCACCCCGTACCTGTTGGAAAGGGGTAAGGCAGCTGCCACGCGGCCAGATCCCACCTTCGCCTTTCGGCCAGGCACGCGCGAGCCCACCACTGTCCGCCATTCACCCTGGAGTGATGGCTGACCGGTAAGATGCTCACTGCCGCAAGACGCAGCGACATCAGGGGTTCCATGTGATTCCAAGGCCACCGAAGTAGGCATAGGTCTCACCACAGTTGCCCCAACGCCACTACGAGCCGACGCCTGCGCCTCGAACTCGATGAGCCTAACAGACAAAGCCTCCACCTGCCCCCGAAGAGTGGCCAATTCTCCTTGCGTCCGCTCACAACAACCACAGTCCCTACACATGACTATGTTTACCCTACTGTATACGGTGACAAATTCCCAAGATAATCTTCTGATGAGCTACTCTGATAATCAAGAAACACTCACTGAAATACGAGACGCGAAAACTACGCTAGGTTTTCCCAGAAAAACTATTTAAAAGCTAAGCGCAGCAAATAAGTACAAAAACGCTTTATACAAACAGTACTCGCTGCTGCTGGTGCTCTCGCTCTGGCTGTCACAAGACAACTGCTGATTCAAGTGACTAGTGGCTAACGGCCGCGAAACAAACAAAAGACGGTTTTAGGGCGCTTTCTGTTCTAAACGATCAAGAAAACACTAAGAAATCTAACACGAAAACTACGTAAAGTTTTATCAAGAACTGTTAGTTACTATGCAGAGCAGATAAACACAAATAGAATCCCTTCCTTAGTGGAAGGTCGTAAACAAAATGCAAAATAAACGCTTTATACAAACAGTACTCGCTGCTGCTGGTGCTCTCGCTCTGGCTGTCACAAGGCAACATTGTCAAAAGCTTTCTCTAAGTCCACAAATGCTAGAAACGTAGGTTTGCCTTCCCTCAGTCTAGCTTCCAAGATAAGTTGTAGGGTCAGTATTTCCTCATGTGTTCCAATATTTCTACGGAATCCGAACTGATCTTCCCTGAGGTCGGCCTCTACCAGTTTTTCCATTCGCCTGTAAAGAATTCGCGTTAGTATTTTGCAGCCGTGACTTATTAAACTGATAGTTCGGTAATTTTCACATCTGTCAACACCTGCTTTCTTTGGGATTGGAATTACTATATTCTTCTTGAAGTCTGAGGGCAGTTCGCCTGTCATACATCTTGCTCACCAGATGGTAGAGTTTTGTCAGGACTGGCTCTCCCAAGGCCGTCAGTAGTTCTAATGGAATGTTATCTACTCCCGGGGCCTTGTTTCGACTCAGGTCTTTCAGTGGTCTGCATTTTTATGATTTCTCCTTTCATCAATTAATTTCAATATTTCTTCTGTTACCCAAGGATTTCTACTAGCCCTTGTCTTATTACCTACTTGATCCTCTGCTGCCTTCACTACTTCATCCCTCAAAGCTACCAATTCTTCGTCTACTGTATTTCTTTCCCCCATTCCTGTCAATTGTTCCCTTATGCTCTCCCTGAAACTCTGTACAACCTCTGGTTTAGTCAGTTTATCCAGGTACCACCACCTTAAATTCCCACCTTTTTGCAGTTTCTTCAGTTTTAATCTACAGCTCATAACCAATAGATTGTGGTCAGAGTCCACATCTGCCCCTGGAAATGTCTTACAGTTTAAAACCTGGTTCCTAAATCTCTGTTTTACCATTATATAATTTATCTGAAACCTGTCAGTATCTCCCGCCTTCTTCTATGTATACCACTTTCTTTTAAGATTCTTGGACCAAGTGTTAGCTATGATTAAGTTGTGCTCTGTGCAAAATTCTGCCAGGCGGCTTCCTCTTTCATTTCTTACCCCCAATCCATATTCACCAACTACGTTTACTTCTCTCCCTTTTCCTACTACCGAATTCCAGTCACCCATGACTATTAAATTTTCGTCTCCCTTCCATATCTGAATAATTTCTTTTATTTCATCATACGTTTCTTCAATTTCTTCGTCATCTGCAGAGCTAGTTGGCATATAAACTTGTACTACTGTAGTGTGCGTGGGCTTCGTGTCTATCGTGGCCACAATAATGCGTTCACGATGCTGTTTGTAGTAGCTTACCCGCATTCCTATTTTTTTATTCATTATTAAACCTACTCCTGCATTATCCCTACTTGACTTTGTATTTATATCCCTGTATTGGCCTGACCAAAAGTCTTGTTCCTCCTGCCACCGAACTTCACTAATCCCCACTATATCTAACTGTAACCTATCCATTTCCCTTTTTAAATTTTCTAACCTAGCTGCCCGATTAAGGGATCTGACATTCCATGCTCCGATCCGTAGAACGCCAGTTTTCTTTCTCCTGATAACGACGTCCTCTTGAGTAGTCCCCGCCCGGAGATCCGAATGGGGGACTATTTTAACTCCGGAATATTTTACCCAAGAGGACGCCATCATCATTAACCATACAGTAGAGCTGCATGCCCTCGGGAAAAAATTACGGCTGTAGTTTCCCCTTGCTTTCAACCGTTCGCAGTACCAGCACAGCAAGGCCGTTTTGGTTAGTGTTACAAGGCCAGATCAGTCAATCATCCAGACTGTTGGCCCTGCAACTACTGAAAAGGCTGCTGCCCCTCTTCAGGAACCACACATTTGTCTGGCCTCTCAACAGATACCCCTCCGTTGTGGTTGCACCTACGGTACGGCTATCTGTATCGCTGAGGCACACAAGGCTCCCCACCAACGGCAAGGTCCATGGTTCAAGGGGGGGGGGGGAGGAGCTGGCGTTAAAGGACGGATGTTGGCTCACCACGTAACTTCTTACGTTAATGTAAAGGTGCCAACGAGGACTAAACGCGTCATAGCCAATAGGCAGATAAAACTATTTGCAATCAAGACCGTCTTATTTCAAGAAATTTATAGTCGGGTGTTCTACCAGGCGCCCTGCATCCAATGGAACTAATTTCACTAATTATCATTCATCTTTCGCCAACTTAAAAATAATAGTGTTCAAAGAGAATTATTTTTGTTTCTAAAATTTAATTAATGTCGTTAATAGTTGGAGAGAGGAGGGGGAGGGGGAAGAGGGGAGGGAGGGAAGAGTGGGGCACTAGCTAATATCTTTCTCGCAGTTACGCGTAATGTCGCCAGAGAGGTTAGGAGCCACTGGTCTACAGAAACCGGGAACAACGTGCACGCCGAAGCACTCTCAATAAAGCCACGGGGCACATTGGCAGAAGACACAACTAGTAGCACCTTGCGGCGGAAGTTTGTACTGATGGCGTAATATTCAAATTTTCGGAAATTACCGGTTGCACCACTTACACTAAGAGTCTTGTTCACTAACACTGAGCCTCGTTCATTGAAAGTATGTTTCGCTGTTGTAGCTTTCTCTGATTTCTGTTTATTCTGTTATAAACCTGCGACTGAAAAGTGAAATACATAGTAAAACCAATGTACAATACCACCGACGTCAAATTAGAAGCGTACGTCGTTACGTACATTAATTTGGAGCCGGTGCTGCGAAACAATTCCTGGTCGGCCGCACGGAAATTCGATGTGCGGGCGGGGGTCGTGTCACAGTCCGCCGACCACCGACCGACGCCCGGCGGCTGGAAATTGGATTTAAACGCCGAGCGCGCCCACTGCGGCGGCCGGGCCCCGCTGCCCGCATTGTCGCCATTCCGCAGTAATCAAATTTAAACGCGGATGCACTCGTGCTGATGACGTCGCCCCAAATGTACCACTCGTGATCGTGTCGCTCTGCTGTCCCAGGCGCCCGGCCGTGTATTTACGGCGTAATACGACATTCCAAAATCCGCGATGTTCGAATATTAATCTTAATACGGGAAGTTGAAAAACGAAACAGGAAGCTTAGGTGTCGCTGTAAATATCGCCAAAATTCACCCACATAATGGAAGTGTATCATCTGTCCAGGTAAGAGGAGTGTACTGACTGTACACGGAACGGGGAGCCAATTCAAAGCTAACGACAGTATCTTGTTCGACCGTTAATGTCACAGGGTAGTTTTCGCATTTTCTTAGTGAGCAAATTTTAATTTAACCTGTGTAGTTGTTGGCATTGTGGTCTTCAGTCAAATGACAGTGCTGATATACACTGAAGAGCCGAAGAAACTGCTACACCTGCCTAATATCGTGTACGGCCGCCACGAGCACGAGGAAGTGCCACAACATCAACGCGACGTGTCGTGAACTCAGACCAACGTCTGAAGTAGTGCTGGAGGGAACTGACACAATGAATCCTGCAGGGCTGTCCATAAATCCGTAAGAGTACGAAGGGGTAGAGATCTCTTCTGAACAGCACGTTACAAGGCATCACAGATATGCCCAATAACGTTCATGTCTGGAGAGTTCGGTGGCCAGCGGAAGTGTTTAACCTCAGGAGAGTGTTCCTGGAGCCACTCTGTAGCAATTCTGGATGTGTGGGGTGTCGCATTGTTATGCTGGAATTGCCAGAGTCCATCGGAATGCACGATGGACATGAGTGGATGCAGGTGATCAGACAGGATGCTTACATACGTGTCACCTGTTAGTCGTACCTAGGCGTATCAGGGATCCCATATCACACCAACTGCCTACGCCCCACACCGTTACAGAACCTCCACATCAGCTTGAACAATCCTCTGCTGACATGCCGGGTCCATGGATTCATTAGGTTGTCACCATACCCGTACACGTCCATCCGCTCGATACAATGTGAAATGAGACTCATCCGACCAGGCAACATGTTTCCAGTCAGTGTAGACGGGCCAGGTGAGGCGTAAAGCTATGTGTGGTGCAATCATCAAGAATACATGAATGGGCCTTCGGCTCCGAAAACCCATATCGATTATGTTTCGTTGAATGGTTCGCACGCTGACACCTTTTGATGGTGCAACAATTTGCAGAAGGGTTGCACTCTAGTCAAGTTGAACGATTCATTTCAGTCGTCGTTGGTCCCGTCAACGCTACCTCTGATATGTTGTGTCCCATCGATCGTGCGGCGACTGTAACACCACGTTCAACCTCATTTAAATCTTGATAACCTGCCGTTGTAGCCGCAGTAACCGATCTAACAACTGCGCCAGACACTTGTCTTATATAATCGTTGCCGACAGCAGGGCCTGATTCTGCCTGTTTACTTATATCTGTACTTGAATACGCATGCCTACAGCAGTTTGTTTCGCGCTTCAGTGTACTATACAGAAGTGCACGGCCCTGAAGAGGATCGCAGACAGTCGGTAGAAATGTCAGAAATTCAGTTGTTTTAGCAGCTGGCAATGACGCCGTCCAGTACCCAAAGTAACTTTATCCTAAGCCATATAACTTACGGATGACGCCCGGAAAGTAGAAAAAGATCACGTTACCTCAGCCACGCAAAGCATCCAGAATTATCCTTCACAATATCTTTCCTCCCTAAACAAGGAATCATAGCTATTTCCTAATATTTAACATAAATATGTAAGCTGACACAGATATAGGAAAAATTCTTGTGTCCTGAAGGTGCATTAAATTCCCATACAAATTTACACTGTCATTTGATGGTTATGTGTCTCTGTTAGCACAGCGATGCGCATATTTCCGTTCTGTCAACAGAAGGATTTCATCGGAAAGAAATGCGCTGCGTGTTTGCTGTTCGGTGCTGAGACTTCGCGAAAGCCGAATCGACTGAAACTTTTCCCCAGCAGTTCCGACTCTTCAGGCATATGAATTTTATTTAAAGTTTCTCTTCAGCGATTCTTCTATATTGCTTGGAGTCGCTAGAAGCTTGCGGAAGTCTATATTCTCCTTCTTTGAGGCTTAAATTTTACGGTGTAGTTTTCATAAAGCTACACTAACATACCGCGTTAGTCTGAAAAACGAACATCAACTGCTTTTAATACTCATATCCCACAGAAGTTTAGAAATGCGTCACGAACCTTAGATGGCTATCGTATTGAAATGAACACCGTAGATATGAGTGAACTGTATTATATGCTCTTCTCTCCCATCGACTACCAGGATCGTTTTGAACACCAATCGGTGTGCATCGCTTTGATATCGCGCTGGAAATTATATCATTGAGAGAAAAGAAATAGTTACGTATGGATTCTTGGACACTTGTAACATATGTCCTACAGATAACCAGAACATGGGACTTCTACTTCAACAACATTGGCTAGTGCAAAATAAACTAAGCCAGAAGTAAGGGCAACCATTTCAGAATATCCTCAATATGCCGTAATCCGCAATAAGGTGTTAGACAACGCGGCCAAAGCTATTTTCAGTTTCGGTAAAATTTTTAGTGTCAACAACGAGTTTGTGTTTCAAGAACATACAAGAAAATATGTTTCAGGGGGAGATTATTTTCAAGTACTCTCTTAGTTACAACGGAATTTTTAGTTTTCAAGAAAAATATAAAACTTCAATATTTCAGTTTTCAAGGATATTAATCTTAAAGGTTTTCAGTTTTCAAGATGTTTTATTTGCTTTCAAGAAATCTTGCACTTAAAGATGGTTCTAGTTGTCAAGAAATTCTCATTTTGAGGAAGGTGTTTAGCTCTCAAGAAGATGGCATTTTAAAAGAGAACTTCCAATTTAAGTGATTCAATTTTTACACAACCCATAAGTCTGGAAACATACCACCAGGTTTACATAGAGGACGTTTGTTGCGTTACATTACAAATAACACCTTACTAAAAAGTTATAAAAACAATTGAGGTGGCGGAATACTTAGAAGGTTGAACTATGAGAAACGTGGTTCAAATCCCCGTCCAGCGACAGAGGTTTATATTTCCATGTCTTCCTTGGGCTGTTTAGAGCGAGTGTCAGTATCGTCTCTTGAAAGAGGACAAACAAGTTCACGAGAATTTACACGTAAAGCAACTACAAAGAACATTTGATTAAAAGAGAAATAGTTAAATTGATCAACGAAAGAAGGATGTACAACACTCGGGAAAGAAAATAGTACAACAATATAAGTCACTCAGGAATGAAATGAATAGGAAGTTCAGGGATGCTAAGGCGAAACGCTTACAGGAAAAATGGAAAATAATCGAAAAATGAATGGTCGTTGTAAAAACTGATTCACCTTACAGAAAAGTAAAAAAAGACTTCCGTTAAATTAAAGGTATGGGCGTGCAATGGAAATTACACTGTTAAACGCAAAGGAGGGGACAGATGTAATTACGTTGAAGGTCTCCAGAAAGCCTATAGAAGAAATGGTAGTCTATGTGAAAGGCATAGGAGAGCCAATAGTCGAATCAGTCTAAATGAAATTAGGATTTACGACTAAATCAGGTGGAAGCCAAAGATAACATTCCTTTGTAATTTGTAGACTCATAGACGAAAATGACAAAGAAGTGACCATAACAGTTCGTTTACACAATCCATAAGTCTGGAAACATACCATCAGGTTTTCTCAAAAATATCATTCATACAAAGCGAGGGCAGAAAGAATTGACAAGTACGAGAACTAACAGGCAATCGGTTTAAAGTTTCATGAATTATAGTTGCTAATAGGAGTAGTACAGAGAAGACTGGAAAAGAAAATTGAGTATATGTTAGATAGCACTAAGTTTGGCTTTAGGAAACGTAAAAGCACCAGAGGCAGTTAAATGTCCTTCGGTGTATTTTGCTGCTATCGGACTCGAGTAAGAAAACTTTACACAGAAAACACGTTTCGTTTCTGAATAATCCTGACCACGTGCCTGATAGAAACAAGTGACTCTTAAACTTCTTCAGTATTAAAGTTTCTTGTTTAAAAGGTGGCAAACGTCACTTTCAAATAATAAGTTTTTCGGAGTCTTCAGCCTTCTGACTGGTTTGATGATGCCTCCCGCCACCAATTTCTCTCCTGAGCCAACTTCTTCATCTCAGAGTAGCACTTGAAACCTATGTCCTCAATTAGTTGATGGATGTATTCCAATCTCTGTCTTCCTCGACAAGTTACATCTTAACAAATGTCCTGTCATACTGTATTTACTTCTTGTCAGTGTTTCCATACATTCTTTTCCACGCCGATGCTGCGGAGGACGTCCTCATTCCTTAGCTTATCTTATCTGACCTCCCAAATTTCAACATTCTTCCGTAGCAGCACACGTCAAATGCTTCGATTCTCTTCTTTTCCGGTTTTCCCACAAAGTATTTTTCTCTTTCATTCAATGATGTGATCCAAACATAGATTCTTACAAATTTACTCCTCAAATGAAGGCCTATATTTGTTACTAGTTGACTCCTCTTGGCTCTTTTTTCACCAACGCTAGACAGCTTTTTACGTCTCCCTCGCTCCGTCAGTCAGGGCTTATTTTGTTGCCCTCAATTACGATGTTAAGTTTCTCGTTACTTTCGCCTTACTTCGGTTTACTCTGTCCCTATTCTTTATTCATTAGACGCTCAACTTTATTCAACGTATCCTGTAATTCATTTTCCCTTCCACTGAGGATAGAATTGTTGTCAGCGAATCTTATCATTGATATCCTTTCACATCGAAATTTTGTCCCACCCTTGACCAATGCTTTTATTTCCGTCATTGCATCTTCGATGTAATGCCTGAACAGTAGGGGCGAAAGACTACATCCGTAGTCTTTAAACATTTTAATTCAAGTATTTCGTTGTTCGTCTGCCATCATTATTGTTCCTTCTACGTCACTGTATCTTCCATTATTATTGCGTTCTTAACCTCTTTCTACATTACCTGCTTTTACCTGTTGCTTACCCTTATTTTTCTCAGAATTTCGAGCATCTTGCACCATTTTACATTGTCGAACGCTTTTTCCAGGTCGATACTTCCTATAACCGTGTCTTGATTTTTCTTGAGCTTTGTTTTCATAATTAACCGCTACGTCAGAACTGCCTCTGTACTGCCTTTACCTTTCATGAAGCCAATCTGATCGTCATCTAACACATCCTCAATTTTGTTTTCCATTCTTCTGTATATTAATCTTGACAGCAGCTAGGCCACATGAACTAGTAGGCTGACTGTGCGATAGTTCTCACACCTCTCTGCTCTTGCAATCTTGGTATTTGTGTGGATTATGTTTTTCCGGAAATCCAACGGTATATTGACAGTTTCATACATTCTACACCCCAACCTGAATAGTCGTTTTGTTGCTGCTACCCCATGAAATTCTGTTGGTATATTATCTATTCCTTCTGTCTTATTGCATTTTAGGTCGTCGAAAGCTCATTTAAATTCATATTCTAATACCAACCATCCATCTCTTCCATTTAGATTCTCGTTTCTTCTTCTATCATGTCATCAGGTAAGTCATCTGCCTCTGAGTCCTTCATTGTACTCTTTCTACCTTTACGCTCCGTGCTCTGCATTTAACCGTGGAATTTCCATTGCACTTTTAATGTTACTGCCCTTGCTTTTAGTTTCACCGAAAGGTGTTTTAACTTTTCTACATGCTGCGTCACTCTTTCGGGCAACCATTTCAATTTCGATTTCTCCACATCCTTAAAGCAGCCACTTCGCCTTAGCTTCCTATTTATTTCATTATTAAGTGACCTGTATTTCTGTGTACCTGAATTTCCATGAGCATTTTTGTATTTCCTTTCTGGTCGGACAACTAAAGTATTTCTTCTGCTACCTAGGGTTTTTTCGCAGTTACCGTCGTTGTACCTACGTTTAACTTTCCAAATTTTGTGATCTTACTTTTTAGAGATGTCCATTCCTCTTCAATTGAAATGGGCATTGAGCTATTCATTGTCACAGTATTTGCAGCCTGAGAGTACTTAAAGCCTACCTCTTCATTCCTTAGTACTTCCACATCCCACTTCTTTGCACATTGATTCTTCCTGACTAAGCTCATAAACTTAAGCCTACTCTTTACCATAACTAAGTCCTGATGAGTCCACATGTGCTCCCGGGTGCGCCTTAGAATTCAGTAACTGATTTCGGAATCTGTCCCTGACCACGAACTAACCTAACTGGAATCATCCATTACCTTCTGACTTTTCCAAGTATACCTCCTACTCTCGTGTTTCTTGAACACAGTATTCGCTCTTAGTAGCTGAAATTTACTGCAGATCTCGATTTGTCTTTCTCCTCTTATTCCTACTTAAGCATGCACTGTCCCGTAACCTTTTTTGCCGTACCCTTTCTTCTGCTCATTCCCCTACAACCGCATTCCAGTCCCCCATGACTTCATTTTCATCTCCCTTTACGTACAGAAGTGCCCGATCAGTGTCCTCATATAGTTACTCCATCTCTTCATCTTCTGCTTCGGTATATATACACGAACTATTGTTGTGGATGTCGGTTTGATCTCGATCCTAATGGGAACAGCCCTATCACGGAACTGATCCCAGTAACTCACTCTCTGCTCTACCTTTCTATTCATAACGAATCATATTATATATAGCTTCAGCCTTAGCATTTCCCTTTTTAGATTTTATAGCTTTTCTATCACGTTGAACCTTCTGAAACTCCACTCCGACTCGTTGAACGTTACACTTTTATTGTTTATTCAGTCTTCTTCTAGTTGTCACCTTCCCGTTAGCCGTGTCCCTTCCCGGAGATCCAGATGGGGGACTAGTCCGGAATCTCTTGCCAAGGGAGAGATTATGATGACACATTTTCGATTACAGGACACATGTCCTTTTGATATACACTGGGTGTCATTAATGCAGTGGTTTCCGCTGCCTTCTACATCCTCGTGCCGCTATTGATTGTCCGTCTTTAAGGGGCACTTTGCCACCCCAAGGGCAAGTGAGTGCCCTGAACCTCTGTCCTCCACCCTCTTTGATAAGGCATTTGGCAGAACGAAGGTACCTTGTTCTTGCGAAAACCTTCGGCCGCCATTACCGATGATTTTTTTTTTTTTTCAAAATTAAGACAGTGGCGAAGTTCTAACCCGGGACGTAGGACGTCTGGATTACCAGTCAGACACAATACGCCTAGAGCTCGGGGCCCGTAACAAAAATAAATGTCAATATTACTTATCCATTTAGCACGTAATACATTGTCTAAAAATGCCTAGGCAGTTTCAACAGTTAAGCTCGTTTATTATTCATGGTGGAGTAACCAATACTGCATTGTATTTCCACGTTAATTTAACAGCTAATCACTGGTCACTGAAGCCTTTTTGCATCTGTTTATATAGCAATATGTTCCACTGACTGAAGTTCTTTCACTAAGGATAGCGCTGCTGCTTTGTTCTCAAATTTCTTAAATAATCCCGCCTACCTTTCCGCAAAATAATCAGAATCGTAAATCATTTTTACCCTATGAGGGACGTAATCTCTTCAATTTTTAATCATACTTCCCAATAAATTCTTCAGAGAGTTTATCCGCGGTGTGGCTGTACGCGACAGTTCCTTACTTGACCCAACGACGACTCTACGCACACTAACTGCGCGCAGCCAGTAGCGTTTGGGCGTCGGTCACGTTAAAAGCGAGAACAATGGCCCCGCCAGAGAAAAAGCGCACTAACCTTTAAAAATTCCAGAAGACAGCGAACAGCAAGGAGTAATATATTACTGCGCCAAGACATCAAAGATAGCAGTACTACACCGAAGACAGGAATATTCCTTTCAGATGTTGTGACATTGCGCCTGATAATGGAAGCAGGCTTACCAATATGCTAGACACATTTATAGGATTTACTTACATGGAAAAGCGTTCGACACTCTAAAATGGTACAAGATGTTCGATATTCTTAGCAAAATTGATAATACGCAATACGTACAAGAACCAAGAGAGGAAATAAGAATCCAAGAACAAGAGCGAAGGGCAAGGATTGTTAAATCTGAACATCGAAGAAGGAATGAAGGAAATAAATGAAGGGTTGAAGACTAGATGAAAAGATTGAAAAGATACTAATGATAAGATTCGCTGTTAACAATGCTGTCGTCAATGAAATAACAGAAGAATGAAATAAAAAATCTATAGAGTGAGAGTTATTTATTTATTTAGCGTATGGTAATGCACATCATTTTATGCATCTTACAAATGTTTAAACAAAGATGAACAGAAAACCACAATAGCGTATGCTATATAGGAAGTATAATACGTACAGATATTGGGCAATACAATGAAATACAAACATAAAGACTATATATGGTGAATTCAATTAAATACAAGCATCAAGATTATGTATAAAGTCTTTTGCGGCATCTGTTGCCATCAGGAGGCCACTTAACTTGCCACTGTAAGCTCTTCTGTCGCACTCTTGGACGGTTTGGCGGATGGTCTGTCTGTTGTCTCCGCAGTTACAGTTGGGAGTTGGCGTTTTTCCCCATTTGAAAAGAGTATCTGCACATTTTCCGTGATTTGTGCTTATTCTGTAAAGGGATGGCCATATCTTACGAAGTAGTTCGAACCCGGGTGGTCTCTCAGTGATGCAGGGGAGGCCTTCACAATCCTCAGGACACACCTCTCGCCATTTTTCCTCCAGGTCTTCATTGGATTAAAGTTTATACTTCGCAATTCCTTGGGTGTTTTGTTGGATGTCTATACCGAGGTCCGTTTCTTTGCAGGCCAGGCATGTCGCAGTGTATAGGGAGATGGGCGTTGCCGATTATCTTCCTCTATTCCCGGAGAAGAGCATTCTTCCGACGTAAGTCCGCAGGTGGTATGTGACTCAGAACTGGAAGCCAATGTGTTGGGGTTGATCACGTGGTTCCGCTGACAATTCACATCGTGCTGTTCAGCTGCAATTTGTGTGTGTGTGTGTGTGTGTGTGTGTGTGTGTGTGTGTGAACACTGTTCATGCAGACCGGAGCGCAGAACACCGCGGCCGAGTAGACCAGTCAGAGTGCCGACGTGTGTAATGTGTCAGCCGAGGAGCCCCAAGTAGTGCCGCACAGCTTCTGGAGAATATTATTCCTCGTCTTTAGTTTGGCTGCAATATTTTCCAGATGTCATTGATAAGTGAGTGCTCTGTCCAAAGTGACTCCAAAGTACTTCGGATGCTCATTATATCGGAGCCGATTTCCCTCGAGACGAATGTCAACTTGTTTGATTGGTAATTTATTATTGCCAGAATGAGATTTTCACTCTGCAGCGGAGTGTGCGCTGATATGAAACTTCCTGGCAGATTAAAACTGTGTGCCCGACCGAGACTCGAACTCAGGACCTTTGCCTTTCGCGGGCAAGTGCTCTACCAACTGAGCTACCGAAGCACGACTCACGCCCGGTACTCACAGCTTTACTTCTGCCAGTACCTGGTCTCCTACCTTCCAAACTTTACAGAAGCTCTCCTGCGAACCTTGCAGAACTAGCACTCCTGAAAGAAAGGATATTGCGGAGACCTGGCTTAGCCACAGCCTGGGCGATGTTTCCAGAATGAGATTTTCGCTCTGCAGCGGAGTGTGCGCTGATATGAAACTTCCTGGCAGATTAAAACTGTGTGCCCGACCGAGGTTCGAACTAGGGACCTTTGCCTTTCGTCCATCGTTCCCGTCGAGACACATCAAGATTGTGGAGTAGGTCGTCAGCAGTTTACTGGTCATTCTTTGTTCCATCCTGTGATATATTGTTTACGGTACCTTCTAGGTATTGCGTGCTTTGCGGAGCTTATGACCGCTCCAACAAACCTCTTGTAGTTCTTTAGTCTACGAGGTACCCATCCCAGGCGCTTGCCTAGGTTGTTAGAAAAAATTTCCCAGTTTGCTTTCTGGAAATATCACCGAGGGCCCGGAAATGATGTAACCAGGGGAATAGTTATTCCAATCTCTATTAGAGTGGGTCATTGTTGTGGGAAGTCTGGTAGAATATTACGAGAGATTGTCAGCGGTATGTTTTCCTTGTCTGTGGTCACGAAGCCAAACGAATGCGGTGGGCCGGCCATGTGGCCCGGATGGAGGATCACAGATGGCCTCGGAAGCTCCTGGATTTCACACCTACAGGAAAGAGACCGCCAGGGAGACCCAAGAAGCGTTGGAGGGATGGACTCCATGAAGATTTAAAACAAATGTCAATAGATGTGAACGGATGGCGGATAGCAGCAATGGACAGAATACAGTGGAGGAGGAAACTTGTAGATGGGTGCGGTCCACTGAGCCTGATCACGTAGTAGTAGTAGTGGTCACAAAGCATATATCCGGGTTATATCCTCGTCTCCTGCCGAATAGATCTCTAGCCTTTGCGTCAAATATGAGATACATATTGTTTTCATCCACCCATTTGCAAGTGCCTCACCAATGTCATCGTTCTCTTTGCATTTCCATTGGGTGTGATGACAGTTGTAGTCGCCTACACAGACAGATGGATGTTGCAGTAGCGGTAGGACTTGTGATGGCCAGGGGGCTGCAGGAGGTTTGTGTGTGTTGCGTATGGTGTACCCTTCGATTTGAATGACCACTTCGTGTATATTGTTGTTGGTAGATATTGAATGCAATTCAACATTTCCGACATTGGATCTCTCATAAGTTGCCACACCATAAGCGTGGTGGTATGTGGCACTAACTAAGTCGTAGCCGTATATTTTACCTCTTTTTCTTAGTTGTACCTCGTTCTCCGTGTCTATTTCCTGAATGGCAGCGACGTCAATGTCATTAGCGTTCAGAACCTTTCGGAGGACATCACTTTTTGTCCTGCTCATTTCTTTAACATTTAGCTGGCAAATCCTGACGCAAGGTCTAAGTTCCCTCATCATCTGACCATGAGAATGACCGATGGGTTTCGTCTGTGCCATTTCGATAAGGATGTGCTATTAAATAGCAAGCAGATCAATATGATTGTCTGGCTGCCAATTAGCGCTAGTTCATCGAGTCCACGTCTGTAATTAGACGCTATCCAGTGTGCACGTGAAGTATTCTTCTACGGACGCGAACTAGCCTTACACCCCAGTTGAGAGTTAACCGAAGCGCGACGAAAATAATGAGGGGTTGCACAAATGAGATTAACTATAAACTTATAAAAATTGGTGACCACGCAGTAGATAAAGTGAATTAACTCACGAGAATGGTCTCGTTAACAATCACATCATCGAGGGTTACATATATCATTACCACCAAAACTTGCACAAATACACAGTGCAAATAGACGCACTCTTTTCGTTTGTTCCGACAATCCACATGCGAGACACGACCGCTTAAAAAGGCCTTTCAGTAGCGGTGTATGGCTTATTCGTTGACTTCCTGAAATGTCTCATATGTGGACCCGCAGAAACATTGTAGAGATATTCCATGGCGTATTTGAAAGAACTCTAGTATCGCAGGGTGTGTAGAATTTGTCGTTACGATCACGTGAACTGCAGATGCAACTGCAGCACAGCTCAGTGGAGGCATTCTGAATGGTAGGCAACTATAGGGCTGAAAGCTGGTTGGAGCTTTCGTTTTTGCTGACTATCCTATTACATACAATTTTCTTTATTAATTCACCCACGGACTGTGACAGAGACGAATGATATTAAATAGGCTGCAATAACGTTCGTAATATTTTTGTACTGCTTAGGTTGAAAAAACAGGGTATCTATAATGCCTTGGGGGATCAACATCGTCGTAGCCATTTCCAAAGACTGATCCTTAAGAATCTTAAAAAAAAATTCAAATGTGTGTGAAATCTTATGAGACTTCTAAGGTCATCAGTCCCTAAGCTTACATACTACTTAACTTAAATTATCCTAAGGACAAACACATACACCCTTTTGTGGCGGCGTTCGTAGCGACAAACAATTCGCTGTAGAAACGGCTTACGAAGTCACCGCCACACTTTTAATAGCGGGCCGACCGGTCCGCTGGAACAGTGAACAGAAAGATGAAAACCCAAACACTCTGATTAAATAAAAGTCGGTACTTATCTTTATTGACGAAGATACGGAAACACAATAGTGAACTCCGTGTCTACAGAGATCTGTCTAGTTCGAGTCGGAGCGGCTAGGTCAGCGTCGGCTGACGACAAACAACAACTCTGCTGCGATGAACACACAACTGACTAGCAAGTACACAATTCGGTGGCGAGTATACAACTGAGCGGCGAATACAGAACTGTCCTAGCGCTCGCGACTCCAGCGCTTAAGAAACCAGAAGCCAGCGGTGGCGCGCGCAGCCTTGCGACGATTTCCTGTCTCGCTGGCGCTGCTTATGCGGACGGCGTCCGGACTTTGATGCTGCCAACCTTTTGGCAGCGGGCTCGGGTGGCATTACTGGCTAGGATATAACACACCCATGCCCGAGGGAGGACTCGAACCTCCGCCGGGACCAGCCACACAGTCCATGACTGCAGCGCCTTAGATCGCTCGGCTAATCCCGCGCGGCAAGAATCTTAAATTCGACCATCATTTAACATACAGCCGTAGAGTAACAACCACTGAATGTCACTATGATAAATCACGAGGTTTTTTATTACTTCTTTCACGAGATACGCCTAGTGCCATGTATTCTCGTGCTCAACGAAATCATCAAAACTAGCAACAATGCTGAATTCTCTTAGAAAGTGTTAACAGATTAAAGTTTTAACTTCAATAGCATCTAGTCTTTGTGTACTGATAACTTTTTGTTTGCCACTAGCAGCCAGAGCCTGCTTTTAGAGATATTGCAACGTAACAGTTTGCGTAAAAAGGAATAAGTTATTATTTCACTACCAAAATAATATGAAATGAGTCGATGAATATTTTAAAACTGACTCACATCTGACTACTCGGAATTACTGATCTTGGTACTTGACCATACTCTGATTAAAATATCTTTTTAAACAAACAAACAAAAATTAATATGGCAATAATGGACCACTGCTTACATATCTTTCGGATGTAATATAATGACTGACATGACGATGAGTCACAGAAGAAAAACGAAAAATCTGAATAATGCTCTAACCACCTCCAACCTATGCCTTCGACTCGAAAGGAAAAAAAATAGGGACAAATCCTATACAGCTCCACCTCCTTTACCTCTATACGTAAAAATCGGCTCTTTCCATTTCAGTCGTTGCCTTCCAGCTTGCATTTAACTATACCACCGGTACTCCACAGTATTTCACAAGTTGTATTCTAAGGGCAATAACTGAAGTTTGAAGCACATTGCTTTGCATATCGCGTATTGACGTGCCAGTCCAGAATACATTACATCACTGTGCTTGATGTGTTGTTCAGGATTAACTCTAGTGAAAAAAAACCTCTCAGGCAGACAGAGAACGGAGCAGTAAAATTAAAATTGTTTAGATAATTGAAATACTTAAACTCGCTCCAGGACTCAGTGCCCTTATTGATTAGCTGTTAGATTACAAAATAACTGTAAGGAAATGGAACTCTACAGAAGAATATTGCATTCCTCTTTCGGTCACATAAGAAACTCACATTTTCTTGTTGTCAGCCACTGCAAGCTTTTTACGTAAGCATGGCATGACGCACAGATGGATACACTCTGCCGAAGCGACACCACCGTAGTGTAGGAGAGCGAAGTGAACCGAGGCAGTGAAAGGAATTACAAGTAACGCAGGAGTGTGAGCAAAGATACTGACAAAAGTAACATTTGCGATTGAATACCGAGGATGCAAGGGAAGATACTAGTACTAAAATCAAGTTTCGTTGGACAAAGTATTTAACATGATTAATCAACGTTGTACGGTTGGTACAAGTAAATTATGGAACACAGTATTTGGGTTACAGTGGAGCTTCGCAGGTCGCTGTGCAAGGGTGAACTTTTAATCACCGCGGTGGTCTCGCGGTTAAGGCGCTCAGTCCGGAACCGCGCGACTGCTACGGTCGCAGGCTCGAATCCTGCCTCGGGCATGGATGTGTGTGATGTCCTTAGGTTAGTTAGGTTTAAGTAGTTCTAAGTTCTAGGTGACTGATGACCACAGATGTTAAGTCCCATAGTGCTCAGAGCCATTTGAACCATTTTTTTGAACCTTTAATCAGCCTTTGTCTTATTAATCAATAATTTCAAATACCAGACTGCATGCGAATAGAGCAAATTTTGTGTGCAACTTCTTGCAATAATTAACTTCAGATAACAAAGTACATGGCAGAAAACAAAACAACTTTTCGCCTCACGATAATAAAATAAACTGATCTCCAAAGTGGTAATACTAACATGCAGTAAAAGCTTATCGTAAGATACGGGTATACATTATATAGATGAAAAAGTATTGCTTCTGCCCGGAAATTAATTTACAAGGGGAGCCGGATAAAATAGGAACAAATGCAATGGCTCACCAGAATAATTTGCAGTCCCTTAGTATCAATACCTCAACTGCATCCCAGACGGACAAGGGGAGACAAGCTACACGCTCATACAGTCTGCTTCAGAATACGAGGAAGATGCATAAACAAGCGAAAGGCACAAAGCCTTGTCGCTAATACACAACGACTTCCCAACAGCTTCGCCAAGATTTCAAATTAAAGACAAAAATGGTACACTCAGATATTACACGACCACGATATTACTGCACTTTGCCCCGCGTGGTCATAGTGGGAAACATGGAGGGACATTATAGTAAACAAGTACGTTGGTGACTAAGGAAAACGCATTGCACTGTGAAAGATTTCAAGACAGCTGTGCACATTATACCAAATATCACAAAAAAAAACTCACGATAAGCCGACAGAAGCGCACTCACTCCCAGATGCAATAATATTGTGGTTGACTAGTATCACGGACACGCTGTGCAATTACACTTCAGTATAGTTGTGGCCCAATTAAACCATTATGTCCTCGCCGCGCGCCGGCCGGGGTGACCGAGTGGGTCTAGGCGCTACAGTCTGGAACCGCGCGATCGCTACGGTCGCAAGTTCGAATCCTGCCTCGGGCATGGATGTGTGTAATGTCCTTAGGTTAGTTAGGTTTAAGTAGTTCTAAGCTCTAGGGGACTGATGACCTCAGAAGTTACGTCCCATAGACGCCGCGCTTCATCATAACAACAAACAATACCAGACCGACTTCGCCGACCCCGGTGTCCCCTGCTGCACTGTATTTTGGCCGGTCAAAATTCAGACCATCATCAGTGTGTCCGCAGCTCGTGGTCTGGTGGCTAGCGTTGCTGCCTCTGGATCACTCGGTCCCGGGTTCGACTCCCGGTGGGTTTGGGGATTTTCTCTGCCCGTGGACTGGATGTTTGTGTTGTCTTCATCATTTCATCATCGTAATCATCATCATTCGTGTGAGTGGCTAGAATGGGCTGCGTAAAAGTTGGGACTTTGTACCAGTACTGATGACCGCGCAGTTGAGGGCCACACAAACTCATCATCATCACCACCACCAATGTCGGTCAGCCAGAGTCCTGCACGGCGGCCCACCATGCGTCAATTGCCGGCGCACAGCACTGGGCGGCTCATTCCGCCACAGCCCACAGCACCGGCGTGCTGAGCTGTGACGCCTATCACATCCAAGTTGTTTCCTAACCGCGTGCAAAAATGTAACATAGAGAATGCTCCACTGACGAATCAAAGGTTACGAACCTGAGGTTGGAGAAGCAAACCGCTTTGTCTCACATTAGTCTTCTCCAGCCTATTTACAACTCACGTGCGAACAAGTTCAGACGTACAATGCCGTTTATTTAGACGTACATTCGTCATTTCTTGCAAGGAAACAAGGAAGATGAGCCTACTAACCAGGAAGTCATGATGCTGTTTTTACTTTAGGCTACTTCTCCATAAGGTGGCTCTGTTGCATTGTGTTTACGTTGTCCTTTGAAAGAAGGTAGACCCATTCGTTACTCACAGCTATTCAGAGACGTACAGTACAATACGATGGAGCAGTACCGGTACAGTTTTTCAGAACTTGCTGACATGCAATTTGTGTATGAGGAAGTACGTTGTTGCTCTCGCTGCTGAAAGGCTCTACACGGAAAGATTTCCTAAAAGGCATCATCCGTCACGACGAGTGTTCACTCCTCTCGATCGACGAATGCGGAAGACTGGTTCATTGAAAAGAAGAAACTTGGAACCTGGCAACACGAGGACTCGATTTTGAAAAGGTGGTGCTGGAATGTGTTGCAGCGAACCCTACCACCAGAACTCGTTGTTTTGCACGTGAAATGGGCGCTGCAGCTGCTAGTGTGTGGTGACTAATCCACAAACATCAATTACAACCGTATGACCCACAACGAGTCCATGCAATGCTTGCGACTGGGTCGCATTGTCGGTGGTTGTTCCAACAATGGGGCAGCAGATTTCCTCCAAATCGAACTGTTTATTGACGAGGCCTCATTTGATCGCGATGTTACCTCTAACAACAGGAATAGCCAGATGTGGGGTGAGGAAAACCCTCACTCTGTAACAGAGTCACACCATCAACTATGTTTTGCTGTGAACATCTGGGCCAGTGTTGTAGGCGACAGTCTCATTGGTCCAAATCTCCTACCTGGCCGACTGAATGGCCACCTGTACTTGAGGTTGGTGCAAAGAGCCCTGCCTGAGTTGTCGGAAAACGTACCCTTGGCTGTTTATGAGAGGATGTGGATACAACATGACGGAGCACCGCCTCTTTAGTGTGGATGTCCGCAACCATCTCCAGCTACGGTGGATTGCCTGTATTTCCTTATCCCTGGAGTGGAAGGCGAGGTACTATTCCATGGCCTGTGAGGTCACCTGAACTGAATCCCTTTCCCATCATTTCTTTGGGGATATCTAAAATCACGTGCCTATGAGACGTCGGTGCATACAAAGACGAAAGTAGTTTCCAGAATTGTAGCTGCCTGTGATGCAATTCGAAACAAACCGAGCATATTTGTCAGGGTGATTCAGAATCCTGTTCGCTGATGTCATGGTTGAATTGAGGTTGATGGCCGTCAGTTTCAGCACGTTTTGTAGGATATAGTACAAATGGAACATTAATTGTGCGAGTGATTGTACTTGCAGTTTACAAATGAAAATAAAAATTCCATTTTTATCCTCAAAATCGCTTCTCCGACTTCAGGTTACCTACCTCAAACTCTTCACTGGAGCATCCTTCGTGTCCTGTTAAACTTTTGCACGCCCTTATGGAAACACCCTGAATGCATCCCGCCCTGCGTTCCAAGTGCTGCCTCTCTCAGCGAACGATTTTCACAACTTCCGAGAAAAGTGATTAACACGGGACCGAAACATTTTTCTGTGTTAAAATAATTTCGTTTTACAGTGAATCGACGAAATAAATGCTCAAGAATATAATCCAAGTAATTTCTTCAAGTATCATTTGCTGGTAAAATATGCACATTCAGTTAATAATCTATCTCACTGCAGACGTTTCTTCACATTTTGAATATCTTCATTTTAAGCGGAGTATTGGGTCTTTGTTTATAGATTTCTGGGCCATTACACACGTAAATTAGATTCTGACACACGATCACTTTCGGTAAAGCAGAATCGAATTCGAAAACTAACTGAGCCTTCCCAAAAGCAGTATTGCTTATTTTGTTCAGACAAGCCAAATAAATAAGAACAAAACTTACTAGTGTTGATACGACTGCGTAAAATAGGTAGTGAATATCTGAGAAGCGGGTTATTGGTGTCAAGCGTTGTCATGTTAAGCGATTTCCACTGCACTACCTTCAAAACATGTCTTCTTGGAGTGAGATAAAACTACTAACATCGTGTCTAAAACGTAGTAATAATTCGCAAAGAAACAGTTTCGTTCGTGCCGCTGCAATAAATCGACAGTAATTTGACAGTCTACATAAATAAAAGCTAATTGACCAACAGATACAAGAATCGGCAACCGATTTAGGGATAACATAAAACAAAACGTGGTGTACAAAAATATTTAGAGCATACTCTTCCATTCATTTTCTCGGGTGCTGGAATTGGTGTGAAGAAACAGAAGAGCCGTAACATTGTCAGGATGCAGGAAGTGACTGTCACGAGCTTCGAGTGACACCCACAGAAGTAAAATATATCTGTGATTCAAAGCTGGATGACTGTACACAAATTTTTTCTTGCAATTTCCTGGAGAACCGTAAACTTTCCCGTTTCCATTGTAACTAGAAGCCGCACTTTCGACTGGGCCGTGTCGGCTGGCTTACTGGCGCCCGACTGTCTAAGCAGGCGGAGGTCGGTGGTGTCGTGTTGGTCGGCAATAGTTGGGCCTAATGTCGTCGCAGCCAGTTTCCCTGGATTAAGGAAGCTCATTTTCTGGTGCTGTCTCTTCTGCCTTTTGGGGTAAGGCACTCTTAACTTGATTGACATTCGTGCTCCCGTGTTGAAGTTCCTCCCGCTACGCTGGATTCCCTGTGGTTCTTCGTCATACTGCCTCAAGTATTACATCTACTTCCTTGTACCTCTGTTTGAAATTATTTGAGTGTCATATTTCATGTATTTTAAAATCTTTTTTAATTGCAACTTATTCTGTGTCTGCTTATCGTGTCACCGTGGCAAAAGATTGTCATACATTCTAGGCTGCCACGTCTATTAGTGACCACTGAGGTCAAAATTTTATTTGTACTGTAAGTTGTTGCTTTCCTGACTGAAGTAACGACTATAAAAGTACCTGTGACTATGGTAAGCAAACGCTAGCGGCCCAGTGAATCTTGGCTCACTTTAATAATTACGTTCCATAACTCTGGTGGGATTTCACCCCTTTCGAAAAAATTAATATTCATCGTTCTAAATACAATCAGCATTGTAGTTGAGTGTTAGCTCTCAAGATTTGCCTGTTACCCTTCAAGTCAGTTTAGATAATGTGTGTGAGTGGCCCTGTGATTTCTTGCTATTGTATTATTTGTTGTTACATTTTATTGTAAGATTGTAATATTCTTGTTGTAATACGTAAGTCATAGTCGGGGCTTGGGGCCACGCTGACATTGAATTTCCTGTCTTGGTTTCAACATATGAAAATGACTATTATGGGTGAATTACGTGCGTGCTTGTTTTCTCTCGGCTTTTAGAGCTGTTCGTAGCGTTTGGAAGCGCTGTCCCGGGGTGTTATTTGTTACCGACCGGTTCATCGGGCGTATCCTGTGCGCTTGAGCTATGTATGTGCGTGCGTGTAGCCTCTGTGACGTCCCGGCCTCCTGGCTTGCTACGGCATCGCTCATAAGTTGAGTTTCTATCTCGTAGGAATCGAGCGTTAATTTTACATAAAGTGCCAGTTATTCTAAACCATCTTACTCAGACCTGGCCTGCCGTACCTGCCCCTTCCCTGATTGAGGAAATATTGGATATTTGCATTGAGAGTTGTTCCTGTGCTCCTTGCATAAAATATTAGTACTTAACGGGCCTCAGCAAGTCAGATACCAGACTTGTGAAATTTCATATTACTACACTTCTTATAAGTTGTATTCATAAATGTAAAGCAACCCGTTCGACCAGCCATATGGAATTATAATCTTTAGAATCATTCCTGTCATTGTTTCCCCAGCGTTAAGCGCGTGTTTGAGTTATATTCGATTTTACTACTTGCTTGTCAGTCCTTCCTAAATTGGTTCATTTCATTAAATTAACTAATCAATCATCAACTGGTTTAACTGAAGAAATTTTGGTGTAACTGCCTGAATGGCTTTCCTGAATTATTTTATCTAACTTCCTGCTGAAATTTACAAATAAAATCTGTTGCTGGCGCTAATTATTTTCACTCATTAGTTCCGCCTTCTTAATTACGTTTATTGCTAGCAGCTATTATCATTTTTATTTTATTAGTGATCTTTGTATCTGTACAATAAGACTGCTGGATTCTAATGAAGTAACAATTGACTTGTGAAAGATAGCCTGCACCTTCGCATGCCCGTTTAGTTGTTTCTTTATCCTGGGGCGTCCACTGCTGTTTCGTGACCAATTTGTAATTCTTGTCCAAGTACAAATCTAAATCATCTGTGTGAGTCACTGTTGTCAGTATCCGCTCACAAAGCAAACTTCCGTACTTCCGTTGGTGGCAGTGGTAGTACTATACCGACAATCTGATGACTACATTCTTTCTTCGATTTTTTACTTGCCTCTTTTACCATAAGGCATTTCACCTGTTAATAAAATAAGAGACATTTAAAAAACTGTTTGGAAAACCAACAGAATGTGAAAGTACTAATGAAAATTAAAGCAAATGTTCCGCTCTTAAAAACATTTGAATTATTTTGTACATTTCAAAACTTCGCCAAAGTCGCTCTCAAAGTCCACCTGGACAGCCTGATAAACAGTTCACATAGATTTCGTTAATCTTCAGGTGAGAATATTCCCGAGGTGGCCATCTGTTCTGCTCCTAAAGTTGGTTTTGTTTGGTAGACGGCTCTTCGGGAGGGAGCTTCCAATTGTGACCAGTCATTCGCAGCTATTTACCTAGCAGCCAGTGGATTGTATGCCTTACCTCTCAAAATGCCTCTGAGATAGCATTTTCAGATGACGAAAACCTGCCGACAGGAAAGTAGGCAGCTCGTGGTGGCTCTTAATTATTATCCTCCCCTGTACATAATTTTAGGTGGATCCACAAAAAGTTTATTTCCGATGCTTCTACGTCCTGAGGTTCTTCAATTAAGCGTTTCAGGAGCTTCATTTCCCATGGGAACAGGAGGAGAATGTAGCCGGTTTCTCAGTTTCTAGTTCTTTTGAAGCCTCCTTGAAGGGCTGTAGGAAAATTCCTGCTTGTAAATTCCTGTAGTTTTTTTACATACTAACGTATGCCAGCTTAATATAAAAGCACTACAGCATGTATACTTTCAGAAGAGAAATCAGTTCGTACATCAGCGTGACGTCAGTGCCTCCTGGTCTCTCTATTTCTCCTTTCACAGAGTCTTTTAACACAATGCTGAGTATTGCCTTTTGACCGATTCAAGCATGGTTAGTCAAGTGTTCCAACGAGTGTCGTTCGACTGCTTCAGAGTTCTGTCAAGGCTATGAACAAGGCCACTTTGCTTTACATATATCATTAGTTCCTTCACCGCGTCCAGTGCAAAATGAAGTTGCGGTCAACTAGATTTTTTTTAATTTTTTTTATTTTTATTTATTTATTTATTTTTTTTTGTGACCTGCCACGAATTCCTCTCCAGCGCCAACCTCTTCGTCTCAAAGTACGACATGAAACCTATGTCCTCAATTATTTTCTGGATGTATTCCAATCTCTGTCTTCCTCAACAGTTTTCGCTCTTTACATTTCCCTCTAGTACCATGGAAGTCATTACATGATGTCTTAACAGATGTCCTACCGTCCTGTCCCTTCTCCTTGCAGCGTCTTCCACGTATTCCTTTCCTCTGTGATTCTGCGCAGGACCTCCTCATTCCTCACCTTATCAGTCCACCAAATTTTCAACATTTGTCTGTAGCACCACATCTCAAATGCTTCGTCGATTCTCTTCTGTTGCAGTTTTCCCACAGTCCATATTTCACTACCATACAATGCTGTACTCCAGACGTACTTTCTCAGAAATTTCTTCCTCAAATTAAGGCTGACATTTGATATTAGTTGATTTCTCTTGGCCAGGAATGCCTTTTTGCCATAGCTAGCCTGCTGTTGATGTCCTCCTTGCTCCGTCCGTCATTGGTCATTTTACTGCCTAGGTAGCAGAATTCCTTAACTTAATCTACTTCGTGATCATCAATCCTGATAAGTTTCTCGCTGTTCTCATTTCTACTACTTCTCATTACTATCGTCTTTCTTAGATTTACTCTCAATCCATTCTGGGTACTCATTAGACCAATCCGTTCAGCAGATCATGTAATTCTTCTTCACTTTCACTCGGGATAACAATGTCATCAGCGAATCGAATCATTGATACCCTTTCACCTTGAATTTTGTTCCACTCCTGAACATTTTTTTTCCATCATTGCTTCCTCGATGTAAAGATTGAACAGTAGAGGTGGAAGGCTACGTCCTCATCTTACCACTGCGTCTACAGGTCACAAGTGGCCCATCGGGACCATCCGACCGCCGTGTCATCCTCAGTGGAGGATGTGGAGAGGAGAGGCGTGTGGTCAGCACACCTCCCTCCTGTTCGTTATGATGGTATTCTTGACTGAAGCCGCTACTATTCGGTCGAGTAGCTCCTCAATTGGCATCACGAGGCTGACTGCACCGCGAAAAATGTCAACAGCGCATGGCGGCCTGGATGGTCATCCATCCAAGTGCTGACCACGCCCGACAGCGATTAACTTCGGTGATCTCACGGAACCGGTGTATCCACTGCGGCAAGACCATTGCCCACATCCCTCTCTTACGCCCTTTATAATACGAGCGCTTCGTTCTTGGTCGTCCACTCTTATTATTCCGTCTTGGCTATTGTACATATTATATACGACCTGTCTCTCCCTACAGCTTACATCTACTTTTTTCAAAGTTTCGAACATCTTGCACCATTTTACATCGTCAAACGCTTTTTCTAGGTCGGGAAATCCTATGAACATGTCTTCATTTTTCTTTACTCTTGCTTCCATTATTAACTGCAACGTCAGAATTGCCTCTCTCGTGCCTTTACCTTTCTTAAAGCGAAACTGATCGTCATCTAGCGCATCCTCAATTTTTTTTCCGTTCTTCTGTATATTAGTCTTGTAAGCAACTTTAATTTATGAGCTGTTGAATACTGGCTCCCTTGTCTATTCTAAATCTACTCCAGTTTCTTCTTCTATCACATCAGACAAATCTTTCCCTCATAGAGGCTTTCAATTATTCTTTGCACCTATCCGCTCTCCTCCTCATTTAATAGTGGAATTCCTGTTGCACTCGTAATGTTATCACCCCTGCTTTCAATGTCAGTGAAGGTTGTTTTCTTTCCTGTATGTTGAGACTGTCCTTCCGACAATTTCTTTTTCGATGTCTTCACATTTTTCGTGCAGCCATTTCGTCTTAGCTTCACTGCACTTCCTGCTGATTTCATTCCTCAGTGACTTTTATTTCTGTATTCCTGAGTTTCCTGGAACATTTTTGTACTTCCTCCACTCATCGATCAATTGAAGTGTTTACTCTCTTACCGATGGTTTCTCCGCAGCTACCTTCTTTGTACCTACGTTTTCCTACCCAACTTCTGTTATCGCCTTTTTTAGAGATGTCCACTCCTCTTCAACTGCACTGCTTACTGAGCTATTCGATATTGCTGAATCTATAGCCTTAGAGAACTTCAACCGTATATCGTCATTCCTTAGCACTTCCGTATCCCAATTCTTTGCGTATTGATTCTTCCTGATTAATGTCTTAACCTTCAGCCTACTCTTCATCACTACTAAGCCTATATTATGATCTGAGTCTGTATCGGCTCCTGGATACACCTTACAGTCCAGTATCTGATTTCGGAATCTGTCTGACCATGACGTAATCTACCTGAAATCTTCCCGTATCACTCGTCCTTTTCCAAGTATACTTCCGCCTGTGATTCTTGAGTAGGGTATTCGCTGTTACTAGCTGAAACTTGTTACAGAATTCAGTTAGTCTTTCTCCTCTCTCATTCCTTGTCCCAAGCCCATATTCTCCTGTAACTTTCTACTCCTTCCCCTACAACTGCATTCCTGTCCCCCATGGCTATTAGATTTTCAGCCCCCTTTACATACTGCATTACTCCTTCAATATCCTCATACACTTTCTCTATCTCTTCATCTTCAGCTTTAGACGTCGGCATGTATATGATTGACCAGTGTATTAGGATGTTTTTATAGGGCACCAGCATCCGCAACAAACACCGCAGAACGTTTCAGAGAAAGTCTTAAGTACATAGGAAACAAATATCCAAATTATCCATTAGTTATAGGTGGTGACTTGAATCTGGCATCCATTGACTGGGAAAATTACGCGTTTATCACAGGGGGCAGAATTAATGACTTGTGTGAAGTTATTCTAGGAGCCCTCTCAACATACATCCTTGAGCAATTGGTTAGAAAACCAACTCGAGATGGGAACATATTAGATCTCTTGGCGACAAACAGACGTGATCTTTTTGACAAAGTTTGTCTAGAACAAGGTACTAGCGACCATCACGTCGTTGTGGCTTCTGTGTCAGTGGAAGTTGCAAAAAAAAAAAAAAAAAAAAAAAAAAAGCGTAGAGTAGCTCCAGGCATTCACCGCTGGAAACAAAGATATTGAGCATCTTTGGTCGTTATTTAAAGGTATTGTCCACCACGTGCTAGAGAAGCATATGCCTAGCAAAAATATAGGGGAGGGAAAGGATCCACCTTCGTACAACAAACATATTAGGAAGTTGCTGAGAAAGCGTAGAATTTTGTACAGTCGTTTTAAACGTAGTCACTGCCCCGCTGACAAATAGAAATTATGCGAAATGAAAGCAGCTGTCGAAAAGTCAATTAGAGATTCTCTTAACAAATAACCCCAGAAAATTTTGGTCGTACGTAAAATCTATGAACGCATAAATAATTCAATACCTTCTTCTGCTGGCAGTTCCGGTAATGTAACGGATGATGATAAACAGAAGGCCGAAATTCTAAACTTAGCTTTAAAAAACCCGTTTACGGTAGAAGACTGCAACACCATTTCCCATTCCAGTTATAGAACAAACGCAAGGATGGATGACATAGCGTTTAGTTTATCTGGGATTTTAAAACAGTTAGGATCCTTAGACGCCAGGAAGGCATCTGGCCCAGACGGAATCCCAGAAAGATTATACGTTGACTATGCTACAAATATAGCACCATTCTTATCCATCATCTATCAGAGATCATTGGAACAGCGGAAAGTTCCACGGGACTGGAAGAAGGCCCAGGTAATAGCAATCTATAAAAAGGATAGAAAATCGGATGCGCATAATTACCAGCCAATTTCACTGACATCCATTTGTTGTAGAATCATGGAACACATTTTGTGTTGAGATATAATGACCTTTCTAGACTCTGAGAAGCTTATATGCAGAAACTAGCACGGTTTTAGGAAACAGCGTCCATGCGAGACACAACTGGCCCTTTTTGTGCATGGTATACAACAGGCTCTAGATACGGGCTCCCAGGTTGATGCCATATTTCTCGCCTTTCGAAAGGCGTTAGACTCAATTCCGCACTGTCACTTGCTCCAAGAAGTACGTGCTTACGGTCTATCCGATGACATATGCGGTTGGATAGAAAGTTTTCTGACAGACAGAGAGCAGTATGTCGTCCTGAATGGGGTGACTTCAACAGAAACAAGCGTAACTTCAGGTGTGACCGAGGGCAGCGTAATAGGTCCGCTGCTTTTTACGATTTACAAAAACGGTCTGGTCGATGGTATTGACAGCGACATTAGACTGTTTGCCGCTGATACTGTAGTCTACAGTATCACACGAAAAAAAGTTGTGAACGAATCAATGAGGATTTGCAGAAAATTAATGCGTGGTGTAATGGCTGGCAGTTATCTCTCAATATTAGTAAGTGTAACCTACTGCGTATAACAAGGCGAAAATCCCCATTAATGCAGGAGTACAGAATAAATGCCCAGTCTTTGGAAGCGGTAACATCCGTCAAGTACCTGGGTGTGATTTTTCGAAATGATCTCAAATGGAATGATCTGGTTACACAAGTAACGGGCAAGGCGAACTCTAGATTGCGGTATATTGGTAGAATCCTGAAGCGATGCAGTCCTTCAATAATGGAAATTGCTTAGAATACGTTAGTTCGTCCAGTATTATTGTTCGTCCGTATGCGACCATTACCTGTTGGATCTGACTCAAGAGATTGAGAAGGTCCAAAGAAGAGCAGCAAGATTCGTAACTGGTACCTTTAGCCATCGCGAGAGCGTTAGAAATCTCATAGAAAGTTTGAAGTGGGACTCACTTACAGATAGACGACGCGCTAAACGGAAGGGGCTGCTCAGTAAATCCCGAAATCCGATCTTCGCCAAGGACGTATACACTATTACCACCAACTTTCAAATCGCGCAATGATCACCATTCAAAGACAAGGGAAATTAGAGCTGGTACTGAGGCGTTCAGCGCGATCCACGAGTGGAACAGAGTGGGGGGGGAATATGACTTCGGTGCGAATTGTGCCCTCCGCCACACACCGCTTGGTGGCTAGCGGAGTATTCATGTAGATACGTAGATGTACATGTATACCTGAAATGTCGTTGTCGTTGTCGTCGTCGTTGTTGTTGCTGTTGTTCTGCAGTCGAGATGTACTACACATTTCTTAGACCCGTGTTTAGCATGTGACAAGAACAATGTAGTCTACAATATTCATTAAGAGCAGCGACAATATTGACATCCTGTTCAGTCGTAAACGGTACATCAGAGACTATAATGGTGAATCAGAAGGGAGATACGCTCAACAATTCCTTCTTATATTTTTGCCGGTTTTATCCTCGTCTGGAAATCCTGTCGTAAACGAGACAGGTGATGTGAGGTCCTAGTTAACAAAATAAGGAACTGTACGTGTCAGATAATGATTTCTCCTTGCAGAACATATCCACAGGTCTGTGGTCGCCGAACATTCACCTCTGTTGACGTAATAAATTACCCGGGCATCATTTAATTCCTAAGGTTTTCCGCTTTTTCTGTGAAGTGTCGTGAGGCAGAGTGAGGACAGGCATAATAATATTTGCGGATTGTTTTCCGTAATTCGCTGCAGCGTCAACTAATGTTTGACGCAGATCCAAAAGTCCTTCACTTCCAATTGCTTCAAATTACCTCGAGCACACATGGACACGGAGTTGTCTGTAATCTTGTTTTGGCTCAAAAATGGCTCTGAGCACTATGGGACTTAACATCTATGGTCATCAGTCCCCTAGAACTTAGAACTACTGAAACCTAACTAACCTAAGGACTTCACACAACACCCAGCCATCACGAGGCAGAGAAAATCCCTGACCCCGCCGGGAATCGAACCCGGGAACCGGGGCGTGGGAAGCGAGAACGCTACCGCACGACCACGATATGCGGGCTAATCTTGTTTTAACAGGTTTAGGAAGGCGTTTTTGGTCAGCATATGCCGCTTGTTTGTTAGGCACACACGAATGGCGTGAAATTTGCTAAGTGTCAGATGACCCTTTCGTGTGAACGGTAAGTTCACTGCCTTCCACACGATAAACGTACACTGATCAAAAGAAGTTCTGCGTCATCTCAGTTCCGAGAGTTCTGGACCCTGCACAGAAAATAGGAATAGAGATCGACACAAATATCATTTCCGCCCTTTCTATTGCTCATGAAAACCACACATTGCACGTTGTACCACCATACAGCGAGAGCTTCAGAGGTGGTGGTCCCGATTGCTGTGCACACCGGTACCTCTTATACCCAATAGCATGCATTGATGCATGCCTGTGTTCATCGTGGCATCCACAAGTTCATCAAGGCACTGTTGTTCAAGATTGTTCCACTCCTCAACGGCGATTCGGCGTAGCTCCCTCAGAGTGGTAGGTAAGTCGCGTCGTCCATACAGCCCTTTTCAGTCTATCCCAGGCATGATGGATAGGGTTTATGTCTGGGGGATATCCTGGCCTCTCCAGTCGAGCGAACTCGTTATCCTGAAGGAAATCATTCACAAGATACCCACCAAGGGGCGCGAATTGTCGTCCATGAAGACGAATGTCTCGCTAATATACTGCCGATATGGTTGCACTGTCGGTCGGAGGATGTCATTCACGTATCGTACAGCCGTTACGGCGCCTTCCATGACCGCCAGCGGCGTACATCGGCCCCCCATAATGCCACCCCAAAACAGCAGAGAACCGCCACCTTGCCGCACTCGCTGGACAGTGTGTCTAAGGCGATCAGCCTCACCGGGTTGCCTCCAAACACGTCTCCGACGATTGTCTGGTAGAAGGCATATGCGGAAGTCATCGGTGAAAAGAACGTGTTGCTAATCCTGAGCAGTCCATTCGGAATGTTGTTGGGTCTATCTGTACCGCGCTGCATGGTGTCGTGGTTGCAAAGATGGACTTTGCCATTGATGTCGGAAGTGAAGTTGTGCATCATGCAGCCTATTGCGCACAGTTTGAGTCGTAACACGACGTCCTGTGGATGCACGAAAAGCATTATTAAATATGGTGGCGTTGCTGTCAGGGTTGCTTCGAGCCATAATCCGTAGGTAGCGGTCATCCACTGCAGTAGTAGCCCTTGGGCTACGAGGCCTGTCGTCGAGAGTTCCTGTGTATCTGCTCCATGTCCGAGCAACATCGCTTTGGTTCACTCCGAGACGCCCTAGGCGTTGAGAGCCCTTTTGGCACAAAGCAACAATGCGGACGCCATCCAACCGCGTTAATGACTGTCTAGGCATGGTTGAACTACAGACAACACGAGCCGTGTGCCTCCTTCCTGGTGGAGTGACTGGAACTGATCGGCTGTCGGAACAGCTCCGTGTAATAAGCGCTCCTCATGCATGACTGTTTATATCTTTGGGCGGGTTTAGTGACATCACTGAACAGTCAAGGGGACTGTGCCTGTGACACAATATCCGTAGTCAACGTCTATCTTCAGTTCTGGGAACCGGGGTAATGCAACATTTTCTATGGGCTTACACAATGATCAAATTGAGCTTCTGAGATTTGGATCCGAACCTATGGTTCTGTACTCGCCAGCCATTAGTCTGTGTCTTATTTCTCGTTTTCTGCACACATTTTCCCTTCTTTTCGAACCTTCTGTGATTTCCGCACGCATTTCTTATAGTAATAAAAACGTGAAGCTCTGTTAATGTAGGTATTATACCATCATTTCATGTGACAAATAATAAGAGAAAGTGTTTTTACAAATCACTAAATGCCAAGTTTCGTAAACAATTTCCTACAATTTATTAACGGTTCGCGCCTCATTTGTTTGCCCCCGTAATGACAGGATTGCTATTAATTGTGTTGGAGCAGCTGTACCCCAGAGGTACGAAGCGACTGTTTCAATATGAAGACCGTGCAGTGTTGATCAAATGCTGTCAGCCTGGGTATAAAGAATGTTAAAAAAGCATAAACAGAATGCATGAATATGGATGAGGCGATTAGTGTCACTAGGGATGGCGGTAAAGTTGCCGATGTGAGGGAAAACGGCAACGGATTTAGAAGCAATACGTTGCATAATACAGAATGGCAGTTTTTGACCAGTTCTTCTGAAAAGATAAATAAGAGCCGTACTCTGCTTTAATTTAAACTGCAAAATGAGACTGCAGAGTTTCAGACGTAGCTGTGGGTAGGAAAACAGAGATGGTAGTACGTATATGTCTGATCCAGATTTAGACTGGAAGTGAAATAATATGAAAGTACATGGGAGAAACATAGCCTTAGAGGAACATGTAGAAAATCGAGAAAAGAGAGGGAACACGTTATTATACGAAGCAATAGAAACAGTTTTATAATCGAATGACGGTTGCAGATGCATCTAATTAAATTAAAAATAAACCTGTGGTGTAGGAGGAAGAGAAGTGGACACGCACTCGAATATGTTTGTCGATGTTTCGATGCACAATCAATAAAAATAATTTCCTCTGATAAATACCGACACAGGTCTCAGGAGACTTCTCAGTTAACAAATAAAGCCATAATGATATCTTTGGCTCTCTGTATCCAGTAGTGAATTCTTCGACGGATTTCGCTGACCTAACGCATTTGTCAAAGTATTTTTTTAAGCAAAGAATTTTTGAACGTAAGTCGACTAGATTTCCCTTGACTACAACCTTGGGCAACTTCTACTATAGACTTGCGGTATTCTATGCTATATTTCCTATGTTACATAATTAAAATACACATGAAGCTAAACCTCCAACTTTCGCGAATAGAAACAAATATTTGCGTGCTGACAGCAGCACACTCTAGCAATAGAAACGTAAAGTACTACTTTCCTTCAATACACGTAAGACAGGACATTAGGATTTCTTACACTCGATTTCGTCATATATCAACTTCAGAGATTACAAAAAGAATACAAAGCTTCAAAAACCTCGGTTTGCTAAAATTCATAAAGAATGTAACATATAAGTACCGGTACAAGAAAAATTAAAAAAAGCATTGCGACATGTCAGCGGCGTGTATAAGTTGTATTTGCAACGTTCGGACCGCGCTGATCGTTCAAATGGCTCTGAGCACTATGGGACTTAACATCTGAGGTGATCAGTCCCCTAGAACTTAGAACTACTTAAACCTAACTAACCTAAGGACATCACACACATCCATGCCCGAGGCAGGATTCGAACCTGCGGCCGTAGCGGTCGTACGGTTCTAGACTTAAGCGCCTAGAACCGCTCGGTCACGACGGCCGGCGGGCCGCGCGGAGTGGCCGTTCGGTTTGAGGCGTCATGTCACGGACCCCGCGGAGGTTCGAGTCCTCCCGCGGGCATGTGTGTGTGTGTGGGTGTGTGTGTGTTTTGTTCTTAGCATAAGTTAGTTTAGTAGTGTGTAAGTCTAGGGACCGATGACCTCAGCAGTTTGGTCCCTTAGGAACTCACACACATTTGAACATTTGAGCAACCTTAGGCGGAGTACGTTGACTGAAAACTTACTTTCTAGTATATCTGTTAACTATACTTTGAGAGGTCACATCACAGCGTGCAGTGTTGATTGAAATGTAAAAGTAAAACTTCATTTATGAAGCAGAAGGACATAAATCAGCGAGAGAATGAAGTATATGTTTCCAGTTCTGCATAAAAGGTAACATTACGGGTAAGCACATTTAAAAGTATTGTAGAGGTGTGCAGTTCGTGAGCCCTCTTATGTGCTGTGCCCGCACGATGACGTCACGTTCTCGTGTCTTTCGGCAGTGCCCTGCTAAGCGCGGAGCAGTGCAGTGTCAGCCCGTGGGCCGGACTGATTTGGAGTGACGAGAGGGCTGGCTGGCCCGTCGCGCCGCGCTGCTGTCACGAGCAGATGGCTCGGCGGCGCGGCCTGTGCCGTGCCGTCACTGGCTCGTTTCGGTCGAGACGGCGGAAGCCCAGTGCGGCGTCTGCCGGTGAGATGGGCCTCTTTGCAGGGCCCTGCTCTCACCTGCAATTACGGCACACGTCGCCTAACCCTCTGCACTGGGTTGCAGTAACTGCAACGCTCCACCGCCCTCGCTCCCTGTCTACGCGCTGCCATCTGCTGGCTGCCAGAAGGGACACACAGGTTGCTACCCCAGCTCGACGATGTCTGCGTTACAGTAGGCCATACTCCACACTGACCGTTGCAACGCACTGCTGCTACTTCACCTCTGCTGTCGGTTGCATCGTGCTCTACATCCCTAGGGTGAACATCAACGAACCCTTGGCTCGACCTGTACTGCAGTATGCACAGCCGGTGACCGCAGCCAACGCCTTTAAACAGCCACGCCAGTAACGAAGAGAAAGCATGATCGATGCACCATCCAGGCCAGGCTCCGAATCCCAGAGCTTATTCGCCAAGGCGCTGGCCCAAATAGATGTTGCCCGTTCAGCTCCGTTCTGTCGACTCCTGAGCTGGCACATCCTGAGCCAGCCCACCAAATTCAGACAACATTGGCTGCCATGCCAGTGCGTGACCACTGGCGACTCACCGTAGTATTGAGAGCCGCTTTCACACTGCGCTCCCGATGCTTACTTCGATATGATGCGTCCGATTCACCTCCCTGCTTCCACCTTTCAACCGCTATGCCACACCGTCTCTGCGCTCTCTCTACCACACACGTCCTCTGGTGAGACTAAACTGTCTGACGCGTGCAGGCTCGACCATCTGGGCAGGATGGAAGATAAAATTAGAGCGAAATTTCAATTTCACTGCACACTTATGTTAGTGCGACCAAAAGAGTGAAAATATATTGATTGCTGGTCTATTTTTCTCGTTTAATCATATTTCGAAAATTCAACGAGAGAGGAGTGACGCACTCGACCAGGATCACATTATCTGCATGCTCAATAGTTCACTTAAAGTAGCAGTGAGCCTTCAGTGGTGGAGCGGTGCGGTTGGGCAGTTCACTTCCCGTTCGCGGAGTCGCGTTTGTGCGTAGTTGCCTACTACCTCTACGGCTACGCCGTTAGTTGAGAGTCAGTCACAGCCAACATAACATGGCACATTGATATAGATCACAGCCAATTTTCAACCTGATCGTGCACGGCCGCGAGCTTTTGAAGTAGGACGTTTTAAATGTTACGATGTTAAAATTGATCCACAGGACATGACCGGTTTCCACCCCTCTAATTCCGGCAGTGTCGTCTGCATTACTTTAGTCAGTGACGAGATGTGCACCAGAATCGTGTGCGAAAATGCGAACCATCTGAAACCCAACGCTCAGATTGGCGTATTGGGGCAGTCTCTATCGATCGTGCGGGACTTGGCTTCTGTTTTCGAACTCCCATTCGAAGTAACAACGGACGTCGTTACCAACCTAACGGTAAAATGGTCAGCCAAATCTCTTAAAAATGGATAACTTTTAGAGGATACCCAATCCTCAACGGTCTACGACAGATCAAACTTCAGTTGACGAAACACGTGCCGTCCTGCCTCGTCATCGGCGACTGGAGGACGATTGCTACGAGTATGTACGACGGGCAGCCACGTACTTGCTCCGGTTGCGGCCAAGGACGACACCTCAGGTCGGCGTGTCTGCAACGGCGGTCTACTCAGATCCCTCCAGATGGAATTGTGACCCTTCCTACGATCATGACCCTCCATCTCAGTTATGCACAGGTTGCACGGACGGCTGCTCCATCCGAATTCGACCACACTCGTCAAACAGGCGCTGCTGACTGGACGAGCATGGTGTAGTCATAAGGCACGACTACACCCAGATGTGCACCGCAGATTCCCGGCCTGTAGTGACGGCCAAGTCTGCGCCAATAGCCGTAGCCGAGGTGTGCCACCAACAGTCGACGCTGTCTCACGGGGACTGGGCTGACGTTTGCGAAGAACACCCATCGTACGTAGTGTTGGACACCCCGCGAGGGATTTCATCCCATCAGTGTTGCTCCTTTCTCGCTGTCGGTGACCGTGAGGTGAGACCATGACGTAACGCACCCTCGTTGCTGAATGGCAAGAAGGGTTCAGTGTACACAAACTAATCGTGTTGAAACTAGTACCATCAATTCTATGCGGACGCGAACTAACTTACACTTGCTTCGGGACATGCTGAACGCTACTGTTATCGGTTAACCTTTCTCTCGGAAATATACGTCGACGGTTTTCCAGGCAGGTAAGCCTATGACACATGCATGACCCGCGCCTCTCTTACAGTCAGCGGTGTTGCCATATTTCTACAGGAAGGAATATTGGGGGACGTTATTCACTATCACACCAGGACTCGAAGACAGGCACTCAGAATGCGGGTGCTGGTTACAAGGCTTATCAATATCTACGCAGACGTCCACCGTCTTTTGCAGTAGAAATTGCGCCGCTCTTCCAAGTCTATTTAATTTTCGGGGGCGTGTTCCAGTTGCATCCTGGCTCCTAGAAACCAGCTCCCTCGACATAATCAATGTCCACAATCCAGGACACGAATCTGGGTGTTGCAGATAGTCGACACTTGCGAGAATATTGACTGCCATCGACCTGGGTTCACACACTCTAGGACTCACTCTCCCAGTTGCACTGACGGCGTTTACGTCTCAAGTACTCAGGATGCGGAACTGTTGCCTGCCGCCTCCTAGGACCACTCGGCTTACGAAGTCACATCACACTTGGTCGACAACTTGTGTGGAGAAGCCGCCGTCCGTGAAATTGCGTCGCTCACGTGGCTTACCTATACTGCCGCCAAGCCATTGAGGATACCTGACATTCGTGTGAAATCCGTCTTCGTGTGTATCCTACGACGATACGCTGGTGGGTCGCCTGCGCCAGAACAGCGCTACGACGAACGCTGATTAACTGTGCTCTTCACGACGCAGCTTGATTCTTACTACAAGACACTGCAGGAATGTGATACTATGGCGGAATCTCCAGAACGACAAACGACGATTCACTTTTCTAAGGCACAGATCGTCGCCCATACGCGGTAGTCCGATGGTGCACGCCGTCTACGTTCCATGTGCTGCGTGAACGTAAACGACGCCGAAGTGCGCTGATACACTCAGCTGACACGGAAGACGATTCTCGCCTCTTCTCACAAAGCGACGTAGACACCGCGTTCCACGCCTCTTATTCCCGGCTTTATTTAGATCAGATTCCTGATCCAACAGCATTAGCAGACGTTTTTCGAAAGATGTATGGCACCATTACCCGGCAATGGAAGTACAGACGCGCCACAGGTGAAGATGCTCCAGACAAGTCTCCGGGCACTTACCGCCTCCACTTACAATTTTACCGGACTTTTCAACGTTTATTAGCCAGCTGATGGATGGACACGCGTCGCGAACTACAATTTACAGACGTGTCACCCCCTGCGTCCTTTGTGGAGGAGATGATTATCATAATTCAGAAACAGGCCGTTGGCTCGCGGGTACAAGATTATCGTCAGCTGACGCTCCTGAAGTAGCGTCGATATCTTTATCAGACTGTTGGCGGAACATTTATTCCAGATCAAACACTGTGTCACTTCACCACGTCGCCAGGTGGTGATAACGTTCGAGCAGCGCTCAGTGATGAGGCCATGTCGTCTGAAAGTTGCATTGAAGTCAACTCATTTCGGTCAAGCCTTAGATCGCGTGGGCCATGAGTATTTGAAAGCGGTTTACCGACGTATGCGATACCCGTGGCCATCAGTCACTGTCGTGACTCCTCCGTGGCGATCGTCAACGGACGACCTACGTAGCCTCTCGTGATCTTTCAGTCGGTACGCCAAAAGTGCCCTCTGTCTACACTGCTCTAAGCTACGGCCCTCGGACCGCTATTTTGCGGCCTGCGCCAACGATCAACGGGTCTGACTTCATGAGGTAACATATTCGGATTTAAAGCGCATGCTGACGTCAGTGAAATAGCAATGGATTGGATCGCTACATGTGACGTTTCTTGGAGTAGTCGTATCAAAGTCCCCAATTCAGTGCCGATGAATATCGGTCTCTGGTTGCCTGTTGACTGTCTCATCTCGGCAAGATTCTATGAAACGTCTCGGCACTGATTTCACTGGCGGCATATGACGCACCGCTGCTCATAACTACCGACGACTTTAACAAAATGTTCCGGCAGGGATTGCGTGCAATCAACTACGGGCACTTAATATCCTCCAAAGGACTCAGTATGTCAACACACATTTGTCTTAATGCACCCCCGCACGTCGCCCAGATACTACCCATGCCGAAGATGTTAGCTCGCCGTACACTAGCGGCATCTGGGTTTTTTGTTAGTTAAGGTTTACCTCGCAAGATCAAATATGAAACTCTCAAACTACCGTCGGATCGGGAAGGGCTTGAGCTTGTCCATGTTTATGACAGTGCAGTTGCTCTATTTGTAAGCAGTAAGTGAAATTATGAAACCGCCATCCGGACAGTTTGACGGGTTTATTGCTAGAAGAGGTGGTGCCGCATTGCCTCACGTGGCCTTCAACAATACAATTTGCGCCCCCCCCCCCCCCCCCACCCACTTGCCACTCTTCTACATCGATATCTTTTAGCTAAATTTCAGTTAAATCCTATTCACATGATTTGTTTCAAGAAGGTCCTTTAGACTTCTACAATATTTGCAGGAACGACATTGCAAGATCGTCCGTAACGCAAAATATAGATAATATTTCTCCAGTTATTTATGGAGTGCGCTTCAGCGCAGCTGGATCATCACGGGTAGGAGCATCTAGAATTCAAAGACTATGATAGAACACTGCATTACTAGACGGTGGGCAGTATACGAAGTCATACCTGGATGATTAGGCTGTGGAAGAGTTTTGTCATCACCCTTTGCGCTGTGATACAGTTTGTGCCCCCTTTCTATTTTTCGTCTTAGCTTAGGAAGGATCCTCGGCTATTTTTATTTCAGGTCGAGTGAAAAATGCAGTACCGGTTACAAGTGGTATGGATTCCACTATCCGATTTTATTTCATAGCTTCCTTAGACACACACTTTGCTTCTTTCTATTTTGCTGCGACAGTAGCAATATACTACGTTCTGTTAGTCCCTGTCATACACTTAGCCCCCGAATTTGATGCAAAAAGTTCACTAGACAGTTGATCTTTCCTGATAAAACAAAACACACAAAAAAGACAAAATTTCAAACGTACAAGCATAGTTTTCATTTGATGCTGAAGACAATTTTTTTTTTGTATGTTTTGAAAAGGCTTTATTTAAAGGCGATGAAGCCGAGTCGAGAAGGCACACACTGGCGACCGCAAGGTGGGACGGTTAGAGGAGGAAGGAGACGAGCAAAAAAAGCAAAAATAAAAAACAACGAAAAGACAAAAGATACAAAACAAGAAAAATTAAGCATGAAAAAGTAAACTAACCGGTTAAGGCAACCGCTCATGACAAGTGGTAAATCACGGTGCCAGTCCCGGCCTGGCATAAATTAAAAAATATATATATATATATTGTAGAAGACTGATCAGGACACTCTTTAAATATGCTGCGTGATTGTTTTAAGTCAACTAAATATCTCCGAAACGACGCACGGCACGAAAAAATGTTTAAATGTTTTAGGTGAAAAATTAGTATTAGTAAAGGGGACATCCGTCTGTGCTACAAATGGCCACCTCTAAACCATCCGTCATACGTGATCGGGGTCTAAGTTTTATTTTCAAATGGGAATTACCCATTTTTATTTGCATATTCGGATTATACGCCAAAAAATACGGATGATTTACGCAAAATATTGTTTCCCATTGGTGCTAGATGGTGCTCTAATCGACAAATGTCGAGTGTTCCTGCTCTTGCAGTTTAGCTCCGACGCGTTTGATCTAATTTTCATTTACGATATAAACGTACACCTTTGTGTTCTAACGGTTAATATTTATGTTAAAGATTTATTTTAGTATTGCAAATTAGATTGTACAATACAATACTCGTATGGTTAGCCGTTTCGATGTCTGGTTAGAAACTACATTCATCGTGTTCCAGATACAACGGCGTGGGCATAATAGTTTTCCGGTCCCATCGGGATGCTTGATGTCAGTGAGTGCCCTTGCCTGGGGTGCTTGATTTCGGCGACTCGCCTTGCTTCTTGCGGCCTCACCATAAAGTAAAATTACTTTGATCTTCCTTGCAAAAGATAAAACATCCATTACGCCAGCTGAACTACAACAGGCTCCAGAGATGAGGTGCGCCGACACGTTAGGTGTTGGTGCTTACAAAGGCCCCCGCGCTGCAGTAGGGCGTGCCGCGTGCCGGGGCGCTGAGCGATGGAGCGAGCGTGTCAGTGTTAACATGACGTGTGTGCATCCATGGTAGGTGCGCCTGTCACAGTGGTTGTGCTTTGTGTTCCGGCGGTGGCCGCGTAGCAGCCATCGCGAGAGTTGCGGTGGTTGGATGGAAACACGCACCGAAATCTGTCACCCCGATGTCGCGGATTGATGGCGGCCATCAAGATCAACGATTGGTTTGGGACCTCACCACAATGAACCCCTTAGGGAAAAGAAAACCACGTTACCCTACTAGTACCTAATTTGCCAGAAATGTCAATGTCTAGCCTTACTATTTGTACTGTACAATCTTCATGTAACACTCAAATAACGTTCGAACATCAGTATCAGCCATAAGAACACAAAGGTTTACATCTATATCTTAACTGAAATGTAACATCAAATGTGTCGTTGTTAGTGTTACAAAAACAGACACACTAGACATTTGTCGGTTACATCGCCATCTACTACTAATGGAAAACTGTGGTTTGAGTAAAACGTCCTTATTTTTGCCGAACATGCAATATAAATATGGAGGAGGTTCCAATTTGAAATACATAGTTTACCCCGCACATGCAGGAAGGGTGGTTAGGAGGTGGCCAGTTGTGGCTAAGACAGAGGCCCCCTTCACTAATATTAACATTTCACCTAGAACATATTTTTTTTCGTACGATACATACTTTGAGACATTTAGTTGTCCCTAAATGACTATAGAATTCCGTGCTCAGAAACAAATATTAATAACACAGAATCTTTCAGTATCTTTTGTTTCCGCAGTCACACTAAATCGTACAGAAAATACAAACGTCGCATAAACAAACAGCTGATTTGACATTCGACAGGTACAATTTAATAGCGCAGTTGGATACAAAACTTCAGTCGATACATACACCCAAAATTAGGACTACAGAAAAACCTTGTTTTACTTTTCTTGCAAAATATTACATCGTTGGATTCTTGCGCCGTTCCATTCCGTGAGGAAGTTTTCAGTGTCTAGTTTCTGTCATAGATCATCATCAGGGTGAACTCAACAACGAAAACATGACATATACTCGTAAATATAATAAGAAAGTGTTTACGTTCGCAAAACATGTAGGTACAAGAAATAAATTGAACATGGCCATCAAAAAATTATATCCCACTGTTAAAACTAATACAGTGTTTGATGCTACCATTGTTAGGAGCAATCTTTTAGTTACTGTAAAAGCTCGTTGTAGATAACGGTGACAGTAATGCTTGCAGTTATATTTCTGCGATGATGTCTCAAATGTAACTGAATGATCAGGAGTTGCTGTCTGAAATGTAACTGAATGATCGGGAGAAATCGCGTTTACAGTTCATGTTAGGAGTTTGCATTGACCTAGCTGAGCGAAGATTTCTATCAGTCAAATTATGAATAAAAATATACAGAAGTTATTTTATGGAGTCTCATTAGCTCCGTCCTACAGTACAAAGATAATCACATGATAGATAAAAAAGAACATAAACGGGATTTCTTCGAAGCTAACTGCGTTGTATTAGTCGCTTAACTTGTTAACAGTGACATTTAAAATTCATATGCAGCATTCGTGTTGAAACCTCACGTAATATTGTAAACTGATAATAATTGAAGTGATTTTCAAACGTAATCAGTATTCTATTTAACAGAACTACTTATGCGAGGGTTGGAACTTAAATAGTGGAACTATTTATTCACAGCCGATACAAAAGAGTTACGTGTTTGCACCTGTTACAGTCCTTCAAAGTAGTCACCAGCGTGGAACAGGCAGTAGACCGCTCCATTCGCACCATCAACAGAACAGGCTCTGCTAACGGAATACTACGCCTTCCACATCGCTGGCAACGGGTTCTACACAACGTTGGCGACTACTTTGAAGGACAGTAACAGATGCAACCATGTAACTACTTTGTATCGGTTGTGAATAAGTAGTTGCCACTATTTAAGTTCCCACCCTCGAAAATTAAACATTTTGCTGTCAACTTTCACACTTTATGTAAATATGTGCTTTCAGTTACATTTCTGCGATGATGTCTCAAATGTAACTGAATGATGAGGAGTTGATGTCTGAAATGTAACTGAATGTTCGGGAGAAATCGCGTTTACAATTCATGTGAGGAGTTTGGATTGACCTAGCTGAGCGAAGATGTCTCTCAGTCAAATTATGAATAAAAATATACAGAAATTACTTTATTTGCTGGCTAAGGTTTTGATCTCTCAAATATATAAGTGAAAACTGTAGCTGTGTTACGTCATATGAATGTATGTGTGCATTTGCTGCGTGGATATCTTTCAAGAATACTGATTTCGTTGTTTTCATGGGATTCGGTCTGTTTCATATCTTCAAATGTAATATCTAAGGAAATTAAAGGAAATGACACCAATTAGTAGTTGTGACTGATTTCAGCATACCTTGTCTTTGTATGCGCTCCAGCTAATTAAGTTTCAGGCTTAATTTTGATATGTAATCTTCGTAATCTTTCTGCAACGCTATTGACGGCCAGACGTGATCCATTGCGTATTACCTTGAGTGCATCGGTCTCTGACTGGCAATCTTCGTGAGCGGTTGTGCTTTCCCGATTACTCTGTATTCTATTCCGGAGACAGCGTCTCTGTCTGACGGAATTTCTGCTCACAGTGAAACATTGTCTGTTCCAGTATTCATATCCTTTTACACGACCACTGCCTGCCCCGACACATCTGTTGGCGCAACTATTTGTGAACACATGCATGCTCTTGAAGTGTAATCGTTCGATTTATACTGTAGTCAAGTACAAGCTTAGAAAATAATGTGGTCTGTGAGTGCGCTGCCAGACTATTCACTCACATTTCTTTTCCTTCCCCATATTAGGTTGCCTATTACAACTCTGCCGACGACGTCGTTAGATTCGGCGCTAATACCGGGGACGAGCTGTCGAAGTCGGCGCCTCCGCCTAACTTTGTGTGACATCAAAAACAGAAACACACCGCCATTAAGTGCAAATAAACCCAGAATAATTACAATTTTCCAGCACTGGGTTTACTGACCGCATTAATATGGATGCTGCACAAATTAACTGAAAACAAATTTCGGCTCATCGCTGCGCCTACCGAATAATGAAGCCCTGCGCGCCAGTGATGCGTGCAAAAAATTGCGTTCATTTGGGTACCCCATATCGGTTCGACATTTATCAGAAATAAAAATCGCGGCATTTTGCTATTCTGCATCGCTGCCGGCTGTGCAATTTTGAATCGCCGTAATTCAACACAATACAGGGAGCAATTAGCCTAATTTCTACATCACTGCTCTGTCAGCCATTTATCACCTCGGTCAGTTATAACAGGGCGTTACTATTCTCATTTAAAACTGTATCTAATGACGCGTATAAACTGGCTTGCGGGACAATGCATTGCACAATAACATTTTCGTATGACTGTCGTCACGTGCGCCTAGAAAGAGAATAATGCGGGATCTGAAAATGTCACGGACCACGGACAAATGGTTAATTTAGACTCGTGTCACTGTTAAGGACTTTCATGAAATCGTTGCCAGTGTCTGAGAAACGGAGTAAATTTCGAAAGTGTGAAAACATCATCAGTGCATTCCCTCCACAAGAGAACGAATTTCGATATCGTGAGTACCATTTGCCTCCTTCAAATTGCATAAAAATATTGCTCTTGAGTGTGAATTACTCTTCACTAAAATTAAGGGGGGTTGTGGATAGAAAGCTCAGCAAACATCATTATGTCTAGACAATGTGGGTACTGAGGAGATGCTCAATATAAAATCTGCCATACAGTACTAAATACCTATTGATAGTGGTACCTGGACTCTTCTCACTTATCTTAAACTGTGTCCTTTTAAAAGGTTGCGAGGCAATGGCGCAAGGAACTGACCAGTTTAGGTGTTCAGAGTGGTGTCTGCCTGGGATGTAAAGACGAAGTACTGATTGTAGATTGCCTAGCTTTTATAAATGTCATGGCACTGATTGCTGATTCTCTTGAAACGGCAATAATGCAGCTAAACTGCCTCAGTAAACAGGCAGCTAAAGTCGGTCTTCAAGTGTCACTGGAGAAAACAGAGTTCTTCACCAACATCAAAGAAGCTAACAGAGATGTTACTAGGCCAGGGATACATCAAAGGGATGGAACCCAAAACGTATCAGAAAAAAACGTCAGTAATAATGAGAGTCAACAAGTCGGAACTAGCCTATCGACTGACTATGAACACCTACAACAAAAAGTACGTGTCACTCAACCTGAAACTTAAGCACTACACGTCAGTGATACGACTAGAACTCCTATATGCCACGGAATTTATTTCCATGAACAGGAGAGGTCTGATGGAGAAATTGGAAGTCAAGGATAGGAGAGTCCTCAGGAAGATCCTAGGCCCGGTGGAAGAAGATGGGTAATTCAGAAGGTGACATAACTCGGAGTTCTACGAACATATCGAGAGACTGTCTGTGCAAGAAAAAGAAAGATAGCTTTCTATAGCCATGTTGCAAGATTGCCTCCAAACACATTGACCCACCGGCTGTTAACCTTCTGGCGAAATAAGAACGTTCGGACCACTTTGCTGACAGGAACTGAAAAGGACATTAAGGAACTGGCAATAACTGATCTCCAGAACAGCCTGCGAGACGTACCCTGAAGAAAAGTGTCCCCTGGAGATGAAAGGAAGGAGTTAAGATCAAAGCCCAGCAGTTGAACAAGCGTGGTCCAAAGTAGGTTCATTGGGAAGAAGAAGAAGAAGAAGTGGTGTCTTGTACAGGAATGAAATAGCTTACGGGGCACCTACATATACGCTGTCTGGCCAAAAGTATAAAGAAAGCTCTTAGTGGACATACGAGTAAATATGGGTGTGTCTAGTTTTCGACTTTACGACGCAGTAAACTCTGGGGGAAAAAGTTGTATGTGGTGTTTGTGTGTCTGTGGAGGAATGACACAGTATTGTACCTCAAGAGCCGAAATCTGAGAAGGTAGTGTTGTTGAATTCTGTGAAATCGACATTCTCTTTCGAAATATGTTCCATTGGATTCAGACGAGACTCTAGGTACACCGTCCTATTTCAGGACAGTTATTGACCACAAACCATTGCCTCACAGATGCTGCTTTACGACAGGCTGCGCTGTCACGCTAATACAAACAGTCTTCTTCCCCAAACTGTTCCTCTACTGTGTGCGGTACACAATGGCAAACCTAAACTCTTCCACTGGATTATTACATAGGAAATACTGATTCATCACTCCAAAGCACTCTTTTCTGGTAATGTACTGTACAGTTGCGTGGCTGTTTACACCACCTCAAGAAAGAGTCGCTTAGCATTGACTGTTACACCGTGTGACTTACTAGGAGCTACGAAACCATTGTACCCCATGCTTTTTATCTCCCTACAGACAATCATTGCGCTACCTGGACTGCTGGTAGCACTTTTGAACTCACGAGTGATCCCTTTCCTCTGATTTCGTGCGACGTTTCACGACCACCCTCAGCGGTGCTCACTGTCCGCCTGTACACGAGGTCTACTTGGTCTTAGTTTAGCTGTGGTTGTTGCCCTCAAGTTTCCACTTCACAGCCACATCAGCAGCAGTCGATGTGGGAAGTTTCAGAAAGGCTGAGTTGTCCCTGATGTGTCTGTTCCTCAGGTGACACCCAACGACTGGTCCGCGTTCGAAGTCACTGAGCTCTCGTGACAGACTCAGCCTACTGTTGCTGATTTTCTACTGACAACAAAGTACTGCCTGCCTCCGTGTATACTGACCGGCAATCCCTCGGAATATCTAGTGGCTTATTCCGCAGTGCATAGCACTTTCCGGATATTTAATCAGATACTGCATTAAAATCTGACGCCGAATTTTTCTGTCTATATGTACAGGCTAATATTAAGAACTACTGTAGGAGCTTTCATGTCGTTTCTATTAATGGAGAACTGATTCAAGAGCGGGTTTTGGGTATATACTAACAAATTATAAAAATGTATGTATGTATGTTCTACATCTTCTAAACGGCTGGACCGATTTCAGTCTAAATTGGTGCTCACATCTTTTAACGTCTGTCTGCAAAGAATCACTGTAAGGGTAAAAAACACCCATTTATAAAAGGGGTGGGAGTGGGTGTGAAAATGAGTGTGGCAAACGTGACGTGAAAACCCATAATTCACTCACCCAGTAGTTGAGAGCTAACAACAAACTTAAAACAAAATTTGAAGCCTTTAAGAACTTTTTCTCACTGACGACACCCCCAAAATGATGAAAAGAATGTTTATACTGTTTATCCATTACTACGTTCTCGCCGTTCATGCAATAAAATTGCCGCCTGGTTCAAATGGCTCTGAGCACTATGCGACTTAACTTATAAGGTCATCAGTCGCCTAGAACTTAGAACTAATTAAACCTAACTAACCTAAGGACATCACACACATCCATGCCCGAGGCAGGGTTCGAACTTGCGACCGTAGCGACTGAAGCGCCTAGAGCTGCACGGCCACAACGGCAAAAGGCAAAATTGCCGCCTGATACATGACGTTTTAATGTATTGCTTCTTTACTACTCACTGTATCCGCGACAAATTTTACAGACAGTGTTTTTATATGCCATTGTATGTACCAGAAAAATTACGTCATTGCACGACACTTCGTTCAGAAGATACGTCATAAGCACTGAATGCGTGACAAACTACGGCATCATGCAAGATGTTTAAATGTATTACTGTATTGCTACTTACTCTATTCACGTATAGTTCAGGACGTATAAGGTCTGATAGGAAAAAACTGCCGCATCACGCATAACGTTTTAATGTATCATGTTTTCGCTACGAATTCTGCTCGCAGCACATTTCGCAGACAGCATCCACATAGACCGCTGAATGTACCTAGAAAACTATAACATTGTATCATACATGGTTCAAGATATACGACGCAAATACTGAGCTGCTTGAAAACCTGCCACATCGTGCATGACTTTTTAATTTATTAATTGTTTTTTTGCTAACTCTATTCAGAACACATTTCGCAGACAGTAATCACATATACGGCTGGATGTACCTTAAAAATTATTTTATTGTAGAGCACATCGATGAAGATTTAAGGCTTGATAAGCATTAAAACGCGTGAGAATGAAATTGCACGGATACATATAAGTGAATTATGTGTACAAATACGCGTGAACTATGTTAAATACATGTGAAATATGGGTATATTTGACATGTGCGTAAGCGGACGAAGCGCCTGGTATGAATCTCATCCTAAATGCCTGCAACGATTTCAGTCAAATTTTGTTCAGACGTCAGTAACAATCTAGAAACCACCAGCCTCCTGTTGGGGTGAGGTGATATTGTCGAGAGAGAGAGAGAGAGAGAGAGGGAGAGAGGATGATGAGGAGATGGAAAGATTGAGAGGAGGAAGGTGGAGAAAAGTACACAAATGAGAAGGAGGAGACGGACAAAGAGAAGGGGAAATGGACAGACACATTGGAGGAAGAGACCGGCAGAGGGATGGGGAAAAGGTGATGAACAGACGGGGAGGAGGAATACGGACAGAGAGAGGGTAGGGAGAAGGAGGTTAACAGAGCAGGTTGTGGGCAGAGTGAGAGAAGCATGGAGGCAATGACAGGGAGAAGGGGGTTGGACGGAGAGAGCAGGAAGGAGAGGTGGATAAAGGAAGAGGGGACAGATAGAGGAGGAGGAGGAGGAGGACAGAGAGAAGGAAGAGGAGGAGAGGGACAGAGGGAGTGGGAGACGGACTAAGAGAAAATTCCAATAAATAAATATCTGGGCAACGCCGGGTTTCTTAGCTTGTAACTGATATACTGTATATTTCGTGAATATTGTCTGAGCTACGATGAATTGTGTAGCCTCGCTGCGTTTTTCTGTCTGTATGTAAAGTCTAATCTCAGGAACTTCTCCAGCGATTTTGATACAGCTTTTAATTAATAGCTAGTCTGATCCCCGAGGAACGTTCGTGTGTATAATCAATAATCCCTGCACCGGACAAGTCGTCCGGATGTAGGTACTCGGTGCCACATTGGAAAAAAGGGAAGAGTGCTTGCTTTTTCCACCAACATTGCGGCGCCAACAGAACGTTGATAATCCATATCAGCATGTCTGGATAGATTCTCCGAAAAACACGAACGCAGCAGATGAAGCTACAGTAATAACACAAGAGGGAATATGGGTAAGAATTCCTTGGGGCTGAGGCAGGACGGATTAAAAGTAACAAGAGATTCAAGTAGTTTGGCGTGGCTACACTAGGGTGTGGCTTAGAAATTAGACTACAGTGGAGGATGGTGTAGATAACGCTACTTCTGTAGATTGAGGTTTAGAAATGGAAAATTCTGTAACCTACAACAAGAGGCAAACTCTTTTACAGTTACAGGATTTACTGGTCATCAGACAATAGTAAAAATTTAATTGCCAGTACTTGTATCTGAAAAAAGAAATTGAAATGTCAAGACGGTAAAAGAAGTGGTAGGAACTGATATTGGAAGTATCAGAAATTCAGCATTCACAAGATGTGAATTCTTATCTGTCAAAGATTTTATTGTTTTCGAACAACAGTATCGTTCCCTTCAAGGGAGTTTCCCTTCGGCTGCTATACTCAGGCGGAGTCGTTGTTCCCAGTCCTGGTAGCAGCACTCAAAGACTTCAACTGGTAGGGCATTTAACATGTTGGTCACGTCCTTTGAATGATCTCCAGAGAAAAGAGAAAAACCACAAGGACTCAGATCAGGGAGTATGATACAACATGAACGCCTTTTGAGGTAAAAAGTTCCGTGATATGGGATGTTGTGATGGTGCAGCATCCACTTGTCTGCAATATCCGGTCTCACTCGAGTCACCCTATTCCTGGGCCTTTCAGAGACATAATTGAAAAACAGTTGGCAGAACGTCTTCCTTAGGCGACGGGCAACAGCATGTACGAATTTTAAAAAATGCCTAACGCCGTGCTGTCTGTAGTAACGTTATTTTATTCTCCAACCGATTTTGGTTCTTAGGTTCTGAACCATAATCAACGGCGAGAAAGTTATCAGAGATGCATCACATGCCATACATGATTTAAAATAAGTTGTAGCGCGAAACCATAATTGCCAAGATACTACAAAATCGAAAATTGTAACAACATAAAATGATTGCGCATTAACACAATATGTCAAAGAACTTGAAGGTCAAAGATGATACACTGTCACATCTCCTCGACCGATAAAAGCTCGAATGAGAAAATCAAAGGTCAAAACAATGCCTAATTCCGCTGTTCCATTTTAGTAACACACAACGAAAACACTACTTCGCTGATGGCGCTCTCCAAAGTCACGTTATGACAGGACGGAACTGAAACTCCGGCTGAGCATCTCGAAGGGATGAACACACCGGTCTGCACAAGCGGAACGCAGCGTTGCTATATTGCTTGCAGTGTTGTCAGTCTCATTAATTTTCTCTCACATGTCGTATCACCAAAATTAGTGACTTTGATAACAACGTAATCAAGTTTCCAGAGTCCTGCACAAGACATAGATCATGGTAGCGCAGGTATCCGCAGGAAATGTCGGGAGTATCACTCGTAACAGATCACTGGTGACGTAATCTCACAGCAGTGTAGCACGACAAGACAACGAGACTGACAGAGTGCAGCGGGGTGGAGTGATAGCATTATCGGAGTCCAGATGGAGTGGCGGTGAGTGGGCGGCGCCGTGTCTTACCTGCCTCAAGTGCCCACCTGATGGGAACTGACCGTTGACCGCTGGCTGCTCGGACACCATCTGACTCCCCCAGGAGGTAGACTTGCGTGGCAGGCTGTCACCAGTAAAGTACTGTGTACGCAGTTCAGGATTGGCTGAAACCGCGTCACGTGACATTAGCAGCCACTGCGGGCACAAGCGTTACGTGTGAAGCATAGGAAGTGTTGTGTATTTTCAAAGTCTTAAGTAGAATCATGCCCCAGTGCTGTGATTTTTGTGTTCGTTTCGAGGCGAAAAAGGAGGAAAACTGTACAGAATTGCTTCCGAAGGGAGAGATGCAGCAGGGAGAATACTGGTCGCAATGGGAAACGTTGCAGGAACTCGACTTAATGGATAATTTTATTGATTTCTTGCCTTTTGTCTTTGTCTTCTTTTTACATTTCCGTTACCTAGTTTGCAATCCATTGGGACAGCAGAAAAAGTCAGAAGAGCCAATACCATGGTTTAACGGTAATTTAATTACAAAACAGAAATCTTAGAGCTAAAACTGTACGGTACACTCACTGTTCTTCGTTTTATGTGCTAACAGTGGCAAAGTTATCACGACTGGTAAAACATTTGACCTAATTGACTGTACAGTATGGTTTAAACTTACATTTAAGATGCTCACAATAATAAATTGTACTTTGTTCCATACAATATAATGTACAAAAAGAGAAAAAGAAATTTTCACTCGACAAGTACTGAACCGATGACCTTTCATTCAGTAACCATTAACGTTACCAGGAGACTAATTCTACTGTTGTAACCTGGCCGCTAATCTATATTGTATTAATACGAATACAATTTATACTGTTTCCTGCAGCCTACTTTTGGTCGTAGGCCTAGTTTTATTCGAACACATTTTAAAAAGTATTTTATCGTCTTGTACTTTCGTAGTCATTCTCTCAATGTCATAGAACAATTTGCAGACAAATTTTATGGCATAGATACGTGAAAAACATAAAGCATGCGTAATCATATACACTCCTGGAAATTGAAATAAGAACACCGTGAATTCATTGTCCCAGGAAGGGGAAACTTTATTGACACATTCCTGGGGTCAGATACATCACATGATCACACTGACAGAACCACAGGCACATAGACACAGGCAACAGAGCATGCACAATGTCGGCACTAGTACAGTGTACATCCACCTTTCGCAGCAATGCAGGCTGCTATTCTCCCATGGAGACGATCGTAGAGATGCTGGATGTAGTCCTGTGGAACGGCTTGCCATGCCATTTCCACCTGGCGCCTCAGTTGGACTAGCGTTCGTGCTGGACGTGCAGACCGCGTGAGACGACGCTTCATCCAGTCCCAAACATACTCAATGGGGGACAGATCCGGAGATCTTGCTGGCCAGGGTAGTTGACTTACACCTTCTAGAGCACGTTGGGTGGCACGGGATACATGCGGACGTGCATTGTCCTGTTGGAACAGCAAGTTCCCTTGCCGGTCTAGGAATGGTAGAACGATGGGTTCGATGACGGTTTGGATGTACCGTGCACTATTCAGTGTCCCCTCGACGATCACCAGTGGTGTACGGCCAGTGTAGGAGATCGCTCCCCACACCATGATGCCGGGTGTTGGCCCTGTGTGCCTCGGTCGTATGCAGTCCTGATTGTGGCGCTCACCTGCACGGCGCCAAACACGCATACGACCATCATTGGCACCAAGGCAGAAGCGACTCTCATCGCTGAAGACGACACGTCTCCATTCGTCCCTCCATTCACGCCTGTCGCGACACCACTGGAGGCGGGCTGCACGATGTTGGGGCGTGAGCGGAAGACGGCCTAACGGTGTGCGGGACCGTAGCCCAGCTTCATGGAGACGGTTGCGAATGGTCCTCGCCGATACCCCAGGAGCAACAGTGTCCCTAATTTGCTGGAAAGTGGCGGTGCGGTCCTCTACGGCACTGCGTAGGATCCTACGGTCTTGGCGTGCATCCGTGCGTCGCTGCGGTCCGGTCCCAGGTCGACGGGCACGTGCACCTTCCGCCGACCACTGGCGACAACATCGATGTACTGTGGAGACCTCACGCCCCACGTGTTGAGCAATTCGGCGGTACGTCCACCCGGCCTCCCGCATGCCCACTATACGCCCTCGCTCAAAGTCCGTCAACTGCACATACGGTTCACGTCCACGCTGTCGCGGCATGCTACCAGTGTTAAAGACTGCGATGGAGCTCCGTATGCCACGGCAAACTGACTGACACTGACGGCGGCGGTGCACAAATGCTGCGCAGCTAGCGCCATTCGACGGCCAACACCGCGGTTCCTGGTGTGTCCGCTGTACCGTGCGTGTGATCATTGCTTGTACAGCCCTCTCGCAATGTCCGGAGCAAGTATGGTGGGTCTGACACACCGGTTTCAATGTGTTCTTTTTTCCATTTCCAGGAGTGTAGGCACGTTTATGTCATTTTTACTAAGGTGCAGCGCCTATCAGTATATTTAAATCCAATGCTTTATATCGTATAACAAGAAAGATATTAGGTGAATTTTCGTAGTAGGCACAAGAAATAAGTCGATGTAGAGCTTTAAATTAGCGATGGATTTTTGCTTGCACTTCCGAACTGATATTGATTACCTTTCGTCCTGCTGACTATTGGATAGGACCAATTTTTAGCTAATTAGGAAAACAGCTGTTCAAACTCGGTGCCACAACAAGAACTGGGAAATCTGACTTCGTTATTAATAAAGGATAGCAGGAAAGAAATTGTTTCATGCTCCCCACGACAAATGATTTTCGACTCATTTAACTTAAATTTGTTGAGATTTTTTGTTGCTAAATATCCGACATTTTCCGTTTGAAGCCACTGATCAGTTTTAGCAGTGCATTGAGTGCAGTTATTTAATATACGTGGCTATATACGCTGCAGAAGTAAATGCATCATCAGCGGCGCAGTGGCAAGTTGGCTGTACTTTCCCTATACGGAGCTTCAGTTACCAGGCGTAGTCAGCGCTGCTTGTGGCAGAGCTCACAAACCTACGCCTTACATGGCTTTCGCCATTGGTGCGTCTTCAGTCATCGTCGTGATTCCTTGCATACTAAGAGTACAAAATGTCTCCCAAAAAGTTCTGTCCCGTGTATTTTTCGCTAAAAAAAATGGACTCCAAAGAGAGGAACCCTGGCAATGACGCTGATGACGTGTACGATAAATGTGGTCATTAAATAAGTTACAGCTATGTTGCCCAGCTAGTGCATAAGATTAAGTTCTGTGTTAGAGTGCTTAAGTCTGCTAGTTAGATTCCGGGTGTAGATGTAATTTCTTTAATTTCCTGATTTTAGACTGCTTGGTAGGGTATCTGATTTCTTGGTCGTTATGCAATTACAGCACGCCTTATACAAAAGATGTGACATTTATTACCAACACAGAAATGAGAGTACAATTGTTTTCATTATTTAACTTTGAAGTGAAGAGATCAGAGAAACGTGATCTAGCGATTTGCTAAAGTTCGGAATTGGAGGGTGGCCAGCCACGAATTTCTCCCCCTGCACTTTCCTCTTTATCAGAGAGCACCACTCGAACTCTACGTCCTCAAATATTTTCTGGATGTATTCCAATCTCTGTCTTCCTCAGCAGTTTTTACCCTGTGCAGCTCCGTCAAGTTCCATGGAGGCTATTCGCTGATGTAACACATGTTCTGTCATCCTGTCCGTTGTACTTGTCAATGTTTTTAGTATGTTAACTTTCTTCGCCGGTTCTTCGGAGAATCTTTTCATTCAATACGGCAGGTAACTTAACTGATTATTCCCCTTCATCAGACATGTCTCACCAAAAATTGTGTTCAGCCTGTAAGAAACGTATTTATGGGATACTTATCGTTTAGTAAACGGTGTGTACTTCGGCATTATTGAGCAGATCAAAATTAGAAAAAAAATCTTCTGAACCCATAAGACAACTCGTTAATTCGCGCATTGTTACTGTGCACATTAATCGCTGCACTATCTGGACTACGTGGTGTGTGTGCGTGGGGGGGGGGGGGGGGGTTAAGTTTAGCAGACATCGTTAGCCCAGTTTAATATCACCGGTGAAGTGGCAGCCTTGTCCGGACCGACAAAGTGGTATCTTCTGGTAGGAATCGACTTTGGAGTGCAAACAATAATATTTTGGATCTTGAGGGCAGGAATCTATTGTTCATTGCAAACAGTACTGATATTTTACACCCTGTGTATATATTTTCAAGTGATGTGATTTCGAAAGCATCTACACGTTCTTTGTTATATTCTTGTACTGGTGTTACTGAAATCGATATAATTTTAAATACATATAAATATAAATATAAACGTAGACTACTATTGAAAAATAGAAGCGATACTTGGCAATGTAAAATAATTCTGGATCGATAAAATTACACTTCCCACAATCGCAAAATAAGGACAACACCCTGTGTTTTAAATACAGCGAATATCGAAAAGTATGTTCCAAGGCGACGTAGTTGGTAGACAGAAACAATGTGAAATGTGATACTGTTACATGTGAGGTGTCACACGGTGACATACTCCAGTCTTACACACACAACGATAGACTACAACATTGTCTTGTCTTCCGTAGCTTCATACTGTGCGTAGTTTTTAGTCAGTCATGTGGCTATCGTGCAACTGGAATGAAAAATGGCGGTCGTGTATAAGACTGCAGAGAACATCGTCATGCTTCTCGTATACGGGAGTGCCCAAAGAACTGGAAGAGAACCTTTCTCGCTTTCTGAAGAACGTTACCTAAACTGACGAAACCCAGCCCACATCATGATTGGTATGCTGGAGAAGCATTTATGTGAAACGGGCAACTTACGTCCTAACGGTCACCACGTCGGATTCCCGAGGACGCGCCGTAAACCGGGGACTGGACAAGCTGTACGTCGCGTTTTGCAGAGCAGCCTCCTACGAGCAGTGTTACACGTTCTGCACTATGAGCGGATTTATGTGATGACTCAAGATGAGTATCGTCGTGCGTCAACTTTTGCCGGTGGCTGTCAGGACGAAGTAGGCAGGAACCCCACTTTCTACGACGTATCCTGTCTTCTGACGAGTTCACCTTTAGCAGGGATGGCAAGTTAAACACCAGAAACAGGTACGTTTGGATGGAAGAAAATCCTTACATGCTTTATATTTCAGGTTACAAACGTTACTTTGCTGTCAACGTTGGGGCGGGACGCGTTTAACACCACGTCATAGATCCGTACATCTGCCCACGCGTGTTGATGATCCTAATTACCTCGTATTTCTACGGGAAATCTGACCTGAGTTGTCGAACGTGATGCATTTGCTTCCAGCTGCATGGCCCTCCTGCACATTTCAACACTACAACAGATGAACTGAACCTGACGGCGCTATAGCCGGGCCCGCACAGCATACTGGACCTGAAACCGCTGAGTGTTCATTTGTTGGGGTACAAGAAAACCTTGTTATACGAAACATCCGTGGGGCACGAATAAAAGGAGGACATTATAGCGAATGTGGAGGCAGGAATCTGTTCGTTATCATCGAATTCCGCGGATGAAATCAGGAGTGAAACAGCAGAATATTACGCCAAGCGAAACCACCTACCAGCAATTTGTCTCAAGCGGAAAGGTGGGCACTGTAGGAGATCAATGCGGATAAGAACGTTATTGTACTTGCAGCTGATAAAGGAAATGCTACGGTTTTGCCGAACACCGAAGATTATCACAAGAAGATTAGTGACCTTTTGGATCCCACTACGTATAAAAAGCTTCAGAAGGATCCTACAACCAAAATTTTGAGAAATACCAATCAACTGATAAAACAATCTTCTCTTTCTTCGGATGATGAAAAAACAACTCTGCAAAACGGAAGCTTATCCACCCAGACTATATGGACTCCCAAATGTACATAAACCACAGGTCCCGTTGACACCTATTGTGAGTGCCATAGGATCTCCAATACAGGAGTGGCCAGATATCACGCCTGTTTGCTGCAACCATACATTCGCTGAACGGACAGTTACATTAAAAACCCGGTGCATTTTATTGAGAAACTGAGGGAGATTAACGTCAGCTCAAGTGATATTCTTGCGAGCTTCGACGTAGTGTCATTGTTTACCATGGTGCCTGAAACGAAACTATTTCATATATAGCAGATATTTTTCTGACTGACATAGTAGCTTTATTTAAACAATGCCTGACGACAACTTATTTACAGTACAACAACGAGTGTTACGAACAGTTCGACGGCTGTAGCTGAGCATGTTTTTCGAGATGAGAACCACGAAATGAAATTTAATGAGACAGGCGTTCCTACACGAACATCCCATTATAATGCGCGCATGTATAGAGAAGCAATAGAGAATCACAAAGACCATAACAATTTTAATAGAAAAGGGGAAGTTTTAAAATATGAATGTCGACGTTGCGCCATCAGAATGTCAATCGATTACTCTTAATCGAGAATGATGACGTCTTCCGAAGATAGGAATACCGTCGCCAATACGTGACGAATTGTGGTGCCCTTTATGCGCTCTATAAATGCAAGAATACCTGGAGCTTCAGTGGCAGTAGCCGGACGATCTCAGAAGATGTCTCCCGCAGATGGAGACGAAACGTTAGGTGGAAATTTTATACATCGACCACAGCCTATTAGCGCGGAAGTTTCAACTGAAGTCAACACCGATTGTGGAAGCCTACATCGTCTTATTAACACCTTCTGTGCCAATGAATGATATATGACATGAGTGCTTCGCCACTGGTCAGCATATGGGCCAAAAGGCCCCAGCGGTATTCGACTGTAAAACTTGGAACATGTGGCATCGTTCTATGGTTTGCGGCAGAAGAGAATTGTTGTAAGACAGACGAAACAATGCAAAATGCTACATTTTTTTACCACAATAACAGCTTTGACGCATTTATGTTGTGGCACCCGTGAGCCTTTTGTGGCAGTGATACTCAAGGTTAACATACCGTATTTTGAAGAAAAAAATTCCTCGAATGGCCAATATATCTAATTATAGTCATTTTTTTCTTTGGTCTATTTCTGTGTGTGCCAAATAGTGTGAAACAATCTGGAGGTAATGAATTATTATGTATATGTAGGTTCTTCGGTCAATGACACTGGAAATTGTGGTAAAGAAATAAAACGACAAATAGTCCTTGACCGAGCTGCACTACTCTCTACTGTCTGGCAGAAAAGGGAAATATTCATAGCTTCGGAGATGCGCCTGGTGCAATCGGGATGCCGGAGAAAGATGTGACGCCTACCATGGGCAGGGGAAGCAACCAGTGCTTCCAGTACAGAAGAATGTAGCATCATAAGTAGTTCACTTCCCGTCTCAGTCAAAGCTGTTTCCAGTTCCTCGGGAAGAGAGGGGGATACTTTTAGAAAAGACCATCTCATAAGGCGAAATCAAAGGCAGAAGACCGTGAGGAAGCGCAGAAGTAGATGGTTGGCTCAAGTGAAAGAGATTACCGGTCTGTCTCTTCACGATATATAAATAGGAGCTGAAGATGGCAGTGGATGGATACGTCAGGTCAGTTACTTAAGAACCGAAGGAAGAAATGAGGTCACGGTACTTAGCAAGCAGTAAACAGTCTAACGATGATGATGATCATGATCATGATCATGGTGAGTGTTGGGTGAGTGTTGATCAAAAATTTCAATCAATGGATTATCAGATGCCGTCTTCTCTCATGTACAGTAACGCTTTTATAATTATTATTATTATTACCATCAGTGTTTGGTGTACACGCGATAGAGCTATATCCTAACACATCTGAACGATTGTTTTAATTTGTGTAAGAACATCATACTGACACACAATGGTAACTAACAAGACATGCAGTTTATTTATATTATTGAAGGAATTAAACACAAATAATAGTAAAAATAAAATATTTTACTCTTTCGTGGCAGTGCGACGTAATCTCATTATACTATTGCTTGCATAAACAACAAACTTTCACCATACACTCCACGAGATGGTGCAGAATGCACAAAACTACTATGCTCCATTGGCGTTCCTGTATCTAACATCTTTTTTCCGTATTTTCGTTTCGAAAGTTGTGCGGTTTCCGCACCTGCTGCGCGGCAGACGTCTCACGGAAAAGGATTTCCATAGAGATGCACTCACCGATATTTACAGCCGGACCAACAAACACATTCATCTTCTTGCGAGAGCAAAGTTCACGGCTGTTTTCATGTCTGTTTCGTAGGAGGAACGCGAATACCATCGTGTCCTGCAAATACTGGAAGATATGCCGACAGGGGAGGGCGCCTGTTTATACTGCAATTCCTATTCAAAACACATCACCGTGTTTGCTTCGCGGTAGCTGTCCGCATTTCTGCTGAAACAGAGCCCGCGATCTGCGGCAGGAAATGTGGTTCCATATCGGGAAACTCGCTGTTATTGCTGTCTTCTTCGTTTACAGTGTCAATATTTCCACGTCTGGGTCTGCGCTTAGGCAAATTCTTATGAGGCACTCTACGCAGTGAATTGAATGATAACGCACGTCACAGCTAATTTCATTAGTTCTAGGTCGCTGCCACCGTACAACAAACAGGTTACATTCTAGCTTCATCGTTCGTACCCTAATAAATACAGCATCTCACTTCAGTATTAGGCCACTGTCTTATGGCAAATTTGAATTTGAATATTTCGGAAAATATACAAAATGAACCGTTCATGACGGTATGACAAATGCGTTTTTTACGAAAATAATTTCACTGCTTCAGATTTCGTTGTGCCTATACGTTAATTTTTTTCATTTAATAATTTAAATGAAGTCGTATCATTTTAAAATTCAACCACTAGAAAAGCGAGCGGCTTTCTTTCAACGGAATAAGAAGAAAAATCACGTGTATACCTTGAAGTGCAACAGTTATCGTTTTATCACTGTGGCAATACCAGAATTCTAAAGAGGTGAAGGGGCCTGAATATCTGAACATCTGTATGTACAGCTATAAACATACACAATAAGCAGAGACCCGCATGAGTAGCAGCTGCCTTTGTTGTAAAAATCATCGTATGGAAGCGTATAAGTTCTGCTTCTTCTCCTAAACCACTGGATCATTTTCAACCAACACACTATGTAAAAGAAGCACTGTGGGGTATGAACTACTTACTCTCACAGGGTCGAGAGTGGGGGTGAGGGTGACAAGAGGTTACTTAGAAGCATAACTCGGGAACGGCTAGAGTAATTTCAAAAACATTTAGTATTCTCAAGACTCGTTATTTGACTGCGAATACAGTGAGAGTAAGACATCCCTGCCACCAGTAGGGGTGGAGGCATGGATGAGAAGATGTGACAGAAATATTAGAAACCGGTCTTTTTTTCGCATTTTTGCTGACATAGATTGCGCTTCATACTTTTAAAGATTGCCGTCCCTTATTTGTGTTGCTCACTGCCTCGACCACTGTCACGAGAATGAAGATAACAGCTTCACATGTACATACACATAATTACTCTGCAATTCACAGTTAAGTGCATGGCAGAGGGTTTATCGAACCACCTTAAAGCTGTTTCTCTACTGTTACACTCTCTAACAAATCATGGGGAAAACGAGCACTTAAATCTTTCTGCGCGAGCTCTGATTGCTGTGATTTTATCATGATGATCATTTCTCGCTTTGTAGGGGGAAGCCAACACGAAATATTCGGTGGAGAAAGTCCATGACCGAAATTTCACAAGAAGATTCTGCCGGAACGAAAAACGCCTTTGTTTTAATTACTGTCACCCTAATTCACGCATTGTGTCCGTTCCACTCTCTTCCATATTTCATGATAATACAAAGAGAGCTGCCCTTCTCTGAACTTTTTCAGTGTCGTCCGTCATCCCACATCGCACAGCAGTACTCTAGAAGAGGGTGGAAAAGCATAGTGTATACACTCTCTTTAGTCGATCTGTTGTTTTTTCTAAGTGTTCTGTCAAATCGCAGTCTTTGTTTTGCTTTACCTTCTTTATCCTTACTGGAAGAATATATTGCGCCTCCCAGCAGATCTTGCAGTACCGGATCCAACAACTGAGATCTCTTACAAAGCGTCTGTAGTAGGAGCACGCACTGAGAAAGCCCTCCCACATCACGCATAGGCCGCCACATCTGTTGCTGTACTGTACCATTTTGGAGGTTACATTGTAGCATCTAGAGCTGCTAGCCCTCTGCATACTACAGCACTTAGAACACGGAGTGGATTATATCAGTCCTGCTAAGGTCTCTGTGACAATCACAGCTACTGAGTGACGATTCACGCTATTTATTACAGAGTCAGTTCCATACAACACTAAACCGAGGTTTGGAAGAGATCCGACGTCAGGTGTTTTATTTCACAAGTATCACGCTAAATCAAAAGTCTAATGCTGTTCCTGGATGTGTAACGCGGTGCAACATAGCTGCCCCATGCCGCTGCTGCCGCGCAAGCCAAACGCCTCTCCGGCCTGCGGCGAATCCGTATTCTGAGACATAGGGGCGTCCCTCCGCTTAACGCCTGCTGAGCAGGCAACCCAAGTAATATTACTGGACAGCGTGGAGCATCTGTGCCCCATGGGGTAAGCGTTCGTTATCATTCTCTCTCTGGATCACAACGAACTCCATTTCCATTAACTAAGTGTACCGAGGCTTACCTTTCTTGAGCTATAAATTTGCACTTCCTCGGGAAGTGTCACAGTGTAGATACGCTCCAGCCCTTCAAATATCTAAGAAAACAATGTCTTCTAGGCAACAAAGCCACGTCGCTCATTTAAGATCGCGTAGAATGTTGTGCATCCTGCAATCTAAAGTGGATGGAGCGTTGCACAGACCAAATGGAACAGATATGAACTTTTAGACGCCATCAGGTGCTCTGGAAGCAGTTTTTCGACAACCTCGATGGAACCTCAAGATTCAGGTTGGAAAAGTAAAGAATTACATGGAAGGGTGGGTCCACAATTCTTGCACCATTTATCCTTTGATTTATCGCTTCTTTTTACAGTGTATCTGATAGCACCAAATAAAATACAGTAATCACCAAATGTCTTTGAATGTAAGAGGGTGTTAAATGAAAATATGCCTCTTCAAATTTTTACCAAAGACTGACATGACGAAATTCTGAATTCTTGCTACCCCCCGGAATTAATGTAAGCAGCAAATAAAAAAATAAATCGTAATACAACCGCTATTAAACAATAAGTAAGTAAAAGATAACTCTTGGGCATTCTTCTTAAACAGTTACAGTTACTAAGTTAAGAACTGTAAATTAAGCTCCTATGCATGGCAGATCTGACAAATTTTCTTACATCGGTAGAAGGGATACAACGACAGATTAAGCTGAAGCAAATAATAGTGAGTTATAATTAAAAATAGAAATCTAAGGAGGTGGCAATTAGAGCGGAAAATACATTAAAATTTTCCTCACTGCACCAAGTATATACGCCAATATTTCAACAGGCAAACGAATTACCTCAACATTCAATAACAACATCGCTCACATACAGAGCTTTACGCAGAATATTAAAGCAAGTACATCGAAACCTTAAGAGGAGATATGCGAAACTTGAAGAGGCAAGCCGTCAAACTGAACAGTTCCACTATAGCAACTGCGGACACGCCTGAGACACACCAGTAGACATCTGCAGGGGAACGACAGCAACACACCCTCGTGGCCGACAGCCGCTCTAATGTCGGGCTTCCTCTTCACATGTCTAAGGGACACTGCTAACAGACAACACATAGGTGAGATAGAGGCTGCAGAAATACAAATTTCACGTAGAAAAATTACCATCTTAAGATATCATGACTATAAGCCCAAAAAAATATACTATAAAATAAGGTAGCAAATATTACTCCCAAACAACTGTCTACATTTTACACTATAACTGCGCGGCCATGTACTTACTACATACAGCAAAAAAAGTTTTGCATCACCTCGGTTCCGAGAGTTCGGGAAACTGTACAGAAAATTGTAATAGAGATCAACATAAACATTATATCCGCACTTTTTATTGATCATGAAAACCACACATTGCATGTTGTACCACCGTAAGCGAGACCTGGAGAGGTCGTGGTCCAGATTGCTGTACACACCGGTACCTCTAATACTCATTAGCATGTCCTCTTGCATTGCTGCATACCTGTGTTCGTCGTGGCATACTATCGACAAGTTCATCAAGGCACTGTTGGTCCAGATTGTCCCACTCTTCAACGGCGATTCGGCGTAGAGCCCTCAGAGTGGTTGGTGGTTCACGTCGTTCATAAACACCCTTTTCGATTTGTCCCAGGCATGATCGATAGGGCCCATGCGTGGAGAACACGTTGGCCATTCATGTCGAGCGATGTCCTTATGTTGAAGGAAGTCATTCACAAGATCTGCACGATGGGGGCGCAAATTGTCCATGAAAGCAAATGTCTCACCAATGTGCTGCACTGTCGGTCGGAAGAGGGCATCCACGTATCTTACAGCCGTTACGGGGCCCTCCATGATCACCAGCGGCGTAAGTCGGCCCCCAAATAATGCCGCCACAAACAGCAGGGAACCTCCGTTGTGCTGCAGTCGCTGGACAGTGGGTCTATGGCGTTCAGCCTGACCGGGTTGAAGGCATATGCGACACTCATCGGCGAAGACAACGTGATGCCAATCCAGAGCGGTCTATTCGGCATGTTGTTGGGCCCATCAGTACCGCGCTAAATGATGTCTTGGTTTCAAAAATGGACCTAACCATAGACGTCGGGAGTGAAGTTGCGCATCATGCAGCCTATTGCGCACAGTTTGAGTCATGACACGACATCCTGTGGCTGCACGAAAAGCACTATTCAACAAGGGGCGTTGCTGTCAAGGTTTCTCCGCGCCATAATCCGTAGGTAGCGGTCATCTACTGTAGTAGTAGCCCTTGGGCGGCCTGAGCGAGGAATGTCATCGACAGTTAATGTCTCTCTGTAACTCCTTCATGTCCGAACAACATTGCTTTGATTTACTCAGAGACGCCCGGATACTTCCCTTGTTGAGAGCATTCGTTGGCGCAAAGTAACAATGCTGACGCGATCGAACCGCGGTATTGACAGTCTAGGCATGGTTGAACTACAGACAACACGAGCCGTGTACCTCCTTCCTGGTGGAATGTCTGAAACTGATCGGCTATCGCACCCCCTCCGTCTAATAGGCGCTGCTCATGCATGGTTGTTTACGTCTTTCGGCGGGTTTAGTGACCAGTCAAAGGGATTGTGTCTGTGATACAATATCCGCAGTCCACGTCTATCTTCAGGAGTTCTGGAAACCGTGAGGATGCAAAATTTCTTTTAGTGTGTGTAGAATCAAACAGATGGAACAAATAAACGCTTAAACTTACCCCTCCAAGGGAATAGTAAATGACTACGCATTACAAACAGCGTTTCCTTTAGTCAGCCCTCATGCTTGACAACCCCCTAGAACCTTGTTTCAAACACACATATTAATACAGGTACTTCCCTTTAAAATAATTAAAAAGGTAATAAAACTGAGTAAAGTACTTTATTAAACGCTAAAGCTGAAACACTAAAGCTTAAACACCAAATTGCAGGTGAAAGTTAAGTTCACTAGTAAACCATCGAACGTGAAAGTACTGTAGGGCTTATGCCCTTTGTAATACACAACAAGTAAAGGTGACAGTGGTACACTTTGCCGCCAGTACACGGACAGTCATTAGTTTACACCCAAAATTTCCACTAATTACATAAACGCAAAAGTACGATAGGGTTGCGGCGTAGATTGACCACAATACGTTAAAATTTTCCGCTAATCCATGACGCACCAACAGTAGAGGCACAGACATCAGAGCGCGAGCAATACTGACCGCAAAATTTTCCAATATCGGTCTTGTATACGCTGAAACGATGAGGGTAAAATTGCAATCGCCCAGGTCTGCACAGCATGGATAAACAGGGAAGTGAAAATCCACTGAAGGCGTAGGACAACGGCGTCGATACAGCAGTATCATTGCCACTAACCAAAGGGGGCGAAGAGTCGGTCTCGACACAAACAGAACTGACGGCCGAGAGATCCGCTGCCCGCGAAAACCTATTCTTGATACCTGCTGCTCGTTCTCACCTGACAACCCACTGTCGGCGTATTTCTAACTCTGAGCAAGCTAAATTCGCGCCGCCAGTTAAACAAGGCACCAGGAAGATAAAGATAAAATGGAGCCGCCAGGGCTCACTCGAGCTTCCGGTGGCTAGCCTGTGTCTCAGTACCAGGAAACACCTCGCATCCCTCAAGCAGTCCAAGGTATCATTTCGGATTAGTGGGTACACGTAACTAGTGGTTGATCTTTCAGGTATCGGTAATCGACACCGAAACAGCTTGTGCAATCTTTCTCTTTTACAAAGGACCATATGCATACAGATCGGCGAGTGTGTGTGACTCAAGTGTGCAATTTTTCAGTTTTACAGCTCTCAGTTCAAGGTTTGTCTTTTTGTCAGCATGTGAGAAGTTCAACAGTTACGGTTCTGTGTGTCAATCAGCAGTGCAGTTTGCAGTGTTCTGTGTTTTCATGATAGTTTGCTCATGTACCAACATGTCAAATGGTAAAAGGCACAACGGTACTGACAAATTTATTCATAAGTCGGAACCTTGTCTATCTAAGGTACGCGACGAGAAAACCACGACACAGGAACGAGAGAAACTGCTCACTCAAATTTAGTGGAAAATTTTTAAATAGCTCAGTACAGACAGACGACGAAAACAGCATTTAAAAACATAATTTTTCGAAGCAGTTATGGCAAAGAGATCCCCGTTGAAATTTGAAACGTCACCAACAACATTTATGAGCGACCGTTACAGTACAATCGCCTGAGTTTCTGTGGGAGTAAGATACAGTGTATCTCGTATGAAGAGATAATGCCGAGCAATTTCAGTGTGGCTGTCATTCTGGTGAGCAGATATCGATATTCATCTCAGAGAACGATACTCATCCAAACCAAGGATGTAATAATAATCCCACGTCTCAATCCTGTTCATATTTGAAATGTTGATGCACTGCCTCACTTTCATCAGACATTCCTACAACCTCTCGCGTTCCTTTCTTTACTTACAATTTCGGGTAATTCAGGAGAGTAACACACTTGTTGCAGTAATACCCGTTCTGTTCGGTCGAAACTGTTGAAGCAACTGAAGTTACGAACCTCTCAGATACCTAGGTCTATGCAACTAATCCTGTGCAGCTAAACCGGAACGAATGTTTCAAGAACTGGAGAACAGGGACTTTCAAATGCATGTCAACTCACGCAAATGATTCGGAGGCTTTCGAAAGTTCTCGCAAGTCAGTACGGAATACAGCATTTGTAACTGTATGATGCACTGATTGGTTTCTCATTGAATGCAAGTTTACCTCTGCCATAGTATCCAATAACCATTTTACCCAATTAGGTCGATGGTTACAGACAACTACGTGATCAGTGTCTGGTGCCAATAAATTTGCAAACATCTCGCCAACGATTCGTTCGCAGATCCATGTTTACTCGAAATTTTTTGAAGTATCATGTACTTTCAGCTGTCCGCTTGTGCCTTTAATGATGACACCTTTTTATATACTAAAGAGGATTGATGATTTTGCCAAAAGTAAACAGAAGCTTATCCAGTTGTTGTCATCTTTTCGAAGATTGACAGGTTAAACTGCCAGATCATCAGCGCCCTATAATTCCGAAGGATCGTTTGCTGCAGCTCTGCACGTAGTCTGCCGTGGACAAGTCTTTTCATTCCCGGACAACTACTGCAACCCGCACCCACTTGGAATTGTTGACTGTAGTTAGGCCTCGATCTCTCTCTGCACTTTTTACCCCACATACTTCACTCCATTACCAAACTAAGATTTCATTGTCGTCCCAAGAAGTGTCCTGTCAAATGATCCCTTTGTTTAGTGTAGTTTAGTGTAGTGCTTTTTCGAGATTTAGTTTCAGTAACTTGTCATTAGTTACTCGACTACCCGTCGAATCTTCAGCATCGTTCCGTAGTACCCCACTTCACAGGCTTCTACTGTTTTTGTTTGAACTGTTTAGCGTCCACGTTTTAGATCTGCTCAAGGCTGCACCATGAAAAAATATTCCCTGCGAAGACTCCCCTACACTTGTATCTTTTTAGGAAAAACTCTTTCTGGCCGCTGATAGCCTGTTCACTTTTGATTTCGTGTCAGTTTGCTGACAAATAACAACTTCTTTATTTTCTGTGTGCCATTTCCTAACCCAATTCCATTAGGATCATCTAATATATTTCCGTATAATCTTTTACTTTTTTTTTTCTTTCAAACTTCATCTTGCAACACATTTTCGCAACACTGTCTATTCCGCTCAGTTGATCTTCCAACGGCTGTGCTGTCTTCAGCAGGGTTGATCGTTAACAGCAAACTTGGAAGCTATTATTTCTTACCATTCAATCTGAACTACTTCTCCAAATTTTTCATTAGTCTCCTTTACTGTTACAGTGTATAGATTGAATGACATGAGTGGATGGCTACAAGTCTTTCTCACTGCATTTCCAGATGTTGCCGGTCTTTCACATCATTTGACACCTACAACTGCAATCTAGTTTCTATACAAATTGTAGATTACCAACCACTCGTCCTTTTTTTCCTTTGTAACTTCAGAATTTCAGAAAATGTATTTCAGCCAAAGTAGCCAGTAGCGTTTTTTAAATTTACGAATCCTATAGAATGTAGGTTGGTTTTTGTTCAATTTGTTTTCGAACAGGTTACCGATGATGGTAATCTTCTGCATGATTCTGGTGCATACTTATACTACTTCTTCTTTCTTCCCAGGCTAAAGCCTCTGTCCTTCTATACCCCTCAGTGTCTACCCTGAGTGTGTGCGCCATATTTCCCTTGGACGGTCAATATTTTGTTTTACCAACTGGTAATTTATTTTTTTACAATTTTCACAATTTTCCATTCATCCATACTGTCTGTGTTCGTTCCATTCATGATTTCTCTTAGGTATCCACTCATTAGTGGATTAATGCATACTTGCATGTAACAAATGCTGCCCTCGTTCGATACTCGTCTCAAGTTTTTCAAGAAATTGATGTTCGAAGTCTTACGAGCTTGGTCAAAATCGTACAGATGCACCGACCACCGAACACCTGCTTCATCATAGCTGCGTTAGAGCGTCGTTACTTATTCCTTGAGCTTTCACCCAACACTTCTGCAGGTACAGCGAATCATGTTTCTTTGCAAAGTAACAGTAGTAGCGATAGTCATAATGGTGCATTCGGGGTGAGGTATATTTATAATTCTACGCTGTCATTCTAAGGGTTTCGAGACACAATTGATAAAAAAAGAAACTGGGAAAAGTTAAGATGGTGATTTTAATGCTTCAGGTCTCTTCTCACTTGATGACGTCGCGCAGGACGTTCGTATAACCACAGAATTTGTCAGAAAAGTCCTTTTCAATGTTGTCCAATTCGCTGGTCACATTGTCTCGAACATCGGTTATGTCGTCAAAGCGTTCGTCCTTCATGTGAATTTCTGTGCTTTGTCGATTTGTGACAGATTCGTATTGATAACACCAAGTCTCATCATTCTCCAGACTGTCCTGAACGCTTGATTTAGAGATGTTTCTCGTTGCAAATTCTGATACCACAACGCTGACGCACTATAGTCGCACGTCCCCTTATCTGACGCTGCCTGCTCACAACTGACTGGACACTGCCTGCTCCTCGCTGTCTGTTCGATTGCACATCAGTTGTTTACAGTCGCTAGTTCGAGCTGCAGCCGTAATTACTGCGCTGACGTCGCTTACATGCCAGGAATAAAATCGGATGGCGCAGATTATTTTTTATTTGCATCTTTCATTCTCATTCCTGAAGAGATGTAACTCATCCACGAGAGAAGGCGTTAGAACAGAGGCGTTGTGAATCACGGAGAGAGATACTATTGAAATTTCGGGACAGCACTTTTCAGGAGAAGTCGGACGACATATTACTTCCCCCCACATACTTCTCGCGTATTGACCACGAGGAGAAAATTCCAGAAATCAGAGCCAATACAGAGGCTTATCGACAGTCATTCTTCCCACGCACTATTCACGGGTGGGACAGGGTTAGAGGGATCAGATAGTGGTAGCGTAAGTACCCTCCACCACACACCATTTGGTGGCTTGTGGAGTACGAAGTAGATGTAGGTGAGAGTGGGCTGATGAGAGAGCCTGTGATTTTTTTCAACCATCAGGTTAGTTTTTCTGTCTTTGTTTCTTTGGTTTTACATGAAGAAAAAGAACTTTGAATTTATTACTTTTTTTCTGGTTTACTTTTGATTTCGATTTTTGGTTTGAGAGGGTACATTTAAATTCCGGAAGTGGCGACTGAAGTGGGGGAAACCTTTTCGAAACCTCCCCACCACAATGATTTCACTGTGATACCTTTCTAATAAGTGCCTGAATGTGCCGATAAATAAATGTTAATTTCATCGTTATTGCTTATTGTACCTAGACTCGAACTCGGTCCCGCGTCTCACAGGAAGTTTCATATCAGCGCACACTCTGCTGCAATATGAAAATTTCATTCTTCAATATGAGTTGCTCTTTTCGAATGCTATACGCAGAAGAAATTTAAAAAATACACTCTGATACACGCTTCTGGTGTGTTGGCGTTGCAAAGAACGTCCTCACGAAACAACGAAGAGCCCTGATGAATCTGTAGCTTCGAAAAGTGCTTTGTCATAACAAATGCCCTGAAAAGGCAGCAGACATATTTTATTAACACGTTTTCTATACCATTATTTTTCCTTTACGAAAAAGACGATCCTGGCCGCCGTATGATTGTCTGGTGGAAGGTAAAAGAGAACTGACAGGGTTATAGTTCGCCGCTTTAGCCGTATGCGCTGTTCGGTGGCTGTTGCTTTCGTCTGGTATTCAGTGGGTTTGATTTCTCCAAAATGTTTCAGAAGAACATCAGCAGCAGTATTCATTACATCGAAGTACTCTTGTATACCACAGTCTTTGTGTATCCTATGCCAGGCTGCTGTAAACGTTTACGCTCGTGTGATCCGATGTTTACAGAGACCGAAAGTCTGCTCTGTACGCAAACAACGTTTGTGTCAAGTCCAGGCGCCCAAGTTATTGCCGTGTTCCTTGAATTCCAGTTGTTGTTCGACGCATCGCTCAGCACTGTGACTGGATTCAACAGTTCCTTGCGAGCAGACAGAGAATTCTCAACACACACACACACACACACACACACACACACACACACACACAGAGAGAGAGAGAGAGAGAGAGAGAGAGAGAGAGAGAGAGAGAGAGATAGGTCATCGCACCCAAAGGTAATTTCGGGCGTACCGCAAGGGAGTGGTATTGTGCCGTTAGTTTTCATAATGTATATAAACGATCTAGTAGATAACGCCGAAAGTTACACTAGGCTTCCCGCTATTGATGCAGTTGTATACAGAGAAGCCGCAATTCTAGAAAATCGTAGTGAAATGCAGAAAGACCTGTAAATCATCAATACTTGGTGCAGGTACTGGTAGTAGACCCTCAATATTAGAAAATGTAAAGTACTATGCATAGACAAACAGAAACGCCTATTATTGCTTCATTTCACAAGAATTACTGCAAGCAGTCACACCCATTAGAAACCTAGGAGAATGCGTAAGGCACTGTTTAAAGTGGAACGATCATGTAAAATTTATGCAGACCCAGACTGGGATTCATTGGAAGAATCCTCAAGAAGTCCATTCAAGACGAAGGCAGCTTACAAGACCGTCGGTCTACAAAAAATGGGACCATTGCACATCAGTCGTGTACCTGATGTGCGTAACTGGTAGCTTTGGTAGAGAAAAGAGCAAGATTCGAAGGTAATTTTTAAATCAAGGGCAACGACAGCTAAAGCAGCAGTAAACCCAGATGTTAAAATAGGTAAAACTGGTGAACACACCGGCGAGACCTTGTAGACTCGCGCCATCGGTTCCGCAACATTTTTATTTGTATCTTGTGGTGTATCTCCGTATAAAAGTGACCAATACTATTATAGCTTCAAATAAGTACTTAGATAGTTCGAATAAATTATTTGTGGACTGACTAATCAAGAAAACATATGGAATTGGACATGGATTGAGCAGGAACTGTGAAATTTAAAACAAATTCTGAGGATATTGCGGGTCGGCATTGACCGTTACACCTCGTCAGCCATAAACTACAACAGCTACATGTAACAGCAATGTAAGTTAATCCGCAGCACGTCAGTGTATGTTCAAAATAAGTAGGCAAAACTAATCACTTATAGGCTTATAACACAACTACTGTAAGTTTAACACTAAGCAGATTGGTACTCTGATTAATGCGCGCTCATTTCACCTCCTTCACTATCTGGATTTTACTGCCTGAGAGTTCTGTAAACTATGTATAAGATTCAAAGAAGTACCCACGAAAGAGGTTTCAAGCAAAGCCCTCATTCAACCGTTAATTCAGTACAGCAAGTCATGATGGAACCTTTGCCAGATAGGTCGACAGAAAAACAGAGAAGACCCAAAGAAGAGCAGCGCGTCTTGTCACAGGTTCGTTTTGTTGTTTTTGTTGTTCTCTAAGCACTATGGGACTTAACTTCTGAGGTCATCAGTCCCCTAGAACTTGTTGTTGTTGTTGTGGTCTTCAGTCCTGAAACTGGTTTGATGCAGCTCTCCATGATATTCTATCCTGTGCAAGCTCCTTCATCTCCCAGTACCTACTGCAACCTACATCCTTCTGAATCTGCTTAGTGTATTCATCTCTTGGTCTCCCTCTACAATTTTTACCCTCCACGCTGCCCTCCAATGCTAAATTTGTGATCCCTTGATGCCTCAGAACATGTCCTACCAACCGGTCCCTTCTTCTAGTCAAGTTGTGCCACAAACACCTCTTCTCCCCAATTCTGTTCAATACCTCCTCAGTAGTTATGTCATCTATCCATCTAATTCTTCTGTAGCACCACATTTCGAAAGCTTCTATTCTCTTCTTGTCCAAACTATCTATCGTCCATGTTTCACTTCCATACATGGCTACACTCCATACAAATACTTTCAGAAACGACCTGACACTTAAATCTATACTCAATGTTAACAAATTTCTCTTCTTCAGAAACGCTTTCCTTTCCATTGCGAGTCTACATTTTATATCCCCTCTACTTCGACCATCATCAGTTATTTTGTTCCCCAAATAGCAATACTCCTTTACCACTTTAAGTGTCTCATTTCCTAATCTAATTCCCTCAGCATCACCCGACTTAATTCAAATACATTACATTATTCTCGTTTTGCTTTTGTTGATGTTCATCTTATACCCTCCTACCGTTCATCTGCTCTTCAAAGTCCTTTGCTGTCTCTGACAGAATTACAATGTCATCGGCGAACCTCAACGTTTTTATTTCTTCTCCATGGATTTTAATACCTACTCCGAATTTTTCTTTTGTTTCCTTTACTGCTTGCTCAATATACAGATTGAATAACATCGGGGACAGGCTACAACCCTGTCTCACTCCCTTCCCAACCGATGCTTACGTTTCATGCCCCTCGACTCTTATAACTGCCATCTGGTTTCTGTACAAATTGTAAATAGCCTTTCGCTCCCTGTATTTTACCCCTGCCATCTTTAGAATTTGAAAGAGAGTATTCCAGTCAACACTGTCAAAAGCTTTCTCTAAATCTACAAATGCTAGGAACGTAGGTTTGCCTTTCCTTAATCTATTTTCTAAGATAAGTCGTAGGGTCAGTATTGCCTCACGTGTTCCAACATTTCTACAGAATCCAAACTGATCTTCCCCGAGGTCGGCTTCTTCCAGTTTTTCCGTTCGTCTGTAAATATTCGCCTTAGTGTTTTGCAGCTGTGATTCATTAAACTGATAGTTCGGTAATTTTCACATCTGTCAACACCTGCTTTCTTTGGGATTGGAATTATTATATTCTTCTTGAAATCTGAGGGTATTTCGCCTGTCTCATACATCTTGCTCACCAGATGGTAGAGTTCTGTCAGGAGTGGCTCTCCCAAGGCCGTCAGTAGTTCTAATGGCATGTTGTCTACTCCCGGGGCCTTGTTTCGACTCAGGTCTTTCAGTGCTCTGTCAAACTCTTCACGCAGTATCGTATCTCCCGTTTCATCTTCATCTACATCCTCTTCCATTTCCATAATATTGTCTTCAAGTACATCGCCCTTGTATAGGCCCTCTATATACTCCTTCCACCTTTCTGCTTTCCCTTCTTTGCTGAGAACTGGGTTTCCATCTGAGCTCTTGATATTCATACAAGTGGTTCTCTTTTCTCCAAAGGTCTCTTTAATTTTCCTGTTGGCAGTATCTATCTTACCCCTATTGAGATAAGCCTAGCAAGCGCGAAATCGTCACCGAGACACTCAGCCAACTATAGTGACAGACGCTAGAAGAGAAACGTTGCACATACGATGTTGTTTAGTGTTAAGATTCCGTGAGAAAACGTTGTTAGAAGTGTCAACCGATATATTGCTCCCCCCTACCTGTATCTCGCGAAAAGACCATCAAAATAAAAAGATTCTAAGCCACACGGAGACTTACCAAATCATTCTTGCGGCGGTCTATTGGACACTGGAACAGGTAAAGGAGCGAGTGACAGTACTACGCAAAGTACATACCACCACACACGATATGGTGGCTTGTGCAGGACAGGTGTAGAGCTTTTTATCTTGTAATAATACGCGATTTCACACCTTTCTTCGGAAATCGAACTGCTCTTCCCCAGTGTCGGAATTTGGCATTCGCTCCACTCTTCAGTAGTTTCCCAGAGCTCGTAATGTGTGAAGACGCGCGCGTGCCGTTGCGGAACGACCCAGCCTGGAGAAGGGCCGAGTGTGCGCCTGGCGATGGCAGTGGAAAGGGGCAGAAGTCCGGGGGCTGCGCAGAGGTCGGGACCGGCCGGCCGCCTGCCTGCTTTTATCCCCGCTGTCCGCCCTCGAGCCGTCACGCGCCCATACGCTCGGAAACTCCAGACACAGACCAGCGCAGCACTCCCAGCCGCCGAGGGCCGAAGCGCGAAGCAGAAAGCTGCGGCGCCCGTCGCTGTTAGTTGTGTGACGTCGGCCGGAAGAGACGCCGTGTCCAGAGGTGAGACCTTCCGCCCCCACACAGGCCCGGTACCGGATGTCTGCGTCCTCCCGCGTCACACGTCCGGCGCTCTGACAGTGTCCGAGGAAGAGACGTCCAATCGGAAATCACTGGAATTTCCTGCCTTTTTTTTTCTTTTAGCAGAACACGGCAACATACAGGGTGTTTCATGAGGAACAGTAAATACTAGCAAACTCCACTCCCCCCCCCCCCCCCCCTGATTTTTCAAGGAAACGAACCCCTATGTATAAAAGAGCTTCAAAGCTTGATTACTTCACAGTGGTATAACTTTGTAGGTACATGCAATGGTATATGAGGAAGCTGTCTACAAAAGTTTTTAACGAATAGGTTGCTAATAAAAGAATTAATAAAAACTGCTCAGGCTTCCAGACACATCAGATGGCTAAAATCCCACAAAATTTCGACCGAGCTCTCTTCGGCCTCTATCAAGTTTTAAACAACTGTCGTGTCGCCATGGCCTCGCCGTTATATGGGCTGTTCCAGGAGGAATGATAAATATTCATGAGTATGACAAGAACGATCATTCGAAGCAAGGAAGTCAACAAATATGGCGTCTCAAATGCATACCTTAAGGGCTATTGTCACTTCATCATCTTCGATACTGTGAAACAAATCTCTTTTACTGCAAGCTCGTTGCTTTTCATAATTTGGGAGGAGGCAGTATGGGTTAAAATAAAAAGAAATTGTTTAGTAATAATGGGCTCTAAAATGCTTCCCGTAAGGAGCTGTGAATAGTACAGTAGACGAGAGGTGTTTCACAATAGCTAAGATGGTAAGTGCTCATAACCCATAAGATATACAGTTTAGTGGCCATGTTTACAGAACATTTTGTTCTTGTCTTGGTCCATACTGCCACCTCCCGTGACATGAAAAGCAAAGAGCTTGCAGTGGAAGAGAATCGTTCACACAACATTGTCATGCTGACACAACCACCGTCTCCGAACTGTTTCTCAACTCTGAGTAGTACGCTGTACTACGAAACCTTTTTATGTCGTTCGGCATTTCGCGTTTTTTTGAGTGCAATACGAGGACTGAATCTTAATCGCGACAAGCATCACCTTAACGTAACACTAGGTCCACAATATTTCTCCGAACCCAGACCCTTCCATAGGATTGTTACAACGTACAGTGTGTGTGGTTCATCGCTCCAGACAGTCGTCTGCCTCCGTCCGCTGCCCAGTGATGTCGCTTTCGACTCCATCCCAAGCGTCGCTCAGCGTCGACTACAGAAGTGCACGGCTTACGAGGAGCTCAAAAATGGTTCAAATGGCTCTGAGCACTATGGGACTTAACATCTGTGGCCATCAGTCCCCTAAAACTTAGAACTACTTAAACCTAACCAACCTAAGGACATCACACACATCCATGTCCGAGGCAGGATTCGAACCTGCGACCGTAGCGGTCACGCAGTTCCAGACTGAAGCGCCTAGAACCGCACGGCCACACCGGCCGGTTACGAGGAGCTCCTCGACGATTCTGAACCATTGTTTTCAACTCATTAGCCGCACTGCTTGTAGCATTTCGGAGTTCATGAATGAGGCCTTCCGCTGATTTAACACAATTTTTTACAACCACATTCTGCAATATTCTCTTCTATCCCTGTGCAGCAGTACGTGAGGTGTGGCTGCTCTTGGCTTAAGTGCTTTTGTTCTTCGCGTTTGCACTTCACAATCACATCACATCATCAGCAATCGACGTGAGCAGCTTTAGAAGTGTTGGCTTTGTTACTAAGGAGACATCCAGTGACTACTCCACGTTCCAAGACAAAGAGCCCGCCTGACCGATTGACTCAGCTGTTACTGCTGGTCTGCTTACAACACAACATTCCCTAACACCCTTTACAATGGCCGGTTCAGGTCTTGTAATATCTAGTGCTCAATTCCGTATACATTGGGGTGTCTGAATAGTTTTTCAAAGATAATATATGAGGGTCGTTCCGAAAGTATTGCCTCGTATTTTTATTCATAGAAACTACAGGAGATACATAAATCACAACACCACACCTAAATGGAGCATTTCAGGTGCAGGCTGTCATTTTTCCTCTCAGTGATCACCATTCGTTATGTACTTCTGCCAACGATGAACCAGAGCCTGCATGCCACGCTTGCAAAAATCGGAACCAGCTGAGGCTAACCACTCCCTTACAGCTTTGACAACAGTATCCAGTCTTGAAAATGTTCGCCATGTGGTCAATCTTTCAGAGACCCAAGGAGATGGAAGTCTGAAGATGCTAAATCATGACTATACGGTGCATGTGGAAAGACAGTCAACCCGAATTCTACAATACGTTACGTGGTCGCAAAACACCTGTGGGGGCTGGTGTTATCATGTTGCAAGTGAAAGTTGGTCTTCTTCTCTCTTAAATTCGGGCTTTCACCTTAGTCACTATCGTCTCGTCGGATGCTTAATTAACAGTTTCTCCAGGCTCAAGGACATCCGAAAGAATCACACTCTGACTGTCCCAAAAGACTGTGCACACCACTTTGCCTGCAGACGACTGTAATTCCTTCTTTGACGGAGAATTCGCATGTCACCATTCCATGGACTGCCTTTTGGATTCCAGCTCGTAGTGGTGATACCACGTCTCATCTCCGATGACGATACTACGCAGAAAGTTATCACCTTCAGCTTCATATTGGTCCAGCAGGTACCGATAAATTTCCACTCGATGATATTTTTGTTCTTCTGTAAGCATCAGCGGGACCCATCTCGCACAGACTCTGCGACACTCAGTTGTTCCACATTGTTTCAAAGGCATTGCAGCCGAGTTGATCAAGGCGCTCTTCGTTGCGGGGGGATGAGAGTTGTGCAAGGTCGTCGGGGCCGTGGCTTGTAATGCACACCCTTTCCACCACCTTGAAAATGACGTACCCGTCGCCTCCCATTGTTCACGTCTGTTGTATCGTCTCCATTCACCTATAACAAGCGTCGATGGGTTTCAATCAGGGTAATTTCTTCAGCAGTGAGGAATTAAATCACACATCGCTGTTTTACACGTGCATCCATACAAGACTCCATTTTGGAACACTCCTTTGCTGCCATCAACTACCACAGAACAACGGAACCACCAACAATTGAAAGAGAGAGGTTCAAGAATTAGCACAACATCAACCACATTTGGCGCGGACATCGAAAGTCACCACTAAATTTAAAAAAAAGGCACTACTTTTGGAATGACCCTCGTATTTAATGGATGTGACTGCTTCCATAGATTGTTAGGCGATTGTGTCATTCCTATCCAGGGTGTTAGGAAAATACCGTTACAATCTTCTGGGGTGTACACGGGGCAGTAGGTACACAATATTTTAAATGAGAACCCATGTCTGGAAACTTATCATCAGCGTTCTACGACGGTTTCAGTTCAGATGTTTAACGTAGCCACTTCTGCTAGAGGAACAGAATTAGGCGTGATGCCCTGTGTAATTATTAGTTAACAATTCGATAGAAGACTTAACGAAACATCCATTTATCACTTAATCACATTTGTTTGTGTTAACACTTAAACATTATGTTCTGTACGTAAAGTATGCTGGTTTCTTTTTTAGTTTTTGCATAGTGAAAGCACGTAATGTTTAAGCGTTAATAGAAACACATGTGCTTAAGTGATAAATGGATGTTTCGTTATGTTTCCTTTGGAGGTAGTAATTGCACTGCATCAAGCTTAATTCGGTTCCACCGAGCGAGGTGGCGCAGTGGTTAGCACACTGGACTCGCATTCGGGAGGACGACGATTCAATCCCGCGTCCGGCCATCCTGGTTTAGGTTTTCCGTGATTTCCCTAAATCGCTCCAGGCAAATGCCGGGATGGTTCCTTTGAAAGGGCGCGGCCGACTTCCTTCCCCGTCCTTCCCTAATCCGATGAGACCGATGACCTCGCAGTTTGGTCTCTTCCCCCAAAACAACCAACCAACCAACCAATTCGGTTCCTCTAACAGAAGTGAATGAGTTAAATATCTTAAATGAAACCATCGTAAAACGGGTTCCTATTCAAAATATTGTGTTCTCACTCGCCTTTGCAATCCCTTGAAGATTGTAACGGTGATTTCCGAACACCGTATGCCACGACATCATCTTTATACGGCGTGACGGTGGTTCATCACTCCCTTGGGATACGACCGAAGATACTTTCTCGTCAGAATATTTCTCTCTATTAAGACTGCTTTGCTCTATATTCTAGGAAATCCTCAGTCCATTCACAAACCTGGTTTGATATTTCGCACATACATATTTTTTCCACTAAGCGACAGTACTGAAATGTGTAGGACGTTTTGGAAAAGCAGTTCCCTTTGTATTATGGTTTGTTGTATTAAACGAGGAACCGTGGCCCAGTAATGTTTCACAGATAACAGTTTCGTAGCGTACGCGGAACAGCTGCGCCGCTTCCGGTGTTAGGCGCGAGGACAGAGCCGTGTGGAGCTATCTAGCAAATAACCGCCAAGCCGACGGTTGGCCGTGTTAATAACTTGGGGGTGGCGGACATTACGCGTCGCTTGTCGGCGAGCTGGACGCCGTGACTGATGCGCAGGCGCCGCTGCGTGCGTTAATTTACATACTAAAACCATTAGAACCAAGGCAGGAGCAGCACGAAGACGTATGAAGGGTCCTCTCCTAACGATCATTGCGTTGCAGCCATGCACTGTCGGGACACTAAGATTACTGCTGACGTCGGACAACGTTGTACGATAAAATTTGTAATGTTAATCTCGTTCCTACCATATACATTTAGTAAAGGTCTTGACATAGATATATTGTACCCAGTAGCCTTATGAATAAAGAGAAGAGAATTGTGATGTACGCCTAGCAGGGTTAACGTAGATTTGTTACGTGACCACATTCTTGGAGTACCACGATTGGGATCCTTCACAACATACACATTTCGAGTGTTATCCATATAAGTTTAGCTATCGCCTCGAAAAACATAATTACATAATTAACTTTCTAGTTATTTGCAAAGAAACTCCAAAATTCGCCCGCCGCAGTACCGTATCACACGGCTAGAAACTCCAAAACAAAATACAGTCTACTGACGAAATAATGTATCGTGTGGTACTTTGCTTTTTGCATTTGAATGAGAAGAACTCCACAACAATCAATGCAGGATTGGTGAAAGTAAAAGTTGATAAATTATCCTACGGTACTTCGTTTTTTGCATTTGAAAGGGAACAACTCCACAAAAAACTACGCTACATTTGTGGAAGTAAATAGCTACAATGCATACACATATGCTACAGTAGCTATGGTGGCGCAGACTCTTCTCTTGTGTGAATAACCGGAAATCGCACGTAAAATGGAGGTTGTGGTGGTCGAAGACTAGTGTATCACAGTATAGGTGAGTGTGTAACAGGTAATACCAGTTATGGATCTGTGTAAAATGGTAATACCAGTTATGGATCTGTTTTAAACATCTTGCACGACATTTTGAACATGACAAAGGTCACCACCCTCTGTATTAGGCGACTGCTCCTGCACACTGAAAAACCCCGCCGAAACAAGACGGCAGCGGTAACACTGCAGCCGAGTGAGGCAAATCCAGACTAGTTTTCACCGTGGACCAGTGTTGAATGTGTTACTATGACCCCGAGACAAAAGAATAAACCAAGCAGTGGAAACACATGGATTCACCATAGCCGAAAGTCCCAAACTCCATTTTACAAGCCGATACTCCGTGGTATTTTGGATCTGTCCTGATGTGGTGCTAAGAGATTATACTCGTATGTAGCCTGCTGCCATTGGATCATACGACGTATGACGAGGCTACGAAAGGCTATCCAGACAAAGCTGTCCAAGAGTGGTTTTCGTTTCACGGCAACGCACCAGGTCATTCTCCACAAGACACAGTGACACACTGTTGGAGAAAACGAACTGGTCAGGTACGAGTAGGCCTGCTGGGGGTTCCGCATAAACCTAATTATCTGTGTACAGTTCATCCATTTCGGAAATCAAGTACCTCGACGATTTTTGGCGGTTATTAACATCGATACTGGTAAGACATCAGTCGCAGAGCTTCCCAGACTTACGAGAATGTTTTAATTTCAAGTTTGAAGTCGGATAACTAATAATAAAAGAAATACTTTTTCCTGTGATATAAACACAAATTTACAATTTTCGGATTTTCCCCTACTTGTGCAATGAAACCTTGATTCTTGCCAAATTTCATTATTTTAGACTAACGGAAAGCACCCTATACGTTTTGATGGGGAAGTATACGAATATAAAAATATGTGACGTAGATGGCCGTATCTTCTGATTGCACTGAATTAGAAGCCAACGTTTATTATACCACCAAGGGTGTATTTACCGCAGTATGAGACGCAAGTTCCGACTTGATACGTCTACCTGCATCTGAGAAAAAGTCGTCTTAACGGACTGACGGGCATACAGACAGTCTGATAGCAAAGGAGAAAAAGTATTTCACGTGATGTGATACGTGATTCCTTAATCGTACCACACTTACACACCATATCTTAAATACCATAAAAGAGAAAGCGGGATGGAATCATGGATGGTAGTCACAATTCATAATTAAGCAGTTTATTGATATTACCCCTTTAAAAAAATTGACAATTACAAATTGTGGACGAACCACTAGATAAAACTTAGAGACTGAGTACGTTGGGTTTGTAACTGTATTCGCTAACAAACAATTCCAAATTAAGGGAACAGAGATATTGACAAACATGAGAACTTCAATCTCCCATATAGTACTTCCCTCAAAATAGATATAATGAGAAAAATTATAGGTAAAGGGTGTCTTAATAACACTTGAACACTAGTGCCAAGCTAAGATGCCATTACATAACATGATTGAACCACTTAAATAAAGAAAACTAAAACAGAAACACTGATCTCAAAAAAATAAATGTTCAAGTGCTCAGAAGTGTTAATAAAAAAATTACGAGAAAAAGATGCACAAGGAACTCAGCAGATGCTATGCAGTTTAAGGTTTAGTCAGTTGCCTGTCCCTAATATTTAAGAAAACAACTTCACATACAAACAGCTACATACAATATATATATATCTATCAGTTTAACCCGCCTTGACGGAAGGAAGACAAATACTAAACTTTGGAAGGCGATATGTGAACAACTCCGTTTGTTGCCAGGTTCTTAAACACTGTCAGGCCTAGACATCGCATGACATATCACTCCCCGCCAACGCGCTGGCACAATCAAAAGTTTCTGCGCGAATCACAAGGACATTCCAATAACTCTGAAACATAGAAACACTCGGCAGAACCTTTGACTCACTTACGCATGGACGACTGTATTAATATAGTGCAGGCTTTAAAAACGGCAACATAAAATCATTTGATTGCAACAGACACAAAGCACTAGTAAAACTTCTGAGAAAATTTTCAAATACCGGCCACCATTTAACTGGGCCAACTGGACTCTTCCAGACCGTTTGACTATGATTATGAAAGTCGCACCATAATAATAAAGTTTAAAATCTCTGAGTGCGTCGGTGAACATAAACACAATCACGACGACTTACTCCATATCAGGTACACAATACGAGTGAGCGGGTTGCACAGCTTCATCGCTTCCCTTCAAATTTTGTTCCCAGCGAAGTCATAGGACTTGTATCTCCGAGCTGGCCATGTCGGAAAAACGCCCAACCAATTTCACACAACAACGTGTAACGGTCATCGCGTTCGTTCGGCAGCGGTTGACACTCGTCTCCCCGCGAATGTCACCAGACCTCGAGGGTTACCCGTCAATGGCTAACAACCAACATGCTTCGCCCGCCAACCCGGAAGATAAGACAGGCGAAAGCAAACCACAATCGATGTCAACGATACATGAGCAAAATAACGGTGGCACCAGCTCGCCAAGGCTCATGATGTAATTACAAATTAACAAGTTTCGGATTTTTCACTTTGGTTCTACTGTGAGACCTTGGTTCTTGGCAAATTTCATGATTGTAGGTCAACGCAAGGTACCCTGTAGGTTTTAATCACTGAGTTTGTGTCAAAACGTTAGACATAAATGACCGTATCTTTTGGTTTCATTGATTAGGAAGCTTCACAGTTTTACATCGCCAAGATAGCATAGACTTCAACGTGTACTATGAATTTTAACTTGATGTATGTAGCTGTTCCTGAGAAAAAAAGCGTTTTGTCCATTCGGACGGACAGACAGACAGACAGACAGACGGACAGACACAAAAGTGATCGTATGAGGTAAAGAGCCATTGAAGATGCGACACGCTCATGGAATTAGTATCTAATGACCCCACAGAAAGGATCAAACGTAAGACACTTTCACTGCTGAAAAAGAGTTCGTTGTCAGATGATTTACGTAAGAAACTTCATCCTTGTGCTGCCGTTCCGCCTAGGTTGTATGGTCTGCCTAAGTTGCATAAGGAAGGGGTTCCTCTACGCCCTATTGTTAGTTCAAAAATGGTTCAAATGGCTCTGAGCACTATGGGACTTAACATCTATGGTCATCAGTCCCCTAGAACTACTTAAACCTAACTAACCTAAGGACATCACACAACACCCAGCCATCACAGGGCAGAGAAAATCCCTGACCCCGCCGGGAATCGAACCCGGGAACCCGGGCGTGGGAAGCGAGAACGCTACCGCACGACCACCAGATGCGGGCTATTGTTAGTAATTTGGGTGCACCGACCTATAACCTGACAAAGTATTTATCATCTGCTCTCAGTCCATTTGTTGGCAAATGTGAACACCATATATCCAGTTCGGTGGATTTTATTCGACGATTGGGATCTTTGAAGTTGAGTCCTTCAGATCTGTTAGTGAGTTTCGATGTGGTATCCCTATTTACACGAGTTCCTCTGGAAGAGTCCCTTAGTTTGATCAGTGAAAAACTGGATGAAGAGCGGGTGAAGCTTTGTCGTCATGTGCTGACCTTCACGTATTTTTTATTTAACGGTAACATTTTTGAACAGAATGACGGAGTGGCTATGGGTAGTCCTTTGTCACCCATAGTCGCCAATTTATTTATGGAGGACTTCGAGGCTATGGCATTGAGGACTTCAGCTTTGCAACCAACGTGCTTCTGGAGATACGTGGACGATACCTTCTTCGTATGGCCGCATGGACGTGATGCTCTTAACAGGTTTTTGGACCACTTCAACTGTCTTCATCCCCGTATCAAATTTACTATGGAGGTTGAAAATGATGGGATGCTTCCATGTAATGGTTTATAAAAAACCAGATGGAACTTTGGGACATAGCGTTCACCGAAAGCCGACACACACAGATTTGTATCTACACCCTAAGAGTTGTCATCCACCACACCAACGTAGTGGCGTCCTTAGGACTTTGGTACGGAGAGCATATGCCATTTCCGACGCAGACAGCTTAACCCAAGAACTTGAGCATTTGATGACTGTTTTTAAGGAAAATGGATACACCGAGAAACAGATTCGTCGGGCTATGGAATTTGGACCGTCTCCGGAGGTGTCCGAAGAGGAACATAGATCTGTGGCCTTTCTTCCTTATGCTGGAGGCTTATCGTTTAAGATTGGACGAATTTTAAGGAGTTTTAACATTAAGAGTGTGTTCCGTCCACCCTCTAAGATTAGGGCTCTGCTCGGCTCTGTGAAGGATGATTTGGGACTTAGGAAACCCGGGGTGTACAAAATCCCGTGTCAATGTGGGAAAGCTTACGTTGGCCGTTCTATTCGCACAGTGAATGACAGGTGTGTGGAACATCGCCGTCACACGAGGCTACAACAGCCGGAAAAATCGGCCGTAGCAGAACACTGCCTGAATGAGAGACACAAAATGAAATTTGAGGAAACTGTTGTAACTGCCAACATTTCCGGTTTTTGGAATAGTGTGTATAAAGAGGCGATCGAAATTAGGTTGGCTTATAATTTAATCAACAGGGACAATGGGTTTCCTCTTAGCAAAACGTGGAATCCTGTATTATCTCGCATCAAAACTGAACGTTCTTCGGTGCGGCCTTGATTGCCAGCAGTGTTTCACTAAGGGCGGCGCCACCTCCCTGTTTTGGAAGTCAGAAACCGTGATGGGCGGCGCATGCTCCGTGTACTGAACGGTGGCCTATATAGAACGTCGAATTGCAATCTTGCGTCAGTTCTCAGCGGGACTCATCAGCAGAAGCAGCATTTCCTGAAGATGGCGAACAGTTGGATCGCCGAAATATCGAGTCAAGTTGATTTTAGGATCCGGCAGCAAACCCGAAAAGACTTTCAAGACTTATTACGCCGGGAAAGCCTACGTAGTCACAATGCGGTGCGGTGTTTTAGCACGACAATACACGTCCACATAAGGCTACTGTGCTCTTTGTGATGTGCAACAACTGCCCTGATCAAAACGATCACTATACATCTAGCCAACTGAATACGTGTGGGGTCAGGTGAAGCGGGAACTTACTCGTTCTCCAGAGCTGGAAAGAGCCATTGCCGAATTGCAACAAAAGTTATAAGATGCTTGGGTCAGCCTGTGGCAGGATGACATTCGGTACATTTGCGAGTTTTCATGCGAGGGTACACGCCAGCGTTACCACCAGAGGAGGGACACCGAGTGCTGATCCGACTCAGGAATATGTACTGGGATATGTGTGTTTCATTTGGTCTGAATTTGCTATAAAATCGTCCTACAATGATGAAGTACTTGTCACATCACTTGGCAATAAAATTATCTTACCCTTGATGCTATTGCATCTTTGTTTCCGGGGTGTGTAGATGCTCCTTGTATGGACTACAAAATTTTATCCCCCCCCCCCTTCCCCCACCCCAACTCTCGTCTGCTGTATTCTTCTGACGCAGAACCCAGTGACTTATTCCTGCTTCCTCACGGAAAGAAATTGTCGCGTGGCTGGTTTGGCAACGAGGTGATTTTCCAGGTGGAGCGTTTCCTGAACAGTCAAAATAGAGATATCTAGAACTGTCTCAGCCAAGTCATGTGTTAGCTGGAAAAAGTGTCGAATTGAACGATGAAAACATAGAGAATAGTGACCCCAGATGTCGTGGTGAGCCCAAACCTTGTGAGTGCCCCTCATGTGCATAACACTCGAATACGATGGATGAAATTTTAGTTACTGTGGCGCAGTATTAGTTACTAGGTCATGTGGTCCACTTTACGATGGTCAATTAACAGGGTGGTAAACGGCAGAGAAATGTTAAGTGGCGTGACCACCATAAAGAGTAACTAGCGCAGTCAATTTACACAACGTGCTGCGATTTTTCATTTTAGATCTAAAGACACCTCGTCAGGGAGCCGAAACCGGTAATCCATAAAGAGAATTTGCGATCCTAACGAAGGATTTTTATCGGCACGTGTCGTAATTACATTTACTGAACGAGCTGGTGCAGTGGTGATGCACTGGACTCATTTTCGGGGAGCAACGGTTTATTTCCCCGTCTGATTTAACTGTTTTACATGGCGGTTCTCTAGAGCGATCCAAAGCTAGTCTAGGACGATATTCAATTTATCGATATGTATTAACAGGAACATTAAAACATGAAGAATATCCAGTACTCCACCAGCGACTGAGCAGCGTTGCTGCATGGCAGTAGCACTCCGCGCGAACCAGGGCGGTGCTAATAGCTGCTGGATCACTGTTCATTCTTCGTGTTTTGTTGTCTCTTTTAATATATCGGAAAAACTAAATCCGCACTATACTAACCTGCGACCGGTCTAGGGAACAGGAGCATAAAATGGCTCTACAGAAATCATTTTGCATTAGCGGGAGACAAATCGACGCTTTCAGTCAACACTGGGGTCGCACGAAAGACGTGATGCACGGCTTCTGTTTCGGATGACTCCAGCTACACATTACAACATCTAAATTGCAAATACCTGCCGAAACATCAGAGCAAATGCGCCAGACGACTCTTAGTAGCAGGGACGTCCTAAACGATTTAGTGGATAACGTCGGGAGGTCTACGTGGGTTTTGCAGGCTATACTCTTGCCTGTCGGAAGGCTGTAACAACGGAAGACAAGCGAGATGCAGAGGATCGATGTTTAGTGCAGGGGCGTAAAGAAGTGACCTAATGCGCGTAAATAGGCCAAGATATCCACTACTTAACGATTACTGGACTGGAGACAGGTCAATGGAAACAGTAACAACTCTCTCTAGTGGCCTAAAGCGGAATGGCCATATAAGACATACAGTAGCAAAAGCAGATGCACGGCCTGATTCGTTGGAGGGATGTAAAGTCGTGATCGCAAATGACCGGTTGACGACTGTTCCGTCATATACAACAGTTCTGCTTATCGTTTATGCGTATCACCCATTGGCCTATTAAGACAGAAACATGTCGTCAGTACTTAAACAACATCTGCTCTTCCTAACGTGCTTTCTAAAATTGTTAACTCATTGGGAGAAGCTTAAGGGGCTCCGGAACGCCCTATACTTGCAATGTTAAAATAACGCTTATAAATTACATCTTTCCTCACAAAGTATTTGAGGTAGGAAGTTGAACTTTTTACAGATTATTTATTGGAATATGGGCTACAACTTAACACAGGGATTTTACAAAATTTCTGTTCAGTTATTAAAGATGATTTTTTTTCAATTGTAATGAAAATTCTCAACATTTTTTTTGCAATTTTTTATTTATATATTCAAAAATATACGGTTTTTTGGAAAAAGGCTGTGTTATATTATGCAGAAGGTACTGTGTAACATTTACTGAAAGTTTGAAACAAATATGTTTGGAAGATCCTTAGAAAACATGTAATTAGTATGAGAAAATAAAAGTTTTGGGAATCGAGCGACAAAGATTGGATTAATTTTTTAGTGCATTCCAGGTCCATAGGATGGATTATCTTCATCCTCTGCAAACTCCTCCTCCAGCTTCCTCTTGTTCCTCCTCCTGTTTACTCTTGCTTGTATTTCTAGCCTCTTTACAGCCCTGTCTGCAGCCCGAAGGCGTTCCTTGTCTAAAGCAAGCATCGCTCGTTGTTGTGTTCGTAGATTTTGCTACCATTTTCTTCAGTTGCAGTTACTGCAACACTGTTCCAAAAGGTGATCATGTATGAACACTTATCACATTTCAGTTGTATTTCACTAGCAAGTCCTACGTGCTTTATTATGGAGAGTTCCAGACCAACTTCACTACAATGAATACATCTTACACAGTTTGAAAAAATTCCTTTGAGAACCGACATATCAAATATTTCATTCACATCCGATTCGCCCATAAAACATTCATAGTTTTCACTCATTGAAGCAAGCTTCTTCTGTGAAGTATTTCCTTTCCCACTTTGACTGCTATGGGCAGGTGTACTTGAGAGGTTAGGTTCACTCACTTGGTTATCGTCTTTATTGTTTACGGTAATAACACATACCTTTGGCTTTCCAACATTTCTCCTTTTCTTAAAAGCCTTCAGAGGATTTCTAATAACTTTACTTTTACTCATTATTATACTTCAACAAAACAGAGACTCAAGAAACAGAATTAATTACGAATATTTTCGAGATAACGACAGAGTAAATAAACATGAAACAATCGACAATCACACCAGCGATATATATTGAACCATCACAGGTTAGCCACAACACATACTTTATCTCACATCACTAAAATGTACCTGATGAACACGGAAGTTAATAATAACACCATTTGACAGCAATTTAACAGCGCCACAGTGGGTCACGCCCATGTACAACATTTTTCAAAAAAAATTTAAAAATAGTTGTAGTCTTCGGAATTGAATAAATTATATATCTATTAAAAGGTAATAGTCTGCAGATTCAGAAAACGCAAAAAAGTAAAAATTGAACTTTTCATGATTTTGAGCCTTTCCGGAGCCCCTTAAGGAAATGTAATTTATTCAGGAAATCAATGATTCTCGAAATATACTTTGGCCGATTCTTGACAACTGGTCATCAGTCTGGGACGCTTGCCATGTAGGATTAACAAGAGGCCACAGGATCGCTTAGTAAGCGCTAGAGCGTCACACAGGCGCACCAGAAACTAGACGCAGGTGGTCGCTGTTCAAATTCCGAGAGTTCGAAGAAGTGTTCGCCGAGATATTACTCATTTCTAGGAATGCCCCGTGAATGGCTACAACGAAATGAAAGTAGAGAAATATATCGACAGCGGTTCTTCTCACAGACCATTCGTGAATGGAAGAGAGTAGGGGAAATGTGATGATGGCTGGACAGATACAGTCCGTCACACACTTCGAGGTAGCTTGCAGAGAACAGATGTAGGCATAGTTACAAAAAAAGCGAACGAAGATCATCTTTCAGATCCTGATCAGAATACTGGATGGCGACACTTATTGCTGCATTAAGAAGGAGGCAGTCGCAGTTGAATTTCTTTAGGTTAACGCGAAATTGAATGAAATTGGATATACTAATCATTTGGATTATTTATCATGCTGACAATACACCTATGACAAAAATGCTTAATTCTGAATAATATTTCATAAGGGGATATGTGGCAACATCTCGATAAAGCCTTACTACAGCCAACCTGTGCGAACGCAAACCTGTTAATCTGACACGGTAGTCGCGGTGGGGGGAGAGGTGGGGGTGGGGGAGTGAAGAGGGGGAGAACTAGAAATAAGTTCAAATGATTCAAATGGCTCTGAGCACTATGGGACTTAACATCTTAGGTCATCAGACCCCTAGAACTTAGAACTACTTAAACCTAATTAACCTAAGGACATCACACACATCCATGCCCGAGGCAGAATTCGAACCTGCGACTGTAGCAGTCGCGCGGTTCCGGGCTGAAGCGCTTAGAACCGCTCGGCCACCACGGCCGGCTAATAACGTAAGCACTAAGTGATCGTTGTGAAATGAGTTACAGGAGGACACAACTGCTGAAAGCAACACGCAGGATTGTGGAAGACAGTAAACCGCACCTGTTGTGGAATTTTTCGTGACTTGCAAGGTAACTCGTTGGAGTGAACCTCTAAAGCTAAAAACAGACTTGACTCTCCTGCATCTCATGCAGTAGCGGCTCTGTCTCACAGTACTTAGCCGTTGGTGGCAGAAATACTGCGACCTGGGTCCTTCCTTCTAAGTTGGGGAGCCTGAGTTGAAGATGTTTGCTGGAAATATAAGCAGATGTCCTGTGGAGAAGCTGGTGCGAGGCGACCAGGAAGAGAGGGGAAGAGTAAAGATGAACCGTGTATTTACTGTGCGACATCATCTGCCTAGAAAGCTTTCTCTTCGTCTGCCAATTAGCGATCTCCGGTGTCCGTCCCGAAAGTTCTACAGGCAGCAGCACTTTCGGCGAAGGTTGCTTCTCACTCCATCTCAGAAGCCATTCTCGCAAGTGGTCGGTGCGGGAAGCTCCCCTCTTGTGGAATCCGGACAGCCGTCGGCCATTGTGTGATGGTCGCCCTTACCTCAGCGGCCCTTTCTAAAGAAGGAGCGCAGCAGTGGGCCTGGCCGCCCCGGCACTCGATTCACTGGCCATATCGTACAGTTTCCCTCCATTTCCTTACTTCCCAATAGCACGCATGCCTATTTTTATACTACTGCAAGTAACTATCACTCACAGATTTAAGACTAATTACATAAGCAGGTCTCTAATTTGAATCCTGTGAATTTGCATATGTTGCGGGTCCATTTCGAAAAAGGCTTCTTAACACAATAGACCACCCGAAACGGAGAAGGAAAGGAACGGCTGAGGTAGCAGAAGTCCGATGACAAAGAGATCTACATGTACTTGTCAGTACAACTTACGTGATGTGGCGCTGGCCGCATATTACGCAAGACGCCAATTAGTACATAAAAATCGTTAAAATAATCAGTGAGACCACCAGGGGCGTAGATTAAGAAAAGTCCCACTCCTTGCAGAAACTTGCTACCCTTAATCACTCTACCATAGCTGTATTCTTAGGAGTGTGGGTCCTGGCGTTCGTTTTCAGTAAGGAATTCTTATTTTCCAGTGTTTAGCCGGCCGGTGTGGCCGTGCGGTTCTAGGCGCTTCAGTCCGGATCCGCGTGACCGCTACGGTCGCAGGTTCGAATCCTGCCTGGGGCATGGATGGGTGTGACGTCCTTAGGTTAGTTACGTTTAATTAGTTCTAAGTTCTAGGTGACTGATGACCTCAGAAGTTAAGTCGCAGAGTGCTCACAGCCATCTGAAACAACCAGTGCTTCCTTGCCGATAACGCGTTCTCAGTTACCTGTATTACGGAAAGGTGAGTCAAGTTGTCACGGTATGGTTTCGAAAGATTGCTTGTCTGATGTGTCAGAAGCTTTCATACAAGCTACTTGCTTTTTGAATCGATACTAATGATAGAAGGAAAGTAAGTGGAGGGGGGGAGGGGGGGGGAACATTCAGATAATTCTTGTCAGTCAGTCCAGAGCTTGACACATGGACGATTTAGACTTCGTAGCTAATTTAGTGAGGATGATTCTGCTGGCAGCCAATTAATTATTTGCTTCAGCACAACTGACATTACATGTCATTACAAAACAGAGGAGAGGGACATAGCCTTAATACTTAAACACCTATCTGTTTCATGTTTTTAGTTGAATTGGTTTATTACTTCCTATGGTGGAAATAGCAGAGAAGACAAGTCAACTTCTACCTCTAATTTAGGCAGCGTGTGGTATTTAGCAACTAATAAGAATATTAAGCAGTTACATCGTTACTAAATGTACGTTTAATGTATGTATGCTGAAAAAATGGAACAGTCCTTTAGAGAAGGGGAAGGGAGTTACTGTTGCCTATAGACTGCGAAAAATAATTTTAAAAATCCGAAGGGCAGGGAAGCTCGTTTCTGAGGGGAATATTAAATATGAATATTCCATCGGTAGGATTTCCGATGTGATGGTCAGAGCCTGACGCTCGCTTACTGGAGCAGAGTCCAGTGTATCAAATCAATACTGAATAGGAAACTATTCCGATGTAATACTGAAGATTGCTTATAGCCACTTCTGGAACGCCAACGGCAGGTGACCAACACTGTACTAACTTCTCACTTAACTGTGTGTATGAAATTTCTGTGTGTAGAGAACCTACACGGTGTGCACAAGCTGCAAAAGACCACGAATGAAGTTAGGTCCCTCCTTCTACATCAGTGGCCATAAAGGAGTTCCGTCATACCATCCACCGTGTCGCCGTCCCAACAACACTGCACAGTTGTAAGAGATGGCAGTCTTTATTTCCTGCTCTGAGCTCAGCGGAAGTTGACCACCTCTCTGACGTTGCTGGACACCGACAAAGTAGCCCTAGAGAGAGAGAGAGAGAGCTGATCGCTGAGGGAACGAAGCATTCTAAACAACTGGACAATGTGCAGTTCAATCACGTTTTCTAGAAAAGTTGTAGTCGACCGAATCATTACAGTCATTGGTCTAAATCTTACACATAACGTATTATGACCTGTCTGCAGGTAGAAAATGTGATTCACAGGAATCAACATGGATCTGGCAAAAAACGGTCGTGTGAAACCCAGCTCGCTCTGAAGCCGACAAGACAGTATCTACTGGCGTCGGGCTGAGTGCTGTGTCCTTGACACCCGGAAGTCGTCCGGTGCGACGCCACAACGTCGCCTGCTGCACGTACCGGACAGCAGGCCAGCTGTTTCATACGAGTGAAGAGTTAGGAAAAAAAAAACGCTTATCTTATTCGAAATGGACAAAATCTTCAGACGTACAAGTAACCCAAGTGAATGATATACGACCGTTATTGTTCATAATGTGTATAAAAATGACCCAACGGATAATGCTGGAAGCTCCAAGAGGCCGTTGGCGTATGGTGCTGTTGTATACAGAGACGTCCAACACCAGAAACTCTTGCTAAATGAAGAAAGGCGAACAGAGCATCGCCACTTGATGCACGGATTGGCAATTGCTTCTCATCAGGAACAAAAGTAAAGTATTGTGCATAATTAGGTGGAAATATAAATTATTGTACAGGTGTGGCGAATAAAAATAGTCGGGACGAGCGGATTACCATTTGTGGCAGCACCAACGGGGCAGGAAAAGACCTACAGTTACTTTCAACACAATGGAGTAACTGCCCTTACAGCCGGCCGAACCTTGGAGCATGTTTACAGACTCTTCACCTCTGACAGAGTTGTTGGCAGAGGTCAGTGTGGTCGCGACCCTAGCTGGCCACCCAGGTCACCTGATCTGTCAGTGCGCGATTACCTTGTGGGAGGAGCCATCAAGTCTGAGGTGCATTGCAACAGCGCTCGGTGCCTTCAAGAATTGCAGCAGAACACTTCGGAGGAGACTGCAGCAATGCCAGCAGACGAGTTTCGATCCGCCTACTACTGACCAGGGCCCAAAAGTGCCAAGATACGGACGGCGGTCACTTTCAACATCTGCTGTAGCTGGTGCTGTGTTTCCTTTGCTGTGTTTCCTTGTACCCTGGAATTCTGTTCTTCGGGCCACCTATTTTCCCCACTCTGAATGATTACACGATTGTAGGACAGTTACTGAAAGCAGTCATATGTATTAAATATCCGGAAATACGGGTACAGAACGATTTAAAGTGTAACCATCGAAGAAAACTAATCGTAGGAAAGGCAGATTCCAGACTGAGATTCACTGGAAGAATAGTCACTAAAGAACTAACTCACACAATCTTCGTACGTCTTGAGTATTGCTCGTCGATCTGGGGCTCTTACCAGAGGGAATTGATGGTTGGAATAGAGAAGATACAGAGCAGAGCAGCGTGTTAAGTAACAACAAGAAAGCATCACGAATATGGTCGTCCAACTCCAGTCACAGATACTAAAAGACTCTGTCGACTGCTATTAAAATTCTAAGAGTGTCGTTCCTGAAGTAGTGAATCAATAAACTGTTTCCTCCTATGCACATACTGTACGTTAATCGTTTCAATTTCTTCCATTTTTGTAATCTCATCACTTCATTAAATCAAACAACTATTTAGTACAGTTTTATGCACTTAAATACGAAACATAAATGCTGCAGTATAGGCTTTCAATTCACAAAGTTACGCTAAAATGCTGAATTTGGGGGGTTTCTTATCACACAATTTTACGCTATAGGGTCCGCAGCACAGGTTCATCCTATGGTTCAATAGACACTAAACATCACCCTACGTCGGGACTCCAGTGGCATGGCTAGTCTAATTCTAAACGTCCCATTTGACGGCGAAACACCGAACTCTCACAACAAATTCTGAGTGAAGCAAGTAATGAATTACTTAACATGTGTGATCTGTTCTGGGCTCGTTCCTGAAACAGTTCTTACAGCGGTTGTTTGTCATTCATACTTCATTCGCCACATTTCTCCAAAAAATTAGGCTTCACAAACAGAAGTTGTGGACTGGTGAGAACCAGAATCACTGCTCGATCTGATAATCACAGTAAAGTTCTCACTCCCAGAGCAATTTCATCAGCTACGTTCGAAATACAATCAGACTGAAATTAATTATAATCGTAATGACTAGCGGTCCGGTCAGAAATTTGCGCACGACAGTATGGGGCAGCCTGTGGCCAGACCCCGGGTCCAAATAAATCGCAGCCAGCCAGCCAGCCAGCCATTTCCATTTACCGCCGGTGCACGGCCTCATCATTGCCGCCCCCGAAGCTACAGACCTTCATTACGCTAAACACAATCCCAGAATTTGGCGCATCAAATTCGGCCATATCTTCTGTCACTCACAGGAGCCAATGAATAACATTACTAGGGTTTACTAATCTCGAGAGTTGTCCCCAGTAATTGAATAATAATACAACCGCGCTCGCCAACAATATCGGATGTCGACCCCGTTAATTCGTTTCCTAAAGCGATTACCGCTGGCGCTGCATTAGCGTGAAAGCCAGGCTTCCGTCCGCGCGATGACAATTCAGTTAGGCGTGATGCCAGTTCGACGGGCGGACGCCGGCAGAACTAGCGGCGCTGGTGTCGGCTTTTCGTGCGAGCCCTAACAACGCCGTGTAAACACCCGGACCGCAAATTGGTGTCGCTATGTGGCTGTCCCCGCGCGTGTTTCCTGCAAATACCATATGTGACGTGTAGTTCGTTTCCTGAAAGCTGCATCAGTAACACATGAAACATTTTAAATCTGCCTGGTAACAATCGCTCATTTCTCTTTCTCTCTTGATCTTACTAACACCCCCTTTTGGTGTTACGAGCTGTTGTTGTCCTTCTGATGCGTATGAGGCGATATGAATCTCTGCTGTAATAAGAGACTAGATGCTTGTTTTGAGAAATTTCCCTGTAAATTTTCATTACAGTGAAATAAAGTACAATCTATGAAGAAAGAAGAAAAAGGGATCGCCACGGATTAATTATCCGAATGGAATGGAAATCGGTACATTTGACGTAGGTGTACAGACAAATAAATAATAACAATTTTTAAAAAACTGGATAATTAATTCAAGAGAGAGAGAGCTTCACAAGTTGAGCAAGCCCTTACGAAAGCAGTTATTCGGACTGGCATTGGCTGAGTTGTTAGAGATCCTCCTGAGTGGTATCACGCCAAATTGTGTACAATTGGCGCATCAGATCGTGAAAATCCCAAGATTGTTGGAGGACCGTGTCCATAATGCTCCAAATGTTCTCAGTGGGTGAGAGGTCTGGCTACTTTGCTGTCCAAGGTACGATTTTGCGTGGAGGAAGAAAAGCAATAGAAACTCTCGCCGTTTTGTGGGCGGGCATTGCATTGGTGATATGTAACCCCAGGATGGCTTGCCATGAAAGACACAGAAGTATCGTCTCTGTGCCGTAAGGGCACCTCGGATGACAACCAAAGAATCCCTGTTATGAAAAGGAATGACACCCAGACGACCCCTCTTGGTGGTCTGGGCGCATGGCGACCCATGTTCCAGATGATATCCAACCGCTATCCGGAGCGTCTCCAGACACGTCTCTGCTGGTCATTCAGGTAAGTCATTGCCCTCAAAATCTACGGTAACGCCATATCTAGAAAACGACAATTCTGCTTAAAATTTTATTCTCGAAAACTCATCAATCCGAATTTAATATTGTTTACTTGCGAAATGGTTCAAAAGGTTCAAATGGCTCTGAGCACTATGGGACTTAACATCTTAGGTCATCAGTCGCCTAGAACTTAGAACTACTTAAACCTAACTAACCTAAGGACACCACACACATCCACGCCCGAGGCAGGATTCGAACCTGCGACAGTAGCAGTCCCGCGGTTCCGGACTGTAGCGCCTAGAACCGCACGGCCACCGCGGCCTGTTACTTGCGAAATGACTGCTAACAAGGGTTAGCATGGAGTTACAACTATTTGCGTACTGGGAGAATCAACGAAAATTACTATTAAATCTCTCGAAAACACAAATTTAGAAACTCTAAACTGTTTCAGGTATTAGTACTAATAATTGTTCTAACAATATTTACAACAAAATGTAACATCCTGAAAACTTAATCTTCGCTTCATTTCAATATCAAATCAATTTTGGCAAACACCTTACTACAGCACATGAACAATTTTAAGGATGGCCCTTAACATTTCCACCAACACAGTCACTGAATTCACGTAACCTGTGGTAAGTGACACCACATTGTTATGCAGAGTTACCTTCGAAGGGCATTCGCGTTCACAACATATTCAGGATGTTCTCCACTTCAACCTCAGATTCGTACAAATCGTCTCTGAGAAGCATTTTCCTGGCACGAACACAAGTTGCTTTAAGAGATTATCTGAAATCAATAGATCTTCCATTTTGCGGTTTATCGTAACTATCAACTAATGTGAATACAGTAAACCACATGCCATGTTTTAAACACAATAATCCTGTTTGTCGCCACTTGTCCTCTACAACTTTTTACAGTGGAAGTCTTTATATTTGTGTGTATCGTACTGGTTAAACAGAAACGTTGACCACCTTTTCCTTCCTCTTCTCACGACCCACGTACAGCACAGGACACACCAAATGTTATCGATCGAGAAACTAACGAACGTTTCTCTTTCGAGATTACTGCTAATATGTGGCCGTAAGAGATTTTCTTACTGTCTGACTTGACTGCGTGTGAAACGATATTTTTGTTGTGGACTGGCAAGACAGCCAATCCACAGTGACGGGTAGCCGAAAGGCACGCGTGCAAGCTCACGCAGGCTGGCGCGAGGTCTGGAACAGTTAAGGGAATTAATAGTAGCAAATAAAGTACGTAGTTGATGTAATACTTAACTTTAATCCATAATTGGTGTACATCGCTCTTGACGGTACATTAATTCCATCTCAATATAAACTGTTAATGGCGCCTTGCTAGGTCGTAGCAAATGACGTAGCTGAAGGCTATGCTAACTATCGTCTCGGCAAATGAGAGCGTATTTGTCAGTGTAGCATCGCTAGCAAAGTCGGCTGTACAACTGGGGCGAGTGCTTGTAAGTCTCTCTAGACCTGCCGTGTGGTGGCGCTCGGTCTGCAATCACTGAGAGTGGCGACACGCGGGTCCGACGTATACTAATGGACCGCGGCCGATTTAAAGGCAAGTGTGGTGTCTGGCGGTGACATCACAATTTTGATAGTTGCTGAAGTGAGATACTCTTAATTTCTTCCATACGAAGGACTTTTGCGGTATTTATTATACAGCGGAGGTAAGTGCTGTGACGTTCATTTGATGGAAAGCCCTCCCAAGAAGACTAAAAACGACGTATATCTACTTGTTTGTGACCGTTCGTCTCTAATGCTTTTGATATGGCTGTCGACTATATTTTGGTCATATGAGCTGTTCTTTCCGTCAGACTTTATCTGTGGGGTGCATTGTTTAGTCAGGCTGGTTTACCATAAAGGCCATTCTTTTATTTCACCATATATTGCGTCAAAGCGATGGCTGATTATGACATCTGACACATAACATAGCGAAGGTCAGTGTTTATTTGCTGAAACTGCCCCAAGACTGTTTTTAATCTAATTAACTGCCTTTCATTTCTATCCCTTTCGATCTTGTTACTAACCCCATTTTAGTTACGCGAGGTGCTCCATTAGTCAGACTACTTTACCTATGTGGAGGTGAGTTTTCTTTAAATAACTGGTCTACCGGAAAGGTTGTCTTGTTTTCTGTGTGTATGTGTTTGAAGTGAATATGAGGGCATCTCATTTTTAATCTTCCCTTGTCAGCTTCATCATTTACAGATCTCAAGAATTACATTTGCCATAATGGTTATTACAAACACTAAAAACCAAAAGATGTATTCAACTATAGAATACTGAAAGAGGGAGGGATGCTACATTGTAACTAAACCTTCCTAAGGTTAACTATTCCATAGCTTATTCAAAGGCAGTCGTAATATAAAAATCATGCATGAGTCAAATACAATTATTAGATCTCTAATGGTATTTTACGTAGCAAACTGAGTGCGGAATGTTCTGTGTTTAACCTACTGCAATAGTAAATTTTACGAGGATTTAGTAATGTAGGGTTAACTGACCTGACTGTAGTTTCCTGGCGAAACATTGAAACTTTTGCAAAGGAAAACACACTTTTTTTGCTTAGTTCCAGAATTTTTTCTCTTGCAAGATCTACTTTTTTTGTCGCAAGCCAAATCTGCAGTGTTCAGCACGAGCACTATAAAATGGGCTTCAAAGTCCTAAACATAGATCATGTACAAAATAAAGTTGTGATATAATGACAAAAAAGTGTATTTTCTTCTACAATACAATCTGTTCTGCTCAAAGGGTGCTGTCCATACATGCAGCATTAGGCAAGAGTTGCAATCAAATGCAGAAAATGAAGAAATAAATGTCCTGTAATTGGTGTTTGTCAGTGGTGTATTTCCTACAATTTTTTTGTAATAGTTTACCTATTTGTACTTCACGTGAACGCCTTAGTCTGAAAGTTATTTCAGCTTCATACTTGTAAAGCTACTTATTTTATTTCTTCTATAGTTTCCCTAGTATTCACATGTAATTCACACTGATTCGTATGCGTCAGTTACGCAGTTTGATAATCATGTTCTTACATTCGCTGAAGTTGCTTGGCACTTTTGGATTTCATTTTCTGACTAACGCGTTTATCCCCTATGGTAAGCTTTTCATGACTTCCTAGCTTCGCCTGTTTTTTCCTACTTTCCAGGCTTTCTTTTCTTTATTAATGTCAGAGGTACACTAAAAAGAACACACATACAAGACATAAAAAGAAAACTATACAGTACTCACCCACAATTGGGCAACTTTGATAGCACTGGGTGCTACAACTGGTTGGGCATAAGTTACGTTTGAAGAAGTGCTGGGTTGTCTGCAATTCACGGCATTCGCACAGTGTTGTGTTGGCATTTGGCAGTTGGAAGTTCCATTTAAGGAGATTGTCCCTCGATCTTGCGACTTCGGTTCGTAGTCTGTTCGAGGACTTCCAGATGACCCACTTCTCCAGGTGTCCAGGCGGCAGGGATTCTTGTGGTGTTATCCAGTTTGACAGATATTAGCATCTTTCTTTCCACTTTGTGAGTCGTATAGCCGCAGCTGATCCTTCTAAGGGCTGTGAGGTTGTTAGGAAACTCTCCCTGGACTTCAGTCTTGGCTTGGCTGGTTGATGCCCAAAGAGTGGGTGTGAGGTCACGGTATTTGATTTATGCCTCTCGATGTTAGCGGCGACCCCTCTTCAGATGTCACATGGGGCAATCCCAGCGAGACACTAAACTTTGTCCATGGGGGTTGGCCTTAGGCAGCCTGTAACAATCCTACAGTTGTCATTTAAGGCTACATAAACCCGCTTGGTATGTACTGAATTGTACCACACTGGGCTAGCGTACTTTCCTGCAGAATAGCATAGGCAAGAGCTGTTGTTCTTAGTGATTGTGGATGTGTACCCCAGTTCGATCCAGCCAGTTTCCGAAGAAGGCAGTTTCTGGAGTATACTTTCTGCTCCAGCTTCAGACAATGTTCCTTGTAGTACGGTCGAGAGTGATACCCAAATACCTGCGGTGGGAACAATATTCTAGTGCAACTCCATTCCAGAATATTTCAAGTTTCCTGTCAGCTTGTTCCAGATGGAATGAACACACTTGCGTTTACTTAGGACTGGGTGCGAGTTGATTCTTTTCATAGCAAGTACCAAGCTGTTATAGACCGTGCATAAACATTATCTCGATAAGGTCCTTACACTACTCCAGTTCTTTCTTTATTTTAAGAGCGAGTTTTTCGCTGCACTATTTATTTATATAAACGTAGTGATAAAATTTACACGACGAGTTTGTTTCGGCCATTTGCAATTGTTAAGTGTTTGTCCTAGCTGGTATGATGTGGTCCATTTGGCGTATTGCAGCGTGAATGTCGATTGTCTTTTTGTTATGATACGATCACACAGCATTGAACACTGATAATGGACAGGTCTTATGGCATTGTATTCGTGACATGTAACTTGATTAGTATCAACTTATTATGGCAATCGCTAAGATCGCCTTCTATTGCAGGGAGTGTCAGAAGTACATTTCGTCCCTTCGTTGACAAATGAGAACATCGCATCTTCATCCCAGCAGAATTTATTTGGCGTTCAAACAAACTACACTTGGGGCCCTCGGATCTAGTTGTAAATTTTGACGACGTCACCGTGTGTAAGTGCGTCCCACTTGAAAGAAAGAGTTTAATCAGTGAAATGCTACATGTGAAAATGTTCGAACTTCGTACACATGTGCTTACCTTAACTTACTTTTTATTTGATAAAAAGTGTTATGGACGAGCAGTCCATTAACCCCAATAGTTGCTAACTTATTCCTAGAGAAATTTTGAGGTTAAAGCACAATAGCAACCCTAAAACCAACTTCTGGCTGGTGATATGTTGATGACATCTTTCTAGTTTGGACTTACGGCTCTGATGCCCTTAACCGATCATTGGAACATTTCAACTGTCTTCTCTGCAGCGTTCAGTTTATAGTGGAGATTGAGATTTATTTCTTAAAATTTCCCCAGCGAATAGAGTATTCAATCATTCTATCACCTTTAGGACGAAGATTCAGCACTACATTATTTCTTCCGGCATTTCGGCTAGAAATCGTACAATCAATACAATCATCTTGAAGGTGAGTTGGTGACAATTAAAAACCATTTGACTCAGATATCCTGAAGGTAAGACCAAAGGGTATAAGGAGAGGACAACCACGAAGAAGAGGGTGCCATTAGCTTTAAATATTTGCTTTCGGAACAGTCAAATAAGTCCAACATGAAAATGTGCATGACGATGGCGGTGATGATGTATACATGAAAGATTACGCAATATGAAGTGGTCATTGATAGAAAGCTCCCATTTCATCTGTGTTCCTGTATAAATGGCGTGATAGCACTCTGGCATTCACTGCAAACCTGCGCATGCTGCCCGGTATCTCCGTGCGACTAGTTGTCACCCACAAAACCAATGCACTGACCCCTTAGGTCGCTGGTTCGTAGAGCGTATACCATATCTGATACGGAAAGCTTACCACAGGAAACTGAACACCTTAATGGGGGATATACGGTAATGGATTTTGGCCCAAAAATCTATGTTGTGTGTGAATTTTATCATGATAGCAGCTTTAGAAATGCCTTTAAATTGTTAAACTGTTTAGCTCTGCAATGGCGGCTACTCGCACCCTTTCCGACAATCGGGAAACTGCATGCTTCAACGGAATTGTTCTCAGTGTGAAGGCTATTTTCTTTGGATATCTAAGGCTGAAATCTATATCTCTGGCTGACATTATATCATTGCCTGAAAACTTTCTTGCATATGATTTATTTACTTTTTGACAATACTAACACATATTAGTAGGTATGGGTAGTGGAAAAACTGTGTTTAGAAAACGGAGTTTTCATGAAAATCGGTTTACCAACAAAACAGGAAGCATCTCGAAGTGTAGAACATAAGCTGTCAGCTTCAGCATGGAAACTTGGAGCAGGGGAATTGTACAGGTGCGTGAATGATGATGATATGGATTCCACTGGATTCAGTCTTATTGATTCTGAACTTCTCTGCCAGGCTATAAGGTTCTCATGTTCATGTGTTAGATGTAAATTTTTTTCAAAAATATGTTCTTAGCAACATGTTCCGTATACACACAGCACTATCAAGGTGAAGTACTAGGGGATGGAAAACCACTAGGGGAAAAAAGGCAGGCTTACTCTGAAAAAAATTGATTCTCTTCAGTTATTTTACGAGAGAGCTATCAGGAAAAACACACATAATTTAGAGGCAATGAGGCGTGCTGTGTGGGCAATTTTTTTCCACAAACTATCCACTGACCAAACACCAACGCATGATCTGTGTCCGCAAGATGTTTGGTGTGAGTTCAACAATATAAATGAGATGTATTCACATAAACATTCATTACCAGAACCTGTTATAAATGCAATGAATTCAGGTTTCTAGGAAACCCTAATTAAATGAGGAAGTGTCTTCACGGAAAGACACAAAATGCAAATGCAAGCCTCAGTAATTTAATTTGGATTAGATGCTCAAAAAGGTCATTCCATGGACTTGAAGTACTCAAAATAGGTGTCTTCGTTGCAGTTTTATGTTACAATAACGGAAAGAATCGCAGAATGGAAGTGCTGAAGAGAGTTGGTGTAGATTCTGGTGTGTTTACGACAAAAGCACCTAAGAGCATCGACGAGAGCAGGTTCAAGAAAGCTAACAGATCAGTGTCTTACCTGCAAATACAGGCCAGGCAGATTCGAAGAGGAGAGAAGAGAAACCTGGAAGACGAGGGGTATCAGTATGCAGGATTTTAAAATTGAGGTAATCTTATTACATGTAGAAGTATGAGAAGAAAATCTTTGAACCTCATTTTCTCTGTTTTACGTTTTTTACGTTATTAGAAGCGTTTACTCAAAAAGTATGTGCGTTAAAGCTATGAAATTTTCAGGAACTGTTCGCAACGTGTTGCTGGAACTAAAAAATACGAGATCCTGCAATTACATTCTGATTTTTAGATCATTGTATATAGAAAAAAAATTAATTTTGGATGTGCAAAATTAAAAACTCTGTTAATGATACAATTTTTACCATAAATTAATAACTGTAGTTCCGTGGTCTTATAACTTTCTCAGGACACTACAGTGAAATTTTCAGATTAATTGCAAGATTAGAATGTGAGTTATGGCTTTCTAAGATAAAGGTAATAAAAAAATCAAATTTCTGGCAAAATATTAATGCTGCATATATTATTATATTTTCTCGTTGGAACACAGATCTTTTACTTTACACATAAAAAATTTTAGATTTGTGCATTAATAAATATGGCTGTAATGATTTTTAAATAAATGTTTATATTTTCCGTTACATCCCCTATTAAGACAGTATTCAAACCGAAGTGTCTCTCGGAGAAATTAATCTGTGGTGCCTTGGAGTTCGGACCATCATCGAAAAGTGCAGCAAGACGAATCTGCCTCAGTTTTTTCCTGCAGTGTGCTGGGAGCTTTCAATTAAACTAGAAACTATTTTGAGACTTTTAACATTATGACTATGTTCCATCCGTAAGATAAGTTAACTATCCTTTTTTGTTCTCTTAAAGATAATACAGGGTTAAGGAAGCCCGGTTTTTATGACTCCATCCTACTATGATAATGGGTACGTTGATTAAGCGTACTGTTGAGGAGACATGTGTAGAACATCTATGCCGACGTCTACATCTCCACTCGAGAAGCCGCCTTACTGTATGTGACGGAAGGTACCTGTCCCACTACTAGTCAGTACCTCTCCTGTTCCACTCGCAAATAGAGTGACGGATAAAGGCTATCTATATGCCTCCGTACATGTCCTAATTTCTCTCATATTATCTTCGATGTCCTTACGCGACATGTACGTGAGCGGCAGTAGAATCTTTCTGCAGTCAGCCTCAAATGCCTGTTCTCTAAATTTTCTCAATAGTATTCCTCGAAAAGAACGTAACCTTCGCTCCAGAAATTCCCATTTGAGTTGGCGAAACATCTCCGTAACACTTGCGTGTTGTTCGAACCCACCGGGGACAAATATAGATTGCTTCGATGTCTTCCTTTAATCTCACCAGGTGCAGATCCCAAACACTCGAGCAGCACTAATGAATAGGTGGCACCAGTGTCCCTTTACAGATGAACCGCACTTTTCCAAAATTCTCCCGACGAACTAAAGTCTGCCATTCGGCTCCCCTATCACAATCCTCACATGCTTGTTCTATTGCACCGAGCGAGGTGGCGCAGTGGTTGGCACGCTGGACTCGCGTTCCGGAGGACGACGGTTCAATCCCGTCTCCGGCCATCCTGATTTAGGTTTTCCGTGATTTCCCTAAATCGCTCCAGGCAAATGCCGGGATGGTTCCTTCGAAAGGGCACGGCCGACTTCCTTCTCCATCCTTATATAATCCGACGAGACCGATGACCTCGCTGTTTGGTCTCTTCACTCAAACAACAATCCAATCGCTCCATTGCATATCACAGTGCAACGTTACGCCCAGATGTTTAAACGACGTGACTCTGTGAAGCAGGACACTACTAACGCTGTATCCGAACATTACCTTTTTTTCATTTTTTTTCATTTTCATCCTACACATCCGCATTAACTTAAATTTTTCTACATTTATGCCAGTTGCCATTCATCACACCAACTGAAATTTTGTATTAGTCATCTTGCATCCTCCCATAACCATTCAAATTCGACTCCTTCATCAAACAACAGCAGATTGCTGCCCACCGTACTCCCCAGATCATTTGTGTGTACAGAAAATGCTAGTGGGGCACTCCTGACGATAACCGTGTCTCTAAACACTCGCCGTCGAGAACGACATACTGTATTCCATTGCTCAACAAGTCTTCGAGGCACTCACATATCTGGGAACCCGTTACATATGCTCGTACTTCCCAAACATTGCCGTCATACGTTTAGAACAACCCGAAAAATCCGCGGTAGTGGAGCCCTGCTTAAGGGAGCGACACGCAGTGAAATACAACGAGACAAAAGTGGTACTTTTGTTTCACGTTACTCTTCTCGTGTTCCGAAGGATACCACTGAAATTAGACCGGCTGATAATCTTGCTTAGCCGGCCGAAGTGGCCGTGCGGTTAAAGGCGCTGCAGTCTGGAACCGCAAGACCGCTACGGTCGCAGGTTCGAATCCTGCCTCGGGCATGGATGTTTGTGATGTCCTTAGGTTAGTTAGGTTTAAGTAGTTCTAAGTTCTAGGGGACTAATGACCTCAGCAGTTGAGTCCCATAGTGCTCAGAGCCAATCTTGCTTAACAGGGGCAGGAGCTAGCCGTACAGTGTCGCGGAACCCTCCGCTGACCAGCTTTAAAACAAAACGCCCTCAATTGCAGAGATTTTGGCGATCACTCACGGCTTCAGGCAACGACAGCGGCAGCTGGTTTCCGTTTGCCCTCACGGCCTTGGGCGCTGCCAGTACAAGGGGAGCACCGTTTACGGCACTTGGCGCATGCGCCGAGCGCTCCCTGCAGGCCTATACGGGTCGCCGCCTCCAGCGCAGTACCCTTTTCAATATTTAAATCAACGACCTCTGAGTCCAACAAGGCATCAAGCTCTCCCAGTATGCAGATTACACTCTACTGTTCACAACCGGACGACAGCGCTTCGCTACCGTCGCTAGGCTCCAGACTACGAACAGTAACAAGATGGTTCCGGACAAATAAGATAGTCCTCAACACTAACAGAAGAATTGCCGTATAATTTTTTTCGAAATCGGCCACCACTACGCCAACTAACGATTAATAATGAGCAAATACCCTGGTCAAATCGGATAAAATATCTATGCGTAACCCTAGAGAGAGGCTCACATTTTCACTGTCATGTTACAGAGCAGAGAGAAATGTTAAAAAATGGCAAAGACTCCACTCCATTTCTTACGAACACTGGTTTTGAAACGAAAACAGAAACCTATGCTGTCTTGCGGCAGACGATTCCACCAAGTACACAACAAAATTCCGAGATGGATGCAGTGGGATCTCTGTGGGACCACCACAGGACTCTGGAGGTACAGGCACTGAAAACACATTTTAAAATAAATGCCGATAAACTTTACTATAACGTCAGCTTAAAAACACTATCCCAATAAATGAAGTCTACGAAACAGAAGCAAATCAATAGAATAGAGAAAACTACTCTAATTCCCCATGTGTGATGGAATGTGACTGCGGCTGGTTGAAGACTTGAACAAAATGGACACCAACTGCCGTAATTTTATTCAATAATTTTATTTATCTACCAGTTTCGGTAGGCACCAGTTTCGGTGCCTCATTGCCACTATCTTCAGGCCCTTACATATGAAACTATGTAAGTCACCTAATCGTTTCTGGTATTGTTTCCGTAGACTTCTCGGTAGATGTGCACCCATCACACCTCTAACTACAACTGTCTGCTTTAGACTTCAAACAGGAAGGTGAAAATTCTAAATAAAATTACGGCTGTTACTACCTAGTTTCTTCAAGAATAGGTAAAAGGAGCCAATGAACATTTTTTATACTTAGACAGGCAGTGTTATTCTTTTACGCTGTCTGAAGCACTAAAAGAGTTCGTCTAGTAGGGCCGAGTGTACCTGATGCGCACCTTCCGCCGCCCCCCTCCCCCCCCCCCCCCCCCCGCCCAAAGTGACGAATCAGAAGTGCCCTAAAACCTTAACTAAAAAAGTGTGAAGCCATAGAAGTCACAGCAAAAGAAGGAAAATAAATAATCTCAACGTGAAGATGTGGCTGGAAACCCCAGACGAACACTTAGTTATTCTATTGGCAAAGCTTATGAAGTTATGTTTAGGATACTTGGGGACGAATTGCCCGAAGCAAAACAACGAAACGGTTCGTACACACTTACCGAGCGAGATGGCAGGGATCTAACACTTTGGACTCGCGTTCTATAGGACGGCGGTTCATATCCCCGCCTGGACATCCAGATTCGGGTTTTGCGTGATTTCCCTAAATCGCTTAAGCTAAATGACACGCTTCTCCGATGCAATATTGTTCTCCGACTCTGATCACAACTTCGCCAATGGGACATTAACATCTTCCTTCCTTCTAAATGTGAATAAAGAAGGTGACGTTTCGGTGTTGCATCAATTAATCCAGGACGTACTAGGAGAAATGGCTGATATTCAGGTATATGATGAGGAACGATCATTCGAAGAAAACAAGTAAATATGGGCTCTAAAATGGTTACTCACCTCACAAAACGTGGAAAGCAAAGAGCTTGCACTAAAAGAGACTTCCTTCACAGTATTGATCATCAAGTGGTGCTTCTTTATATTAAGATATGCACTTTAGAGCTTCCCTCCTGGGACATCCTGTATAAAACACGCTGTGTGCCAAAGGACGTAATGCAACGAAAAAGGGAAGGGGAAGCAATATGACACTCCACAGGTTGAGAGAGCATGTATTGTTATTTCAGTGATCATACTATCAACTCAAATTTACAAAGAATTTGGTTGTATCATACCACTTCACAGTATAATGTTGCACCCTCCTGTAGCCTGGAGGCATGCGGTTGGGAGGGGTATCATGAAGCCTGTGGTGAAGAAATTTAGGCTGCAACTGTTGTGACTGGTCCTTGACATCCTGGACACTGCAGCTCGCACAGGGCTGACGTCCGAACTGGTCTCACACGTGTTCTATCGTAGCCATACCTGACGAGCTTGGTGGACACGATAGTGCTTCAACATCACGCAGGCAGTTGATAGAGACGCGTTCCGTGTGTGGGCAGCATTGCTCGGGCGAAAAATGGCACCGTGGTACCGCCGCATGAGATATGATATAGGGCACCGGGTCCACGATTAACATTCAGGGTATCACTCCATACGTAGTCGTTTGTGTTGAGGTGTAAGGCAGCCCGCGAGTGGGACGATAATTCCTAGTCCGGATGATTCTACTCGACGCCCAGAGGTGAGAGATGACAGAGAATGTTGCAGGGAGTTCCTTACTTTGGCTCAGATGACAGGCGCAGATGGGAGGCATTTACGATGTGCTGGATAAAAAGTACGTCGACCTTCCCCTGCGGTGGTCAGGTGAGGTCAACCAGAACCTTGACGATGAGTGTGTCTGCCTTGACATTCCCCTGCAGTCCCAACTGCCACATCCGAAGGTCCACGAATCTGGGTATTTCGCGCTCAGACATGCAGGCCAAATGGAGACCCCTAGTGGGATCCCTATCAAACATTGTCAGTTGCTGGTAACGCGGCATCATCGGTGTTCTCCACAGTGATCACTCAACAAACTACGCTGCTATGCCTTTTTTATATACTCTACCAAGACAGGGACCAATACTAAATACGAACGACACTACATACGAACGACACTACATGCGAACGACACTACATACGAACGACACTAAATACGAACGGCACTAAATACGAACGACACTAATGTCCTTTGGCAGTTGCTCTGCCTTTCACAGGGACCGACTCCTAAACTGTTGTTAAAGGTAAACAGTAAGTAAATATAAAAAGAAACAAAATCACCAAAACATTAACACTGGCAAAGAATTATTGTCGATAGAAGCGATGATATTTGCTTATTTTCATTTCTTAATGTAATATGGTATTATATTTTGAGGTCACTCTTCCCATTCTCAAAGGAAATTTTTTGGCTCAGAAACGGGCGGTTCGGGCAATAACAATAATTCGTGTAAGTTCACGAACCTCTTGTCGACCCCAGTTCACAAGTTTGAGTATTCGGACATTGGCCTCTCAGTACACATATATTCTTTACTGTTGTTTCTTGTTAACTATATCAGCTTATTCCCAAGAGTTAGCATCTTTCACTCAGTTAATACTAGGCAGAAATCCAATCTGCATTTGGATCACACTTCCTTAACTCTTTTGCAGAAAGGTGTGCGGTATACTGCTGCATCTATTTTCAATAAGATAGCACAAGAATTCAAAAATCTTAGCAGCAATCCACGAGCTTTAAAATTGAAATTGAATAGTTTCCTCATGGGTCACTCCTTCTATTCTGTTGACGAGTTCCTAGAAAAACTAAGCTCATTACTATGTTATATTGTTCATTGCGTTTACTTAAAGTAATGGCCAGACATTTTTGGATTGATAAACAATTTATTTTTTCTGTTATTAGTTTTATTTTGTAAAATCATGTACTCACACGTTCCATGACGTTGGAGATTTGCTACCCAATTTGGTCCTACGGAACTAGACGCGTAAATAAAGAAATAATAATAAAAAAAAATGCTTGGATTCTGCTCTGTTCCGGCTTTCGCACAGTGGATGTTTCACTACCATAAAATACTGCGTTCCAAACGTACATCCTCAGACATTTCTTCTTCAAATTATTGCCAGTGTTTGTTACTAGTAGACTATGCCATTTTTCCAGTGCTAGTCTGCTTTTGATGTCCTGCTATGGGTGAGATGTGAGCATGTATGAAGTTTGTCACATGTCTTCTGGGTGATTCACTTTTCTTATGAGGTATCGTACGACCAAGACATGAGCGTTACACCGATACATTCTAGGTGATAATTGTGGATAATAGTTTCCATGTCCAGCGTTGTTAAGCGAGATAATGTTTTGTGGATTTCTTTATTACCTGACAGGGCACCACTGCCTTGGTTTACGTTTAAAACCTGTCTGCGCAGTTTCCAGGCGTGATACGTGTGTAAATGTTGATGGTAATCCGCCTATCGGATTGGGACGTAAAGCTTAACTCTGTTATTTCAGAAGACTGACATGTATGCTGTAATTTGCCTATAGCTATTTCTCTACTGTAACCATTTTGCACTACTTTACGCTGCCAAACACTTTTTCTGTGAATATATCTTGAATTTTTCTTGAAACTTTTCTCCGTTACCAAGCGTCCGTCAGAGGTGAATGTCTGGTGTCTATATTATCTGACGTCCTGCTGGTCGTCATCTGACAGATCCCCAATTTCCTTTTTCGCTCTTATGTACGAGGGTTTCCAGTAAGTGAATTGTGATCGGTCGTGAAATAAATCACAGTGAAAATCTGGTATGATCTATTTGCAACAGTTAGTTACACCTTCCAGCTACTTCTGTATATATTCGCCGCTCCAACTTAGACAATTGTCGTTGCGTTGTATCAAGTTTTCAACACCTTTCATAGAGGGCAACCGCCTGTGCTTTCCGACAATTCTCAAAGCTGGTTTGCAGCTCGTTGCCTGAGGAAAAATCTTGTCTTCGTAGCCAACAGTCCATGTCCGCAGAGATGAAAATCAGAGGGAGTCTCGTCCGAGCTGTATGGCAGGTGGTCAAACATTTCCCATCAAAAACGATGGAGAATCGTCTTCACCGCACCTGGAATGTGCAGCCGAGAATTGTCATGAACAAGGAAATGCATGACAGTTACGTTATGTGGGGTAGCATGATATCAGGCGAAATCTCTCGCCAGGCACCCACGCTTAGCGTGAGACAGTATTTTTAGAGATAGTGTTTTGTAGCACCTATACGTCGAAAATGTGCGCTCAAAACCGCAAAGTCAAACGTGACGGACTGCACGGATATACTACAGATACTGCTCAACATATCTGTGGAAGGCTTCATTGGATTTTCTCTCTGGTTTCCATTTCGCGACAGATCGGAACTAGAAACACCTCGAACAGAAGCCCAGCCTGACAGAGCGCTTTCACTAGGACCTTGAATACGACAGCAATACCGGTTTCTCGCATTTTTTTCAACACTTGTTTCCTGAGTGACGGTGTAATTCATCAATAATACATTGAAATTTTTATTTTCATTTTCTGTGTAGTTCAACTAGAAGACCTAGAAGACAAACAAGGTAACCAGAGCTTCTCGTTTCTGTCTATAGCATCGTGTCAAAGGAGGGTCAAAGCTACTAAGATATGGTTTTAGTTAAACAGAACTTCCAGTTGTAGACGAAAAGGAGCGCACTGTGCATGCTTTACAATATTAGTTTATTTCATAATCCGCTTTTCGGCACACATGGCCATCATCAGGCCTAAACTGACGATCGGCGACAAAAACGGTACAATAGTAGTGAACTGTACTGCAGAATATGTTACATATCAGGCGTAAGAAGAAAGAACAGAGTGTCATCTTTGTCACTGCAGTGATAATGTGATTGAAAATGTTAAAGAGTAAGTAAATATAAAAGGTATAAATCACAAAAAAGTGTTACGACTAGCAAAGAATTAGTCAGTAGAAGCGATAATGTACGTAAGGTAGAATAACCTGTTAGCCTATACAATAACTTAAGTGACAATAAAAGAATTAATGCAAGACAAGAACACTGAAAAATAGGTTTAAGTGCATATCAGTCAACGCTTCATCAGTAGTGAAGAAGCTGCTTTTCAAGCTATTCTTCAGTAGTTTTGTCTTCAGCTGGTTTTGGTTTATTGAGACTTAATTTAAGCTATTGTGTAGGCTATTGGGTTGGTGTACTGTGTGTACACCCTCTGATATGTTGAGTGTTATGCTCTCCTAATTTTGTCTTTCTCCGTTCCAGCTGAACTTTGCGCGCTCTGCACACAAACATAAAGACGCACGCACACACACACACATATATATATTCTGTCTCTCCCTGTTCTGCAGGTTTAATGTTAATGTTTTTCTGTGTCCTTCCGGTGTGTTCGGTCTTGTTCCCTTTGTATTTATTTACCATTTAACTTACCATTTTCACTAGCCTTACCGCTTTACTGTCAAAGATGACATTTCTTCTGTATCCGTACCTCACTGACGGTGTACAACATCTTTCTGGGTGTTGTTCAGCCTTATTGCACCCTCTACGAGGTTGATAGTTCAGATCTGATTGCGACCATGAAAGACGGAACCTGGTTATCAAAATGAATTAATACTGTAGGTCATACACAGTATTGTGCTTCTGATTTATATTTACGATGTTTTGTTGGCCAACTACTGCTATTCAGCACACGGAATACAACGGAAGACGATCAGGACGGCATGTAGATGCTCCACCCTGAGAACAGTCAGACAAATATTCGGAACACCTCCTTCTGCTCCCTTCCTACAACCACGCAGTGCTGGCCGCCCGCCCCCCCCGCCCCCCTCCTTTTACAATCTGCGTAATGCACCACAGCCTGCCGGAGACGCCACCGCTCAGCGCTCTGCTCCGCAGCGTCCCCGCGGCGCCGACTGCGGCCGCTTCTCACAGCTGCCACCCGCGCATTTGTCGCCGCCAGCGCCATCTGTCCTCGGCGAGCACTTGTGCGATGAAAATCCGAGGAACGCTCGTCCCACTCGTCCGAGGGAGTTGTCACAGCGTAAGACGCTTTTCAGTACGCCAACGGAAAAAATTCAAGAGTCACTGCGAAATCTTTAGTGATTAATTGATCAACATTTCGTGACCTTGTTCAGTTTACAAACGACAAGCGACATTGCCTTGATTTCGTGTGCCATATGCCCTACTTGTTTCAATTCTTTGTTGGGCTTATGCCAACAGGAAGCTGAAATATACCGGGTGATACTGAAGTCCGTGCCGCCGTGGTGCACTATGGGTAGAGCACTAGTCTCCGGCACTGGAGGTCCCGAGTTCGATCCCGAATAGAGCCGGGAGTGTTTGCTCGTTTCATTTCCTCCAGGACCGCTGTTGGTTCTCTCACAAGGGAAATTCCCACTGCACTCTCCTCATAGTGGTAAAATTCCCCAGTGGATAGCTCATTAAAAACTGAGTACAGATACAGAATGAATTCCAATCGCCAACTTTCTCCTCAGAATGCGAAACTATTTTGTTGACACCGACCTACATAGGGAGGAACGATCGCCACGATAAAATAAGGGAAATCAGAGCTCGCACGGAAAAATATACGGGTTCGTTCTTTCCGCGCGGTATACGAGATTGGAATAATAATTGTGAAGGTGGTTCTATGAACCCTCTACCAGGCACTTAAATCTGATTTGCAGAGTATCCATGTAAATGTAGATGCAGATGTAGGAAGAATGTGTACTGAACTGTGAAAAAGAAGCAAAACAGGAAAAATGAACGCTCCACCTTCAATACGTACAACATCGAGGGAACTTCAAGAACATGGCGTCGTGGTTGTGTGGTCTCGGGCTGGAAAGTTCCAGGATCGAGTTCAAATCTCGCTAGTACGCATCTTTTTTTTTTTTTTCAAAAAATTGCGAATTTTTCGTCCGGTCATTGACGTTCTATTCTCCTTCTGTAGCCTTACAACTGTCATACTATATATCAGTTACAGAATATCAGTCATGTGGTAGGTATATATTATCGTCTCAAGTAAATGTGATGAACAGTAAGTGGAGGCGAGATGGCGCATAGACATTGCACAGAAATGAAAACAACAAATAAACTGGTGTCAACTATGTTACAATAAAGAATATCAAGAGTCAAAACTTCCAAAAGGGAGCGCAAGAACGATAACACCTTACACCTCGCCGCTGCAAACTGACGTTACTACACGACACAGACATTAATTTGAATACAGTGAACAGAAGCGTCAGTGACTGGATTGACAGTTCATAACTTTCTGCACCGTAGCCACATAACCACGGCGTCGCTGCTATCCAAATTCGTTCGATGTGGCACATGTTGAGCTTGGACAGTTTATATTTCGCTTCTGTTTTCACAGTTCAGTACACCCTCTTCCCATTTCTACATGGATACTCTCCAAATCACATTTAAGTGCCTGGCGGGAGGTTCATCGAACGACCTTCACAATTATCTATTATTCCAATCTCGTATAGCGCGCGGAAAGAACGAACCCGTATATCTTTCCGTGCGATCTCTGATTTCATTTCATGGTGAGCGTTTCTTCGTATGTAGGTCGGTGTCAACAAAATATTTTCGCATTCGGAGGAGAAAGTTAGTGATTGGAATTTCGTGAGAAGATTCCGTCGCAACTAAAAACGCTTTTACTTTAATGATGTGCAGCCCAAATCCTGTATCATTTCTGTGACACTCTCTCCCATATTTCGCAATAATACAAAACGTGCTACCTTTCTTCGAACTTTTTCGATGTATTCCGTCAGTCCTATCTGGTAAGGATCCCACACCGCGCAGCAGTATTCTAAAAGAGGACAGACAAGCGTAGTGTAGGCAGTCTCCTTAGTAGATCTGTCACATTTTCTAAGTGTCCTGCTAATAAAGCGCAATCTTTGGTTAGCCTTCCCCACAACATTTTCTATGTGTTCCTTCCAATTTAAGTTTTTCGTAACTGTAATTCCTAGGTATTTAGTTGAATTTGCAGCCTTTAGATTTGACTGATTCATAGTGTAACCGACGTTTAACGGAATCCTTTTAACACTCATGTGGATGACCTCACACTTTTCGTTATTTATGGTCAACTGCCAATTTTCACATGATCAGATATCTTTTCTAAATAGTTTTGCAATTTGTTTTGATCTTCTGATGACTTTATTAGTAGATAAACGACTGCGTCATCTGTAAACAAAGTAAGACATCTTCCAGATTGTCTCCCAAATCGTTTCTGTAGATATGGAGCAGCAAAGGGCCTATAACACTACCTTGGGGAACGCAAGAAATCACTTCCGTTTTACGCGATGAGTTTCCGTCAATTACTACGAACTGTGACCTCTCTGACAGGAAATCACAAATCCAGTCACATAACTGAGACGATATTCCACAAGCCCCCAATTTCATTAAAAGCCCCTTGTGTGGCACAGTGTCAAAAGCCTTCTGGAAATCCAGGAATACGGAATCGATCTGAAATCCCTTGTCAATAGCACTCAACACTTTATGCGATTAAAGAGCTATTTGTGTTTCCGATTTTTTCTAAACCCATGTTGACTGTGTGCCAATATACAGTTTTATTCGAGGTATTTCATAATGTTCGAAGACAATGTATGTTCCAAAATACTGCTGCATATCGCCATTAACGATATGGACCTGTAATTAAGTGGAATGATTACTCCTACTACCTTTCTCGAATATTGGTGTGACCAGTGCAACTTTCCAGTCTTTCGGTAAGGATCTTTCGTCGAGACAACGGTTGTATGTGATTGTTAAGTATGGAGCTAATGCATCAACATACTCTGAAAGGAACCTAACTGGTATAGAGTCTGGAGCAGAAGACTTGCTTTTATTAAGTGATTTAAGTTGCTTCACTACTCCGAGAATATTTACTTCTATGTTACTCGTGTTGGCAGCTGTTCTTTATTCAAATTTTGGAATATTTACTTCGTCGTCTTTTGTGAAGGCATTTCGAAAGGCCGTGTTTAGTAACTTTGCTTTGGCAGCGCTGTCTTCGATAGTATCTCCTTTGCTATCGCACAGAGAAGGCATTGATTGTTTCTTGCCGCTAACGTACTTCACATACGACCAGAATGTCTTTGAATATTCTGCAAGATTTCGAGACAAATCCGCGCTAAATTTCGAGCTTCTGTAAAAGATCTTGGGGATTTTGCGTCTGTTTAAATATGGCATGTTTGTTTCGTAGTTTCTTCAACAGTGTTCTAACCCATTTTGTGTACCAAGGAGGATCAGCTCCGTCGTTTGTTAATTTATTTGGCATAAATCTTTCAGTTGCTGCTATTTCTCTGAATTCAAGACACGTCTGGTCTACAATTACATTATTAATTTGGAATTAGTGGAGATTGTCTCTCAGGAAGGCGTCAAGTGAATGTTTATCTGCTTCTTTGAATAGGTACATTTTTCGTTTATTTTTGGAGGCTTTGGGGGTTACAATATTCAATCTCGGTACGACAACCCTGTGTTCACTAATCCCTGTATCTGTTTTGATGCTGGTTGTTTACTCAGGATTATTTGTTGCTGAGAGGTCGAGTGTGTTTTCACAACCGTTTGCTATTCGCGAGGGCTCATGAACTAACCGCTAGAAATAATTTTCAGAGAATGCGTTTAGCACAATTTCGAATGACATTTTATGCGTACCTCCGGAATTAAACATGTATTTTCGCCAACATATCGAGGGTAAATTTCTGTTTTCATGCTTGATCTGTGTTCAGTTTTCGACGGGTTATCCGCTGGGCCACCTTACCACAACATCTAGGGGTCGACGATGGGGAGTTTCACTCGTAAGTCTGCTGACAAATGAGTAGCGGCCGCGTTCCTCGGGGCTGAAAGACGATCTGGGCGATCGTTCCGCTACCATTCACCTTCTGGAGCCCTGGCAAATGAAAGCTGTACTCTGCTTGGAGTCAGGCCAATAGCCTCTACTGACTGAAAAGCAGCGACAAAATTTTGGAGACTGTTACACCTTCTGAGCAGTTTGGATCAATGGAGCGCAGGTCTCCAATGGCTTGTTACTGAGTAAACGACATCCAGTACCGCGTGACTTCACTCCACACAGGAAATGGTGGAAGAAATTATGGTCTGTTAGAACAACTTGAAATATCGTTACACAGAGAAAAATTTCATAGAAAGATGTTGAACGAAAAAAATTGAGGTTGACAGCTACAGTTTTTATTAGCAATTTCAAGTTTATTTTTCCCCAAAGAAGACGAATTTTAACAGTTTCATCCGTGTTACAACATGCAGTCATATCTGATACCTGCAAGAATAATTTCCTTTTGCAAATACAGGGGGCAGTCAAATGAAAACTGAACACCTGCACAGCGTGACTATGGAATGGTTATATTCAAAAATAACCGCCACAGGCTTCTTAGAAAGCGATCGGTCGCTGACGGGTCACACACTCTCGCATCTCCTTGTCCGACTGAAACCGACATCCACGCATGTATTTTGCAGGTAGCCGAAGCTTCGGGCTGTACAGAGGATGTTGGAATGTTTCCCAACCAAATCGCTGAAGCGTAGCGTTAGTCGGATCTGGAGTGTGGAGACGGGCGTTATCGTGCAACAGGATCATTCCGTCCGCCAGCATTACTGGGCGTTCTGACTTCGTGATGCGTCGCAGTTGCTCCAAAACGTCTTCATAGCGCCGTGCACTGACTACGGTTCCACTCTCGAAGTACTCAACGAGCAGACTTGCACTAAACGCCCAGTCGCGCGGGGTAGCCGCTCGGTCTGGGGTGCCTTGTCACGGTCCGCGCTCCTCCCCTTGTCGGATTGTCGGAGGATCGAGTCCTCTCTCGGGCATGGGTGTGTGTGTCGTCCTTAGCGTAAGTTAGTTTTACTTAGATTAAGTAGTGTGTAAGCTTAGGGACCGATGACCTTAGCAGTTTGATCCCATAAGACCTTACCACAAATTTCCAATTTACTAAACGCCCAGCCCCAAACCGCCGATCAGACGAAGTCTACGCTTCACCGATTTGGTTAGGCAACATCCTGCCTAAAACCCAAGTTTTTCATCGTATGATTTTCAAATGTTGGGCAGCCTGAAGAAGTGCTTACGTCGACGTCGATTTCAGTCGTACGAGGAGACCCGAGAGTGAGTGCGGTTCTGAATCCGTCATCGGCCGACCGCCTTCTACAAACAGTCTCGCCCGCCAGTGGGATGAATGTTTTAACGCCTGTGGTGATTTTGTATGGAAGCATTCCATTGTCCTGTTGTGGTCGGTATTCAGTTTCCATTTGATTGCTCCTTGTAACTTCTGTATATTAAGGAATCTAACGTATAAAGGACGACCAAAGGACAGTCCAAATTCGGTACGCCAATCAGGCGAAATCAGCGTAAACACTGAGGCAATTATCTCACCGATGCAGCACTTTGCCGTGCGGAGTGGCCGCGCGGTTCAGGGTGCCATGTCACGGATTGCGTGGCCCTTTCCGCCGGAGGTTCGAGTCCTCCCTCGGGCAAGGGTGTGTGTGCTATATTTAGCATAAGTTAGTACGTCTAGGGACTGATGACTCAGCAATTTGGTCCCTTGGGAAGTAACACACATCTGAACATTTCTGATGCAACACTTTGAAGATATCGATCGGTAGAACATCGCATCCTACTGCGTGAAGAGATCCTCAACTGCCTGCCGCACAATTCCAGGCCGTTTTTAAGGGGCCGAAGGTGATCGCATGGGGAGAGATCAGGACTGTAAGGCGTATGCTGGAGTGTCTCTAGCTTGTAACTTCTGACTTAGACAATTGCGCCGCAGGGATGTGCGTTATCGTGAACTTGGCGGGCCACTCCACAACTTAGGTTTTCGACAGATACATGCTGCCGTCTACACACTCTCCATTCTCGAGTGGATGTCTATCGGTCTCGGCCCTTTTGCAGCCAAGAAGAGAATAAAGCACTTTCATCTTGTTTGTGCTCATAATTTGATAATGTCGCCATAGATCATGTTTCCGAATATACTGCACGCACGTCAGAAAGACACGTACGCCACACTAATACGTTGTCTAAATGTCGGTGCACATACTCCCGTATCGGAGTCATGCTGCGCTGCGTATACGCTGCAGCAACACACTAAAAGGAAAGTTTCTTATCGCCTCTTGCTTTCACATCATCTAAGGAATAACGTCGTCTCTGTGCATACAATTACATAACATATTAGATACTCTTTGACTTGTTCAAAGTCGGTACAAATGTGCTATGAAACTAAGTCTACTTGCATATAAATTTGGTTTTCATGCTTTACCTAAAAACATTGTTGGAAACAGTAAGCAGTTATCTTTGTTGTCTGAGTTTTGTAAAAATTGTAGCTAAATTACAACACACTTGACCACTCAGTAATATTCTTTATTATCCTTAACAGGACCAGTGATAATTTAATTTCAAAAATCATGTAGAACTGACGTCAAGCACTTGAAAATGGGCCTACTGTTTTCTAAATGCACCGTACATTACAATACAAAACACGATTAGCGAATAAAGGTGATATTTTTTCTTCATTACGACAGTAGGTGCGAAAGCACTGACAATAATAGACAATTTTAAATTAAAATATGTTCACTTTATTATTCCTAAAACCTAAGTTTCTGCGAAAACTACTTCGCGACAATAAAGAAACCTATAACATGACTCACCAAAAAGTACAACACAAAATACAGAGAACGCAGCAACCTTCAGACTACACACGAGCTATTCTTAGTTCAGCACAGCGTGCCGTACCGCCCTTCATTCAGTGAACACGAGGTGCATATCGTCCAACTCTTTATTAGTAGAACTATCCGTCCTGCATTGTATCCTTGCTAACGTACAAGTAGCAGTGCTGGACAAAAACAAACCCGACACAGAACCGAGAAGTTCCACACTTCGTCAAAGATAACCTGTTTCAAAAAGGACAGGAATCGCTGCTCCGCTCTTGCAATGCTCGTCAACAACGTCGCACAAGCACCAGTGCGTGCTGTAAGATCAATTTTCTCAGTCCGCCGCGCCATATCGCGTTTATTGAAATGTCACCTAGCCTACAAACTCAAGCGACTGATAGCTTCGTGTCGTGAAAGTTGGAATTCCCCGAAAATAAATTGTTTCACCAACGGCTTCCGCAACTGGGGGCCGCGCATGCGCAGTGGCTAACATTACAGTTGCGAAACTTCATACTGTTCCTCTGTAAACTGAGTCTTAAGGCCACAGAAGTTGTCTAAGACGATTCGGAACATGGGGTGAAACTTAGCAGTCAACATCTTAATTTATTAAATCTAAATTAATTAAAATCCGACAAAGTTCCGGAGGCCCGATGGACTAGCTATGAGATACTATACTGAATCTGTGGCTGAGTTAGCCCTTCTTCTTACTCTAATCTATCACGGATCCCTTCAAGAAAAGCCATGTCCAGTTCTTGGTAGAATATATTCTGAGCGCAAGCATAATGAGGTATCCGGCAGAGAATGACCTCCTCCATGCCAACCGGCATGGATTCGGAAAACATCATCATGTGAAACCGAATTCGCAGTTTTATCTGCTGTTGTACTGAAAGCTTAGGATCGAGGCAGGCAGGAAGATGCAGTATTTCTTGATTTCCGAAAAACATTTGCCTCAGAACCACATCTAAGCTTACTGTCAAAAGAACTGGCGCGTGCTGTATCAGGTGAAATTTGTGACTGGATTTTTGGTAGGGAGAACGCAGCATGTTATCTTGCATGGAGAATCGCCAGATGTGGAAGTGACCTCGGGTGTGGATCTGGGAAGTGTGTCGGGACGCTTGCTGTTCACGGTGCATATTAATGACCTTGCAGACAACATTAATAGTAACCTGAGACCTTTTCCAAATGAAGCAGTTATCTATAACAAAGTACCATTGGAAAGAAGTTGCATAAATACAGTACGATCTTCATAAGCTTTTAAAGTGGTGCAGATATTGGCAGCTTGCTTCAAATGTTCAAAAATGAACAATTGTGCATTTCAAAAAACGAGTAAAAGTACTATCTCACGATCATAACACTAAGGAGTGACTGTTGGAATCGATAAACTCATACAAAATACCTGAGTGTAACACTTCGTAGGGATATGATATGAAGTGGAATGATGACCTAGGCTCAGTTGTGGGTGAAGCAGGTGGTAGTCTAGAAAGGAAATTTGAACTTATACAGAGACGAGCAGCACGAACTGTCACAGTTTTGTTTGATCCATGGGAGTGTGTCAGAGAGATACTGAAGAGACTGAACTTGCAGACTCTTGAAAATAAACGTAAACTACCCCGAGGGTCTACTAACAAAGTTTCGGAAACTGGTTTTAAGAAATGACTGTAGAAGTATACGTATCGCTCACAAAGGGATCTTGAAGATAAGATTAGAATAATTACTGTAGGCACAGAGGCACTCAATCAATCATTCTTCCCGCGCTCCGTATGTGACCGGAACGGGAAGAAAGACTGATAGCTGGTGCATGGGGACGTCCAGTGTTCCATGCACTTCACGGTGGTTTCCGGGCTGTAGCTGTAGATGTAGATCTCCACAGTTTGGTAGCTCTGCAGGATCTGATCATCAAAGAGTGACTGCAGTTGGATATAGTGTTCCTGCACAAACTTATGGAGACGTCTAGTGTTCGGCAGTCGTGACCGTGATCCCTCCTCCAGGAAATTCGGCCACCTGGAGTAATTATTTTTTTTTTTTTACACTGACGCCATTTCGGCGACCTCCGCGTTGATGATAATGAAATGATGATAACGCACTCCCACACGGTCCCCATCGGAGAAAAATGCCGAAGCCGACCGGGAATCGAACCGAGGGGCCCCGCGGTCGAGAGGCAGCAACGCAGATCACATGACGACGATATGCTGACGCGATGTCTCCTGGCACTGACTGACGCTCGCTACTGCTGCCGCTCGTGGGTGACCTCGCGCCCCTGTTGTGTTGCAGTGCTGGCCCGGGGCGGCTGCTCGTCGGCGGACGCGCCGCAGGGCCCGGTGTTCCTGCAGGAGCCGCCGCACCGCGCACACTTCTCCAACTCCACGGGGGTGGCGCTGCAGTGCTCCGCCCACGGCAACCCGCCGCCGGTGAGTCACCCCTGGCGCTGGCTGTCTCGCTGCAACACTCACTCACTACAGCTTAAACCGCTCGCACTGGCACTGACGTTACATTATTGTCAGTTTCATTTTGTTTTCACGCACGTCTCTCTCTCTTCTCTTTGCGTGAGCATTTGTGCAGTATTTACACTTACGCAATTACTGTAACAACGTTGTATAGTATGATCTGTTGATGATAATACATACTTTCACGGATGATGGTCAGGCACCATGGTCCGGAAACAGCAAAGTCAAAAGTTGCAGTCGAAAATCATTCTCATACGTCCGACAGTGAAATAGGTGTACCGGTAGTGCGGGTGTTAAGATTGTAGTGTACAAAAGTAAAAGAGGTGGTACTACGGTCCAAAACAAGGAAGAACATCTAGTCCAAATGGTTATAAGCAGTATGGGACTTAACATCTGTAGTCATCAGTCCCCTAGACTTAGAAATACTTATACCTAACTAACCTAAGGACATCACACATATCCATGCTGAAGGCAGGATTCGAACCTGCGATCGTAGCAGCGGCGCGGTTCCGGACTGAAGTGCCTAGAACCAAAAACATCTAGTAAACGTGGCCCTAAAATGCATACCTTAAGAGATATGAGCACTTCTTCATCTTCGATATCGTCAAACACGTCTCTTCTACTGCAAGCTCTTCTGTTTTCATATTTTAGGAGCAGGTAGTATGGACCAAAACAAGAAAAATATATCGAGCGCATATGGGTTCTAGGAACACAGAGCTAAAAGTCGCTTAGGAATGAAATAAATAGGAAGTGCTGGGAAGCTAAGGGGAAATGGCCGCATCAAAAATATGAAGAAATCGAAACGAGATGATTGTCGGAAGGACTAACTTATTATGCAGAAAAGTCAAAACAATCTTAGGCGAAATTAAAGATCAAGGGGGTAACATTGACGGTGCAAAGGGAGTTCCACTGTTAAACGATGAGGAGAAGATTTGTCTGATGTGATAGAAGAAGGAACAGGATTCGATTTAGACGAGATATGAGATCTAGTATTAGAATCAGAATTTAAAAGAGCTTGGGAAGACATAAAATCAAATAATGCGGAAGGGATTTGATAACATTCCATCAGAATTTTTAAAATCATTAGGAGAAGTGTCAAGAAAACGACTATCAAGGTTGGTTTGTAGAATGTATGAGTCTGGCGACATACCATCTGACTTTCGGAAAAGTATCATCCACAAGACTGGAAGAGCTTACAAGTGAGAATTATCGCACAATCAGCTTAACGGCTCATGCATCCAAGTTGCCGACTGGAATAATACACAGAAACACGGAAAAGAAAGTTAAGGATGCGTTAGATGACGATTAGTTTTGGTTTAGGAAAGGTAAGGGCACCGCAGAGGCAATCCTTACGTTGCGGCTGATCATGAAAACAAGACAAAAGAAAAATCAGGGCTCATTTATAAGATTTGGCGACCAGCAAAAAGCGTACGATAGTGTAAAACGGTGCAAGATGTTCGGAATTCTAAGAAAAATAGGGACAAAGGGGATAACATACAACATCTACAAGAGCCAAGAGGGAATGATAAGATGCAGAGTCTTTCGCCCCTTTTCTTCAGTATATACGTCGAAGAACCAATGATGGAAATAAAAGAAAGCTTGAAGAATTGAATTAAAATTTAAGGTGAAAGGATACAGATGATAAAATTCGCTGATGACATTGTTATCCTCAATGAAGAATAATGACATGATCTGCAGGATGGAATGAACAGTGCCATGACTGAATCTTCGTATTAATCCGTTGAGGTGCTTGTGAAAACGACCTAGTTCCTCTCTACCATGCCTCCACAAAACAAATGTGTCATTCTGTTGCTTGTTGGCATTTTCTAATGCCTGCTCCTTGAATTTTACAAAAAGAAATTCGCTATAACTGGGATTAAGGTGCCTACGCAGCCACGTGATCTGTCCTTTCATAGAACTCATCATTTGATTTGGAATACGTACTAGCGAGGCAATATCAAGCATTGCCGAACGTCTCTGGACCGAAGCATCGTGACAGAATGTTGATGGGATCCGGCTGCAAACGCGAAAATTACTGAAATATTTAAACAGTTCTGAAATATCGGGAGGAAATATCCGATTCGACTGCTGGAACACCTCAATGAGCGGAACTATTGCAAATAGCGATACCACATCAAAAAGTAGCTATTATTTACGAACTTCCAGCATGCTGGAATAGCTTGGGTCAGCAACTTCTGTTAATCAGTAGTATGAAAAACCAGTCCAAGTTGCAAATTTTTACTTCTTATTCTTTCCATGACTAGTTTCGGGCCGAGAACCATTTTCAAATCATCATAAAGCCGGAAATGGCATTTCGGAAGATGTCGAAATGTGCAATGAACAGGCTTACTTGGAGTTAAATGTATGCACTGTAAATGTTCATTGCACATTTCGACATCTTCTGAAATGCCATTTTCGTTATGATGATTTGAAAATGGGTATTGGCCTGAAACTGGTCACTGAATGAATAAACAGTGAAAATTTGCAAGTTGGACAGGTTTTTCGTTGTACTAGCTAATATGCCCTCCGGCTGGACCGCTATGCTGTTCAAACACCCGAAGAATTTCAATAGGAGGAGAGCGTGAAATTGAATGACACGTGTGCCAGTCTTCCACCATGTGTGCCAGTCTTCCACCATGGGTTGATAGCAACAGCGGATGACAAGGGCCAATTGCGCTCTGGTATATGTAACGACACGCCGCGTGGAAGCACGCGTGGGCGGAAGTTTGCTGCAGTCAGAAGCGAACCAGGGTGTGAATTGCAAGCTCGCAGTAGTTACGATCCCCCTCTCGCTCTTTCCAAGTTCCTTACCTCCGACTAAGCAGCCAGCATCATCTAGTTAGGACACCAGTGCCTCTCAAGTCTCAAATGGAACTGTACTTTGTAAATGTTGAACTTGTACTTCAAGAGGAGAGTTCGTAATTGAGTGCATCAAGTGATACTTTAGTGTTCAAAGACAGTAATATCTACATCTACATCTACATACATACTCTGCAATCCACCATAATGTTCGTGGTGGAGGGTACCTCGTACCACAACTAGCATCTTATCTCCCTGTTCCACTCCCAAACAGAACGAAGGAAAAATGACTGCCTATATGCCTCTGTACGAGCCCTAATCTCTCTTATCTTATCTTTGTGGTCTTTCCTCGAAATATAAGTTGGCAGCTGTAAAATTGTACTACAGTCAGCCTCAAATGCTGATTCTCTAAATTTCGTCAGTACCGATTCACGAAAAGAACGCCTCCTTTCCTCCAGAGACTCCCACACGAGTTCCTGAAGCATTTCCGTAACACTCGCGTGATGATCAAACCTATCAGTAACAAATCTAGCAGCCCACCTCTGAATTGCTTCTATGTCCTCCCTCAATCCGACCTGATAGGGATCCCAAACGCTCGAGCAGTGCTCAAGAATAGATCTTATTAGTGTTTTATAAGCGGTCTCCTTTATAGATGAACCACATCTTCCCAAAACTCTACCAATGAACCGAAGACGACTATCCGCCTTCCCCACAATTGCCATTACATGCTTGTCCCACTTCATATCGCTCTGCAATGTTACGCCCAAATATTTAATCGACGTGACTGTGTCAAGCGCTACACTACAAATGGAGTATTCAAACATTAAGGGATTCTTTTTCCTATTCATCTGCACTAATTTATATTTATCTATATTTAGAGTTAGGTGCCATTCTTTCCACCAATCACAAATCCTGTCCAAGTCATCTTGTATCCTCCTACAGTCACTCAACGACGACACCTTCCCGTGCACCACAGCATCATCAGCAAACAGCCACACATTGCTATCCACCCTATTCAAAAGATCATTTATGTATATAGAAAACAACAGCGGACCTACCACACTTTCCTGGGGCACTCCGGATGATACCCTCACCTCCGATGAACACTCACCATCCAGGACAACGTACTGGGTTCTGTTACTTAAGAAGTCTTCGAACCACTCACATATTTGGGAACCAATCCTATATGCTCGTACCTTAGTTAGGAGTCTGCAGTGGGGCACCGAGTCAAACGCTTTCCAGAAGTCAAGGAATACGGCATCCGTCTGATACCCTTCATCCATGGTTCCCAAGATTGAAAAAAGGGCGAGTTGCGTTTCGCAGGAGCGATGCTTTCTAAAGCCGTGCTGATGCATAGATAGCAACTTCTCTGTCTCAAGGAAATTCACTATATTCGAACTGAGAATATATTCGAAAATCGTGCAACAAACCGACGTTAAGGATATTGGTCTGTAATTCTGAGGATCCGTCCTTCTACCCTTCTTATATACAGGCGTCACCTGCGCTTTTTTCCAGTCACTCGGGACTTTACGTTGGGCAAGAGATTCCCTAAGTAAGACGCCAATGCAGAAGTGTACTCTCTCTAAAACCCAATTGGAATCCCATCAGGACCTGGCGATTTATTTATTTTCAACCCATTCAGCTGCTTCACAACCCCCAGTGATGTCCATCACTATGTCCTCCATACGGGAATCTGTACGAGACGCAAACGGCGGTATGTTTGTACGATCCTCCTGCGTGAAAGATTTCTCAAATGCTAAATTTAAAATTTCGGCTTTCGTTTTTCTGTCTTCCGTTGCCAGGCCAGACTGATCAGTGAGTGACTGGATGGAAGCCTTCGACCCGCTTACCGATTTTACGCAAGACCAGAACTTCCTTGGGCTTTCAGCAAGATATTTTGCTAAGGTATGACGGTGGTAGTGGTTGTATGCTTCGCACATCGCTCTTTTTACAGTAGCACAAATCTGTACTAACTTTTGCCTGTCCTCATTCTCCCGATTCTTCTTGTACCGCGAGTGCAACTGTCTTTGCTTCCTGAGCATCCTCCGAATTGCGCTGTTAGACCACGGTGGGTCTTTTCTGTCCGTAACCCACTTTTTCGGCACATACTTCTCCAATGCCCATAATTCTTCCACGTCCATCGTACCGGAAGTAAATGAAGTCGATTCATTTACTAAGTGAGATGCTAACAACTGCTTATCTGCTCTTTCTAGTAAAAATACGCTCCTAGCCATCTTGGCCGACTTTTTTTTTAACTTTCGTAACCATAGTCGTAATGACAACATCATGATCACTAATCCCTGTCTCAACACTGACACCGTCGATGAGGTCTGGTCTGTTCGTGGCTACCAGATCTAAAATATTTCCATTACGCGTTGGCTGTCGATTTAGCTGCTCAAGACAGTTTTCGGATAATGTGTTCAAAAGTAATTCACACGACGGCTTGTCTGCACCACCTGTAATGAATCCAAAGACATCGCAGTCTATACTAGGTAGGTTGAACTCATCTCCGACTAATATAGCATGATCCGGGTACTTCTGCGATGCAGAGCGTAGACACCCTTTGAATGGCTCTAGAACTGTCACGGTGGAACCTGGTGGCCGGTAATAATACCCAACAATTAACTTTATTTCTCCTAGCCCTGTTAAACGTGTCCAGATAACTTCACAACCACACTCTACTTCGACCTCAGTAGACACAATATTTTTGTCAACTGCAGTGAAGACACCACCTCCTACGGTGTGTAATCTGTCTTTCGGATACACGTTCCAACACTCACTAAATATTTCAGAACTTCTTATCTCAGGGTTCAGCCAGGTCTCAGTCCCGAGAATAATTTGCCCGCCACACGCTTCATGGAGGGCAGTAAATTCAGGAACTTTATTCCGAACACTCTGAAAATTTACTTCTAATATCTTGATAGCTGAAGTGTCTTTATACTGAGCGCGTCCTGATTTCCCTGCCTGCACGTCGACTGGTGAGTGTTCATCAGGACACCTCGCACTACTGCCTAGCCTAAAAAACCCCCATGTGCACGTCACAAGTACTCTGCTACCCGAGTAGTCGCTTCCCTTGTGTGGTGCATCCCTGACCTATCTAGGGGCGCCCTACAATTCCCCACCCAATAGCGCAAGTATAGAAATCTGTAGCCAAGACCGTCACAGAGTGGACGAAGCCTCTAGTTGAGACCCTCCACCCAGCTCCAAACCGAAGGACCCCAATCCACTCTGGGAACGATGCTGCAAATAGAGAGCTCTGCTTGCACCCCGCGTGCGAGGCCAGCGGCCTTCACCAAATCCGCCAGCCTCCTGTACGGATTGAGGATCGCCTCAGAACCCAAGCGACAGGCATCATTGCTGTCGACGTGAGCAGGTACTAGCAGACGTCTGCACCCCGTACGCTCGATAGCCGCAGGCAAGGCAGCCTCCACATCTTGGATGAGGCCCCCAGCAGACAAACCGAGTGCACGTAGGAATCCTTTCCAGCCCTGTACGCTATTTCCCTAAGGGGCTCCATCACCCACCTAAAGTTGGAGCTCCCGATAACCAGCAAGCCTTTGCCCCCGTGTGCCTGCTCGGGCCCTGCTGAAGGAGCGGCCACCTGCCCACCGACAGGATGAACGGGCGAGGCCAGCCGGCCAGCCTCCACATTGACCCTCCGCCTCGAGCGACGCAAACGCGTTGCAGTCCGCCACTCACCCTGAGGTGAGGGCGGCCCCAACGCGCCGGGTACACTAGAAGGTGCCTCAGCAGCTGAGTGAGCGGGCGCAGCAAGCGACACCTGGGGTGTCTCAAGCGACGCGCCAGACCCTCCGCCGTCGCTGCACCTCGAGGCAGCAGCCTGAAGGCGGCTGACCGTGGCCAACGGCACGCTCAGCTGCTCGCGAACAGCGGTCAGTTCCTTCTGCGCCCGCACACAGCACGCACACACCCTATCCATCCTACTGCTAATATCTGGACGTAGAGAGTTGCGACAAATACAACAGCAATATGCGACTTCACAGTTGCGTCACCAGCGCCAGATTGAGCTGCGATATATGAACAGTTACTTACGAACCAAGCAATCAAATGACCACGACTACGCCACTACGCTACTACAATGCGATCCTACCCCTGTCTTAGTACAAATGACAACCGCCTGCGCGATGTTACACTCTACCGTTATTAAAATTTGATGCTAGCCCTTTCTAATTCGAAAATACGCAAAGACCCGAAAAATTTCACCACGCAAGCACAGAAACACATAAAGTAATTTGAATTAAACCTGCGGAACTAATACGAAAAACTGAATATACGACTAGTTTCTGCTACTGCTGCTCGCACACGTCAGTCTGCAAGCACAGATGAAACTGAACTGGCCTCTGTCTGCTGCTAACTCGGCCCATTCTTGTGGCAATGGACTTTATAAAGGTAAGTGAATCTTCTTATCATTCTTGTAATAAAATGATCTAATATTTCATATGTTGTAGTTGCGATCAGCCATCTCCCAGAGCAATCAAAGAACCCACTGTTACCACCAGACGATTGTAGTTCAGTCATGTATGACACTCTCCAGTTAATGAAACAAATTTGTGGACATTCTTGCCGCCCTTCTTGCAAATACATTCAATACCCCGTATTTGTTATAGGTCCTACGCACTTGAGGTACATTGTAACCAGGGATGTACAACTGATCTGCAAAGCGGTCTACTTCGTAGACTGTATTTTCCCACTCTTCTGCCAAAGAACAGAAGTCTGCTACCTGCCTTACCTACAATTAATTCTATGTGATCATTCTATTTCATTAATAAATGTCAACATGGTCCGTAGTAGGCAGTAATGTGATGTTTCTTTAACAGTGTAATTACCTAATTTCAACGAAGCGTCATTTTCAAGCACATTTTTAACATCTGTATTTCATGTAATTTTCAAATCACGCTTGATTACAATTGTAATTTAGAGTGATTTGGAAATGACATGAAATACAGATGTTGCAAATATGCTTGACAATGACGCTTGGTCGAAATTAGCTAGTCGCACCGTTAAACATCGCATTACAGCCGATTACGGACCATCTTTACGTCTATTAAGCATTTGGAGGCTGTGGATCCCCACAAATACACCTTTCTGTTTCAGTTCCTTAAAAGCACACAGCATTTGTATGAGATGACATTTTAATTGTGGATAATTGATATTGTATTCGTATGTTGTTCCTTTTTTCCGCTTTGTGTAGTTTGGAGGCTGTGGATCCCCACAAATACACCTTTCTGTTTCAGTTCCCTAAAAGCACACAGCACTTGTATGAGATGACATTTTAATTGTGGATAGTTGCTATTGTATTCGTATGTCGTTCTTTTTCTCCGCTTTGTGTAGTGATCAGTTTTAGATTTTTGTGTATTTAAAGCAAGTTGCCAGCCTTTGCCCAATCCGAAATCTTAGCGAGACTTGCCTGAATATTTCCACAGCTTTTATGAGACAGAAATTCGTTGCAGATACCTTTAATATACAACATGAACAACAAAGGTCACTAAAGTCCGTGTAACCATACACGATGATCCATTTCAGCATAAAACTGCGTTGCAAACCTTCACGATAGCTTGAAAGCACTGTACAAACTACGCTCTCCTAGGCAACGGTAACACGGTTGACATGGAATCGCAGCGTGTGGGGGATGACGGTAACAGTTAAATAGAATATAAAATTGCGACTGATACTAATTTTAAACGTCGGAAATTGGGGGGCAGGTGAGTGCAAAGAGCGAAGCATCCAGTAATACCGAGCAGTTACACAATGGAAAACCTCAGGCCACGCACACAGCCTGTTTCCATCGACCCGCCGAGTATGAAACGTCAGAAATTCCTTGTGCCTGTCAAATCTGAATACTCGACGGGACGGACGGAGATGCCGGGGCCAGACGCAAAACACGGGCGCACGAGAATGCCGAGCACGTGCCGTGAACGTGAACGTGAACACGGCGCCTTGCTGAAGCTCGTGGCCCTCCGCATCAATTCTCGCGTCCTGGCGTCTGTCTCGCTGCCTGCGTATATCAGCTCGTTCTTATTCTCCTGCTGTTTACCCCTTCCCCCCGCCCCTCTGACCCCACCGCCGCCCAACCACTCCTCCTGCTCTGCCATTCTACATTCCACCGTGCGCTCGCATGCTTCATACCTGTCATTCATAATACTACGAGCTAACAACCGCATTGTTGAATAACCTGGAAATGTAACGGATAAGTCCCTGGCTAGTGAAACTAACTATCTTTCTGAGGCATGCGGAAAAGATTTTCTTCGGCTGGTGCGAACCACGAAAAATATAAATTACTCCAAGCAACGGTTTTACAATATGCGTAACAGACGTGGAAAGAAAGAAATTGTGATTGAATGTAGATTTGGTAAAACTGTCACCGTCTGACAGTATAAAACACGAGCCTTGGAAAAAAAGGAACACATCGCGAGAAATCCATGATTTAAGTTAAATTCATATGCTAGCCAAAGTTTTGCAAAGTCCTTAATACACGGCAAGTAAGAGGACGACAGCTGCAAAACTCTCTGCAGAACTGAACGTTGCATTTAAGAACCGTGTCAGCGTCTGAAGAACACGAAGCGAGCGTCCTAATTGCAGGGCGATCAGGAACGACATGACCATTCGTCAGTAATGCAAATGCCCATAAGAGGAAAACGTGGTGTCGAAGCCATAAAATCTGGACTATAGAACAATGGAAGAAAGTCAGTTTTTCGGACGAATGTTACTTCACACTGTTTCCAACCTCTGGCAGAGTTTACGTACCAAGAGTGAAACATGATGGCGGTTCGGTGATGATTTGGGCAGCCGTATCCTGGTATTCCGTAGACCTCATCGTCACCCTGCAAGATGGCGTTACTAACAAGGACTGTGTGACCGTTTTGGCTGATCAGGCCCACCCAGTGGTACGGTGGTCACTGCCCATGGTGAAGCCATGTTTCAAGACGACAGCACCACTGTTAGCATCGCATCGTCCTGATTTTGTGAGCACGAGGATGCACTGTCGGATCTCTCCTGACCACCACAATCGTGACATCCCAAAATTATTTAGCCTTTGTGGTTACTACACTGAAGAGCCAAAGAATCTGGTACACCCGCCTAATATCATTTAGGGCTGCCGCCAGCACGCACAAGTTCCGCAACACTACGTGGCATAGACTCGACTAATGTCTCAAGTAGTGCTGGAGGGAACTGACACCATGAATCCTGCAGGGCTATCCGCAAATCCGCAAGAATACGAGGAGGTTGAGATCTCTTCTGAACATCACGTTGCAATGCATGTGATACTCTGAATAAATTTCATTCTGGGCAGTTTGGTGGCAAGTGGAAGTGTTTAAACTCAGAACGGTGTTCCTGGAGCCACTCTGTAGCGTCTCTGGACGTGTGGGGTGTCGCATTGTGCTGCTGGAACTGCCCAGTCTGTCGGAGTGCACAATGGACGTGAATGGATGCAGGTGATCAGACAGGATGCTTACATATATGTCACCTGTCGGAGTCGTATCTAGATGTGCCCGTATCACTCCAACTGCACACGCCCCACGCCATTACTGTCTCCACCAACTTGGTCTCCTGCTGACACTCAGGGTCCATGGATTCATGAGGTTGTCTCCATAACCGTACACGTCCATCTGCTCGATACAATTTGAAACGAGAGTCGTCCGACCAGGCAACATCTTTCCAATCATCAACAGTCCAATGTCAGTGATAACGGGCCCAGGCGAGGCGTAAAACTTCGTGTCGTGCAGTCAGCAAGTGTACACGAGTGGGCTTTCGACTCTGAAAGCCCATATCGCTGATGTTTCGTTGAATGGTTGGCACGCTGATACTTGTTGATGGCCCAGCATTGAAATTTGCAGCAATTTGTGGAAGGGTTGGACTTCTGTCACGTTGAACGATTCTCTTCAGTCGTCGTTGTTCCCGTTCCTGCAGGATCTTTTTCCAGCCGCAGCGATGTCGGAAGTTTGATGTTTTACCTGATTCCTACGGTACGGTCGTGAAATGGTCGTATGGGAAAATCCCCACATCATCGCTACCTCGGAGATCGTCTGTCCCATCGCTTGTGCGTCGACAATAACACTATGTTGAAACTCGCTTAAATCTTGATAACCTGACATTGTTACACCAACAATCGATCTGCGTCAGACACTTGTATTATATAGGCCTTGCCGACTGCTGCGCCGTATTCTGCCTGTTTGCTTATCTTTCTATTTCAAGACGCATGCCTATACCAGTTTCTTTGGTGCTTCACTGTATGTGCAGAAGGAAAAGTTATGTAGGCGACAAGATGTTGGGCGTCCACGTATCATCACAGAACGTTGAGGTCGCTGGCTTGAGCGCTCCGAAAAACAGAAAAGTTGATCTGTGGTGGTATATATGGCAACAGAGGACAACTCTGTTCAATGTAAGGCACCCATTATTTGTAGATATGAGCGCATTTTATTTTTTATCCAGTTTTCCTATTTCACATAAGCGAAATGACTGGATCAGCGCTGCAGTAATTACGGGTTAAGAAGCGAGAGGTAGGTTCCCACGCTGAGTAGCAGAGGCTCTTTTGGAGCCACTGGGACGAGGTCTTGGTGTAGAAATCGCTCGTGACATCAGCAGGGAGATAAGTAGGAAAAGTACATTTATTCTGCCGCGAATCAAGTGATTGTTATTGGTAAATATTTGCTAGTCAAGGTTACCTTCTGCCACTCATACCCGGAATAGTCTATGCGTCATAAATAGCATCTTTCATTAATTTTACAATGCCAGAAATGTTGATATAAAGAAATGAATTACGTTGGCATAACCGAAGGTGTACAATTTTGAAATTTCGGGACAATACTTTTCAGGAGGAGTCGGACAATATATTACTTCACCCCATATACACTACTGCCCACTAAAATTGCTACACCAAGAAGAAATGCAGATGATAAACGGGTACTCATTGGACAAATTTATTATACTAGAACTGACATGTGATTACATTTTCACCTAATTTGGGTGCATAGATCCTGAGAAATCAGTACCCAGAACAACCACCTCTGGCCGTAATAACGGCCATGATACGCCTGGGCATTGAGTCAAACAGAGCTTGGATGGCGTGTACAGGTACAGCTGTCCGTGCAGCTTTAACACGATACCACAGTTCATCAAGAGTAGTGACTGGCGTATTGTGACGAACCAGTTGCTCGGCCGCCATTGACCAGACGTTTTCTATTGGTGAGAGATCTGGAGAATGTGCTGGCCAGGGCAGCAGTCGAACATTTTCTGAGCCCAGAAAGGCCCGTACAGGACCTGCAACATGCGGTCGTGCATTATCCTGCTGAAATGTAGGGTTTCGCTGGGATCGAATGAAGGGTAGAGCCACGGGTCGTAACACATCTCAAATGTAACGTCCACTGTTCAAAGTACCGTCAATGCGAACAAGAGGTGACCGAGACGTATGGCACCCCATACCATCACGTCGGGTGATACGCCAGTATGGCGATGACGAATACACGCTTCCAATGTGCGTTCACCGCGATGTCGCCAAACACAGATGCGACCATCATGATGCTGTAAACAGAACCTGGATTCATCCGAAAAAATGACGTTTTGCCATTCGTGCACCCAGGTTCGTCGTTGAGCACACCATCGTAGGCGCGCCTGTCTGTGATGCAGCGTCAAGGCTAACCGCAGCCATGGTCTCCGAGCCAATAGTCCTGTCGTTTAAATTTCGCGTCTGTAGCACGTCATCTTCGTGGTGTAGCAGTTTTAATGGACAGTAGTGTACATCTCGGATATTGACCACAAAGAGGAAATTAGAGCCAATACAAAGGCTTACTGACAATCATTCTTCCCACGTACTATTCGCGTGTGCAGCAGGGCTTGAGTAATCAGACAGTGGTACAGAAAGTACCCTCCGCGACACACCATTAGGTGGCCGGCGGAGTATGATGCAGATGTAGATCTTTTTATACGAACTATACCCGTTGTACACTCAAGTTACCTACTGTGCGCCACAGTCGGCAGTCATCGATAGGATTTCTTTCGATCTAGTCGTGCGTTAGACCATGCTCTCGTACCGTTAATAGTTAGCTTATAATCAGTGTGAACAAGTTTATTTTACGGTGTTTCTTAGCTAAACGCTCTATAATAGCATCCTGTGCAAAAATTATTTGCACAAGCACCTCCACGTAATAGATAGTACGAATTCCTACGCGGCGGTTCACTAAGTCAGGTCAAGGACAGACTGGCTTAATTATTGCAAAACTCGGGTGGAAAAAGCGTGACCAGTTGTACTGTACGCCCCTTATACCACCATCTACGGACTCACAGGCTAAATTGAGATATTACTGAAAGTTTAGTACGAGTGGGGGTTTCTTGCATGCAGGAACAAGTATTTTAGAACACACCGCCAAGCGCAAATTTATGAACAGACCCAATAACATCGTCAATTACGATTGTAGTGGGCACAGGCTCATCAAGATTGAACAGCGGATCAGTCGTAACATGACATCTGGTCGGATGAAACACATTTCCTGTTACACCAAGTCGACGTTAGTGTCCGGTTACTCCGTTATCCAGATAAGCGGCTGCGCGAAACGTGCGCCGCCCTACGGACGCAGGCCGGTCGGGCAGCTTTTCGCTACCTTATGGGGCCCTCAGTGATAATCTAGATCGATTGTCCTCGTGAACACTATTGCGGACAATCTGGATTCCTTCATGCTTGATGTATTCTCAGACGGCGGCCGTGTGTACCATTACGATTACACAATTCTGTCGCAAGGACAGAATTGTGCAAGAATGGTTTGAAGAGCATGAAACTCAACTCACGTTGAAATCTTGGTCACCGAATTCGCAACACTTGAACCAAGTGAACAACATCTGGGACTACGTCGACACCAGCTCCCCACCCACAAATTCTTCGGCCCCTGATTTTATGGAAACTGCGTGTCCTGTGCATGGTGCCACAGACCTCTGGCAACGCACCAAGGACTTGTTGAATCAGTGCTGCTCATTATCGTTGCTGTAATTCGTTTGAAATGTGGAACAATACGAAGTTAAGAAGATAGTCCTAACGTTTTGGTTCATCCCTGCATTTACACCAAAAGAAGTAGGAAATTTTGGAAATCTGTGATAAATTCCTATGGGACCAAACTGCTGAGGTCAAGTCGCTAGGCTTTCACACTACTTAAGCTAACTTAAACTAACTTACGCTGAGGAAAAAACAAACACTCTTGCCCGATGGAGGACTCGAAACTCCGACGGGGGAGTCGCGTGAACCGTTGCATGAACCCTTAGACCGCGCGGCTAACCCGCAAAGCAGTAGAGGACGGTGTGGCAATTTTTACATATGGAAACGAATAGGCATTTTCTCGAATCGCGTAAAAAGTCAAACGGCAAAATTTTCTAATTCTATACTCATAGATACAATGAAGCTTGTTAAGTTACGAAAATTAGACTTCTGCTGGCTAATAAATGTGCACAAGCTGGGAATAAATTTAATCGATATTAGGCATCTAAAATAAGAGTTAGATGCGTCTGCGACGGTTTGTGACTGTGCTAAAATTCTGAGGGCTGAGAAACAAAGAAATTTTCGGACATCCTTCTGTTCCTCACTTATAAGTCGAAAGCGATACATCCTAAAGAGAATTTTCGAAACACCATACAGAAAGAGCATAAAATTTCGCTCAGAATGATTTACTCAGAAGTTAAAATCCATTATTTGGCCACAATCTATTGCAAAATATCGGGAGTTTTTACCAACATGACGGAAAATTGAGTTATGCACACGTTCCAACGGCTGTAATTCAAAAACGTGTTTCCAAATAAAAAAATGGCATTTATGAAAGTTGTAGATTATCACATTATACGTAAAAGGAGCTACTAACTTTTAAAATCCGCTCTCTCCTGTGCAGAGATACAAATAAAAAAATGTTCAACTGTATGTGAGCCGGCCGGTGTGGCCGAGTGGTTCTAGGCGCCACAGTGTGGAACCGCGCGACCGCTACGGTCGCAGGTTCGAATCCTGCCTCGGGCATGGATGTGTGTAATGTCCTTAGGGGACTGATGACCTCAGATGTGAAGTCCCATAGTGCTCAGAGTCATTTGAACCATTTGAACCAAATGTTTGTGAATTCCTAAGAGACAAAACTGCCGAGGTCATCGGTCCTTAGGCATTACTTAAACTAACTTAATGCTAAGAACAATACGCACACCCATGCTCGAGAGAGGACTCGAGTCTCTGATGGCAGGGGCCGCGATATCCGTGACATGGCGCCTCTAACCGCATGGCCACTCCGCGCTAAATACCTCCTAAAACTTACTGGTAAAGTCAAATTACTTTCGAAACATAAATCATCCACATACGACCAAATATTCGAGGACAATGTAGTTGGGTATCTAACTAGGTAGTTAGCTTTAGCAATATTAATGACTTGCCATGACAGTCTAAGAGAACAATAATGAGGTTTAAAATTAAACAACTATGTGAAATGGAAGGTTTCATTACTGGAAAAATACTTCAGTTGCAATATAAAATCTTTAAGAGGTAATTAATTTACAAACATTCTTTAACCAGTTAGCTTTCTATATTTACATTTATTTGGATTCTTTATTGCGGTTTCCTGCGATTCGGGGAAGATGCTGCCGTGGACGAAATGCTGTCAGTTCTGCGTCTTCTTCTCCATGGGATGTACATCGATTTTCTCCTCGACGATATCAATCGCAGATTAGTGCCGAATCAGATAAGAAATCCTTTACACAAAAGGTACCATTACCAGTTTCGAATCATTACAATTCATCGTCAGACGGCGGCTTTCATGCTTTCATTAGAACATGTGGAGCGTTTTTTATTGATTAGTTATCCTAAAATATAAATAATACTTAATTATAAGCACTCTACGCAGATGGTTGCGTTACAGATTTGCACTGGGATGTGACATACGTGAAATGTCGGTCTGGAGTACAGGGTTATTACAAATGATTGAAGCGATTTCACAGCTCTACAATAACTTTATTATTTGAGATATTTTCACAATGCTTTGCACACACATACAAAAACTCAAAAAGTTTTTTTAGGCATTCACAAATGTTCGATATGTGCCCCTTTAGTGATTCGGTAGACATCAAGCGGATAATCAAGTTCCTCCCACACTCGGCGCAGCATGTCCCCATCAGTGAGTTCGAAAGCATCGTTGATGCGAGCTCGCAGTTCTGGCACGTTTCTTGGTATAGGAGGTTTAAACACTGAATCTTTCACATAACCCCACAGAAAGAAATCGCGTGGGGTTAAGTCGGGAGAGCGTGGAGGCCATGACATGAATTGCTGATCATGATCTCCACCACGACCGATCCATCGGTTTTCCAATCTCCTGTTTAAGAAATGCCGAACATCACGATGGAAGTGCGGTGGAGCACCATCCTGTGCTACGTTTAGCTCCCTGCTTGCTTTATTCGTCGACTTCCGCGGGCTACGCGTGAAACTTGCCCGCACGCGTTCAACCGTTTCTTCGCTCACTGCAGGCCGACCCGTTGATTTCCCCTTACAGAGGCATCCAGAAGCTTTAAACTGCGCATGCCATCGCCGAATGGAGTTAGCAGTTGGTGGATCTTTGTTGAACTTCGTCCTGAAGTGTCATTGCACTGTTATGACTGACTGATGTGAGTGCATTTCAAGCACGACATACGCTTTCTCGGCTCCTGTCACCATTTTGTCTCACTGCGCTCTCGAGCGCTCTGGCGGTAGAAACCTGAAGTGCGGCTTCAGCCGAACAAAACTTTATGAGTTTTTCTACGTATCTGTAGTGTGTCGTGACCATATGTCAATGAATGGAGCTACAGTGAATTTATGAAATCGCTTCAATCATTTGTAATAGCCCTGTATTTATTTTCATAGTTTCCGTCCAACAAATGATGTTCGTTCATGATCACCTACCTGATAGGTGGTACATCCATCTTTGGCACGGATAACAGCGGCGACGCGTCGTGGCATGGAAGCAATGAGGCCCTAGTAGCTCACTGGAGGGGGCTGGTAGCATATCTGCACACACAAGTTACATAACACCCGGAAATTCCGGGGCGGGGAGGGGGGGGGGGGGGGAGGACGATGTGCTCTGACACCACATTCTGTCACATCCCAGATGTTTTCGGTTGGTTTCAGATGTGACGATTTGGGGGCCCAGCACATAAATCTGAACTCGGCATTGTCTTCTTCGAACAATTCCATCGAATTACTAGCCTTGTGACATGGCGCATTATCTTCCTGAAAATGCCACTCCCGTTGGGTAATATGATCATCATGAATGGGGTCTGCAACCAGCGTACGATACTCCTTGGCCGTCGTAGTAGCTTGCACGAGTTCCAGCGGACCCATATATGTCCCCGTGAATGTTCCCCAGACCATAATGGAGCAGCCGATAGGTTTTGTCCGTCCTGCAGTGCAGGTGTCAAGAAGCTGTTCCCTTAAAGAAGGGAAGCCCCCCCCCTCTCCCCCATCGCACAAAGAAGAAGATCTCCGGATTTATGAGACCATGCAACGATCTGCCATTACGCCACGTCCTGTGCCGATGGGCGTATGCCCGTTTCAGTCGTGGTTGCCGATGTCGTGGTGTTAACATTGGCACTTGCATGGGTCGTCGGCTGTGGAGACCCATCGTGAGGGGTGTTCGGTGTACTGTGTGTTCAAACTTATACTCTGCTCAGCATTAAAGCCTGATGTTATTTCCGCCACAGTTCGCGCCTTTCCTGTTGCACCAGTCTGCTCAGTCTACGAAGTTCGACGTCTGTAATGAGAGGTGGCCGCCCTGGACGTGGTTTCTCCTTGGTTTCGCCACAGAAATCCTCGAACACCTGACAAATCGTGCAGTTTCCGAAATACTCAAGCTGAGCCTCCGGGCCATCACAATCTCCCCTCTGTCAGACTGAGGTAGAGAGCCAACTTTCCTCACACTCTACACACGGCCAGCACGCTCACTGGCACTGCATACACTGCTCGTGTGTCTGACTGGCGGTCAGTCCTCGACAGGTGAGGCTGCTGTCGCCTGGGCGGGTCTATGTCGACAGTAGGTTGGTCAGTGTATGTCGGAGCATTATGCAGACGCTTTCGTGGAGGAACAAGCTGCTTGGCATTCCTTACGTCCAGGATATTGTGTTGAGCAGTTCCTGTGACTCTAGTGGTTGGGTGCTTGCAGCAGTGATCAGTTTCCAGCCCTATTAGTCCTCCAGATCTAAACCTGCAAGTAGACGATGAGGGAGTGCTGGCGAGCGGTGGCTCTGGTGAAAGACAAACATTCCAAACGGAAGTTATTTTTCGATAAAGCGCTCTTGAACAGTTGCAGATAAGTTCATTTAAGGTGTGAACCTGCCATCAGTGTTCAAACACACAATGAACGTCACTCCTGCCTTTGTTGTCTTATCAGGATTGGCGTTGGGATCCATGAAGTCTGAAGCGACGTGTTGGACGTACGCATTCTTTTGAAATGTGTTTATAAATTTCATATAGCCTTGTCAAAAAAATGTACAGGTTGAGTCAGCCGCTGAAGGCATGAAAAATTTCCAGGTTTCACAACATATCCGTGACGAGTTCTTGCTGCTCATTCGTACCAGCTATGTGGTCAGTCAGCAGGACCAACAAATCAGCATCTTCCTCGGGAATGGAGACTTTGTCTACCGTTCTCGTTTTTTCTTATGGATTTGCTAGCAATCAAGGGGCCAGCGTCCTCAGTGGACTGCGTGACCGGGTACCATTCACAATATAATTTTTCTGTTTGCGTTGAGGTAAGTAGGACGTTTAATAAGAAATCTTCTTTTGCCATTGACTCATCAAATACCACAGAAGTGGATGACTTAGCGCTGGCTCTTCGGGTGTTTTCGACAGATTTTATGCTTTTCTCAGTTCCCTCCTCAGAGAATCCATCAAGTACTATCCTGTAATTGGACCCGATGTGTTTTTCACGTAGTTCACGTACTTTTCAAGGATAGGGGAAAACATTTCATCGTATTCCACGCCACTTAATTGAAGAGGAACCCACCGTTCAGGACGAAATCTATGTTGCTTGTGATTTTAACACTTACTGGATTTAACAGCTTAAAGATGTCTACTTTTCTTGTCTTGGGCACTATTCCGTCGTCAACAAGAAGAGTCAATGGATACGGGGCTAACTGGAAGGCGAAGTACGACTCAAACTGTTGTGGTGACTTAATAATGAGAGCGATTCGGCGAAATATTGCTCAGATTAGACAGAAACTGGTTCACGATTCATCCTGACAGTACACTTCACGATTCGCAAGGGCACAACACGGCTCTTCCACCAGAACTGAACTCAAACTTTCCGCATGAATATTTGTCCATTCTTCTTTCCCTATATGTTACATTGTCCTTACATGATTATGATAAACATTACAAATTTACAAAAAACACATTACCTACAAGAATTTAGTGAAACTAAATTTCTAATTGCTGTTGTTTATAGGTCCCCTATCTCCAACTTCAGAGCATTTTTGCTTAAGCTAGAGAGGGTTCTTGATTCACTTTGTAGGAAGTACCAGAAAGTAGTTATATGTGGTAACTTCAATATTAATTTTGTGTATGATTGTGCAAGAAAAAGGATGTTGGTAGATCTCCTAAATTCATGTGATCTGATGCAAACTGTGTTTTTTCCAACTAGGATGCAGGGGAACAGTAGCACAGTCATAGACAATATTTTTATTCATTCTTCATTACTATATGGGCATTCTGTTAGTAAAAGCGTGAATGGCCTTTCAGACCATGATGCACAAATTTTAACACTAAAGAGTTTTTGTACTCAAATCAGTGTCATATTTAAACTACGTAGGAACGTTAATCCAACAGCAATAGAGAGTTTTTTAAAACTTGTCAAGGAACAAGAGTGGCAAGATGTTTATAGTGCCGATAATATAAATGATAAATACAATGCTTTCCATAATACCCATAATACATTACTCAAGCTCTTTGTTTTCCATTAGAACATTCTAAACGGGGTACTAGCAGTAATGGACAGCCCGGTTGGCTGACTAGTGGGATAAGGATACCATGTAGAACAAAGCGGGAATTATATCAAAATGTTAGAAATAGTCACAATCAAGCTACAGTAGCCCATTACAAACAGTATTGTAAGGTGACTAAAAATGTTATTAGCAAGGCAACAAGTATGTGCTATGCAAATAGAATAGCTAATTCACAGGATAAAATTAAAACCGTATGGTCAGTTGTGAAGGAAGTGTCTGGTCAGTAGCACAAGGTCGATGATGTAAAGTCAGTTCGCAGTAATAATATTTCTGTTGCTGATAAATCAGATATATGTACAGTATTTAACAATCATTTTCTGAGCATTGCTAGTGAATTACATAAAAATTTAGTTTCTACAGGAAATCATAAATTTCTTGGCAAATGCCTTTCCGAGATTGACGTCTGAAATACTTCTCTGTGATACAGACAAGAGGGAGATTGAGTCAATAATTAAATCACTGAAGACTAAGGACTCTCATGGTTATGATGGAGTATCTAGCAGATTATTGAAGTACTGCGCTGCACATGTTAGCCCCGTATTTAGCCATATTTGTAATTTTTCCTTTAGGAATGGTCAGTTTCCTGAGCGATTAAAGTACTCAGTAGTAAAGTCGCTTTACAAAAATGGAGAAAGGGATAAAGTAGATAATTTTAGACCTATTTCTATGCTGTCAGTGTTTGCAAAAGTTATCGAAAAGGCTGTGTATGTAAGGTTAATTGATCATTTTATATCACACGATTCGCTATCAAATGTACAGTTCGGCTTTAGAAGTCGTTTGACAACTGAAAATGTTATATTCACTTTTCTCTGTGAGATACTTGATGGGCTAAACAAAAAGTTTCGAACGCTTGGCGTATTTTTTGATTTAACAAAGGCATCTGACTGTGTTGATCTCACAATATTGCTCCAGAAGTTGGACCATTACGGAATAAGGGGAGTAGCTCACAACTGATTCACCTCTTACTTTAGCAACAGGCAGCAAAAGGTCATTATTCACAATGTTGATAACGGCTGTGATGTGGGATCTGGTGGGGTACTGTCAAGTGGGGAGGGGGGGGGGGGTGCCCCAGGGATCAGTATTGGGGCCGCTCCTGTTCCTTATTTATACAGGGTGTTACAAAAAGGTACGGCCAAACTTTCAGGAAACATTCCTCACACACAAATAAGGAAAAGATGTTATGTGGACATGTGTCCGGAAACGCTTACTTTCCATGTTAGAGCTCATTTTATTACTTCTCTTCAAATCACATTAATCATGGAATGGAAACACACAGCAACAGAACGTACCAGCGTGACTTCAAACATTTTGTAACAGGAAATGTTCAAAATATCCTCCGTTAGCGAGGATACATGCATCCACCCTCCGTCGCATGGAATCCCTGATGCGCTGATGCAGCCCTGGAGAATGGCGTATTGTATCACAGCCGTCCACAATACGAGCACGAAGAGTCTCTACATTTGGTACCGGGGTTGCGTAGACAAGAGCTTTCAAATGCCCCCATAAATGAAAGTCAAGAGGGTTGAGGTCAGGAGAGCGTGGAGGCCATGGAATTGGTCCGCCTCTACCAATCCATCGGTCACCGAATCTGTTGTTGAGAAGCGTACGAATACTTCGACTGAAATGTGCAGGAGCTCCATCGTGCATAACCACATGTTGTGTCGTACTTATAAAGGCACATGTTCTAGCAGCACAGGTAGAGTATCCCGTATGAAATCATGGCAGTGAATCGAGGAAGTACAGTACATACTGACGAAACTAAAATGAGCTCTAACATGGAAATTAAGCGTTTCCGGACACATGTCCACATAACATCTATAACATCTTTTCTTTATTTGTGTGTGGGGAATGTTTCCTGAAAGTTTGGCCGTACCTTTTTGTAACATCCTGTATAAATGATATGCCCTCTAGTATTAGGGTAACTCTAGAATATTTCTGTCTGCTGATGACACTAGCTTGATAGTAAAGGATGTTGTGTGCAACATTGACTCGGTTTCAAGTAGTGCAGTACATGACCTCAGTTCATGGCATGTAGAAAATAAACTAACGTTAAATCACAGTAAGACTCAGTTTTTACAGTTTCTAACACACAATTCAACAAAACCTGACGTTTTAATCTCACAGAACGGGCATATGATTAGTGAAACGGAACAGTTCAAATTTCTAGGTGTTCAGGTAGATAGTAAGCTGTCATGGAAAGCCCACGTTCAGGATCTTGTTCAAAGACTTAGTAGTGCCATTTTCACTATTCGAACGGTATCAAAAGTGAGTGATACTTCGACACGTAAATTAGTCTACTTTGCTTACTTTCATTCACTTATGTCGTATGATACTATGTTTTGGGGTAACTCTGCCCGTTCTAGAAGGATATTTTTGGCTCAGAAACGGGCGGTTCGGGCAATAAGTGTTGTGAGTTCACGAACCTCTTGTCGACCTCTGTTCACGAGTCTGGGTATTTTGACATTGGCCTCTCAATATGTATATTCCTTATTGTCGTTTCTTGTTACCAGTATTGGTTTATCTCCAAGAATAAGCGGCTTTTACTCGGTTAATACTCGGCAGAAATCAATCCTACAGAGCCGGCCGAAGTGGCCGTGCGGTTAAAGGCGCTGCAGTCTGGAACCGCACGACCGCTACGGTCGCAGGTTCGAATCCTGCCTCGGGCATGGATGTTTGTGATGTCCTTAGGTTAGTTAGGTTTAATTATTTCTAAGTTCTAGGGGACTAATGACCTCAGCAGTTGAGTCCCATAGTGCTCAGAGGCATCAATCCTACATTTGGATCGGTCTACCTTAACTCTTGTGCAACAAGGTGTGCAGTATACTGCTGCATCCATTTTCAGTAAGCTGCCACTCGAATTCAAAAAACTTAGCAGCAATACACGCGCTTTCAAATCGAAACTGAAGAGTTTCCTCATGGATCACTCCTTCTATTCTGTCGAGGAGTTCCTTGAAAAATTAAGCTGATTCCTATGTTACATTGTTCACTGCGTTTACTTAAACTTATGGACTCACTTTTTTTCAAGTTCATGAACATTTATTTTTAACTATTATTACTTTTATGTTGTAAGGTCATGTACTGACACGTTCCACGACCAAAGAGATTTGCTCCTCAATTTGGTCTTGCAGAACTTGACGTGTAAGTAAATAAATAAATACATATTACATTAATAAGTAGATCTAACTACCCAGTTAGGTAGGTACCTAACTAAATTGCCCTTACGTTTGAATATGTGGATGAGTGGGGATGATTTGGGGCTCAAACGTGATTTGAGTTAACACGCAATTTTTAGCAGGCATTCTGCGCTACGAATACTTTCAAGTTTATATTTGTATCTTTGCAAAGGACTGAGCGAATTTTAAAACGTAGCATGTCTCTCTAAACAGAATTTGATAATCTACAACTTTTTGCATCAAACTTTCCATGCGGAAGAGGTGTTTTTGAGTTACAAGCGTTAGCACATAAGCATAACTCACTTTTCTGCCAAGATGGTAAAAACTGCCGCTCTTTGACGAACTATTGTTGCTACACAGTCGAGCCAATTTTAACTTTCACGGAAAACATTCTACGAAAAATTTTATGCTCCTTCATTTTGGTGTTTCGGGAAGTAATTTTATTTGGGATGCTTAACATCGATTAAAATGATTTACAGCTTGTGCACATGTGTATTGGCGAGCGCAGCCTGTTGCCGGGCTTATTTTTCTGGGCTACAAGAAGTTTTTTTATTGCAGCTTAGATTCTGCCTATATACACTCCTGGAAATGGAAAAAAGAACACATTGACACCGATGTGTCAGACCCACCATACTTGCTCCGGACACTGCGAGAGGGCTGTACAAGCAATGATCACACGCACGGCACAGCGGACACACCAGGAACCGCGGTGTTGGCCGTCGAATGGCGCTAGCTGCGCAGCATTTGTGCACCGCCGCCGTCAGTGTCAGCCAGTTTGCCGTGGCATACGGAGCTCCATCGCAGTCTTTAACACTGGTAGCATGCCGCGACAGCGTGGACGTGAACCATATGTGCAGTTGACGGACTTTGAGCGAGGGCGTATAGTGGGCATGCGGGAGGCCGGGTGGACGTACCGCCGAATTGCTCAACACGTGGGGCGTGAGGTCTCCACAGTACATCGATGTTGTCGCCAGTGGTCGGCGGAAGGTGCACGTGCCCGTCGACCTGGGACCGGACCGCAGCGACGCACGGATGCACGCCAAGACCGTAGGATCCTACGCAGTGCCGTAGGGGACCGCACCGCCACTTCCCAGCAAATTAGGGACACTGTTGCTCCTGGGGTATCGGCGAGGACCATTCGCAACCGTCTCCATGAAGCTGGGCTACGGTCCCGCATACCGTTATGCCGTCTTCCGCTCACGCCCCAACATCGTGCAGCCCGCCTCCAGTGGTGTCGCGACAGGCATGAATGGAGGGACGATGAGAGTCGCTTCTGCCTTGGTGCCAATGATGGTCGTATGCGTGTTTGGCGCCGTGCAGGTGAGCGCCACAATCAGGACTGCATACGACCGAGGCACACAGGGCCAACACCCGGCATCATGGTGTGGGGAGCGATTCCTACACTGGCCGTACACCACTGGTGATCGTCGAGGGGACACTGAATAGTGCACGGTACATCCAAACCGTCATCGAACCCATCTTTCTACCATTCCTAGACCGGCAAGGGAACTTGCTGTTCCAACAGGACAATGCACGTCCGCATGTATCCCGTGCCACCCAACGTGCTCTAGAAGGTGTAAGTCAACTACCCTGGCCAGCAAGATCTCCGGATCTGTCCCCCATTGAGCATGTTTGGGACTGGATGAAGCGTCGTCTCACGCGGCCTGCCCGTCCAGCACGAACGCTGGTCCAACTGAGGCGAAAGGTGGAAATGGCATGGCAAGCCGTTCCACAGGACTACATCCAGCATCTCTACGATCGTCTCCATGGGAGAATAGCAGCCTGCATTGCTGCGAAAGGTGGATATACACTGTACTAGTGCCGACATTGTGCATGCTCTGTTGCCTGTGTCTATGTGCCTGTGGTTCTGTCAGTGTGATCATGTGATGTATCTGACCCCAGGAATGTGTCAATAAAGTTTCCCCTTCCTGGGACAATGAATTCACGGTGTTCTTATTTCAATTTCCAGGAGTGTAGAAATAGTGTTGTGGTTTCTGTCTGTGTCATGTTCTTTTGTCACCGCCATATGCAGCATACAGTTGTTAGTAATTTTATATAAATACACTCATGCTCATAAATTAAAGAGAACTGCAGAATGTGGTGCCACACAACGTGGCACTACACAAAAGTGGTGCTAATCGCATAGGCACATAGGGAACACACACGACACAGATCTGTAAGTCCACGGTATTGTTGATAAGTTGAGGAAACCTTCCCGAAACACGTGTGCTAGAAAACGCCACTCTTTCCTGGGCATGTACCCCGAAGTCAATATGGAATATGATCACCATGCACACGTACACAGGCCGCACAACGGTTTGGCATACTCTGGATCAGGTGGTCAAGCAGCTGCTGGGGTATAGCCTCCCATTCTCGCACCAGTGCCTGTCGGAGCTCCTGAAGTGTCGTAGGGGTTTGAAGACGTGCAGCGATACGTCAACAGAGAGAATCCCAGACGTGCTCGATGGGGTTTAGGTCTGGAGAACAGTCAGGACACTCCATTCGCCTGATATCTTCTGTTTCAAGGTACTCCTCCACGATGGCAGCTCGGTGGGGCCGTGTGTTATCATCCATCAGGAGGAAGGTGGAACCCTAGAACTCCTGAAAAGGCGGACATGCTGGTGCAAAATGACGTCCCGATACACCTGCCTGTTACAGTTCCCCTATCAAAGACATGAAGGGGTGTGCGTGCACCAATCGTAACCCCACCGCACACCATCGAACCACGACCTTCATACAGGTCTCTTTCAAGGACATTAAGGGGTTGGTATCTGGTTCCTGGTTCACGCCAGATGAAAACCCGGCGAGAATCACTATTCAGACTGTACCTGGACTCGTCCGTGAACATAACCTGGGACCACTGTTCCAATGACCGTGTTCTTGACACCAGGCTTTACGGAATCTCCTGTGACCAGGGGTCAGTGGAATGCACATTGCAGGTTTCCGGGCGAATAAACCATGTCTGTTCAGTCGTCTGTAGACTGTGTGTCTGGAGACAACTGTTCAATGGCTGTGGTAAGGTCCCGAGCAAGGCTATCTGCAGTACTCCGTGGCCGTCTGTTGGCACCGATGGTGAGATATCGTTCTTGTGTGGTGTACACTGTGGACGTCCCGTACTGTAGGGCCTGGACACATTTCCTGTCTGCTGGAATCGTAGCCATAATCGTGAGATCACACTTTGTGGCACACGGAGGGCCCGTGCTACGACCTGCTGTGTTTCACCAGCCTCCAGTCGCCCTAGTATTCTACCCCTCATAACGTCATAAATATGTGTTCTTTGAGCCATTTTCAACACACAGTCACCACTAGCACGTCTGAAAATGTCTGCACACTTACTTGCTGCACCGTACTCTGACATGCATCAACACACCTCTGCGTATGTGGACTGCTTCCAGCGCCACCGTGCGACGACCGTAGGTCAAATGCACCGCCTGGTCACACCCCGAGGTGATTTGAACCCGCAAACCACTCACCAGAGCGTTGTTTCACCATTTATCAGTATTATCCTTAATTTATGAGCTTGAATGTACTTTAGTGGTAAGGATTAAAATTATACCATGTCTCAAGTTTTCTAAGGAATCAGCAGAGGGCGTAAGCAGTTGGGCATTTTCAAACGTGCAATTTCTAATTGCCGTTTTGTATAACTTCAATCGCGATTCGATGATATATCGTGCTGATAAAAATTTTTCTCATGAATCCAGTTAGAAGAAAAGAGCGAATGAAAATTAAGGCAGCAGTGGCGACAGTTTGCTTGAGCAAAACTGGACACCATAGGAGTACACCTAACTCAGGGTATGCTTTATAAAAATACGCTAGTACAAATGAACGGAATAATCGGCCCTTTCCGCCGACCGATGTGACCGAGCGGTTTTAGGCGCTTCAGTCTGGAAACGCGCGACCGCTACGATCGCAGATTCGAATCCTGCCTCGGGCATGGATGTGTGTGATGTCCTTAGGTCAGTTAGGTTTAACTAGTTCTCAGTTCTAGGGGCCCCCATGAACCATGGACCTTGCCGTTGGTGGGGAGGCTTGTGTGCCTCAGCGATACAGATGGCCGTAACGTAGGTGCAACCACAACGGAGGGGTATCTGTGAGAGGCCAGACAAACGTGTGGTTCCTGAGGAGGGGCAGCAGCCTTTTCAGTAGTTGCAGGGGCAACAGTCTGGATGATTGACTGATCTGGCCTTGTAACACTAACCAAAACGGCCCTGCTGTGCTGGTACTGCGAACGGCTGAAAGCAAGGGGAAACTACAGCCGTAATTTTTCCCGAGGGCATGCAGCTTTACTGTATGGTTAAATGATGAAGGCGTCCTCTTGGGTAAAATATTCCGGAGGTAAAATAGTCCCCCATTCGGATCTCCGGGCGGAGACTACTCAAGAGGACGTCGTTATGGGAATTAGTGAAGTTCGGTGGCAGGAGGAACAAGACTTTTAGTCAGGCGAATACAGGGTTATAAATAAAAATCAAATAGTGGTAATGCAGGAGTAGGTTTAATAATGAATAAAAAAAATAGGAGTGCGGGTCACCTACTACAAACAGCATAGTGAAAGCATTATTGTGGCCAAGATAGGTATAAAGCCCACACCTACCACAGCAGTACAAGTTTATATGCCAACTACCTCTGCAGGTGAAGAAATTGACGAAATGTATAATGAGATAAAAGAAATTATTCAGGTAGTGAAGGGAGACGAAAATTTAATAGCCATGGGTGACTGGAATTCGAGAGTAGGAAAAGGGAGAGAAGGAAACATAGGAGGTGAATATGGATTGAGGGAAAGAAATGAAAGAGGAAACCGTCTGGTAGAATTTTGCAAGGAGCATAACTTAATCATAGCTAACACTTGGTTCAAGAATCATAAAAGAAGGTTGTACACATGGAAGTATCCTGGAAATACTAGAAGGTATCAGATAGATTATATAGTGGTAACACAGAGATTTAGGAACCAGGTATTAAATTGTAAGACATTTCCAGGGGCAAATGTGGGCTCTGACCACAATCTATTGGTTATGAACTGTAGAGTAAAATTGAAGAAACTGCAGAAATGTAAAAATTTAAGGAGATGGGACTTGGATAAACTGTTTAAACCAGAGGTTGTACGGAGTTTCAAGGAGAGCATAAGGGAACAGTTGACAGTAATGGGGGAAAGAAATACAGTAGAAGAAGAATGGGTAGCTCCGAGGGATGAAGTAGTGAAGGCAGCAGAGGATCCAGTAGGTAAAAAGACGAGGGCTAGTAGAAATCAATGGGTAACAGAAGAGATACTGAATTTCATTGATGAAAGGAGAAAACACAAAAATGCAGCAAGTGAAGCAGGCAAAAATGAATACAAACGTCTCAAAAATGAGATCGACAGAAAGTGCAAAATGGCTAAGCAGGCATGGCTAGAGGACAAATGTAAGGATGTAGAGGCTTATCTCACTAGGGGTAAGATAGATACTGCCTACAGGAAAATTAAAGAGACCTTTGGAGAAAAGAGAACCACTTGTATGAATATCAAGAACTCGATCGAAACCCAGTTCTAAGCAAAAAAGGGAAAGCAAAAAGGTGGAAGGAGTATATAGAGGGTCTATACAAGGGCGACGTACTTGAGGACACTATTCAGGAAATGGAAGAGGATGTAGATGAAGATGAAATGGGAGATATGATACTGCGAGAAGAGTTCGACAGAGCACTGAAAGACCTGAGTCGAAACAAGGCCCCGGGAGTAGACGACATTCCATTAGAACTACTGACAAAACTCTACCATCTGGTGGGCAAGATGTATAAGACAGGCGAAATACCCTCAGACTTCAAGAAGAATGTAATAATTCCCATCCCAAAGAAAGCAGGTGTTAACAGATGTGAAAATTACCGAACAATCAGTTTAATAACCCACAGCTGCAAAATACTAATGCGAATTCTTTACAGACGAATGGAAAAACTGGTAGAAGCCGACCGTGGGGAAGATCAATTTGAATTCCGTAGAAATATTGGAACACGTGAGGCAATACTGACCTTACGACTTACCTTAGAAGAAGGATTAAGGAAAGGCAAACCTATGTTTCTAGCATTTGTAGACTTGGAGAAAGCTTTTGACAATGTTGACTGGAATACTCTCTTTCAAATTCTAAAGGTGGCAGGGGTAAAATACAGGGAGCGAAAGGCTATTTACAGTTTGTACAGAAACCAGATGGCAGTTATAAGAGTCGAGGGACATGAAAGGGAAGCAGTGGTTGGGAAGGAAGTGAGACAGGGTTGTATCCTCTCCCCGATGTTATTCAGTCTGTATATTGAGCAAGCAGTAAAGGAAACAAAAGAAAAATTCGGAGTAGGTATTAAAATCCATGGAGAAGAAATAAAAACTTTGAGGTTCGCCGACGACATTGTAATTCTGTCAGAGACAGCAAAGGACTTGGAAGAGCAGTTGAACGGAATGGACAGTGTCTTGAAAGGAGGATATAAGATGAACATCAACAAAAGCAAAACGAGGATAATGGAGTGTAGTCGAATTAAGTCGGGTGATGCTGAGGGAATTAGATTAGGAAATGAGACTCTTAAAGTAGTAAAAGAGTTTTGTTATTTGGGGAGCAAAATAACTGGTGATGGTCGAAGTAGAGAGGATATAGAATGTAGACTGGCAATGGCAAGGAAAGTGTTTCTGAAGAAGAGAAATTTGTTAACATCGAGTATAGAGTTAAGCGTCAGGAAGTCGTTTCTGAAAGTATTTGTATGGAGTGTAGCCTTGTATGGAAGTGAAACATGGACGATAAATAGTTTGGGCAAGAAGAGAATAGAAGCTTTTGAAATGTGGTGCTACAGAAGAATGCTAAAGATTAGATGGGTAGATCACATAACTAATGAGGAGGTATTGAATAGAATTGGGGAGAAGAGTCGGACATGTTCTGAGGTATCAAGGGATCACAAATTTAGCATTGGAGGGCAGCGTGGAGGGTAAAAATCGTTGAGGGAGACCAAGAGATGAATACACTAAGCAGATTCAGAAGGATGTAGGTTGCAGCAAGTACTGGGAGACGACCAAATCTTGCACAGGATAGTTTAGCTTGGAGAGCTGCATCAAACCAGTCTCAGGACTGAAGACCGCAACAACAAACAACAAGTTCTAGGGGACTGATGACTTCAGACGGTAAGTCCCATAGTGCTCAGAGCCATTTGAACCATTTTTCTGCCCTTTCCAGGTAAACTCCTGTGCAACACACAGACACAATATTGTTTTCTTCTTCAAAAATGGTTCAAATGGCTCTGAGCACTATGGGACTTAACAGCTGTGGTCATCAGTCCCCTAGAACTTAGAACTACTTAAACCTAACTAACCTAAGGACATCACACAAATCCATGCCCGAGGCAGGATTCGAACCTGCGACCGCAGCAGTCGCGCGGTTCCGGACTGCGCGCCTAGAACCGCGAGACCACCGCGGCCGGCTTTTCGTCTTCATAAATCTTTTCCACTTATTCAGGCCCTGAGGAGACAGCTTGTAGCACTGGTCTGTAACTGTGTATAGGTATTCTCTAGCTAAGCTAATATGAGAAATTAAATTTTTTTGTGATTGACGCGACTACTCTTAAAATTGTGTACGGAAAACACGAATTTGGAACGTTTACCCCGCAACGTTGAATTTTCTGGAAGCAACCAGGCTTCATCAAAATTAGATAATTTACAGATGAGTGCGAGTTTTTCTGTTTAAGTGGAAGAGTCAACACTCCATGGCAAGTAAAGTTACGGTTAGCAATCCACGAAGGGCATGCACTATTTTCAATTATTACTGTGTAAATGCAAAGTTTAAAAAAACTGCTTGTTTTCCAGTTTCTAACTAACATTGACAGAAAATTTTAACTTACAAAACACCTCGGTCTACTGATTAAGTATTTGTCTTTGATTCAGCAAATGCAGGAAAAAAAGCCAATGGTACATCACCTTATAATAACAAATGCTGCCTGAATCTGAAGATCCATTATGAAATAACTGCTTTAATCTTTCAAGTGTAATTTTCAGATGATAAAAACGAACAAAACTTGTATTTAATCTTCAAACATGTGACACTAAATTTCAATGAAGGTTTCTGAAAAGCAAACAAGTATGCAGTAGGTAAATTCACTATCCACGAAAAGTCCTGTGGCCAACACGTTTTGTAGAGTGGGGTTTATGTTGAGTGGGATTCAGGCTACGGGCTATGCAAACGTGAGCTCAGTATTTTTATCATCACTTTAATTACGACGCAAAGACCAATTTAACTAGGCAGAAAACACTTCCTAAATAAAAGATTCCTTGAAGCCAAAATAAATATGAACAGGCCTTGAACAATACGCAATCTCTTCTTCAAATAAAAGCAATAATTAATACAAAACAATTCAGTGTTGCCCACATGGGAAACACAAATAACGACATAACACTTCACAGTACGCGGCATTCATCCTACAATAGTCGTGAGAATAATCTGCCAGAAGATACTGGGTCTAGTCACTTGCCCGGGTACTACTACGTACCCCTAGTGACCAAGACACCAGCTACCAGTATATTAGTCAACTACCCACGCTTACATGTAAGTGACGAGCGCGTCAATTGTACACATAAAGAATTCACTCATGTAAGCGCGTGTAACAGTCACCCGCCTGGATGCACGCGCGTGTTATCAAGGAGCTTCAGGGGTTCGAACCCACCCGGCGGATTAACGACGCCGCGCGGGATTAGCCTATCGGTCCAGGGCGCTGCAGTCATGGACTGTGCGGCTGGTCCCGGCGGAGGTTCGAGTTCTCCCTTGGGCATGGATGTGTGTGTTTGTCCTTAGGATTATTTAGGTTAAGTAGTATGGAAGCTTAGGGACCGATGACCTTTTGCAGTTAAGTCCCATAAGATTTCACACACATTTGAACATTTTTTTGATTAACGACGAGGCCGGTGCGGAGGCGAGCCCGGATTTCCACGTCCGACTACGTAAAAACCGCGCCAGTGCTCACTTCGCTCCTCAGTTCCACGACCCGAAAATGTTGTCAAAGTTACATTTGGATAACGCCATACGCAGATAGTTGGGATGTTCGAAGTCCGTCCTGGGGGGTAAGTGGGTGACGACAACTAAAGTATCCGACCACCACCTAACATTGACAATGCAGCATTCGATAAGAACTACGGCTTTCCCCTGTAGGAACAGGACAAAGGAAAAAGAAGAAGAGGAAAGAAAGAACAGAATGTACGAATTTACAATACACGTGAATGGACAATATCCATACTGAATCAATGTAAGGACCACCGAGTATGGAACAAATCTTAATTGTAATACGATTCAATTACATTTAAACTTTGAACATTCACGCATACCGCACGTACTGATAGGAAGTAGCTTTCTTTCTTCTTCTTTTTCTTCTGCCTTTGTTGTCAGTCTGCGCAAGGTCTGAATCGTTATTAACGAATTTGGCATGGTTAATTTAAGGACTGGACGGATTCCTCTCGTACCGTCACTGTTGTGGCGTAACAGGTCAGCTACGCCACACTGAAGTAGCCGAAAGGCACGCGTTAATCTCACGTAGGCTAGAGAGAGGTCTGAAACAGGATACGTAATGAATGGTAGCAAGAAAAGTACGTAGCTGCTATAATACTTAACTTTTACTCCATCAATTGTATACAGCATTCCTTGATGATACAAGTGAGACTCTATCTTAAAATGGTTAATGGCGCCTTGCTAGGTCGTAGCCATTGACTTAGCTGAAGGCTATTCTAACTGTCTCTCGGCAAATGAGAGAAAGGCTTCGTCAGTGTAGTCGCTAGCAAAGTCGTCGTACAACTGGGGCGAGTGCTAGTCCGTATCTCGAGACCTGCCTTGTGGTGGCGCTCGGTCTGCGATCACACAGTGGCGACACGCGGGTCCGATATGTACTAATGGACCGCGGCCGATTTAAGCTACCACCTAGCAAGTGTGGTGTCTGGCAGTGACACCACAGTCACCTCCTTACACACTGGGATAGTGTGTGTTAATCCCACCGGTTTGCAAGTAGACTTACTCAGGCGAAAGTGTGCCAAAGTTTTCTGAATGTTTGTGAACCATGTGACTGAAGCGGGATTGGGGTACCACCCCAGTATTCACTAATCGCATGTGGAAAACTGCCTAAAGACAACCAGACTGGCCAGCACGCCGACGCTCGTCGTTAATCCGCCGGTCACACCTCCCCACCTGTGCGCTCGCGGTGTTGGAAGTAATGTTCTATCACTCTCAGCTATCCAGGAGATTTTTTTTCATCACTTTTCTATCTCTATTATGAATAGTTTGATGATGCGGCTCGCCTTTTCATCACAGAATACCAGTTGCATCCAACGTCCTCAATTATTCACTGCATTTATTTCAGACTCTGTCTTCCTCTACAGTTTTTACCCTCTACATCCGCCCTCTAATACCACGGAAGTTTTTCCCCGATGTGGTAACAGATGTCGTGCCGTCCTGTCCCTTCTTCTTGTCTGTGTTTTCCATATATTATTTTCCTCGTCGATTCTGCGGTGAACATCCTCATTCCTTACCTTGTCGGTCTACCTAATTTTCAATATTCGTCTGTAGAACCTCATCTCAAATTCTTCGATTCTCTACTATTGCGGTTTCTTCAAAGTCCTTTTCTGCCAGTGCTTGTCTGCATTTTCTGTTCTCCTTTCGCTGTCCATTATGGGTTACTATGCTGTTTAGGCAGCAGAATTCCTTAACTTCGTGATCCCAACTACTAATGTTAAGTTTCTCACTGTTCTCGTTTCTGCCGCTTCTCGTTACCTTCGTCTTTCTTCGATTTTCTGTCAATCTCATTGCATTGAGCAGATCCCGCAATACTTCTTCACTTTCACTCAGGACAGGTATGTCATCAGCGACTCTTATCACTAATATCCTTTCACCTTCAATTTTAATTCCATTCTTGAAACTTTCTTTTATTTCCTTAATTGCTTCTTCAACGTATTGATTGAACAGTAGGGGCGAAAGGCTACATCCCCATCTTACACCCTTTCTAATCCGAGCACGTCGTTGGTGATCTTCTACTCTTATTGTTCCCTCTCGGTTCTTGTACATATTGTATATTACTCGTCTCTCCCTATAGCTTACCCCTATTTTTCTCAGAATTTCGAAATCTAGCACCATTTTACATTGTCCTCAATTTTGTTTACATTCCTCTGTACGTCATTCTTGTCAGCAACTTTGATGCATGAGCTGTTAAGCTGTTTGTGCGATATTTCTCGCCCTTGTCAGCTCTTCCAATCCTCTGAATTGTGTGGCTGATATTTTTCCGAAAGTCAGATGCTATGTCCCCAGACCCATACATTACACACACCTAGTCAAAATGTTAGACTCGTACCTGATGAACAATCGCCATCCAGGGCAACACACTGGGTTCTATTACTCAAAACTTGATGAAGGCAGTCACATATCTAAGAACGTATCCCATATGTTCACAGCTTTGTTAATAGTGTATACTGTGGTACAGTGTATCGTACGCTTTCAGGAAGGAAAGTGATATAAAACCTCCCTGCTCATTTTCAACAATGGTGCAAAGAATAGTATGTTTAAAAGACAAGTGATGAGTGTCACGTGAGTGATGGTTCCGAAATCCATGCTGACTTACAGACAAAACTTTTCTGTATCTGTCTGGAAGACTCATGACATTGAAGCTTATAGTATGCACAAGGATTCTGCAGCAGACGGACGTTGAAGATTCCTCTATAATTTTGCGTATGCGCTCTTTTGGCCTTCTTTGAGCAATCTGCGTTCAGTCGTTTGCGATTGTTCACTATTGGAGTAATCAATACATACACTCCTGGAAATTGAAATAAGAACACCGTGAATTCATTCTCCCAGGAAGGGGAAACTTTATTGACACATTCCTGGGGTCAGATACATCACATGATCACACTGACAGAACCACAGGCACATAGACACAGGCAACAGAGCATGCACAATGTCGGCACTAGTACAGTGTATATCCACCTTTCGCAGCAATGCAGGCTGCTATTCTCCCATGGAGACGATCGTAGAGATGCTGGATGTAGTCCTGTGGAACGGCTTGCCATGCCATTTCCACCTTTCGCCTCAGTTGGACCAGCGTTCGTGCTGGACGTGCAGACCGCGTGAGACGACGCTTCATCCAGTCCCAAACATGCTCAATGGGGGACAGATCCGGAGATCTTGCTGGCCAGGGTAGTTGACTTACACCTTCTAGAGCACGTTGGGTGGCACAGGATACATGCGGACGTGCATTGTCCTGTTGGAACAGCAAGTTCCCTTGCCGGTCTAGAAATGGTAGAACGATGGGTTCGATGACGGTTTGGATGTACCGTGCACTATTCAGTGTCCCCTCGACGATCACCAGTGGTGTACGGCCAGTGTAGGAGATCGCTCCCCACACCATGATGCCGGGTGTTGGCCCTGTGTGCCTCGGTCGTATGCAGTCCTGATTGTGGCGCTCACCTGCACGGCGCCAAACACGCATACGACCATCATTGGCACCAAGGCAGAAGTGACTCTCATCGCTGAAGACGACACGTCTCCATTCGTCCCTCCATTCACGCCTGTCGCGACACCACTGGAGGCGGGCTGCACGATGTTGGGGCGTGAGCGGAAGACGGCCTAACGGTGTGCGGGACCGTTGCCCAGCTTCATGGAGACGGTTGCGAATGGTCCTCGCCGATACCCCAGGAGCAACAGTGTCCCTAATTTGCTGGGAAGTGGCGGTGCGGTCCCCTACGGCACTGCGTAGGATCCTACGGTCTTGGCGTGCATCCGTGTGTCGCTGCGGTCCGGTCCCAGGTCGACGGGCACGTGCACCTTCCGCCGACCACTGGCGACAACATCGATGTACTGTGGAGACCTCACGCCCCACGTGTTGAGCTATTCGGCGGGACGTCCACCCGGCCTCCCGCATGCCCACTATACGCCCTCGCTCAAAGTCCGTCAACTGCACATACGGTTCACGTCCACGCTGTCGCGGCATGCTACCAGTGTTAAAGACTGCGATGGAGCTCCGTATGCCACGGCAAACTGGCTGACGCTGACGGCGGCGGTGCACAAATGCTGCGCAGCTAGCGCCATTCGACGGCCAACACCGCGGTTCCTGGTGTGTCCGCTGTTCCGTGCGTGTGATCATTGCTTGTACAGCCCTCTCGCAGTGTCCGGAGCAAGTATGGTGGGTCTGACACACCGGTGTCAATGTGTTCTTTTTTCCATTTCCAGGAGTGTATTATTGAAAGTGTGTGTGTGTGTGTGTGTGTGTGTGTGTTTGTGTGTGAGTGAGTGAATTCTGCATCAAAACTCGGTACAGGTATCCCCAGGAGATATGAAGACAAAACCATTGAGATGCGTGAAAAACTCCTAATCATGCTTGACGCTTAAATTTGTAACGTTTGTGCTGGTAACTATTTGCAATACGTTTTGCAGACAGTATGTATCTACAAAATTGTATCGTTGAATTACAGATCAGGAGATATGACGTCATAAACACTGAGATGCGTGAAAAACTACCGCATTACACATGACGTTCAAATTCATTACTTCTTTACTACTAACTCTATTCGCAACATACGCCGCAGGCAGTGTCCGTATATACAACTGAATATACCTACACAAGTTTATCGTTGTACCACACATGATTCGAGAGCGACGACGGCGTAAATACTGAGATGCTTGAAACAATGCCTCTTCGTGTATGAATTATTAATACATGTATTCTTCATTACTAAGATGCTGATGCAGTCGAGTCAACTTACGAAAATCCTTGGCACCTAGCAGTGCTTCTGACAGTTTTCAGCTGTGAAATGCAGACGGCTGTAGGCGAAAACAGAAGCCGCGTAGGAGAGGTTTGAAGAGGTGATGTCAGAGAGACGTTGCAGACACGCGAGACAGCGGCGTCCAGTAACTGGAAACTGTCCAGGGTCGTCTCACACAGAGCCTCCTGCAGAAGTACACGTAAAGTTTAGTTTATAGTAGAAAATTTGCTAAATAAATACACGGGAAATGCTGGTTTCGCCAGCTAGTTTACAATAGTGCAAACTAGGGAAGGGTCAGATTCCGCACAGCACTTTCTCTAAAACCGTTACGATCCTTGAATACCTTAACCCGTAAGTCACGAGGTGTGGTCTCTCAGACCGCGCGAAAATTTTCTAACTGGCTCAGCAAGTCAGTTCAGGCGGAATGCTTGTATACCCCACTCTACCCTCCTTAAATTGCCCACCCTACAATGTTTTGTTGTCTGTTGTAGTATCGCCTTCTGTGTTTTCTGTTGACGCGCGTTACTGAGACGTGTAGCGTTCTCAGAGACGTCGCCTCGTGAATTACGTACCTGTCTACTTCAGTACAGTACAAAGTGTGTCAGTTTTAATGGTCTTAAGTTTGATGGAACAGTTACTCAGTGGACAGAAGATGATGTCAGTGATAAAGATCAATAAATCGGCGAAAACGACGACGATTTTACAATAACCAGTGATCAAAAATGTTTCAAATGTCTCTGAGCACTATGGGACTTAACATCTCAGGTCATCAGTCCCCTAGAACTTAGAACTACTTAAACCTACTTAAGATCTGAGGTCATCAGTCCCCTAGAACTTAGAACTACTTAAACCTAACTAACCTAAGGACATCACACACATCCATGCCCTAGGCAGGATTCGAACCTGCGACCGTAGTGGTCGCGCGGTTCCAAACTGAGCTAGTGATCATGGTTCTGCTAGCGAACAAGAGGACAATTAATAATACGAAATTCTGCACAATTCTGGTGCTCCAATAAAATACTTAAAATGTAAGTCAAAATCAAATGTATTCTGAGAGATCATAAAGAAAATTGTAGATGTCAGTACAGAATATAAGTTTTGCAGACCTTTTCTTTTTGTACCCGTCGAGTGCAATTTTTATTTCTATATTTATACTCTGGAATTTTGTATTAGTTTCATGTGAAAATTTACGTGTTATAGAGATGTCCTCTAACATTTCGGTTATGAGTACTATTTGAAAAAAAGAGTGTGATTTTGTATGATACTGCAAGTTTTACTTAGTACAATAAAATCAAGAAGGAGTTTTCATGTACCTCTCATATAACTATAAGAGTAAGTGTTATTCAATGTAAATTAAAAATTTCAAATGATTCGCGGCTTAAAAATCGGTTTTAAACATACGGCTCTCGGAGACCCCACTTTGTAGAATATATTACGGAAAATTCACCTCATGAATGAAGCGACAATACGCAGGTATTATATAAGTAAGGGAGCTAGTCACACGTTTCATTACCATTGAAGAAGTACGCAAATATACATTTCATTCAGCATTCAGTAGTTGAAGGAGGCGGTACGAGAGATTCCGTACTGAGCCACGACGTTTATTTGGCCTGTACGGAGCTGTGGTTTAGTCATAGTTAATAAACAGTCGTGGAGCCTGTCAATCTGCCCCCCGCCGTCAATACGCATTACCGCGGATTCTCGACATACTGGAGTCAGACGCGCGAGCGAGCGTGGCGGGCGCCGCAATACCACAGGCAATCAGGCCAAGTGGCCGCCGCCATGTGGTTAAGACACCAACCAGTACCGGGGCTGGCGCTGCCGCTGCCGCTGCCACTCGGCGCGAGTGGCCGATAATCTATGCTAATGTCTGCGCGCCGGCCATTAGTACCTGCCGAGGGCAAACAGTCCAGTCGCGGGCGGACTACCCGAACATGGCGTGCGCTTAGCGTATCCCTTCTACTGTTTGACGCGTGGCTCCACGAGAACTTTTATTTGTGCAATTCGCTGTGCCATTTTCACAGGTTCTACGTGTGGATACCACGCCAGACGACAACGCGAGGTTATTCCGTGATGATCAGACTGTTCCCTGAAACACCCACATCATAATTTTCTTCTTCTTATTCTTCTTCTGCTGCATCATCTTCTTCTGGCTTTAGATCGGTATAAGCAAGTTCTGGTTTCACAATATCATCCTGACTCTGCCAACTCACCTTCCTACAAGTTTATAATGTAACAGCATCAACACTGGTGTCCAAAATTAAAGCAACAAACCGCTATTTCTCTGTCCTGTGTCTAATTCATGAATGATATTGTCACACAAACTGTCAACAGATGTCCGTAGGGTCTCGTTCTTGACGGAAGATGCCATTTCGGTCAACGGAAAACCACACTAACGATGACGTCAGCACCTATCAAACAGGCTAGTGTTTGCCGAGTAGTCCCACACCCACCATATTGCGTACACCGTGACAGCCAGCCGTTGTGGCCGCGCGGTTCTAGGCGCTTCAGTCAGGAACCGCGCGACCGCTACGGTCGCAGGTTCGAATCCTGCCTCGGGCATGGATGTGTGTGATGTCCTTAGGTTAGTTACGTTTAAGTAGTTCTAAGTTCTAGGGGACTGATGACCTTAGATGTAAAGTCCCATAGTGCTCAGAGCTACGTTACGTTTAAGTAGTTCTAAGTTCTAGGGGACTGATGACCTTAGATGTAAAGTCCCATAGTGCTCAGAGCTATTTAAACACCGTCACAGACGGTACAGTATGGCGCAGAGGAGGAATCCTACCAGACACTCTGCGGTGGAGGGCCTCAGGAAGAATGGAAGCGGAACAGTCGCAAACTCATGTGGCCCGAGGATTTAACGTGAATCGTTCCGTTGTTTCTCGGATGTGGCGACAGTTTATAGACACTGTATCACGAAGACCAGGGCAAGGCCGACGGCGTGCGACATCAGGGAGAGAGGACCGTTATTTGACTGCGAAGCCACGACCGTAACCCATTACTACTGCGCGGCAACTGGCACCTCTCCCCACATCATTCACTGCACGTGTTGTATCGAGGCAAACCGTACAGGTGAGGATCTGAGAGTAGCCTTTATTGTCGGAAACCTGCTGTGTGTGTGCCTCTTCACAGAAGGGAACTTCTACTAGAGTGGAGTTGTCATCGTACCACGTAGACAGTCAAAGAGTGGGCTAATGTTCTTTTCGCAGGTGAGTCCAATTTGGTCTGGACAGTGGTTCTTGATGGATTCGCATCTGAAGCGAATGTGAAACACGATGTCGAGACCCGAACGTCGTGGAAAGAGACCGATATCGAGGACGATCGCTAATGTTGTGGGCAGCGATTCATGAAATTGTACAGATGAATCTGAAAGGTTTAACTGCTGTCAGGTATCATAGTGAGATCTCGGGACCTCATGTACGGCTGCTGCGAGGTGCTGTGCGCCCAGACTTCGTACTCATGGACGACAATGCCCGACCTCATAGCGCTCGAGTGTTCGATGTTTTCTTGGAAACGGATGATACTGCACGCATGGAGTGGCCTGTTCGCTCTCCCTATTTGAATCCCATAGAGCATATCTGGGATGCACCAGGGAGATGAGCTGCATCACGTCAGAATCCACCATTCACTCTGCAAGACTTGTGAGCAGCTCCGCAGGAAGATTGGAAGAACTGGTGTTTTACCTCACATGACATCGATGACATCATTCACAGCATGCCTCGTCATTGTCAACCTTGTATTGCGGCCAGAGGTGGTAACACCTCATACTGAACACATTAACCAGTTGTCGGAATGCGTGTGCAAATCAGTTACGTTGAAAAAAACGAAGAACATTTTCGTCTAATCTTATGCTTGTTGCAGTTGTTTACGTTCTCTATTCTTGACATTGTTTCTACTTTCCTGTCACCTTTTTGTACTGTTTTGTGGCAAAATAAATGCAACCCAGCAAAATTTCCATTTGTTGCTTCAATTTTGATCATCAGAGTACTTCTACATCCAGAAAGCGATGGGAAAAACCGAGCGGCTAAAACCGATTCCGGTATTTTAGTTCTTAATAACGAGTATTATTCAGTACTTGTTTGGTCTCGTTTATAGCAGGTGGTCATTTTTTTTACTAGTAACCAAGTAAAAAACCGAAACAATATTTATCCATAGCAGCAGTTTATAAATTTGTCCATTTTAAGTAAACCTTGCAAAAAGGAGTAATTCTTATACATAAAATTTGGTTTGAAATATTCTGTTATAGAAAACAGGAAAAGCGATCAGTGCTATTTTAACAACTTCAGCATAGAACCTTCAACATCGCATCGCGTCAGCAATCGTTGGTTAATATATTAAAAAACTAAAAACCCGCCTCGATTGCGAAAAAGCACCTAGTGTTAAGCGTTAACCCAGGTTTCGGCGTAGATAACTACACCTTCTTCAGAACAACAATAAAACCCACAAGTGCCTAAGAAGACCTTTCTCAATGATTAAAAGAACACCATAGCTATACATCTATAAACGAAAAAGAAAAGAAAAACACAGGCAGTACATATGTACAAAGTCAAAACCACTACTTAACTTAATGGTGTACGCTCCACCTCACACCGGCCTATGTTCGATGGGCCATGACCCGCCATAAACTGCAGCTGCAAACGGTCGCTCACTTACAAGCTTGTACTGTCAAGTACTTGGCGGATTGTACGTCTCACTTGTCCGTTTATTAAATTTTTTCAGTTCCATTCGCCTATAGAGCGCGGGAGAATCATTGCTCAAACGCCCACATGCGCGCTGTGATTACTGCACATTGTCATAGCGGTCCCTACGGTAGCGACACGTATTGAGTAGTAGCACAGTCCATTATTTCTCACTTAATGCTACTTCTTGGAACTCAGCAAGCAGGCTTTCGAGGGATGCTGAAGAACTCCATTTTAGCTGTTTCATTTTCCATCCCATGTACTGCTTTTTCTTCCAGTGATGATTGTCGATATGAGCAAAACTGGTATAGAACAAAGTGTAATTCGTGCAGCTGTTGCTTATAGATCAGTTCTGCAGGTTTCTGACGGCTGTAGCAAATCACTTCATGGGAAAAAAATGGTTTCAGTGTACAGTGTACAGTTTACGTTTGTCTTCGGGCTTCTGACAGTTCAGTTTCTTCAGGATCTCCGTGACACTCACCCACAAGTCATACAAATCTGTGATCACTCGTGCTTTCCTCCTGTGTATGCATGTTCAGTACTACACCCTGTTAGTTCGCTTTGGTACTGGTCCCGCACACCAGTGTTATATTCTAGGATGGGTCGCAAAGGTCTTTTGCAAGCAGTCTCCTAGGCAGACTGCCTGCACCTTCCCAGTATCCTATCGATGAACCGAAGTCTAGCACCTGCTTTAGCTACGACTGAGCCTACGTGAGATTCTAGTTCGTATCCCCACAAATTCTTATAATCAGTTATTTGTATCAGTTGATATGTTCCGGCTGTGACTCATTGATGTTGTAGTCAAAGTATATTTTAGTTTAGTAAGGAGCAAAACTTTATGTTACTGAACATTTTAAAGGAACTTGTCAACCTTTGCACTACTTTGAAATTTTCTCAAGATCTAACTGAATATCTGTGTACCTTTTTCAAACATTTATTTATTGTAGATAAAAGCATCATGTGCCAGAAGTTTGATGTTACTACCAATAGTCGCTACAGTTGTCAATAAACAACCACAACAGCAACGTTATCTTCGATGTATGCAGCGCTCTTCCTTCAATCTTTTTCGTTTTATGCTACACCATTCGTCATATGAAGTGTTTCACAATTCCTAATATAGGATTCTAGGGGTTGTAGATGGTACTTGGTAGATAAAGTTTTGTTAACGAACCATATTCTGAAAAGCACCGGATGTATGTAAAATAAATTTGAATATCGAATCACTTTCAAATCTCCCACTTAACAGCTGGGTACGTAATGCTCGAGATCCACAACGCATGTATCGAGAATGTTTTCCGGATAACCTCATTCCATCACAATCACTTTTTGCCCAGCTAAAACTACGCCTCTTAGAAACTGCTAAATTCGCAGCTAGGACTGACGGACTGGTTCAAAATGGTTCAAATGGCTCTGAGCACTATGGGACTTAACTTCTGTGGTCATCAGTCCCCTAGAACTTAGAACTACTTAAACCTAACTAACCTAAGGACATCACACACATCCATGCCCGAAGCAAGACTCGAACCTGCGACCGTAGCGGTCACGCGGTTCCAGACTGAAGCGCCTTTAACCGCACGGCCACACCGGCCGGCGACGGACTAATGCTACACTGCTTGCACACCAAGGATTTTGAACCGCGTGTACGAAAGCATGCGTTGAGGACACACTTTGTGCGGTGGACATTAGGGTCGCCATGTGGAGCGGATCCCGTACAGAAAGCAGGTCGGAGCTCACCTTCTCCGCCGTGCGCGTACGACGAAACGGGAGTCGCGACAGTGATACCAACTCCAGACTGATTATGCACAAAAACGGCACACTTCCGGACATGGGTTTCTTATCAAAACAATCTACTATGTTGCCTCTACAAACCATAGAAGCCTGTAACGGGAATTATTAATTACCCTGTAAAGTATTCGCTTAGTTATGGTATTATGTAGATGCTCCTGAATTTTTCCTGTGTTGTAAAATGTTAGGATCTAATGCCGACATTTGCCTAAGACAGGTTTTTCTTGAAGCCCAGCACTGTGCTACATACAACAAAGTAGCTACTTCAATCACTTTATAAAATGTCATGTACGTCCCATTCCTCCGTTTCCCTTTACGGGCTCTTCCAATTCTTTTAAGACTTTTCTGGTAGTTCTTCGTTGTCGTTTCTATTTTTCTCTTGTCGTCGCGGGCTAGGTTGTGGAAATAGGACCTTCTGTAACGTTTAACCATCGATATTGATTCTTCATCTACTTGTGACTTTCGGCGGAAAACCAATACGTTAACGTAAGAGAATAATTCAGCTAAAAACAATTGTAAATTCTTTTTTTCATAGGAAGGAATTATCTTCTGACGTGATGATTCGACTTCCTCACCACGACTAGTTACCCTTCTCCAATCTCTTCGCCTCACATAACACATAACACATACAATGCCCTCTACAACACCTACAAGTTTATAATAGGAGTTCCGCAGAAACCTTATACATTTTGTGTCTAATTATGCTCTTACACAGACATCCCTGATTTTGTTCTGTGTTGTGACGTTTTACAGATGTAATGCTTACTGTTGCCTAAAATATTTATTTCTTAAAGCCCAACATTGGGTTCCGTACAAAACGGGGAAACTGCGATTACTTCATAAAATTTTATTTGCGTCTCTTTCCTCCCTTTGGTTCTACAGCCTCTTCCAGTTGCCACACACATTCGCAAATGTTTCTTCGCTTTCCGTTCTGTCTCTTTGTTCTCTTAGTACACACATCAAAAAAGTTTTGCATCGCCTTGGTTCCCAGGGTTCCGCAACCCGTACAGAAAATTGGAATAGAGACCAATATAAACATCATTTCCGCCCTTTCTATTGCTCATCAAAACCACACATTGCATGTTGTACCACTATACAGCGAGGCCTTCAGAAGTGGTGGTCCAGATTGCTGTACACACTGGTACCTCTAATACCCAGTAGCGCGTCCTCTTGCATTGATGCATGCCTGTATTCGTCATGGCGTTCTATCCACAAGTTGTGAGACCTGAGTTTCTCCTGGCGTATACAACTTTCAAATAACTTCCGGGAATTCAGCCTGTTTCTTTAGATACGTTGACGATACCTTCGTTGTTTGGCCTCATGGTAGGGAGAATTTGAATGTCTTTCTAGAACATCTGAACTCGACCCACCCGAACATTCGTTTTACGATGGAGGTGGAAGAGGATGGTTGCCTTCCCTTTCTTGACGTGTTGGTTAGGAGGAAGGATGATGGATCATTGGGAAATGCGTGAAAGTGTTACCTGGCTGAATTCCCGGAAGTTATTTGAAAGTTGTATACGCCAGGAGAAACTCAGGTCTCACACTGTTTACCTCTACGGGGACGAAATGTATCGGTGTTTACGTAAGTTGGACGAACTTCGTAGCTGTCGAGTTAGACTGCAATGTGCTTTGTCGTTTTGATTGAGGTGTCGTAATGAAAATCATGTCCCAACATTTGCCAAGGTTGTGCACCATATTAATTCTCCTGCCGCCAATTGCATCAAGCAACGTGCTGGCTTGGCTCTTGTTCGCGAAAGGATTGGTTTTACTCGTCGACGTTTGGATTCTGTTTCCAAAGAATTGTATCGTTTTCATTTAATGGTTGCATCTGAAGTGTCTGATATCACATGGAATTGGTTGGACGGTGCCTCACGGACTAAAGCTGACTGGGAATACAACTCCGTCACTGCCCGGAATTTGGCAAAGTTTGAACGTTTTCATCGGGTGGAGTCGGATGTTATATCTCGACGTTCTGTGATAAATCTCACAGAGAAATCTTTTGACGACGCAACCTTATCCGTGCTAGGGAAGGGTTTAAATTTTGCACCCACTCCGAAGAGTTTGCCGGTAGTTTATTTTATTAGTTCAATTGAACAGGCAATTTGCAAACTACCTCCTGACGTTGCAGAGGAGGTTAGGAGGGAGGCATGCCGTGTTTTGACTAGGGCTCGTCCACCCAAGAGTAATGTAACAGCAGCAGAGAGGGCTACTTTACGCTCTCTCAAAGTTGATCCTGATATTGTTATTTTACCTGCGGACAAGGGCAATGCCACCGTTGTTTTAAATAAACATGATTATGTACAAAAGATGCAACGTTTACTATCTGATTCAACGTATCGCAGAATCGATGCTGACCCCACAAAAAGTGTTGAGAGAAAGACCAACAGCCTCCTGAAGAGAAGTGGTTTGTCGCTGGACACCATCAAGAGTCTTAACACCTATAGTGCTGTTCCCCCTAGGTTATATGGCCAGTCGAAGGTTCACAAGGAATGGGTTCCTTTCCGTCCTATAGTGAGTAACATCGGCGCTCCGACATATCGTATAGCCAAGCATCTTGCTTCTTTGTTGAGTCCACAAGTAGGTCGGTGTGAACATCATATCAGGAACTCAGCAGATATTTTACGTCGTTTGGGGGGACTGCGGTTGAATGACTCTGATATTTTAGTGAGTTTCGATGTGGTCTCTCTCTCACTCGTGTTCCTCTGTCTGATTCGTTGTGGTTAATTGAGGCCAGGTTTGGTGCTGAATTAACTAATCTCTTTCGGCATGTGTTGACATCCACTTACTTTTTATTTTATGACCAGTATTACGAGCAGACAGATGGAGTTGCGATGGGTAGTCCGTTGTCTCCTTTGGTCGCAAATTTGTTTATGGAAGAATTCGAGGAGCGTGCGTGGAATCGGCACTTTTGAAACCCGCCTGTTTCTTTAGATACGTTGACGATACCTTCGTTGTTTGGCCTCATGGTAGGGAGAATTTGAATGTCTTTCTAGAACATCTGAACTCAATCCACCCGAACATTCGTTTTACGATGGAGGTGGAAGAGGATGGTTGCCTTCCCTTTCTTGACTGTTGGTTAGGAGGAAGGATGATGGATCATTGGGACATGCAGTCTACAGGAAACGTACTCACACCGACTTGTACTTACAGGCTAATAGTTGTCACCATCCGGCTCAGCGTGAAGGGGTACTTCGTACCTTGGTACACAGGGCACATGTCGTTTCTGACGCTGAGACTTTGCCAGCTGAGCTGTCCCATCTTGAAGTTACATTTCGTCAAAATAGTTATAGTGATAGACAGATTGAACGTGCGTTGCGCTATCGACCAACTGTACATCGGGTGATTGATGATAATTCTGAACCAACACCTAAGTCTACTGCCTTTTTGCCTTACGTAGGAAACACGTCCAGTAAGATCGGTCGTATTTTACGGAAATACGATGTGAAATGTGTTTTCCGACCTCCATCTAAGATTAGAGCACTTTTGAGTTCCGTTAAGGATGATCTTAGACTGCGTAAGGCGGGTGTATATCACATTCCTTGTAGCTGTGGCATGGCATATATTGCTCAGACTATCAGGATCGTGGAGGACCGATGTACTGAGCATAAACGGCACACACGATTACAGCAGCCAAGTATATCTGCTATTGCTGAACATTGCTTGGATACTGGTCACCCCATGTTATATAATAACACGGAGATATTGGCGTGCACGTCCAGCTATTGGGACAGTGTTATTAGGGAGGGAGTTGAGATTAAATTAGCGAGCAACCTCGTTAACTGGGATGGAGGTTTCCGTTTAAACTCTGTTTGGAATCCGGCTCTCTCCCTTGTCAAAAAACAGAGCGACTGAGTCAATGCTACCTCACTTGCGAGATCATAGTCTCACTATCGATAGCTCTGAGTTTGGTCATCTTTGGTGGCGCTAGTGTTCAGTCTGTGTGTTATCTTTCCTGCTTCAGTCCGCGAACCGAGGTTTTAAGTTTGGATGTACCCCGCCTGTCCGTTGCAGTTTGCCTTGAAAATGGCGGGGTGTTCTCCCGCCGAAATATCGGCGGTCGCTGAAAGTGTTACCTGGCTGAATTCCCGGAAGTTATTTGAAATACCTACAAGTTCATTAAGGAACTGTAGTCCAGATTGTACCACTCCTCAACGGCTATTCGGCGTAGATCCCTGAGAGTGGTTGGTCCGTCAAGTCGTCCATATACAGCCTTTCCAATCTATCCCACTCGTGTCAATAGGGTTCATGTCTGGACAACATGCTGGCCACTCTGGTCGAGCGATGTCGTTCTCCTGAAGGAAGTCATTAAGAAGATGAGCATGATGGGGGCCGGAATTGTCGTCCATGAAGACGAATGCCTCGCAAATATGTTGCCGATATTGTTGCACTATCGGTCGGAGGATGGCATTCTTGCATCGTTCAACCGTTACGAAGCCTTCCATAAGCACCAGCGGCGTACGTCATTCCCACATAATGCCACCCGCAAAACAGCAAGGAACCTCCAACTGACTGCTCCCGATGGACAGTATGCCTAACGCGTTCAGTCTGACCGGGTTGCCCCCAAAAACGTCTCCGACGATTGCCTGGTTGAAGGCATATGCGACACTCATCGCTGAAGAGAACGTGATGCCAATCCTGAGCGGTCCATTCGGCATGTTGTTGGGCCCACCTCTACCGCGCTGCATGGTGTCGTGGTTGCAAAGAGGGATCTCGCCATGGACGTCGGGAGTGAAGTTGCGCACAGTTTGAGTTGTAACACGATGTCCTGTGGCTGCACAAAAAGCATTATTCAACATGGTGGCGATGCTGTAAGGGTTCCGCCAAGCCAACATCCGTAGGTAGCGGTCATCCACTGCTGTAGTATCCCTTGGGTGGTCTGAGTGAGGCATGTCATCGACGGTTCCTGTCTCTCTGTATCTCCTCCATGTCCGAACAACATCGCTTATGTTCAATCCGAGACGCCTGGACACTTCCCTTGTTGAGAGCCATTCCTGGTACAAAGTAACAATGTGGATTCGATCGAATCGCGGTATTGACCGTCTAGGGATGGTTGAACTACAGACAACACGAGCCGTGTACCTCCTTCCTGGTGGAATCATTGGAACGGAATGGCTGTCGGACCCCCTACGTCTAATGGTTGTTAACATCTTTGGGCGGGTTTAGTGACATCTCTGAACAGTCAAAGGGACTGTGTCTGTGATACAGTATCCACAGTCAACGTCTATCTTCAGGAGTTCTGGGAACCGGGGTGATGCAAAACTTTTTGTGTGTGTGTAGTTTACGTCCATTGATAGTACTGGAAATGAGAGGTGTTCTCTAACGTGTTACCAGCAGTACTGACTTTTCATCCATTTGCAACTTAGAGAGGAAAACCAGTACGTTAAAACAAGAGAATAATTGTGCTCAACATCATTTGTAACGTCTTTCTTTTTCTTTGGAGCATTACCTTCTGACTAGTGTGATCCCATGGCTTCCTCGCCAGAATTAATGATCCTTCCCCAATCTCTTCGTCTCACTGTACCAGTTACATCTGAAGTCCTCTGTTACCTTTTGGATAAAGTTTAGTTCTTTTTGCCCTCTATGTCTCCCTCTATATGTTGGCTATTCCCTGATGCCTCAAGACGGGTCTTGTCATCCTGTCTGTCTGTCTGTCCGTCCTTCCTGACAAAGTTTTCCACATAGTCCTTTCCTCGCGGATTCTGTGCAGAGCCTACAAATTTCTTGTGTCGTGAGTCCACGTAATTTGCAGCATTCTACTGTAAAACCAAAATACACGTGCTTCGATTATCTTCATTTCCATTCCATACTGTGCAGCTGTACGTTGCGTTCACCTAATACACTTGCCGTCACAAATACATAAGATGGGAGGAAGTGAACCCCTTACCACAGGAAGCAGTTGCTGTTAAGAGGAGGCTCACCTGCACACAGCAGCTATACAGCCTCTTTACATGACCAAATAGGCGTAGGAAACAGCTACGTCATAAAATATCTGGCGACACAAATTAGAAGCAATATACAAGAATCTATTAAAAGAAATTCTACACTACTTAAGTACGAAGCTGGTGCTCGGCGATAGTTTAAAGCTCACATGCACTGATCCTTTAACTGTGGTCTAGTCCTGAACCCACTGAGTGATCACTGCTTCCAGAGTGTTTCGTTCGGCTCGTCTTGGCGGCGACTCTAAACGCGGTCCTGATGCAGTCTTGAGGCACTGTCGATACTTCGGACGCTGAAACTGGTACTGTCTCTGACACTAACCGAGAGGAACGGTGATATATACGTGTTTGTCGGACGGACGATTGCATGACAATTTTGTCTGACTTGCGGCGGAAGCATAAAATAGTGCTTGCCGTGTGTCGCCCCATCTGTACGCTTCTTGAGGTGAAGACGTCTCGGCTCTGTCCTGTGTGCGGCTGCGTCTCGTTTCTCTGGAGGATGCTGCACTCAGAAACGTCTTGTTTCAATTTGTACTTGATACTAGCAGACTCCTTTTACCAACGAATTCCCTATTCGCCTGTTCTAGTCTCCTCCTTGTACCCTCTGTCACGCGTTATCTTTCTTCTAAGGTAGAAGAATTCCAACAGTCCCTCAGCTACGTGCTCTCGAGTCTCGATATCTAGTATAACGGCGAACTTATTTCCGCTGCAGCACGTGAGTGAAACTGCATTCCTGTCTTATGTCCTCATCAGTGTAAGCATTTCCTTCTCTCTCTATAGGCTGTTATATTGAAATATCGATTACACCCTAAAATTCTATCCCTTCGACAGGATTTTGAGATGACTATCATCGTGTGGTGACGAAAGGGTAGTCAGATTTTATTTCATCTCGAGCGTGAGCTGAGTATTGAAACGAAAAAAAGTTATTCTAGTGGGAATCAAGCCAAGGATCTGTTATCACGGAGTACAAATATGTGGTAATGCAAAATAAAGACGATCGCCAGCCTAAATTAGGCGAAAGTAAATTCAGCCAAATGATTTGTTAACGGTGAAACGACTTCTGAATTAAACTTTACTTAAAAAAATTATTTTGTGGTCGGATGCGAAAACGCTAACATGCACTAGCAATTTGGTCAGTCATGAATTAATATTGGTGCTTTCTCGTTAGGAATAATGGCAGCAAATTACTTCACTCTAACGCAAGCTGAATTTTTTTAGTGTATAATGAGAAATAATTGCTGTAAGCAACGTATCATGTGTAAAATACGACTCAGTTTCACATGGTGTGGACCTCAAACTTCTCTACTGGTAAAGAGGAATTCTGAGATAGTTTCCAAGTTATTTTTGCACTAGCACGATCATGTTTCATTTTCGTTGACTCTGTACGAACCTTTGCAAAGTACAGATAATGATTCGTATATTGGGGTCCTAAATCTGTTATAGCTTATAGGGGACGGCTACGTAATTGTGTACGGGAATATAGTCGAGCAACTGTTTGTCGAGTACCAAAGGGCTACTAACAATGTTTCCTCAATGACCGTTCAGCAAACGTTGCCGCGTATGAGCCACCTCCGTAGCAGGTGCTTTGTTCATGCACCTGTGCTGACTGCCGTTCATTGGCACCGGAGGCTGTAATTTGCTCACCAGTAACGCAACTGGACTTCCGCTGAGTGGCGACAGGTGGCCTTTCCAGATTAATAGCTTTTTATACTCCATCGGACAGATGGCTGTTGACGTTCGCGGCGTAAAACGTCTGAAAACAAAGGGAGCAGCTGACGGTGGGAGCATCAATGTCTGGGGAAGGTTTTCGTGTCGTAAACTGGATTAGTTCGTCATTGTGGAAGGCACAGTGGATCAACACAAGTATGCTTACATATACGGTGACCATGTCCACCTCTACATCTACATGCAGTTTGTTTTCGTCGGCACGATGGCGTCAATCAGCAGGACATGAAAAGTGTCATACAGTTTGCAGTGTACGAGGGTGGTTCGAATAGGACCAGAATGAGTTTGCCGCAATCCGCTGGCTACCAAACTACCCGGATATAAACACCCGGATATATACTTCAATTGCAGCGAAATGCAGGAAGATCTGCAGCGGATAGGCACTTGGTGCAGGGGGTGGCAACTGACCCTTAACATAGAGAAATGTAATGTACTGCGAATACATAGAAAGAAGGATCCTTTATTGTACGATTACAAACTCAAGTGGCAGACTCTGCAAGAGAGGCGCTCTGCATCGCGGTGTAGCTTGCTGTCCAGGTTTCGAGAGGGTGCGTTTCTGGATGAGGTATCGAATATATTGCTTCCCCCTACTTATACATCGCGAGGAGATCACGAATGTAAAATTAGAGAGACTCGAGCGCGCACGGAGGCTTTCCGGCAGTCGTTCTGCCCGCGAACCATACGCGACTGGAACAGGAAAGGGAGGTAATGACAGTGGCACGTAAAGTGCCCTCCGTCACACACCGTTGGGTGGCTTGCAGAATATAAATGTAAATGTAGATGTAGAATTAACGAATCCCTTGAGAGTTTCTATCAAAGCGATGCAAATGTGTGACACCAAAGTCAGAAATGCACTCTGAAGAAGTGCATCGAACCTCGACCCACTACTAGCCAAAAAATGGAAGGTGATAGCCAGCTTGCCTGTAAACTGGTACAGTGTATTCTGCGTCAGTATTGTTCTTGCCAGTTCTCGGACCAATTAATTTTAAGATATATTCAAAATTGCCTTTCAGCTTTCTGAAATAGTTTGCATCCAAAATCAGTACACGAGTTAAAGTATCGTAAGCTGTTCACTTACTTCTCTATCTCTTATTAGCTTCTTTCTTAGTGGAATGCAAACATGCAGTACATCAGTTTCCTCCATTACGTGGTCATACTGGTGTGGCCCTTGTGAACAACTGTGGGGCAGAGGTGCAGTGCCGAAAAGTTGCCAAGCCATAGAGGGACGAACTCTCGACGATCACGTGACTGTAGTTAGAGGGGCCGACAACGTTGCCGTGGTATATTGTCGGAAATATGCCGTTTCTTTAGTCAGTGCAAACGTACCTTTAGACTAACGATCCGGAAGAAATATGACGCCTGGGAAAAAACTGAAGCACCCTGAGGTAGTTTCTTACACGTCCATGTAATAAAGCCTGTCAACTGATGTGCCGAAATAGAATTGCCAATAATCTAGGGGCAAGCGGAAATCTTGAATGGCGAGTAATAACTTTCAAAAGTGGCGGAATGACGTATTAGTCATGATGAATTGCGTATAAGGGAAGAAAACTGGTGCTCCAGAAAGTGCGGGAAAGCCCACGCTGAACATCGGCAGAGACGGTGTGTCGGGGAAAACGCTAGTGTGACAGGGAAGGAAAAACTACCGTTCCCAGGGCTGGACTTCCTGGTACCCGCCCAGCAAGGCGGAGAAAGGCGCGCAAAGTTGCGCTATTCACCGACTTCCGTTGCACAGCCACCGAAGTTAGCAGCGGGGGAGACATCTCGTAGCCGTGTCCAGCGATCATTCCTGGCGATACAGTTCGCGAGGAGTAGCAACACATATAACATCGACGTGACCAAAGATTCGAAAGCGCCGAAGTTTGACAGTCGTTACAATCGCCACCCGTAAGCTGCAGTGTTTTTCACTTCCACCACAAGCGGAGTACAATGCCGCCTCAAACACTTCCCGTACTTTCGGCGTTTTACCTGTCACCCAGCAGTCTCTGCCCTAAAAGCAAGCACTCACATAAACAGTTTGCCGTAGATAATAGTTACACTAGCAGTTCTAGTTGTGGATTAGAGACTTAACCTATGCTTTCGATTTGCTTGCAAGAATCCTAAATCACACATCCTCATCTACGATTTATAACCTGCAATGATTTAATCTCACTGTAGTTTGCTGTCTGCTTCATTTTAAATTGTGTCCGTAATTGCGGTCAACTCCAATAAATGAGCAGACGATGGCTATAACTTCCTTTACTTCATCTACCTCCATTTATGGACCACAATCTTGTACGACAGATAATTAACATTACTTAATGATGACAAAGATTCAGAGAGGAACACCGAGGCATCCTATCGTTAAACTTCACCAAGTACAAAGTGCAAAAATACTACAAAACACGGCATCGGACATCATTATTTATACGTAAGTAACAAATTCGCATACTCCTGTACATATGCTGTTCCCAAGACATTCAGCCAACATTTGTAAGCACAATTCAGTCAGAAAACATTGAAGCAGAAAAGCTGCGTTGTATAACGTGAAAAAGTAAGTACCACATGTATCGAACAGGTATACTGGGGTCTCTGCAACGAATCTTAGCAGACTGAAGTGCAGCTATGATTGTCAAACCTACAGTACGCACACGAAGTGTTGCTGCTGGACACCCAGTTTAGCCGAAATACGCACTCAGCCATTTGTTGAATACGATATATGCACGAGTCAACAAAGCTTCCTGCAAATGTTCTCACCAATATGCTTGCGTAATAGAGTATAAAACTACAGAGCTGTCATTTAACACAAGCTACAAATCTTACAAAACGAATAGATTGTAATAATACAACGCTGCATTACTTACCTCAATTAATAAACTAATAGCAGTTTAAAGTAAGAATTTTAATACAATGTGAAAGAAATTTCAAAGAAAGATTCGTTTAGCGCCCCCGTCGATAAATATGAAAAGTGAAGCTAGCGACATTCTATCACCGTTATATGCATAAAATTAACTTCTTGCCACTATAAGTCAGTGACGTAAATACATTTTATGTTCAGAGTAAAAGCTTTCTAAAATATTTGGCGTCTTAATGACAAAAATGCCAATAAAAGATAAAAAACTAGTTAATCAATCGTATGTCAAGGTTTCAAATAGGGCGAGGGCAACTGAAGTGTCTACCATTTCACCAGAAGCTACAGGCAAGCACTTTTACCAAATGTGTAACCGCATAGAGAGGCTGCAGGCTGGCAGAACTTACATCTAGCATACCGGAATTACGTGTGACATTAGTTTAAAGTGAATACATTCTTCGAAATTCTGAAGATATCACGGCTAAATACAGGGGGGGAAGGGTTAGTTACAACTTGCACAGAAACCAGACAGCAATTGCAAGAGTCGAAAGACATAAAATGGAAACAGTAGTTCAGAAGTGACAGACAGGATTGCTGCTTATCGCCAATGTTATTCAGTCTACATTCAGCATGCAGGAAAGTAAAAAGAGGAGAAATTTGGAAAGGAGGAGAAGTACGGACTTTGAGGTTTGGTAATGGAGTATAGTCGAGTGACATCAGGCGACAGTGGGGAGATAGAGTAAGAAATGACACTAAAATTAGTTTTGATATTTGTGCAGTAAACAACTGATCATCGTCCTAGTACAGAGGATATAAAAGTGGTAGGCTGGCAATACCAAGAAAAATATTTCTTAAAAATAAGAATATGTGAACATCGTAAATAAATTTAACTGTTAGGAAGTCTCTTCTGAATGTTTTGGTGTGGAGTATTGTATGGGAGTGAAACGGGGGTGATAAACAGTCCACACAACAAAAGAATATAAAACTTTGAAATGTGGCGATACAGAAGAAGATTACACTGATAGATCGAATAGTTAATGAATTAGGTCTGAGTGGAAATGGAGAAAAATGAAATTTATGACACAGTTTGGCCAAAAGAAGGGACTGATTAATGGGAGACATCTCCATTACGAAACTGACTATTCCTTGATGTTGCAGGATAAGTGTGTGTGTGTGTGTGTGTGTGTATGTGTGCACGAGGGAGATTGGGGGTTATTACTCATCGCCGTCATGTTACCAGAATTCTACGGCTGGAGCAGTTTCTCGCTTCGCTATCGTGGTAGTGTATTTGTTGTTGTTGTTGTTGTTGTTGTTGTTGTGGTCTTTAGCCCTGAGACTGGTTTGATGCAGCTCCCCATGCTACTCTATCCTGTGCAAGATGCTCCATCTCCCAGAACCTAGTGCAACCTACATCCTTCTGAATCAGCTTAGTGTATTCATCTCTTGGTCTCCGTCTACGACTTTTTCCCTCCAAACTGCCCTCCAATACTCAATTGGTGATCCCTTGATGCCTCAGTACATGTCCTACCAACCGATCCCTTCTTCTAGTCAAGTTGTGCCACAAACTCCTCCTCTCCCCAATTCCATTCAGTACCTCCTCATTAGTTATGTGTTCTACCCATCTAATCTTCAGCATTCTTCTGTAGCACCACATTTAGAAAGCTTCTATTCTCTTTTTGTCCAAACTATTTATCGTCCACGTTTCACTTTCATACATGGCTACACTCCATACAAATAGTTTCAGAAACGACTTCCTGACACTTAAATGTATACTCGATGTTAACAAATTTCTCTTCTTCAGAAACGCTTTCCTTGCATTGCCAGTTTACATTTTATATCCGCTCAACTTCGACCATCATCCGTTATTTTGCTCCCCAAATAACAAAACTTCTTTACTACTTTAAGTGTCTCACCTCCTAATCTGATTCCCTCAGCATCACCCGATTTAATTCGACTACATTCCATTATCCTCGTTTTGCTTTTGTTGAGGTTCATCTTATATCCTTCTTTCAAGACACTGCCCATTCCGTTCAGCTGCTCTTCCAAGTCCTTTGCAGTCTGACAGAATTACAATATCATAGGCGAACCTCAAAGTTTTTATTTCTTCTCCATGGATTTTAATTTCTACTCTGAATTTTTCTTCTGTTTCCTTTACTGCTTGCTCAATATATAGATTGAATAACATTGGGGATAGGCTACAACCCTGTCTCACTCCCTTCCCATCCATTGCTTCCCTTTCATGCCCCTCGACTCTTATAAGTGGCGTCTGGTTTCTGTACAAATTGTAAATAGCCTTTCGCTCCCTATATTTGACCCGTGCCACCTTTAGAATAGAGAGTATTCCAGTCGACATTGTCAAAAGCTTTCTCTAACTCTACAAATGCTAAATCGTAGGTCTGCCTTTCCTTAATCTTTCTCCTAAGATAAGTCGTAGGGTCAGTATTACCTCACGTGTTCCAATATTTCTACGGAATCCAAAGTGATCTTCCCCGAGGTCGGCTTCTACCAGTTTTTCCATTCGTCTGTAAAGAATTCTCGTTAGTATTTTGCAAATTATTAAACTGATAGTTCGGTAATTTTCACATGTGTCAACATCTGATTTCATTGGGATTGGTAGTGTATTTATTGGCAAGGTTTTAGAACTGAGTCAGTATGCACTCATCTGATTAACATCCACTGGGCTCGAGACAACGGAAGGAGATGACTGCATTAATGAGCGCCTTTTAATTTTATTAGTTGGTATTAAAAATGTGAGGAATTACAGAGCACAGCGAGCGCGGCTGTGGTGAATGGATAAATGGAATACATAAAAAAAATAACACATGTTATGAATAAGGTTATGCAGATACACTATAAATGTATTGAGGCAGTGTATGCTGGGTCTTGCCCAGTCGTGTCGTACGGTGTGCTTTAGGGATGCGGCGGTTTCGGAATGCTATACAACAATTACACCGAATAACATTATTAGTTTTATTTCTACAGATCAGATACACAATACTTTGGAATTACATCGGCGTCGCAAGTGACATGCAAACAGTAACAGCCTTCGCTACAGACAAAGTCCAAGTAAGCACTTGATACTGATCGCCACCATCTGCTCTGTGAGTGCTGGTCTACTGTCGTCCACTAATATCCGAATACCGAGCCGATCTGAGCAGTAATGTCCGGCCGAGACTGGTAGGAGTGACCCTCGTATTCACTCCTTGCAGAGGTCGCTCCTGGCGTGACGAGGTCCTCGTCAGCGGGCTGTCGGCTGACGCTTCCTCACCCCCTCCTCTGGTCTTCCGGTGTTCGTATTGGTTCCGGCGCTTGTCTTGTGGTTACGCCAGAACAGTGTCTCTCACAGGGAGCAAATACCCAACCCCGCAACCATTCAGTATAAGAGCACTTAACGACTTTCAGCACAGTTTGCACGTAATTTCAATCCTTTGCCAAACTTTTACCCGATGACACCCTCCACAAAATAATAAGAGGAAGGAAGTTTATCATTTACTACATTTTATAACATTTTCGAAGTTAACGCAGTAAAACTTTTGCATCAGACATAGCGTTTCAAAAAAATGGTTCAAATGGCTCTGAGCACTATGGGACTCAACTGCTGAGGTCATTAGTCCCCTAGAACTTAGAACTAGTTAAACCTAACTAACCTAAGGACATCACAAACATCAATGCCCGAGGCAGGATTCGAACCTGCGACCGTAGCGGTCTTGCGGTTCCAGACTGCAGCGCCTTTAACCGCACGGCCACTTCGGCCGGCATAGCGTTTCAATTCATCATTTCTTTACTGCTGAATCAATTAGCTATGCACTTTCCAGACCATTTCTCCACATACCCACATACCACTGAATGTACGTACAAAATTACATCATTGTACGACGTATATTTCAGGAGATATGGGGTCATAACGATTGAGATGCATCAAAAATAATCTATTCTTAAAACGGAGTTGTTTTACACACTGGCGTTCGATTCTTCTATTAGAGACGGAGGTAACTGCTTAAAAACCAGCAAAATGAACAGTTGTTAGCTCTGCTATTAATTAAACTTCCCAATTGCTTAAAAACTTGTTCAGTTCTGATAAAACTTTACTAGTGGAGATCTTACAACGAGCATTCTGTTTTACTTTCGCCGGTTTTGTACCACCACTACTGGCAATGTGTGCAACTTGCGTTTGAGGTACTCTCCGCGTATTTTACACGCGCTGGTGACGTATGAAACAGCTGCGGGGATGAGGGATAAGCGTTCATTCCCCCCCTCCCACCGCATCGTTTTGTCCGGGGCTGCCAGGCCGCGTGACACGATAGCGTAGGTCGGTAAGCGGCGGCCGGCATCTGCCCCGGTGTCGGCGGTCGGATGTCGGATGTCGGGCAGGATATATCTGTGTGGCCGGCGCGGCAGGTATCTAGCGGCAGCACACGCAATAGCGAGCTGGCGAGCGGACGTGGTGGCGGCAGCTTTTGCGACAGGGATGACGGCCACTGTGTGCCGCAGAAAGCCGCTGCGTGTTGCCGCCGATGGCTTGGATTCTGGCTTAGCTCGAGGCACGGAGGGCAGCACGGGCATTCCAGAGCAGGGGGGAGAGCTGTGAAGCATGTCACTTGCAGGGATATCTGCTAGAATGGTCGATATTAAACCTGCTAAAATAATACTGCGCGCTATCTGTTAGCCCTTTTTTTTTACCAGCAAAGCAATAATTGTTTGAAAGAAATTGAGGATACATTAGGTGACAATCTTGGCTTCGGGTGAGGTAGAAAAAAAAAAGGGGGCTGCTCTGACGTTGCCCTAGATAATAGACGCATTATGCGCTATCGCCAGACATGGCGCTGCCACACCAAAGTCGCCAACGCATATCGATTCGACAGTCGTTAGCTAGGGCTCGCTGCAATCTGTAATGACGTATGGGAAGCGCCTCCATCCCAGAACTTCAGCGTCCTCATGCTGACGTCAATATAGAGCCGAGCTCGGAAGAGTTTTGCGCAGTTCGAGACTTCAGCGACGGCAGTCAGCCGGCTGTAGTGGCCGAGAGGTTGTGGGTTACAATAGATTTTTGTTTATAACGGATTTGATGGAGAAATACTGTTAATGAAGGTGTATTTGATAGTAATTTAATTTATTTAATTTAAGTGATATTGGATCTGAGGTGTGTACACATCGCCCGTCGCTCTCATTATTGATTATTCTATTTTGATTATTTTAAAGTAGCTTCAATTTAGATGAGATAAGTTCTAGGCGCTTCAGTCTGGTACCGCGCGACTGCTACGGTCGCAGGTTCGAATCCTGCCTCGGGCATGGATATGTGTGATGTCCTTAGGTTGGTTACGTTTAAGTATTTCTAAGTTGTAGGGGACTGATGACCTTATATGTTAAGTCCCATAGTGCTCAGAGCCATTTTTTTGACAGCAGTCAACATCATCATCTAGGGTAGTGACAGCTGTTAGAGTTTCTGACGAAATATTAATTCGCAAAGGCTGCATTTTATCCTGAAAGAGATCAGTTTGCTATTCAGTACATCAAGACAAGCTTTCGTAATCAATGGCAGTCCTAAATAATAAAGCAGCTCTGAGGCAAAGAACTGTACCTCAGTAAAGTAAAAGTAAACCCCTTATTCATTTACGTAATAAAGTGAACTAATATTTCATGTGCACTGGTTTGACGAGTCTTCTCCCAGAGGATTAGTCAGAGCACACGAAATCCTCAGAAAAACAGATGTAAGCTATATCCTTGGTTCGAGCAATAAAGTTGTGTGTTCTTGTATAACTAACAGTAATTTACCTTGGCCCTTTTCCACAACCTGATCATCTCTGACCTAAGAGTCCAGATTTCACGTACAGTTGGGACGAAAGTGGTACAGGTCTACGTTCTTGTGGTTATTCGGTTCTTTGCCTGTTTATAGCAGTGCCAGCTCTTTTCTCTTGCACCAGATGTTTGGGATTATCATTCTGGCAACAGCAATTTTCTTGATTTTTATAACAGAAAATAGTCGGATAACACATAAACAGCTCTCACGTAGGTGTGTCATATTGCAAGAGCCTGTACAGGCCAACATTCCAGAATTGAGGTACAGAAAACTGCATGCGCGATGGGTGTCTCGAATGCTCTCCAGACATGAAACGCAGGAAAGTAGACCTCGTCATCGATTTCTTTTGCGCTCTGATCGTGAGGCTGATGGCTTCCTTAACAACACTGGCAGGTGATGAAAGCTGTGTTTATCATTTTGACTCCGAAAATAAGAGATTATCAGAGGAGTTCCGCCGCAAAGGATCAGCCACGGCGAAAAAGTTCAGGATTATTCCACCAGCAGGAAATGCCATGCTCACACAGTTTTCTAGAATGTTCAGTGTGTGTTGCATTGGGAATTCATATCTAAAGGCACCACAATAAAGTATGCAAGCTACTGCGAGACTCTCAGAAAACTGAAAGCGCGAATTAGAAAAATTCGGCCACACTAGGAGCACCTTCTCCTTGAGCATGACAACGACAAACACGCAGGAGCTCTCCGACATCTGCAACAATCCGACGCCTTGGGTTCACTGTTATCTATAATGCCCCATACAGTCCCAACATCGTCCATCCTATTTTTATCTGTTTCAAAACGTTAAAGAACACCTTCGACAACTTCGCTTTGATAGCGCTAAAGTGGTGCTATCGGAAATTGTGCCCGCGTTAACAAAGTCAAACATTCTACAGTGAGAATATTAATAAAGCATACCTCGCTCGGAGAGAAGTGTTCGTCACCAGGGTGGCTATTTTGAGAAATAAATATGTAGAAATGAAGAATAAAGATATAGCATGTTGATAAACTTTGTTTTATATTAAAAACCTTATGGGTTTTCACATTCGGAGACGTCACTTTTCAGCACGTCCTCGTAATATACTCTTTTGTACAACTTTACAGAGCAGTAAAATATAAGTGGGCGATCAAAAAGGTTCATTTAGTAGGCCGTACAGTCCAGAATAGGTACGCGAATTAGACAAAATCGCCGTGGACATTAAGGAAATCATCCCACCGACGCACTACGTTCAAAATATTCGTTTGGTTAAACACCATGTCCAGCTGCGTGAAGAAGTCAGTAACTGCCTGCTACACATCATCGTCCGACAGGAGTAGTTGATCCTTCAAAGTTTTCCTTAAGGAACCGAAAGAGTGATAATCGTATGGGGGAAATCAGGAATATAGCGCGTGGGATCGAGTTTTTCCCACTTGTTTTGGAGTAACTTCTGCGGTATGACCTTTGCGATATGGGGACGTGCGTTATCGAAAAGCAGCAGCACATCGCAGTTTTCCCGGACGTTTCGCCTTAAATGCCTACCCGTACACTTCCTCCATTGTCCTATGGCTGTTTACCCGCGTTTCTCCTTCTCTAGCTAGGAAAAGAGTAACAGCACATTGGTCCTGGTTGGACGCGTTTCGTCGCCGTAGTTCAGATTTCCGCATTTATCGCACGCACGTCGGAAAGACACGAATTGCTTATATGCTCTTGCTTGCATACCCCTATCGGTGTCGCGCTAGGTTGCATATAAGCTGCAGCAATGGCCTTAAACGGAAACGTTTTGATCGCCTCTTATAAAACTGGCCCCGAGAATATCAAATGCTCCTTAACAAGGGCAACCCAGCCTACAACATCTGCTCCAGCTACGGCTGATGCAACTTGGGCTATTTGTCTTAACTTGCATGAAATATTTTCCCGGACAGTTTTATTTTCCCCACATTGTACATAACAACTTCTATGCCTGATGCCGCAGAAATAACGAATTAGTTAATTGTATCGCTACACTCCTCTCGATAACAATTGTATAAAGGAAGTCGTACTGCTGTTGTCCATCACAATTGGTTCTAATATCTTAATTATGTCCCAAGATTCGAAAAACAGAATTTCAAAAAATGATAATATTAATATTGCTTAGAATGTAGGACATTCGAAGTTTTTGGTAGTTTCTTACGGGACAAAGCACATTGAGAGGTAGTGCACGTCTGGGATTTTAGCACACTTATACATACCATTCAATACGACTGTTTTATCACACTAAAAAAGAACTGAATACGCCTTTCACAGCGATAATTAGTCATAGTGCAGAACATAGAAACTAAGTATAAAATGTAAAGGGATGGAGGTGGGAAGAACTCTAATGAGTCTCTTGCACAAGACAAAATTGCTTTTTCTGGAGCAAGGCAGAGTTTAAACAAAACAAACGTAAAACGTAAACAGTCACTATTTTGTTTCGCTTAGTATTACCGTATTCTGGAACTACAGCCCTCCAATTCTTCTTTCCGTCCCACATCACTTTCTCACTCTATTCATACATCTAATTTTGCTGTTGCTTTACATTATTTTCAGTACATTCTGAACAGCTTCAATAACGGTTAAAAACCATTCAAAAGCCAAGATCGCATAAAATATTATTTATTCAAAGCAACCGGTTTTAATAGTCTTTGCTGTCATCTTCAGGTGTTAAACACCTTTTTGTAGTAAAACACGCTCATTTTACTCTGAACCTCATGCACAAGATGTCAGGTGGATAAAACTCAGCACATTATAAACGTTTGTTATTGCTAAAATATTTAAAAATAAAGCACCCTATCCAAAAGACCATGTCCTTATACTTAATGCTCACAGATGCTTGTTACATGATACAAATACGGTACACAGCACCAAATCTGTTAACATCTGCTGGCCACAAACGAAACAGACTGTTAGTATACGTCCAGCATACAAAAGTGCCGAATATTATGATAGTTTCTGGAGGCTGCTCACTTGAATCAGTAGCGCCCATGAATGGCATATGTTTCCGTTGTTAACGGAAGTAGTACCTACTTCTAAATCTTCGGTGTCCATGAATGGCCAATGTCTCCATATATTCCGGAAATAATTCATTTAAATCTCTAGCATCCATAGGTAGCGAATGCTACCATCATATCCGAATGTACCTCATCTAAATCTGTTCTGTCCAAGGGTGGCGAAGGGTCCCATAGAGTGTAGGGTGGGATGTAGGTCGAGTGTGGTTCGAGTAGGAGTTTATGCAGAGGTAAGACTCAATGTAACAATGCTGACCGCCAAAAATTTCGATTAAGAGAACAGAAAACGTTTATAATAAAGCACATACAATCCTCAGTAGCCCGAAAGAATTTAAATCGGGCTAAAATAACGATAGTCAAACTACTCTTCTGACAACAACAGACCGAGGTTAAATATAGAACAAATTACTCTGGCCATACAATGGGCCACCGGACAACAAAATACTTTTAAAAATACACTCCTGGAAATGGAAAAAAGAACACATTGACACCGGTGTGTCAGACCCACCATACTTGCTCCGGACACTGCGAGAGGGCTGTACAAGCAATGATCACACGCACGGCACAGCGGACACACCAGGAACCGCGGTGTTGGCCGTCGAATGGCGCTAGCTGCGCAGCATTTGTGCACCGCCGCCGTCAGTGTCAGCCAGTTTGCCGTGGCATACGGAGCTCCATCGCAGTCTTTAACACTGGTAGCATGCCGCGACAGCGTGGACGTGAACCGTATGTGCAGTTGACGGACTTTGAGCGAGGGCGTATAGTGGGCATGCGGGAGGCCGGGTGGACGTACCGCCGAATTGCTCAACACGTGGGGCGTGAGGTCTCCACAGTACATCGATGTTGTCGACAGTGGTCGGCGGAAGGTGCACGTGCCCGTCGACTAGGGACTGGACCGCAGCGACGCACGGATGCACGCCAAGACCGTAGGATCCTACGCAGTGCCGTAGGGGACCGCACCGCCACTTCCCAGCAAATTAGGGACACTGTTGCTCCTGGGGTATCGGCGAGGACCATTCGCAACCGTCTCCATGAAGCTGGGCTACGGTCCCGCACACCGTTAGGCCGTCTTCCGCTCACGCCCCAACATCGTGCAGCCCGCCTCCAGTGGTGTCGCGACAGGCGTGAATGGAGGGACGAATGGAGACGTGTCGTCTTCAGCGATGAGAGTCGCTTCTGCCTTGGTGCCAATGATGGTCGTATGCGTGTTTGGCGCCGTGCAGGTGAGCGCCACAATCAGGACTGCATACGACCGAATCACACAGGGCCAACACCCGGCATCATGGTGTGGGGAGCGATCTCCTACACTGGCCGTACACCACTGGTGATCGTCGAGGGGACACTGAATAGTGCACGGTACATCCAAACCGTTATCGAACCCATCGTTCTACCATTCCTAGACCGGCAAGGGAACTTGCTGTTCCAACAGGACAATGCACGTCCGCATGTATCCCGTGCCACCCAACGTGCTCTAGAAGGTGTAAGTCAACTACCCTGGCCAGCAAGATCTCCGGATCTGTCCCCCATTGAGCATGTTTGGGACTGGATGATGCGTCGTCTCACGCGGTCTGCACGTCCAGCACGAACGCTGGTCCAACTGAGGCGCCAGGTGGAAATGGCATGGCAAGCCGTTCCACAGGACTACATCCAGCATCTCTACGATCGTCTCCATGGGAGAATAGCAGCCTGCATTGCTGCGAAAGGTGGATATACACTGTACTAGTGCCGACATTGTGCATGCTCTGTTGCCTGTGTCTATGTGCCTGTGGTTCTGTCAGTGTGATCATGTGATGTATCTGACCCCAGGAATGTGTCAATAAAGTTTCCCCTTCCTGGGACAATGAATTCACGGTGTTCTTATTTCAATTTCCAGGAGTGTATTTGGCACTCTGCCATAATCAGACATTACGACAGAAAACTTAAGATTCCGAATAACAACTTATTTAGGGTCGGTACTATAGCCTCTAGCTATTGCTGTCAACACCAGAGATCTAAGACACAACCTATCAACATTATTACCAGGCTATCCACGCTTATTTATGAATAATTTCTTATACAGTATATACAGGGTGCCCCCCCTCCCCCCCCCCCCCCCAAAAAAAAAGTCAATGCTTAGTATTTTGTGCGGGAAGGCAACCTGGCCAATTTTCAGGAGGGAACCAATATCCAGAAACTCACGGCCTGAGCGCTGGTGAGCATCGAAGTCTGAAAAGGAGCAGTTGTGGCGGTATGTCCTGATTCGTTTTGGTGTCTGAATACGGTAGATATGCTACCATTTAGCGAGTTGTGCACTACGGGTACTGACTCTAATAGCATCCTTGCCCATGGGCTACATTCCTCCTTAGAGCCCTTGTGCGCGTCCTAGGTGGACCTTACATGGTCTGCAGATCAGTGATGTTGTTGACAGCAGTGCGACATGTACAAGATGTTGCTTGCACACGGCAAAGCGGATTGCAATTGGGAGGGCTGCTGCAAGATTGTATGCGAAATGTTTTCCGAATAGATGCACCCCACATTATTCGACATTCGCGGCCAATGAGAGACTGCTCAGAGAAGTTGGAGAGTTGCATGAGGCTGCTTTACCTGTGTCCACTGTGCAATAAAGTAGTAGCACTTTGTGCCTGCTGCTTGCGAATATCTTCCTCAGTATATTGTCTATCCTTTGTTAGGGGCCGAGACAGTATGTGGGTCGTCCACCCTCACCTCGAACACTACGGTTTAGAGAGGACATGCTGACAATGTTCGAAGAGGAATCACCAACCAGCACTCGGCAGGTGGCACAGGTGATGCACACGGGTAATAGCTGATGTGGCGTCCTCTCCGTGAATAACGCCACCATCCATACCACCTGCAGAAAGTCCTGGCATTACGGGAGGAGGACTTCCAACGAGCCTTACAGTTTCGCCAGTAGTGCTTACAACAAGGCATACTCCAGCAACAATCCTCGATTCTGTTTCTGTCCATATTTACTACGGACGGCGCACTAAACTCCCACAACATTCATTTCCCGGAGGATGAAAATCCACATGTGCAGGTGAATCAAAATCTTTATTAACACCTGAGCCACGATAACTGGTGACTATATCATTGGGCCATATCCACTGACATCAAAGGACCGATCTGCTTCACATGTTTTAGAGGTGTTTTGCCTACCCTGATCAATATAGTGCCACTAAATGCTCAGATGGACATAAGGTGCAACAGGACGGAAGTTTATCACACTTTAATGTCGATGTGCAGAGTCACCGCCATGTCACAGATTCCTCTCGATGGACTGGAAGGGGTGGACCAGTTCTATGGTCAGCAAAGGTCGACTATTCTCTGTCTGGTAGCATTGAAGAGTGCAGTGTGTGGCACATCTGTAATGTCAGGGGTGGGCATTATTACTAAGAGTTCACAGAGCGATTCAAATACTTCAAACACAACCGCACATATTGGCTCATGTGCGTGAGGTCCGCAGCTCGTGGTCTAGTGGCTAGCGTTGCTGCCCCTGGATCACGGAGTCCCTGATTAGATTCCCGGGCGGGTTGGAGATTTTCTCTGTCCGGGGACTGGGTGTATGTGTTGTCCTCATCATTTCATCATCATGATTCGTGACAGTTCCTAGACTGGATTCGGCTAAAATTGGACTGTGTAAAAACTGGGACTTTGTACGGGCGCTGATGACCCCGAAGTTGAGCGACCCGCAAACCAAACATCACATCATGTGCTTGAGGCTCAGCAACACCGATATAGGCTTTGCATTGACGAAGGAGCTAAACAGTTCGATGGCCGTTTGTGATGTAAACAGCGCTATGTGCTACTCGTGTTGGGTTTATTGACTTAACGTGGAATGCAAACCCATGTTTTCCAGCTCTACACCCTATATATGAATAATTATTCCTGTGGTGTAGGGACATCGATTTTGATTAGCAATCAAATCGTTCTCTATCCCATGTTCGAACCCCGGCACGGCTTAAATTCTGAATAAGAATCATTTGCAGTGGCAGCCGAAGGCTTCCGTCGTAAGAAGTTACCCTCATTCAGCAACGGCCTTGTCAAAGAAGGCGGAGGAGTGGAGCAAGGCTCGGGGCACCCTCTTGTCCTTGATGTGGGAAACTGTTCCTGAAGGCGGAAAAATCAGCAATTATCAATGACATGAGGATGCAGAAGGTAATAGAAGCCAATGCATTAAAGACACATAATGTGATAATACCAACAGCAGCAGAAAATGGTGTAACGGGAGTAGGATTCGCCATGAACAGGAAGATAGGGTATATAGTGAGCTATTGTGAAGAGTTCAGTGATAGGGTTATTCTCACCAGAATCGACAGCAAACCAACACCGGCAACGATAGTTCAGATATACATGCCGACATCGTAAGCTGACGATAAGGAGGTACAGAAAGTATATGAGGATATTGAACGAGTAATTCGGCATGTAAATGCAGATGAAAATCTATTAACCATTGGGGATTAGAATGGGGTTGAAGGGGAAGGCGTAGAATATTGGGTTACCGGAGGGAATGAAACAGGTGAAAGACTAATTTAGTTCTGCAAATAAATGTCAGCTAGTAATAGAAGAGCAGGTGTACTTGGAAAAGGCCGGGAGATACGGGAAGATTTGAGGTAGATTACATCATGGTAAGGTGGAGGTTTAGAAATCAGATATTAGTTTATAAGGTTCACCCAAGAGTAGATATAGACTCAGATCACAATTTAGTAGTGGTGAAGAGCAGGATGAAGCTTAAGAGAATAATGAGGAAGAATCAGTGCGCGAAAAGATGTGATACAGAAATACTAAGCAATGAAGAGATATGCTTGAAGTTCTCTGAGTCTATAGATACTGCGATAAGGAATAGCTCAGAAGGCAGTCCAGTTGAAGTAATCACAGAAGTTGTAAAGATTAAATAGGCACAAAGAAGCTAACGGCGAGGAAACCACGGGTAACAGAAGAAAAATTTCAGTTGATCGACAAAAACATTCAGGGGAATTCAGGAATACAGAAATAAGTCACATAAGAATGAAATAAACAGGAAGCGCAGAGAAGTCTCAAAAATGTTTCGAATGGCTCTGAGTGCTATGGGACTTAACATCTGAGGTCATCAGTCCCCTAGAACTTAGAACTACTTAAACCTATCCTAAGGACATCACACACAACCATACCCGAGGCAGGACTCGTATATGCGACCGTAGCGGTCGCGCGGTTCCAGACTGAAGCACCTAGAACCGCTCGGCCACCCCGGCCGGGACGCGGGGAAGCTAAGGTGAAATGACTGCATGAAGAATGTGAAGCAATCCAGAAAGTAATGATCATCGCAACTACTGACTCAGCGCATGTAAAAAGTCAAAACGACTTTCGATGGAATAAAAGCATGTGTAGTAACATAAAGAGTTCAATGGAATAGGTGGAAAGAGTACATTGAAGGCGTCTATGGGGGGAGGGTGGGGGGGAGATTTGTCTGATTAAGTGGTAGACGAGGAAACAGGAATTGATATGGGAGAGTAGGGGATCCAGTATTAGAATCAGAAGGACTTTGGACGACTTGAGAAGGAAAAACACAGAATGTATACATAACACTCCATTGACTTTCTAACATCGTTTGCGGGAGTGGCAACAAAACGACTGTTAATGTTCGTGTGTAGAATATACGAAACTTGCGGTACACCATCCGACTTTCGGGAAAACATCATCCACACAATTCCGAAGATAGCAAGAGCCAACAGCTGCGAGAATTATCGCACAATCAGCTTAACAGTTGCGACAAGAATAATACACAGAAGAATGGAAAAGAGAATTAAGAATCGGTTAAAAGTTGATATGTTGGCTTGTGTGTTGGCTTTAGGAAAGTTCAAGGAATCAGAGGGGCGGTTCTGACGTTGCTGTTGATAATGGAAGTAATAATGAAGAAAATGAAGACTCGTCCATAAGATTTATCAACCAAGAAAAAGCATTGACAATGAAAAATGGTGCAAGATGCTAGAAATGGTGAGAAATGTAGGAGACATCTAGTATATAATATGCATAAAAACCGAGGGAATGATAAGAGTTGGAGACAAAGAATGCGTGGATTAAAAAGGGCGTAGGACCCTTGGCTTAAGACTTTCGTCCCTACTGTTCAGTCTGTACATTGAAGAAGCAATGACGGAAATAAAAGAAAGATTAAAGTGTGGCATCAAAATTCAGGGTGAAAGGATATTAATGTTAAGATTCGCTGATGACATTGTTGTTCACGTTGAAAGTGAAGAGGAAATACAGGATATGCTGGATAGAATGAATATTCTAATTAGCACAGAAGACGGATTAAATCGAAGGAAGACTAAAGTAACAAGAAGTAACAGAATTTGAGTATGGAGAGAAAATTAACAACAGAATTGGGGATCACGAAGTAGACGGTTAAGGAATCCTGATATCTAGGCAGCAAAATAACCCATGATGGATAGAGCAAGGAGGACATAAAAATCGGACTAGCACTGGAAATGAGGGCATTTCTGGTCAAGAGAAGTCTACTAACATCAAACATAGGCCTTAATTTGAGGAAGAAATTTCTGTGAATGTACGTTTGGAGCATAGCTTTGTATGGTAGTGAAACATAGATTTTGGGAAAACCAGAAATGAAGAGTTTCGAAGTACTTTAGATTTGGTGCTACAGAAGGATGTTGAAAATTAGGTGGACTGATAAAGTAAAGAATGAGGAGGTCCTCCGCAGAATAAGAGGGGAAAAGAATACATGAAAAACACTAAGAAGGGACAAGATAACAGGATACTTACTGGTTAAGACATTAGGGAATGACGTCCATGGTACTATAAGGGTCTGTGGAGGGTAAAAACAGAGGGGGTAAAGACAGAGCCTGGAATACATCCAGCAAATAATTGTTCACGTAGGATGCAATCGCTGCTCTGAAATGAAAAGTTTGGCACAGGAGAGGAATTCGTGGCAGCCTGCGTCAAACCAGTTAGAAAACTGATGATCGAAAAAATGGCAATAACAAAATTTCAATGCATCGGAGTGAACCACCAGTTCAGTCACGAGAATTCAATACACAATCAACGCTTGAAACCACAGAATAAATGACTGCTTCACGCCTGTGACAGTCCTAATCAATTTCTATTTAATGATGTTCGTCACGCCGACGCTGTGTGCTGACACAATTGTGCCTGTTCTGTATCACAACACACACCCTGTGTACCATAAATACAAACAAGCCATTGCTCAGCATTCAGTCGTCTTCCATTCGGGAAGGTTTTTTTACAAGTGGCTACATTCAAAGAACATTTGCACATAACGTGGTTGGCCACACAGCCAGCAGGCTACCACCATCAGATGCGAAACCACTCAGGGAATGCCAGCAGAAGCCGTTTCTTCGCCTTTGGAGCTCCTGTACGTCTTGCGAGGTAAATACAGCAACCCATCACACCAGTTGTTGAGAGAAACCTCAGACTTAAGTTGCTCAAAACTCGGTGCTTTGTGTCACTCTAGCAACTGACGACGAGACTGTCTCTTCCTGCAGTATGCTGTACAGCCCCAGACTTCCCTTTGCTGCCCTTCTCCAAGCACAATCCCAGTCGCCGTCCGCATCCACCACTTCAGTGCTCCACACCCAGCATTGACTGCTGACGAAGATCTGCGGGCATCTAACTTCAACAAGTTGTTGGCTTCTGGGAGATGTTGCCCGCTGCGCTTGCAGTAGCTGACTCCCCGCCGCCACTCGCAACTGTCCCCAGCTTTGCCTCAGTGATTCCTGCACACACCATGTGCCCTGTCCGTCCACCCTCTCGTGCTGCACATGACTTGAAAAGAATTTCAGGAGGCGGGGAAATCGACCATGTTGTAAAACGCAGCACAAGAGTGTGGACTTCAAGCATTTAAATTTTAGGTATTCGTAGCTAATTTAGAAGTCGAACCAGAACATTAGCCAGTCATTTCGCCTGTGCTGTGTAGAGAATCTCATAGCCGTCGTCAGTCAGCAGCGTGAACTCTGGAGAAGCCAGGTTGCGGCAGCTGCTGGATAATGGTACTCTGCTGCTGACGCTCTCGTTGGCAGACCGGTACCTCCAAGACCATATCACCATTCCTGCTGTTTGGCAGAGTCCATCGTGGCTGGTGTGGGGTGACAGCAGGTCCACCGAGTTGTATCAGGTGCTGGACAATGACACTCTACTGGAAGACTGTCTCGCACTGTTCAGTAGTGGGACTCGTAGCTAGCTATGCCACCGAGATGGCCACCGTGCAGTAGCTGCGCCGCACCGGGCAGCCGTGCTGTCCGGTCGTCTTGCCACGGTTCGAGCGGCTCCCCCGTCGGAGGTTCGAGTCCTCCATCGGTCGCGCGCGTGCGCACGTGCGCGTGCGTGCGTGCGCGTGCGTGCCTGTGTTGTCCTTAGCGTAAGTTATTTTAATTTAGATTAAGCAGTGTGTAAGCCTAGGGACCCATGACCTCAGCAGTTTGGTCCCATGAGACCTTACCACAAATTTACAAAAATTGCAGTAGCTGCATATGGCCAGGCGTCGGCAGCCCTGCACAATGGCGCTAGTGCTGCTGCTGATGATGGTGCTGTTGGCGCATTTCTTTCATTCTAATACCATCTTTAACTTAGTATCTACCTACCTGCCTGCTGTTTTGCAGAGGATCTTGTGGTGATGCCTCCAACGTGGCCAGTCAGCGGTAGCTGTTAGACAGTGGCACGCTGCTGCTGGCGGCCTTCTCGGCAGAGCAGTACCGGCCATGCTGTCTCACTAACAACCACTATGCCTGTGTCTTGCAGAGGATCTCGTGGCTGGTGTCTGACGGCAGCGAGGCTCTGGACGTGCCCGGGCTGCGGCAGCTGCTGGACAACGGCACGCTGCTGCTGGCACCCTTCTCGGCAGACCAGTACCGGCCAGAGGTGCACAGCGCCGCCTACCGCTGCGCCGCCCACAACTCGGTGGGCACCATCGTCAGCCGACGAGTGCAGGTCAGGGCTGGTGAGTAGACAGTCTAACGCTTCTTCTAGTGAGAGGATTCCTAACTATAACACACAGAGCGAAGCTAACTCTGTAATACCAGCGGTTACTATGAACCACCAGACCAACCCTGACCGTTGTTCCTCACGAAACGTTTACAGACATGCAATCACCGTGAAATGTAGCTTTGGGAGTATTAGACGGATGTACATGGTTACTGGTCTACGTTCTATGGGCCAGAGCGCACAGTGGTCGTTCAACTCTGAATAACGCGTGAGAGATCTAGTGTACCATCTATCTCATTGTGCCCATAACATCAGAAGGATGTTCTTCTCCAAGGTTTTCATGCACACTTTTCGCTTTACCTGACGCCATCAATCGAAAAATTATTGAACATCCCTGACCAAAAACATCTCTAAGTTTCTTCTGAAAATACGTAAGATGCAATGCGGTGAAGCTCGTTGTAATTTGCTTTATAAGCGACATCATCAGACTTTTTGCCACAACAAGTGGACGTACTGCGAAATACATTGTATCAAAATATACGAAACCCTCAGAATCATCGCTATGCACCTTACAGGGCTGAATATCAACTGGAAGGGGCCATCAGTAACATAATGCTTGTATAAAAAATACAACGACAAAAAGAATAATTCGCATACTTTTATTCAGTAGAGATCAAAAGAAATCAATTCACGTTATTGATTTATGTCAACTTAGCTCGTTAAATGATGTGGCGATATAATTAATATTTCCTGGATAAATATTTGCATATCTGTGCGTAAGTGCGAGACTGTGATTTTGAATGTACATGTGTATTATATGAGGGAAAACTGCAAATCAGAGATAACACGAAGTGCTTTCCTACACAATTGGGATGAATTTCCCATAATATTAGAAAGAGAGCTGACGACCAGAAGACGTGGAGAGAGGGTTTTTGGTAAAAAAAAAATGGCGGATCGCACGTCCGAGATGCTAAAGTATAACTCTGCAAGTGATGCTCAGTACGACTTCGGTATTTATTCCACATAGGAAAAGTCTTCAACCAAAGTTCTTCAAGCAGATTTGCGTAAATCAACTGTCACGCAGCATTCCATTCAGAAGAGCAGCGCACACTTTCTGCTGATCGGTTGGAATAGTTTCACATTAACGTAGTCGGGGCGAAAAGATGCTAAACAGGTCGCAAAACTGTGTGCAAATAAGAGATGTGATTAGACTAGCAAACGGGAAAGTCACTGACGATTTTAAGTCTTTAATATTCCTTCATATTCTGACAGATAAGATGCGTATCTTAGCATATAGTGTGTCTCTGTTTGAATATAACCTGAACGTCGACCTCCGGGACACGTTACTATGTCTTCTGAACATAGAAGCGCTACTCAGATACAACAAAGCGGTTCGTCGTATCCGTAAGTATGAATAATAACAATCATAATAAAAACAAAAATGTACTAAACTAAGCACTACAGTCAAAACGACAATTAATTCAAAAGAGATGTGCATTCCCTCATTAAACGGTAAACTAGTATTAGCAGAGTGACAGAATGCAATTTTGTTTGTCAAACGACACATCCAGTCCGCGCCTAATTGTTGTACTTACTTCAGCGTATTCAGTAAACAATACTTTACAGGACAGTATTTTAATCGATTCCAACTTGAGCTGTATCGTCAATATTGGGTGTTCAAACACATATCACAAATATGAGAAGCAATATGGAAAAAATATAAACTACCCTTCTGCTGCTATAACAGTAACAGACGAAGAAAGAAAACGTGTCAAATGTCAACTGGAAGACACAAATTTTGACTCGCAATCAAATTGGCTATTTACACTCACAGCTATATTTCTATTCCACAAGCCACTTTATGGTGTGTGGCACTCCCCCCTTTTCCGTTGTAATCCCGAATTGCCCACGGGAAGAACCAATGTTGGTTAACTCCGAGTGAGTATCAATCTCTTTAATTGTACGTCTATGTCCTTTTCACGATATACGCGTTGGCGGAAGGAATATACTTGATTATTAACGTACACATTTGAAATCTGAACAGTAAAGCAGACAGTAATGCCCAACGTCTACCTTGTGGCGTCTGCAATTACGTGAGCGTCTTCTTCACGCCCAGTATTAGAGTAGGAGATTAACAGATCATTGGAAGACTTGCGATCAAATAAGGCTGAAGAGATAATAATTTCCCTTCGGAATTTCTAAAACGCTAGGGGAAGTCGCAATCAAACGACTGTGTAGAATCTATGAGATTAGAGATATACCATCAAAGTTTCAGCAAAACATTTTCCCCCGTACAAGGATGTTGAAAATTGGTTGTTCTGTTGGGTGTGCCCCGGTACGTTCGTTCCCGGCCGGGTGAACTGCCTAGTTCCCGGCAGGCCTCCGCGGTAGGCCCGACCAGACATCGGCCGCCGCGGCCGTCGGCCCACTACGAGGCCCCAGAGAAATGTAGCCACTGTGCCGCAGCGCCACGGGCTGCAGGCTTCTGTTAAAAGCCTCGAGCCGCGGCCGCCCCTCGATATAAATATTTAGCGCCGAGCTGATGGCGTGCGTGCATTTGTAAGTAGCGCCCCTCAGGGGAGAGGCCGGGCCAAAACACGCTCGCATATTTTCGCTCAAATTTTGCGTCCCACGTGGCGATCATCGTTTCCTGCGTTTCGTACGGCAGAAATTGGCATTTTTTTCACACGACAGATCCTTTTATTAAAATACCTGTTTGTTTATGACTCTTGTGTTTAGTGTCCTTTTGCTTTGTGTTGGAACTATTTCCTATGTCGTATCCGTTGTACTTTGAATCACACAAAAAAGTTGAAGAAGCTATTCTTTCGAAAAAAGTTCCTTTTCCGATCTGCGCAGTACTTTTTCATTCTGTCCTTTTGATTTTTTCTTTTTTTTTTCGTCTTGCTGAAGTATCTTCCCGGTTTCCTCACTTTTCTCGAGAACCCTTCAACTTTCGTATTTCGGTTCCCATTTTTTCTCGTTCTATTCAACTCTACTAATACTTTTTAAGCAACTTGGATCCCCTGATTTCTGTTCTCTTTGCTACAAAAATATTGGAAAATTCATTTGTTTGACCTAGTGTCCTACATTCTATATCTATAAGATTACTCTGTAATTCACAGCGCAGTGGTTAGCACACTGGACTCGCATTGGGGAGGACGACGGTTCAAACCCGTCTCCAGCCATCCTGATTTAGGCTTTCCGTGATTTCCCTAAATCGAAAAAAAAAAAATTGTTCAAATAGCTCTGAGCACTATGGGACTTAACATCTATCGTCATCAGTCCCCTATAACTTAGAACTACTTAAACCTAAGTAACCTAAGGACATAACACGAAACCCAGTCACCACGAGGCAGAGAAAATCCCTAACCCCTCCGGGAATCGAACCTGGGAACCCGGGCTTGGGAGGCGAGAACGCTACCGCACGACCACGAGCTGCGGACTCCCAAAATCGTTTCAGGCCAATGCCGGGATGATTCCTTTGAAAGGGCACGGGCGATTTCCTTCCCAATCCTTCCCTAATCCGACCTTGTGCTCCGTCTCTAATGACCTCGTTGTCGACGGGACGTTAAACACTAGTTTTCTCCTACTCCTCCTCTGTAATTCACAATTAAGAACCTGGCAGATGGTTCATCGGACCACCCTCAAGCTGTGTCTCTACCGTACCACTCTGGAACGGCTCGCAGGAAAAACCAGCATTTAAATCTTTCTGTGCGAGCTCTGATTTCTCTTATTTTATCGTGGTGATCGCTTCTCCCTACGTAGGTGGGCGCGTAGAAAATATTTTCGTAATCGTTGCAGAATGTTGCTGATTGAACTTCCACGAGAAAATCGTGCCGCAACGAAAAATGCCTTTGTTTTAATGGTTACCACCCTTCGTTCACCGTATCGTGTTCCGCGGTACTCTCTCCCGCATATCGCGATAATACAAAACGAGCTGTCCTTCTTTGAACTTTTTCGATGTTCTCTGTCACTCTTATCTGACGCATGTCCAAAGTAACTGACACGCCTTCTCGGAATTGTGTAAGAGAATTTGGGAAATTCTCAGTTCATTGCTACTTCCTCACTTACAGTTGCCATTTTCTTTCCCTAATTCTTTGCAGAATTTTCCTCTCTTTTTCTACACTTTTCTCTATTTCTCCTACTTTACGCGTGAGAATGCATTCTGCAGCGTGGAGCGCTTGTGATTTTATAGTGTCTAATTTTCACATTAATGGAGACTGATTTGGTACTGTCGTTGACCTCGGCAAGTTGATACGCCATTTATATCTTCTGGAATATTTGAGCAGTCCAGTGATAGAATTTTCCGAGGTATTTAAATTTTGCAATTTTGTTGATTGCTCCAAAATCCTGCTTTCGACTGTTTGGGGGCAGTTACGATACTCTACATGCAGTCTGTTTAAAGTGTCGCGATTTGTAGGCGTTCGTTCTTCGATATTCTCCGAGGAAATTCATTTGGGAGGTAGCTCATTCCGTATCGTTGGTGAGGACTGCAGGTTCATGTGCAAAGGCGAGGCACGTGACTTTGATACCTTTGAGTTTCGTACATAGTTGATTCCTTCTTGTTTCGTGGATAATGAGATGAATGCGGATCCCTCATCGAGATATTACTCCTGCCCCTTCTTTTTCAACCATGCTTGGGAGTTTCTCTTGGAGCAGTAACACGTTGTCTTGTCCTCAGATTACTGTGCGCAGCTCTTTTTATTGGAAACATACGTTTGCGTCTGTTATGACTGGTTTCCTTTTGTTCTGTTTTGTTGTTGAACTATTTTTATTTTTTTTATTTTTAGCATATCATCCAAATGATATTTGCTTAGCCATATATTAAGTAAAACAAGTGCGAGTAAAAAATAATGGAATAATTTACAGGGTGAAGTTATTTCGCCGGATTTAATATCGACGAACAGGTACAAGGGTCGTATAAAAGTGATAAAATTCGGATTTAGTAGGGGATATTAGTAGGGGAGACTGTTCTGCCATTAAAGACACTTCAGACTTTTGCGTCTAGCCAGCCCTGTAATAGAAATTTAATGCATTTTCTTATTCCAGTGTGAAACGATGGCATTCACTTACTATATTCGCTGCAGACTTATTCTAAAATTACAAAAGTTTCTTCGGAAAATTGAGGTTTTTCCAAATGTGGAAACATGATCCTAGGTACAATGTACTCATGTACCGAAGAACAAATAATGAATGAAGTTTAAGAGCGCTGCAATTGAGAAAATTTTGTCAGTAGCGTATTTCATAGTCTGTTACACAATTACTGTATTACATACCAATAATTCCTAAAGGAAATCAAATTAAACAGAAGTATTACCATAAATCAGTTAAAAAAAAGCTATTGGATACTAACACATTTCCGTTTTTAAGACTGGTAAAACTGATAAGACATTTACGATCTTCAGTTATGTGCAATTATCACACATTCCATGGTGAAAGATCTTCTGTTTCAAGTTTCAAGAGGGTGTACCACTGAAGAGGTATGGCTAAACCGTCCACACGTTTTAAAAATATACAAAATTTTGCTAGCCATAAAATTCTGTAACTGAAGGCTGGCTGGCTCTGAGCACTATGGGACTTAACAGCTGTGGTCATCAGTCCCCTAGAACTTAGAACTATTTAAACCTAACTAACTTAAGGACATCACACACACCCATGCCCGAGGCAAGATTCGAACCTGCGACCGTAGCAGTCGCGCGGTTCCGGACTGCGCGCCTAGAACCGCGAGACCACCACGGCGGGCTTCCGTAACTGAAAAATTAAGAATATATTTGAAATAGCTTTGATTTATTATACAGCATTTACTTACGCACAACGCCAGATATTGACTGATGCTGCAGAAAACACAACCTCATAGCTAGCAACAACAAAAACAGTAGAGCATGGTGCAAATTGCTTATGGTGGTGTCTAGTGCGAATTCCTTTATGTTATTCAAAAATCAGTCACCAGACTGACCAAAACAGGTCATGTGTTCGTAGTGGACTATTCACTGCAGAATAAAATATACATTCAATCTTCAAATGTACTGGTTTACGCCAGGACACTGTCTTTTGAACCTGTTACAAAAATATTATTAAACTGCCAATTTTTTTACCAGTTAAAAACTTGGGATACTTTAATACGTAGTTGAATGTATCATACTTTCTAAGAGGTACGCCGGCCGAAGTGGCCATGCGGTTAAAGGCGCTGCAGTCTGGAACCGCAAGACCGCTACGGTCGCAGGTTCGAATCCTGCCTCGGGCATGGATGTTTGTGATGTCCTTTAGTTAGTTAGGTTTAACTAGTTCTAAGTTCTAGGGGACTAATGACCTCAACAGTTGGGTCCCATAGTGCTCAGAGCCATTTGAACCATTTTTTCTAAAAGGTACAGGTGTACTTTTTGCATCTTTACTCACTACCACGAAAATTATTGTGCCGTGCAACGCCTGACCCTGAGAGAAAACACTTCAGACCCCCTATAACCCGGCGTAGGCCAGCAACTCGACGTGGCGTGGACTCAACAAGTCGCTGCAAGTCCTCTGCAGAAACATTGAGCCATGCTGCCTTCGCAGCCGTCCATAACTGTGAAAGTGTTGGCGCTGCAGGATTTTGTGCAAGAAACTGCCTCCCGATTATATCCCATAAATGTTCGACGGGATTCACGTCGGGCGATCCGGCTAGCTAAATCATTTGCTCGAACTGTCCACAATGTACTTCAAACCAATGGCGACCAAATGCGAACAACTGTGGCGCAGAGACACGCCGCATTGTCATCCATAAAAATTCAGTCGTTATTTGGGAACATGAAGTCCATGAATGGCTGGAAATGGTTTCCAGGTAGCCGAACATAACAATCTCCAGTCAGCGATCCGGTCAGTTGGATTAGTGGAGCTAGTCCATTCGAAGTAAACACAGCCTACACCATTCTGGAGCCAACACAGGTCTGCACAGTGACCTGTTCACAATTTGCGTCCATTTCTTTGTGGGGTCTGCGCCATAGTCGAACCCTACCGTCAACTCCTAACAACTGAAATCAGGATTCACCTGACCATGGTTTTCCAGTCATCTAGGGTCCAACCAGTATGGTCACAAGCCCAAGAGATGCGCTGAGACTATGTCGAGCTGTTTGCAAATGCGCTGTTGATCCTCTGCCGATAAGCCAATTAGAGATGTTGCCTCACTATCCTAGCTGATGCGTTCATCGTACGTCCCACATTGATTTCTGCGGTTATTTCATGCAGTGTTGCTTGTGTGTCAACACTGGTAACTGTTCGCAAATGCAGCTGCTCTCGATCGAGCGAAGGCCGTCGTCTACTGTATTGTCCGTGGTGAAAGGTAATGCCTGAAATTTGGCACATTCTTGACACTGTGGATCTCGGAATATTAATTTCCTAACTATGTCCGAAATGAAATGTCCCATGTGTGTAGTAGCTCCATCTACCACTCTGGGTTCAACTCCCGTCGTGCGGTTGTAATAACGTCGGAAACAGTTTCGCGCAAGTCACTTGAGTGCAAATGACAGCTGCAGCTGCAGCTGTCGGCGCCTACTGACTGAAGATACTGGCATTCCACTCTTCGCCTAACTACAACAAAACATGTCAATAGATGTCACTAGAACGTCAAAGGAAACTCTGATTCTGCCCCACGTGAGCCAGTTACGTCGTATGTTCCAGATTTCTGGAGAACAACAAAAGGAACTGTTTCAAAACCGGCGCTAAAAACGGTGACAGTTCTGCACTACCATTTCAAAATTCTATTGTGATCTTAAAATTGACAGTCTCATGAATAAATCCATATTTTTGCATCTAATTCAATCATACATTCCATTGTCGTGCACAAATGACATGATACTCAACAGATGTCGATCAGTTAGACATTATGTTAGTCAAACCTTTACAGACAGGTGATTCATAATATCAAGTGTCGCAAACAATCCCAACACCTTCTCACCATAGTTGTGGTCATTTTCTTAGATACGCCATTACCAATGCTGGAAAAATAAGCTTGTGCTATGCACGTGTTCATCAAGTACAAACTGCGATTGAAATGTGTTAGTGCACCTGATACTCAATCTAAAACGCAATGCATTTTTGAATACTTGGGATCTGAAGTGATGCATTGGCTATCAGTAATTACATTGTAACTCAGTGTAATGGAGACACTCAAGAAGCGACGTTGCATTCTTCTCAGTAGGATCTTAAATATCCATATAAGTATATAGTTCTGGCAATACCGGCCATGACCACCTTCTTCTGTGCGGATGCACACATATTCCCCGAACTCTTACGGGACTTTGTGAGAATGTCTTCTACGAGGAATGAATGTGTTGGGGTGGGACACTACGAATGTAGTGTGTGGACATACAAGGTGAGAATGTGAGTCTCGCAGGAAGTGTGCGCGAGATAGTCCCTGCAGTCGCACTATCCTCTGTGCCCTCGGTGGCTCATATGGGTACAGTTGGCCTTTGGCTGTGCTGCGGTGAGGACGCGCTGTTTGTGTTCCTGCCGCGGAGCGAGCGCTCGTGTTGTTTACATCGTACTCGGCCGTTTCGCGCGTGCCGTACTCAGCATATAGATCACTATGGCGCACCAATACAGAAAATCGGCGCTCAAATTTACGTTCCGCAACGAATTTGCACGGCCCAAAGCACTCGAAGTCGAAGGATTTCTACGAGAAGAAGTTAAAATCCCGGCGACCGACCTTCTCAGCGTTCACTTGTCCATTGTGAGCAGTATCGTATGTGTCAAGATCATCAACGACGCAACATGTGAACGGATCCTTCGGGAAACGAAGCAGGGCATCCGTTTCTGCCTTGCTGATGACAATGTGGGGACTGTGCACGTCGATTATTCTGGCATGGGACTTCGCACGATCAGACTTTTCTAACTTCCTTTCGAACTACCGGCGGAGGACGTCGTGCGCCCCTACGGCACGGTGCATGATCATATTGCGGAAAAATGGACGCAATTCCAGACATATCCTGTGCTGAACGGAGTCCGCCAGGTCCGAATAGAACTTAAAAGACATGTACCTTCATATCTGAATATCGGTGGCTGCCGTGCCATCCTCATCTACGATGGGCAGCCGAAGACCTGCTCTGGTTGTGGGAAGGAGGGACACCTCATATCCGACTGGATCCAACGTCGAATCACTCAACTGCCGCCGGCTGACGCGGACTCGCCATCGCAGCCGACGCTGCTTCCCGTGACTTACGTTTCAGCCCTCACGACAGCTACCACTTCACCACGACCGCCGACATCCACTGTTGGGTCGCGGCTCCATCCTCCAACACAGGCCGATGACGACACACCCGTTCCACAAGCTACGGATTCAACTCCGATGCCGCCGCCCCCGTCGACGGATAACAATATACATGACGATAACATGGCCATAGACTCGCTTATTGTGCCTACGGCTGCCTTTGTGCCAGAACATCGTGAATCTTTGGCATCGTCTGACACAGAAGGACACACCAGGAAGCAACGCTCTCCGAAGCGACGGAAGCGGAGGCGTGGAGCAACTTCCGAACGGGATGCGACACAGCCTGCAGAGGACGACGACTCCACCTTCAATGACGACGCTACCACAGATGCAGCCGCCATTTTCTGCAGTGTGGCACCACCGAACGGAACTGAGGACACACCACACATATCTGTAGTGGCAAAATCGGATGCCGATATGCAGGACAGATGCTGCCCACCACCTTCTGGAGTGCAAGCACCCATGCCGTGTCCTGAGGAAGCTAGGGAAGCCGATCTTGCTTTGAGTTCCCCAACGCGGGGACCACGACGACGACGACACCATGCAAGTTACGCCAACAGGGCCCACGCCATTGGCGCCGGCTCTCTAGAAAGGACTGCAGGTGAGGTTTGGGGGGATGCGGGGGTGTCAACACAGTCAGAAGCGTCATAGGTAATTCCAGTCTTAATGGATAACTTAACACCTGCGGTTCGGCAACAAGCTTATCGTATCGCCACGCTTAACCTCAATACGATACGAACGGCAGTGAAGATCCAGTTGCTGTGTGAGATGCTTCGTTCTTCGGATGTTGACATTGCCCTGTTGCAAGAAGTGTATATAGCGGCCCTCTTCGTTTTCTACGGTTATGTGACATATGTGTCACCGGCGGACCGAAATGGCAGCGGTACGGCAATACTAGTGCGCGACGGAATTGCCATCGACGAAGTGACTTACCTTCCGTCAGGAAGGGGGCTGGCGATCACAGCACTGGGCACGCGCATCATTAACATTTACGCTCCAAAAGGAACTGACCAACGCCGCGAACGATCGCTGTTCTACTCGGAGAATATCGCCCCCCTCTTTCTCAGCCGCTTCGATCAATTTATCTTCGGCGGCGACTCTAACTGTGTGCTCCACCCCAAAGACCAAGTCCCACATTTCTCGACTTGTCAAGAACTTCGGCTCCTGGTTCGAGATATGCTTCTCACCGACACGTGGGAGACAGTGCACGGTGACCGTTCCGGGCCGACATACCTTTCTAGTCACTCAGCCAGTCGCCTAGACCGCATTTACGCCTCACGAGCTCTACCGCCGGGAGTATTGGACGCCGAACGTTGGCCGCTTGCCTTCTCCCATCATAGTAGTGCTTTCATATGCACACTCACTCTACAGCAGCAGTGGATATGGCGCAGCCGAGGACCCTGGAAGCTGAATGTGGCACATCTTCAAGCCCCGGAATGCCGTCAGATTATCGCCAACACATGGCTGGATTGCGGTCGTCGTCTTCCCCGATACCCTTCGACTCTAGCATGGTGGGTGGAATGTGCAAAACCAGCGTTTCAGCGTGTGCTCACACAATTCGGAAAAGATATCGCAGTGTGGCATCGCCACACATTGTTTGTTACACGATGCTCCGCGAACTCGCCAGCCAACCACCGTCTCCAAACCGACAAATGGAAAAAATTTTAAAAGTAAAATATTGTCTCTTACGAGGAAACGTTTGGAGGGGGTCATCGTACTATCGCGACGTCACGACCGAGAGGAAGGAGAAAACCCGTCTATGCATCACATCGTGCTCGACAGCCGCCGACGCCGACAGCAGCTGATCACAGACCTCGTATTGCCAGGTGGTAGGGTCGTAATGACTCAGGCGGCGGTTACAGATCACTATCGCCGGTTTTACGACGAGGTGAATACAGAGGACGAGGAAGCGGACAATCACGAGATACTGCAGCACCTGTCGCACACCCTCGACAATGCAGCAGCGGCGACGCTTTAGCTGGACGACATCGAGGACGCGCTTAACAAGGGAGCAATCAACAAGTCGCCCGGGCCAGACAGACTGCCGCTCGAGTTTCATCGGACTTTCCGCGATCTAATGATGCCCCGATTGATCATCATGTACCAAGAATTGATGACCCCCGGTTCCCATGTGCCACCTGGATTCGTGGAAGGTCTCCTTATACCGATACACAAGCCTTCCAGAGGTCGGACGGTCGAGGACTAAAGGCCAATTACAATGCTCAACTCGGACTATAAAATCTTCGCCCGACTACTCGCCTCGCCAGCCGCATAAAGAAGGTTCTTCCCCTACTCCTCTCTATGGAGTAAACGACACAGGGCGGAGTGACCAACATGCAAACGGCAACCAGCGAATGCAGGGATTTAATAGCCGTCGCCACATCCTGTCGCCTTCGAGCTGCTCTGATCTCCATTGATTTCGACCACGCCTTCGACAGAGTTCACCACAAGTTCCTTCTGTCCGTTATGGCTCGCATGAGCTTCCCGCCTGACATTCTCGACATCTTTCAGCGCCTTTTCCGTGGGGCTGCATCCCGTGTACTGGTGAATGGACGGATTGCGGGTCCCTTTCCGATCCGACGGTCAGTTCGCCAAGGATGCCCACTCTCCATGATCCTTTACGCGATCGCACTCGAACCACATGTCGGAGGGTTGAAAAACAGACTCTCGGGCATGTCACTGAGGGATCACACCTTTCACTGCAGGATATATGCTGATGACCTTCTATTACTTGTCTGATCTGGTGACGAGGTACGATCGGTGATACAATGGATCAATTGCTATGGATTGGCAGCGGGCAGCCTCATGAATGTGGCCAAGTCGACAGGGATGCCCATTGGGGGAGGTCTACAGGAGGACGCTTTAGCCCCACTCCCACTAGTCAACAAGATCCGGTTCTTGGGCATGACATTTACACAGGATGTGCGCCGCACGGCTGCCATGAACTATGCACGATTGCTACAGGCAATACGCACAGAAGTTCGCCGGAACCTACTTCGACGGATGGACCTCCTACAGCGTGTGGAATACCTCAACCTTCACGTGGCGACTAAGATGATCCACATGGCCCAGGTGTTAGCGATATCGACAGCGATGGCACACAGACTGCAAGCAGCGTTTGGATATTACCTTACCGCCGGACACCTATTCAAAGTCCGCTACGAAACACTCACCCTCCCACCGCGTGATGGCGGACTGGGACTTATAAATGTACGAGCAAGAGCTACAGCGCTATACTTGTGCACAATGATGAAATTGTGGACCCACAAAGATGCTTCCCTTACGGGACGTCTGTTAGAGGAATTGCTGCGTCTCTTCCGCCACCTGTCACGGTTGCGCTCATTACACCCTCACTCTCGCACCTCTCGGCATTTATTCTTGAGTACAGTTACGTGCACCCAGACCGTCCCAACACTCGCACTCCCAAGGTGAGAGACGTTTACAGGCTGCTGCTAAGGTCCATTCCTCGCAATGTGATCGAGAGGAAGAGCCCTACGACCCTATGGCCTGCAGTGTGGAGAGCGGTCCAGGAGCCGTTCCTCCCGACGCCGGTACGAGCCGCGTGGTACCAGGTGGTGGACGGGAAGGTTGTAACACGACAAAGGATGACGGATTCCCCCTTTGCCCACGTGCCACCTCGTCGATACTGACGAACACCGTTTAACATGTGGATCGGCGCTAGAGGTATGGCTGCTAGTGCAGAAGATCCTCGCCTGCTACCTGCGTATCGCGCCTCGCACAATTGAGCCACGGCTCCTCCTTTGTCCAGAGGATGCTTATTTCCTGCCTGCGAAGACTCACGCTCTCACATGGTTTAAAGGCATGTCCATATACTACCTCTTTCGAGATGATGAGAAGATGGTGCTTGATTACTGGCAATTTCTCCAGGACAGTCATAGCACACTTGAGTGTACACCCCGATACCGACACCTATTTGCGAACTATTTGCGCAGTGTCTCCGATAACCCCCCTCACAGTTAGGAAGTACCGGGCAGAGGATGACCGCCGTCGTGGAGCTCCACACGCTGCGAAATGTTTTATCAATTTGGAACATGGAATCTGAACGCAGATGGGCCATGCACATGGAATGGCGTGCGAGATTTGGTTACATTTTTCTTTCTTTATTATCTATCATCGTACTATTAGTTTCAAATTCTATTTCATAGTTTAGAACGAACTCTTGTTCTGTTGTTGCTACGGATGTACATTCTAATTTTGTTTGTCGTAACTGAAAGACGCCTTTTCCCATGTAAAAAAAGTTGGCAGAGAGAATAATTTACAAATAAAAAAAATGATTGTTGCCAGTGTTTTCCGTGCATCAGTGTCCCTCCGTTTGTGTTCAGTGTCTTCGTCAGTGTTGTCTACTACATTCGTGTCTCCACCTGGACGTCTTCATCTGTTTTCAACTGGTGCTACGCTTCATTACAGTGTCTTCCGTCGAACGACTTGTGATTCCTTGTGCAGTATTCATCTTATGTTTACCGTGTTTTTTTATGTTTTCTATGCCTTCCGTGTATTTATGATGTGTTTTTTTGGCCGTGTCTCCACCTGGACGTCTTCATCTGTTTTCAACTGGTGCTACGCTTCATTACAGTGTCTTCCGTCGAACGACTTGTGATTCCTTGTGCAGTGTTCATCTTATGTTTACCGTGTTTTTTATGTTTTCTATGCCTTCCGTGTATTTATGTTGTATTTTTGGCCGAAGATCGGCGTATTTAGGCCGCTGCCGGCCCGCCTTAGCTGAGGCATGAAATCACAATAAAGGAAAAAAAAATTGACGCAAGTGGGAGAGGCTAAGGAAAGACTGTTCATGCAGACAAAGCTTTTCTTGCACTGACCTTAGCACCGTGTAAAGAGAAGAAAATGGAAACAAGATACTGTTCGATGGATGGGTGAAACTGATAGATAAATATGGTGACATCCATTAATTACGTGAGGGTTTCTTTTAAAATTTGGACCCCTCCCCCTGTAGCCATTGGCGAGATTTGGTGAGATACGGTGGGACCCCTCTCCCCTCCCACTCACGTGAGGTTTACTCCGCATTCGGGGAAAAGTTCACAAAAATGATTTAAACATTGGTTAAAAACTTTAACACAACAATGTTTCATCAATAAAGTATATTAAATAGTGTTTTCAATGCGGGATTAAAAACGCTTCTTTTTAAACATACCAACCCTAAATAGCATTCTGATGGACAGACAGAGATACAGGGACAAAAACGCTTCTCGGAAGAAGTACGAACCGTTTTGACGGAGCCCTGTAATACTGACCTTTTTATTGGTATATTACAAACATCAAATGTCATTGAACCTTCACTTACTTTGCAGATAAAAGACAACATTGTTTGTACAATCCTTTGAACCGTATGATTACGCAGTTTTTCAGTCTCTTGATTTATATGATCACTAAGATAATTCTCGTCGGTGAACTTCTGCTTAACTTCTTTCACAGACGGTTAACTTCTTGCGCGCTTCTGTGTTTCGATTTGTCGATATGCAACTTAAGATACGCACTGTAAACGCTTTGATACAAAGTCATTTTGAACACATTAATATCGGCTTTATATGAGTTGCAGAATATAATGAAAAAAAATAAAAAATAAAAATATGGATGGAGCGTCTGCCATGCAAACAGGAGATCCCGGGTTCGAGTCCCGTTGAGGGCACACATTTTCACCTGTCCCCGTTGATATATGTCAATAACCGTCAGCAGTTGAAGGTATTAATATAAATCTAATTTCATTAAATATCGAGTTTTCAGGAAGACCATATGCACTTCTGGGTAATACATGTGGTTTCACTGGATAGAGAGTAAATCCTTGTCATTTTATAAATAATGGCAAAATTTTATGAATATGGCAGAGATATACACCTCAAGAAGCTTTGGACAGTGACGAAAGGTCAGCATTGCATAAAGTACTGAATGAATTTGGTACCTTCGACAGGCTAAGAAGGTTAGTTGTGATAACAATGAAGGAAACAAAGCTGAAAGTAAAGATGAACAAAGAAATGACCAATGGCTTTAAGTTTACAGATAGAGCGAAACAAGGTGATCGTCTGTCTGCAGTCCTAATTATCAGAGCACTACTGCAAATGGTCTGATTGAGCACAATTGACAACAAACGTACAACAATTATGAAAAACAGTCAGGTATATGAATTGCCGATGATACTAGAATTGTGGTTCAGATGGCTCTGAGCACTATGGGACATCTGAGGTCATCAGTCCCCTAGAACATAGAACTACTTAAACCTAACTAACCTAAGGACGTCACACACATCCATGCCCGAGGCAGGATTCGAACCTGCGACCGTAGCAGTCGCTTGGTTCCGGAGTGAAGCGCCTAGAACAGCTCGGCCATCGCGGCTGGATGGAATTGTGGAAAGAGACGCAAACACATATTAAGAAATGTACGAAATAATGAACGTATAAAAACAAAAAAACAAAAATTGTACGTCCTGTAAAGGAAAAAAAGGCAAAATAGATGGCCATGTGATACTCTAATGCTACAAGCACACCATATGACGCCTCATAGTTCACCTGCCAGTGTTGCGTTTATCGCTGTGTAATAATACTTTGCCACAAAGTTTCGTATCAGAACACACTCCGCATCAGAGTGAAAATTTAATTCTCGAACACTTAACCCGATTTAACAGGTCATGTTTGAAAAGTACACGAATCATTTAAACGTCAATGGAAAAACTTCAAGAAGCTGACCTTACGGAAGACAAGTTTCGGCGAAATGCAGCACAAAAATAAAAAAAAATAAAGAAAAAAAACAACGAAGGATTAATTTAGAAATTTAATTAATGATCAGGCAGAAGAAATGGAAAGTTTGTCGGTGACATTACAATTGCCAGAGATGGCAAAGCACTTGAAAGAGAAGCTGGACAGATTGGACAGTGTTCTGAAAAGCAGTCATGAGATGAACATCCAAGAAAATAAAACAATCGTAAGGGAAGGTAAATGAATTAAATCAGGCGAAACTGAAGGATTTAGATCAGGAAATGACACACCAAAAGTAGTAGATTATTTGTTATTGGAGTAGCAAAATAACTATGGTGATCGAAGTTAACGTACGAGAGTCGTTTTAGAAATAGTGCCTCAAATTTTTTTATACAGTTTCAAAAGGAATATACGTATTACAAATTATCATTTTGTCCATACTATCGATCGCTGCACCTCGGCTCGGCTAATGGAGAAACGAATACATATTCTAGTTCAAATTAATAGCTGCTGGATGTCGATTGTCTTTTGCTTTGCTTTGTAACCGCCGTATGTTTAAAATGGCTTCTCTGCAGCAGAAATCATTTTGTGTTCTCGAGTTTGTGAAGTGCAATTCCGTGATTACAGTGCAAAGACGTTTGAGGTTGAGGTAGCAAATTGATTCTCCGAAAGGGTGGAACATTCGCAGATGGTATCGATAGTTTCTAGATACCGGATGTGTATGTATAGGGAAGAGTCCTAGCCGCCCTCGTGTTCCCGAAGAAAATGTTGCAGTAATTGAAACTGCTTTCCAACGTAGTCCTTCAAAATCAACTCGTCGTGCCAGTCGGGAGTTACAACTGCCTATAACAACAGTTCGGCGTGTTTTGAGACGTCAGTTGGTTATGAAGCCGTACAATTTACAGCTGTTACAAGCTCTGCGTCCTAATGACAAACGCAAACGTGTCGCATTTGTAACCAGATTCTTGATGCTATAGACAATGATAAAACTTTCGCATAACGCATCGTGTTCAGTGGTGAAGCGACTTTGTGCTATGGGTCAGGTAATCAAACACAGTGTTCGAATTTCGGGACTACAAAACCCACATGCAGCCATTGAACATGTACGAGATTCGCCCAAAGTCAATGTGTTTTGTGTGATATCCTGATTGTCTGTTTACGGCCCATTCTTCTTTGATGGAAACACGGTTAACGGTCAGCAGTATCTCGCTATGTTACAAATCTGGTTGTTTCCGAGGCTGCACGAAGACAACTTCATTTTTGAACAAGACAGGGCACCCCCTCACTGGAGTCGCCAAGTGCCTGAATATCTGAACGGAACTCTACTGAACCGTTGGATTGGTCGTCAAGGAGCTGGCGACTTAATATGCCTCAGCTGGGCTCCACGGTCACCGGATTTGACACCCTCTGACTTCTTCCTGTAGGGTTCCGTGAAAGACAACGTTTATGTTTCACCACTCCCACATAACCTGGAAGAGTTGAAGAACCGGATCCGTACTGCCATGACAACAGTGAAGGAGGACATGGTTGCCCGAGTATGGGAGGAATTTGAGTATCGATGTGATACTGTTCGTATCGCTGATGGAGGACATATTGAATATCTGTAATCTGTACCTGAGAGGTTCGTAAATATGTGTGTAAAGGTTCATATTTGTATATCTTAAAGTTTAATAAATATATGCATTCTAAATACGTATATTCTTTTTGAAACACATTGTACACTCGTTAATACAGTGCCGCCAAAGTAGAGTTACTAAACACGGCCTTCCGAAATGTCTTCACAAAAGAAGACGAAGTAAATATTTCATAATTCGAATCAAGAACAGCTGCAAATATGAGTAACATAGAAGTAAATGTCCTCGGAGTAGTGAAGGAACTTAAATCACATAACAAAATCAAGTTTTCTGGGCAAGACTGTATACCAATTAGGTTCCTTCCGGAGTATGCTGATGCAATAGATCCATACTTATCACATACATCTGTTCGCTGGACGAAAGATCCGTACCCAAAGACTGGGAAGTTTCACAGGTCACACCAATATTCAAGAAAGGTGTAAGACATCGCAGTTTCCTGACCTTCATTGCTTACATGTTCCGCCCTCACAATCACATTCCGCACATCAAGACGCTTCATTCGAACCCAAACTCGATAAGATAAAGCCAATGTTGTATGAATTCATGTAAACGATATGCAATTGACAAGTGAGCGCACCGTGGTGAAAATACCCGAGGCTGGCGTGGACACATACATTCCAGACACGACGGTGACAGAGGCTTTTAGTTCGGGAGAGGGGCCACACAATGGGACGCCAGGACCTTCAGAGGATGACCCAGCCCAAATCGGCAGGTGACCACCCGTAGCGGACAGCGTGGGTCTGAGTGGAAAGGGGGGACCGACCCCATGTTCAGCTTAAAAGCAAATTCCGCTACATTGTGTGGGAGCGGCCAGCCTACGCATTCTTTACACATAACACGTAGTTTCAGAGATTTTCACAGGGAGGCAGCAAACGCCAAACGCCGAAGCTACAAGTTTCTGGATTGGTCGCCTTAAACGAAACGTCACTCTCCTGTTTTAGAAGAGCAATGCTGATTGATAGACGATATTTCTGACCCCTTGAGCTGAAGGAATAATGGAAGAGACTGAAAGATATACCCCTTCACGTCTGGCGTGGAGAGGCGCCCATTCCGTTGTCGCTCTTGGAGCGAGAACACGTAACGAGAGCGTGCGCGCTCGTAAGTGGACTTGAATGAGCGAGGAACAAGTCTCTCCTCAGTACTTCACTGGGGGAGCACCTCTGTCGAAAGCGAATCAAAGGGCGACTCTATATTGAGCCCTTACGATTAAGCATCGTTCACTGTGTTGGCCAACACACTTATTGTGCGGTGTGAACGTACAGAGTTATAGTTAAACGCCTCCGAGCGAATTTTGAGTGGCATCGCGGTGGACTGGTTATCTGACTGGTGTACCACGCCAATAGTTAGACTAGGGGCGAATAGGAATCCTTGACTTCATCAAGGCATAGGGAGAGTTTGATTGGCGAAGGTCAATCCAGATAGAACGAGTGTTATCTTACTTGTCAGCAGCGGGCAGCGCAGACACCAGTCATCGCAGCTTACGGTATTGTGCGCTACAGCTATTGCGAACCCCATATTTCCTCCACAACAGTACACTTCACTGCATTTCACACGCGACAGCCTCGACCGTACCTAGCAACATTCTAAAGGATAATTATTCAAGTTGAGTAGGCGCGCCTCTCAGCCATAATGCCAAGGCAACAAGCATCTTAAACTTTGTATAGAAATTTCATTAGTGAATCCTATCCTTGAGAGGTAACTTCACATTCCGAAAAGAACCAGGGTATAACTTGTTCAATTCATAACTAAAAGAGCGATTGTGATTTCTCAGAATGTTTGCAAAATAAATAATAACTTTCGTTAGTTTCATGTTTTTCTTACACCAACTAGCACTACTCCAGTACCCAAGTATCCCACTAGTTACGTAAGAAATTTTGTGAATTTTTGTGTCATTTCCTTACAGCGGACGACTCTAGAAGATATTTATTGCTGAAAGTTTTTCAGGCATTTCTCTTTAGAACGTTAGGAGCGTCTGTCTGACTTCTGAAGTAGTGTGGGGGTGGAAATTGCATCTTGCAGGAGCCACAGGGTAAAGGGTACATCTCAGATTAATCCGTTGCGCAGAATAACAGATCAACGCCACACCTCAGATAGGTAGTAAGAGTAATCCACTAAATTACAGGCCCATGTCATTAACGTCCATATGCAGTAGGATTTTGGAAAATATATTGTGTTTGAACATTATGAATTACCTGAACAAAACGATCTATTGACACAGAGCCAACATGGGTTTAGAAAACATCATTCTTGTGAAACACAACTAGCAGTTTATCCGCATGGGATTTCAGATTTATTCCGTATTTCTGGATATCCGGAAAGCTTTTGACACTGTACCACACAAGCGGCTTGTAGTGAAAGTTCGTGCTTATGGAATATCGTTTGTCATGTGACTGGATTTGTGATTTCGTGTCAGAGCGGTCACAGTTCGTAGTAATTGACGGAAAGTCATCGAGTAAAACAGAAGTGATTTCTGGCGTTCCCCAAGATAGTGTTATAGGCCCTTTGCCGTTCCTTATTTATATAAACGATTTGGAAGACAATCTGAGCAGCCGTTTTAGGTTGTTTGCAGATGACGCTGTCATTTATCGATTAATAAACTCATCAGAAGATCACAACAATTTGCGAAACGATTTACAAAAGATATCTGTATGGCGCGAAAATTGGCAATTGACCCTAAATAACGAAAAGTGTGAGGTCATCCACATGAGTGCTAAAAGGAATCCGTTAAACTTCGGTTATACTATAAATCAGTCGAATCTAAAGGCCGTTTATTCGAGTAAATACCTACGAATTACAATTACGAACAATTTAAATTGGAAGGAACACGTAGAAAAAGTTGTGGGGAAGGCAAACCAAGGACAGAAAATGTAACAGACCTACTGAAGGGACAGGCTACACTATGCTTGTCTGTCCTGTTTTAGAGACTCCTGCGATGTGTGGGACCCTTACCAGATAGGACTGACGAAGTACATCGAAAAAGTTCAAAGAAGGGCAGCATGTTTTTTTTATCGCGAAAGAGGAGAGAGAGTGTCACTGAAATGATACAGGATTCGGGGTGAACATCATTAAAAGAAATTCATTTTTCGTTGCGACGGAATCTTCTCCCGAAATTCCAATCACCGACTTTATCCTCCGAGTGCGAAAATATTTTGTTGACACCGACCTACTTAGGGAGAAACGATCACCTTGAGAAAATAAATCAGAACTCGTACGGAAAGATGTAGATGTTCGTTCTTTCCACGCGCTACACTAGATTGGAATAATAGAAAACTGTGAATGTGGTTCGATGAACCGTCTGCCAGGAACTTAAATGTGATTTGCAGAGTATCCATGTAGATGTAGAAACGTCCTTTCAGCCCTGGAGATATGAGTTTTCATCTGCACATGTGGGGAGTTCCGAACAGTTGCGACAAATAGGAGAGCCATAGTGAACTTTACACTGGTGGCAACTCAAGGCATACTTAACAAGTAATGTGTGTTAATTGAGTTCTTGGTTGTGGAAAAAGAAACCATTCTTCGCATGATTAACATTTGTGGGCAGTGTACAGTGATGATACAGTTTGTAAGAGTACTATTAGGCGATTAAAAAGGGTTAAAGCTTTAAGCCCACCTCACACACAGTAAGTTTTGCGGAGGGCTTACTTGCCGGCTAACGCGAGGGTACGTTTGAAGTGTGTGTCGTCTACTAGCCGGCTGCCCTGCAGGGAGCTGTGCGAGTTTCCTGTGACAGATGTGCTGCTACTTTTCTTGTGAGGCCTAACACACTTCCCTGACTGCTACCTACACTGGCCACTCACGAGTCGTGTTAGGTGACTGACATCACAGACTGCAGGGTGGCAACTCTCAGACAATGCCAGTTAACGCTCCAGACCAAACCAAATGTCACCCGCCTTCCGGCAGAACTGCGACCTTTCTCAAACTATTTCAAAAGAACTATTCTGTAGAAAAAAACATTCTTGCACATCTTACAGCTTCATTTCTCAGCTCATGATGAACTGCCCATCATCTTATTAATGGTCATATTTATTGGGATATTTTAAGATTAAGTAAACTACTGCAAGGATTGTGGAAACTTTGGAGTGAGAAACAGCGGTCGCTTCGAATTTGGTTTAGTGCCTCTTAGATCGTATGCTGCGGTGTATTAAATGTAGCTACATTATTTAATATTGGATTCTATGTAAAGCGGTTCGCCCCGAACTCGCGCTCCAGAGAAAAAGCCATATGGAAATATTCACAGAATGCCTCATATTTCGTAAAAGGTTTCAGAAGTGGAACAAAGGTATTGGAAAGTGGCGATACGGAAGGAGGAGAGTATTTCACCTTTGATTATTACGAAAAACTTCCATATCTACTACGACATTCTAGAAGCTTCACGTTTTTCCAATGGACTAATGTAATATTTAAGCGCCATAGATAGCTACTGAAAGGAGAATTATTGTGGGTTTGGAACCATATACACTATGTGATCAAAAGTATCTGGACACCCTCAAAAACATACATTTTCATATAAGGTGCATTGTGCTACCAGGTACTCCGTATCAGCGACCTCAGTAGTCATTAGACATGGTGAGAGAGCAGAATGGGCCGCTCGCGGCCTTCCAAGGTGGTCAGGTGATTGGTTGTCGCTTGAGTCGTGCACCTTTACCCGAGATTTCCACACTCCTAAACACCTCTAGGTCCACTGCTCCCGATGCGATAGTGAAGTGGAAACATGGAGTACAAAAGCGTACAGGCCGACCTCGTCTGTTGACTGACAAGAGACCGCCAAAGTTGAAGAAGGTCGTAGTGTGTAATAGGTAGACATCAATCCAGACCATCATATAGGAATTCCAAACTGCACCAGGATCCACTGCAAGTACGATGACAGTTACGTGGAAGGTGAGTAAACTTGGATTTCATAGTCGAACGGCTGCTCATAAGCCACACATCACGCCGGTAAATGCCAAACGACGCCTCTCTTAATGTAAGCAGCGTCAACATTGGACGATTGAACAGTGGAAAAACGTTGTGTGGAGTGACGAATCACGGTACGCAATTTGGTGATCCGACGGCAGGTTCTGGGTTTGGCGAATGAACGGTGAACGTCATTTGCCAGTGTGTGTAGCGCCATCAATTCGGAGGCGGCGGTGTTATGGTGTGGTCATGTGTTTCATGGAGGTGGCTTGCACACCTTATTGTTTTGCGTGGCACTATCACAGCACAGGCCTAAATTAATGTTTTAAGCATCTTGCCACTGTTGAAGAGCAATTCGGGGATGGCGATTGCACCTTTCAAGACGATCGAGCACCTGTTCGTAATGCACGGCCTGTGGAAGAGTGGTTATACGACAATAACTGTAATGTACTGGCCTGCACATAGTCCTGATCTGACTCCTATAGAAAATCTTTGAGATTTTTTGGAATGCCGGCTTTGTGCCATGACTCACCGAGGGACATCGATAGTTCGATACCTCTCCTCAGTGCAGCACTCCTTGAAGAATGGGCTGCCATTCCGCAAGAAGTGTTCCAGCTTCTAATTCAATGTATGACTGCGAGAGTGGAAGCTGTCATCAAGGCTAAGGGTGGGCCAACACCATACTAAATTCCAGCATTACCGATGGAGGGCGCCACGAACTTGTAAGTCATTTTCAGCCAGGTGTCCGGATACTTTTGATCACGTAGTGTAAGTGAAGAAATTAGTTTATTCTAATACTCGTAATGAGCATTGTCATAAGCTATTGTCTTTCCATCAGTTGCTGTTCTGAAATTCTGTCGGAATTCCAACTGTATCAGAATGTTAGTGAGCTGAATATTTATACTCAGCTGTATTTTGGTGTAAGAAACTGATTACTGGGACAACAAGGAGGCTTACGTATTACTCAAAACTTGTCACTCATAACTTTTCTCAGGAGAAAGGTAAAGGTGGTAAGTCTGCTTGCGCACCTTGCCGTTCACAGAGTGAAGCCAGCCAGCTAGCCTCCATACCAAATCGTACACCGTGTGAGAGGTTCAGTATGCGAGGCAGCCCATCACCTCCAGTTGCCAGTTGGATGTCATGCGCACTATCGAGCAAACTTGCGACAAACCTTACTCCGCGTGAGACAAGCTTTAGGAAGTGGAGAAATAGAGTTCCATGATCGGTCAAGATCGGGACAGCCTTTCAGACATGTCCGAAACAACAGACATCATGTATTCATATAACCGATTCGCCTTGACGGGCAATGAATGCACCACCTTCAGTACGGATGCACTATTATGTTTGACTTTCTGCAGGAATCTCAAAGTAGCGAGCATGGATGACATGGACACGGACGCTAAGTGAGAATGTGGTTTGGCCGAGAGGCCCGTCGAGACAGTCTGGACATTTGCGATAGTCTGAGTCTAGGTGGTCGAGGCAACTGCCCAGTAAGCAGGAGATTCCCCAAAGCACTTGTCCCGAGTAGGAACCCAGAATAGCACCTCTGTTGTAATAAAGCACACGGGCGGAAACCAACGAGGAATCTGTAAACAGCTTAAAACAGTTTAAAACAGCTTCTCATTTGGTTGAATTTATACGATATTACTTCGGGGCAATAAACATGGGACTAAAGTACTGGTGACGTTATGGCCTACCAACAGGTGTGCAACATCTGAGTCCTGGTTGAGACATAACTACTACGAGGGTGTGTTGACATGTAATGCAGCCAATTTTTTGTGTGAAATCTCTTATAAAGCTTTTTAAATAAAACAAACGTTATTAGCGCTCTACGTCTTTATTCTTCATGTCTACATATTTGCTGCCCTCTGTCGCTAGAGTACTCAGAGTTGTAGCATAACACGGCGGTATGTAATGGAACCACACAGCTGGGGAAAAAAATTAGTGCGCCCTTTTAGAAGTTTCCAGTTCACTGAAGATTTTTTGTTGTAACAGTGGATCTGGTGTACATGAAATGATCACATTTACAGATCTGTCCTCCATGGGAGGTAGTGCAGGCGCTGACTCTGGCAAGCAGCCAAGCGTACAAATAGTGTAGTTCTGTAAGAGTTGTTGGTTAATGAGCCGCACGAGTCACTTCTCTTCCAATCATATCCCACACGTGCCCTGTTGGAGAGAAGTCCGGAGATCGTGCTGGCCAGGAAAGTTGCTAAACATGTTGCAGAGCACGTTGAGTTAAACGGGCAGTGTGTGGGCGAACTTTATCCCGTCGGAACAACACATCACCTTCTTGCTGCCAGAATGGCAAGGGAATGGGATTAACAAAATTCTCCATTCTCGTTAGCGTCCCCTCCAGAAACACTGAAATACGCCACACCGTAAGCCAGGGCCAGCCTGTCCTGAACGAATGCACTCTATGAGACAGCGCCCACGAGGCCTGCATCGCACACGCAGACCATCATTTCCTGCGTGCAGACAGAATCTGCTTTCATCGCTGAAGACCCCAGCACGCCATTCCATCTCCCAATGATCCACTAATGGCACCAGTCGAGTCATGCACGTCGATGCTGTGACGTCAGTGGAAGAAAGGCTAGACATGTCTGTCCCAGTAATCTCAGTGCTAATAAACGGTTCGCAATAGTTCTTGTTGACACGTCTGGGCTCACAAACAAAATCTGCCACTGCCGCCCTTAAAATACGACTATCCTAGCGGGCGTCCCCGTGCTGTGTGGACGTTCAGAACGTCGTCTACAGGTGTGAGAATGTTCACATGACCACTGATAACAGCATCGCTACACAAATGACGCAGCACGTCCAACGTGTGTGGCAATTCTTACAAATAACCATCTCTCCACTCAGAAGCCGACAGTTTGACCCATTTCAAAAGCGCTCATTTGTCTGTAGGAAGCACAAGTGCGTCTCCATGGTGTGGTTGCCTGCTTGCTTCACACGTTTGCATTACACTGAGCCTTCAAGCTGTGAGCATTTCCTGTTAAAGGGTAGACACAAACGGCACGCTTCTAGCTATGCCCCTACACTAACTGTTGGCAGACGAGGTTGAAACCATTATCACTACATCTAATAACCCCAGGTGGCATATGCCGTCATCGGATCAAAATCGACGTCGTCTTTCAGGGTTGTAACGTAGCGAATTATTACGAGTTGTCATCTCACATTGAAAGCGTAGCTTTCCGTGGAGCCGGGAGCAGACTTTGGTTCCCACGCCGACACCTGACGCTGGCTACTGGGCCAAGCGAGCCGTGTACTTGCCTAAAACGTTGCATGCAATACGTTACACGTACTCTCTAAAAATCTGATGAAGTACTACTAAATATTAATCTATCTGTCTCGTACTTTGCATACCGAATTTTATGGATAACACAATCATATTGTTAAAATTTCAAATCAATAACTTCAATACTTTCGTAGAAATAAATTTTTACCGAAAAACATAATAATTGTGCTGGCAACGTGAAACTGAATCGGGGACTGTAATGTATTCATCCATAGTACCAATTGAAACTTCAACCTCGAGGATATGTTCATATAATGTAATTTTCTGGAGTTTTCTTTAGTTTCATTACCAAAGATTTCTGATGTATCTAAACGTACTTTGGAAAATTATTATTTCATCATGTTTTGGAGAGAGAGTTAGTGGAGCACATACGTAAAGTGAGAATGAGATATTTTATTAAAACTATTTATATGGGTGCTTTTTTTTCATTAAATTTTATTTAGTTTTTGAATTACAAGATTTCTACCATACATTATTTTTGGTAATCAAATTGGGTGACAGAAATACCGCGAGTATAGAAGTGCTCGAGGTGATCTGATTAGCTGCTTAACATACTAGCCAACACGAATTCAGAATTTCCAGCGCATGTGAGAAGGGCTTTGTGTCTCGGCTCTACGAGTCGAGATAGTCGCTCTAGAGTAGTCGTCTGGTAAATATCCGTGTTAAACCGTGCTGATCAAATTTGTACCAAAATAAAGCAATTTGTGCGGTTGATCGGGTCTCGTTTCGACTATAGAATGAATGTTTTTTGAAAGTTTCAGGTTTGTCAGTGGTTTATTTTAGGAAATATTCACGTGTAAACATTTCATTTCGTACATAAAACCGTGCGGCGTGTTTGTTGCTGATTACGAGATGTTTTGGAAAGCACTTCTTTCCAAGTAGCTTACTGAACGACTGAATGCATTAACTTGCAAGCAGTAGTTGATCGGTGATTGTTCAGAACGTTCGAAATATCGTTGCGTACTAAATATCTTCCGGATTCTTTCTGGTGTGAACTTTCAACAGAGACAGTTGCTAACAGTGTATGACTGACTTCGGGATATTAAATACGGGCTTAATAACCACGTTCCGTGCTTCCAAGACAATAAACCAACTTAAAGAAAATTTTAGACTTTTTTTTTTATCTCAAACGAGTCGTGCAAGAATCCCGAACGCTCGATGGCTTAACTGACTGCCAGCTACTGCCCATGGACTGGAATTGTATGGCCTTTGCGACGTTGGTATTAAATCGAATATTCCTCAACGCTGCTTTTGTCGACTAAACCAGTATCTACCATCGTAGAGTGAATGGGCAGACTATGTGAAACCTAAAAAGGTAGGTGAACTGATTATTTAAAGGTTAATGAGAGACCAACCCGACCCGCCTCAAGGTGTACTATTTTTTTTTTTTTTTTTTTTCGACTGTGCACGTCGGTGCATGAGAACAGCGTCTTGTGATAGAGTTTCGAACTGAAAGATTTAGTCCACACGTGGAGCCCTCTAAAGTTCAGTGTAACAACGCCAAACCACACACGAGCGCTTCAACATCTGAAGCAATCCGACGACTTGGATTCACTCTCAGCGATCATCCTCCATACAGTCCCGACTTGGCCACATCCGATTTTCATGTCTCCAAAACGTAAGGAACACCGTAGAGTACTTTACTGGTCTCTCGTTGGGAGAAATATGTTCATCGCCAGTGTAACTACCTTGAGAAATAATTAACTAGGCATGAAGAATGAAGATGTAGAATGTTAATAATGTTCGTTTTATTTAAAAAGCTTTAAAAGTTTTCACATAAAATATTCAGAGGCATTACTTTTCAGCACGCCCTCGTACTATTGACGTCACTTCCGTTACTTGAACCGCCATTTACAGGTAACAAAGGGAACTGCCAAGTCTTAAGCTTCCAGAGCACACGAAATGCAGAACAACAATGTATTATCAACTTTTTTCAGCTTTGTTGATTTCAAAAAATGGCTGCTGATTCATTTCTACGAGCTACTATAAATGCTCTTACTAATGGCGAATTCTATTCTACCAAAAGTGAAGAAAATAAACTTGAGATCCAGATGAAAGTCATAGCACGTTTCACATATACTGGGTGTTTCTGCTTTGGTAGTACGCACTATCAGAGATAATGTGTCACTAAAAGATAGGAATTTTAGGTCCAGTAGCAACTGACTTGAAATAATTCATTATGTTTGGGCCATTGTCAACATCAAATTTTTACTGTAACTAAGATGAAATTACTACACAGATCTCAATTTTTATGAAGTTAATTTACTGAATTTTCCGTCTGTGCTTGAGAGAACATGATTATAATATTCAATAAAGGATACATTTCTAGTGTTGTGCGAAATATTATTTATTTGCCCACTAACTCGTTTTATGCTTCTTAGGAAACTGAATGCTGAAAGCACAGATAAAAATGACATGTGATTTACACAGATATTACTCATACAGATAGAGAAGGTATAAAAAATGAGATACAGCGTGTTGTCACACGTAAGTATTAGTCTTTAATATCTCGCTGAAATCTTTACGTTTAACCAAAAAATAAATATTAATGCTCTTATATGGACATAATTACATGTCAAGAAATGTGGAAAGGAAGGTGAATTTATGTTAAACTAACATTTACACACCTGAAACGTAATTTAATAGAGAGGAGCAAGTACATTGTGTTTGAAACCGACAACTAAGATAGCATTCTAAGTCATAACTTTAATACTTTTAAAAGATGATAGATGTTAAATTACTTAATAGTTTATATTTTTCGTATTACGACTATTTTTAAATACAATATAACGTGATGTTTATATTACGTGTATTATTATAGGCATTTTGCCAGTGCACGTCTATGCGAAGGGTGTTAATTTCCTTTGCGTCCTCTTACTTTCGTGAATTACTCTCCTTTGGATCCAGTCAACGGCAAGTAATGGTAGAAGATGGGGCGGGCGCATTAATTATCTCTGCGAAGTGCGAGATTTCCTGTCGCTTTCTCTCGATTGAGTTATTTAACTCCCGAGGCATTTAATTACAAATCTTGCTCGAGATTCCCAATGAGAAAAGCGAAATTATTCAGAAGACGTGACATTTCCACAGTAAATCGGGAATGGAATTCTCCTTCCCGTCTCCCTGAATGTGTACCTGAGAATTTGAGTCCCTGCTTAAAGTTTCATTCCACCATCTCTTGGCGAGGTAAGGATACCGCAGGAAAGCTCTGTTAAACGACGCAACAGCCAGAGCTTGGGATATCAGAGTCCCAGCATGAAAAGGATTCCTGTTTTTACTCGGAATTACAGCTCCCACTCTTCGCGTTCTAAAAAGCGAGTTCTTTTCAGGAGGATAAAGCATCTTTTCTCGAACTTTATTTTCGCTACCCAAGAGAGAACTTAGAATATAATGCTAGAAATACTTATTTCTTTACCATGAGGTCAACACGGTAACTTTATTAATCAATTAACTGTAATCACTTTTTCTTGTCCTATCCTCCACATTTATTGATAATTTTATACTGTCATGCCTCCAATAGTTTTTCTACTACCTTATTCCATTTCCTTTGCAAAACTTTTCCTTCCGATATATTTGTTGAAAATTGGTGGTGTCAGAATTAATAGTCGCAAAGATTCCTTTCTTCTTTTTTCAATACTTGCTGTGACGTTTCTTTGCTCATTGATTGCTTTCCAAGCATCTTCATCTGAAGTTCATTCTGGTAAGCTGGACCGCGTCAGCCTCGTACAGAGCCGCATGTCAGTCACTTCCAGACGACTTATGTCTGTCTTCAACAGCGTCCAACTAACACAGCCGTACAACGCCGCATACCAAATGAGTGTTATCACAACTATTTTCTTTTCTACTCTAAGCGGCGTGTCCATTAATAAGCGACTTCTTTCACTGAAAGTATCTTCTGACATAGCTATTATTTTTCTAATCTTCGAGCCTTATCTGTTAGGTTCTGTTGCTGAAGAAATTTTGTCGACTTTCCTATAATAGTCCTTCAATTTTTGAATTATTCCAAATTTAGAAAGTAGATTCTGAATGTCTTTGCCACATTAGCTATTATGGCAACATCAAAAAATCCTAAGCAGTAAACAGGACTTCCGTTCACTGAGACATTCTCGAAGATTTTCGGATGCGTCTTTTTGCATGAAAAAGTTAAACAGCCATTGAGTTAATCCTCTTTACTAATTAGAAACCAAAGTCAAATATTTACGAAGAACTTGGCAGTAATATCCCACTTATCAATACGACCATACGATTATGGCTGCTTGACTGCAATTAACAGGCTCTGAACGCGGAATGGTAGTTGAAGCTAGACGCATGGGACATTCAGTTTCGAATAACGTTAGGGAATTCAATATTTCTCCATCCACAGTGCCAGTAGAGCGCAGAGAATACTACATTTCCGGCATTACCTCTCACCACGACAACCGCAGTCACCGACGGCCACAAATAACGACAGAGATCACCGGCGTTTGCGTAGAGTTGTTAGTGCTAACAGACAAGCAACACAGGATGAAATAGCCGCAGAAATCAATGTGGGACGTATTACGAACATCTCTGTTGGGACAGTGCGGCGAAAATCGGCGTTAAAGGGCTATGGCAGGAGACGAGTGACCCCGGATCCTAGACGACTGGAAAACCGTGGCGTGGTCATATGAGTCCCGATTTCAATTGGTAAGAGCTGACGTTAGGATTCGAGTGTGTCGCAGACGCAACGAAGCCGTGGGCCCAAGCTGTCAGCATAATGGTTTGAGCTGTGTTTACACCGAATGGACTGGGTCCTCGGGATGTTAGTCTGCTTAGAGACCCTTTTCAGCTATTCATGGACGTCATGTGCCGAAACAACGATGGAATTTTTCTGGATGACAATGTGCCGTGTCACCGGACCATAATTGTTCTCGATTGGTTTCAACAATGTCTTGGACAATTCGAACGAATGATCTGGTCAGTCAGATTACCCGACATGAGTCCCATCGAATAATTTGGAACATAATGGAGAGGCCAGTTGGTGAACAAAATCCTGCAGTGGCGATACTTTCGCAATAATGGACTTCCGTGGATGCGTCATGGCTCAGTATTTCTGCAGGGGCTTCCAACGACTTGCCGGATCCATTGAGCCCATGCCACGTCGAGTTGCTGGACTAGCCGGGCAAAAGGAGCTCCGACACGATATTAGAAGGTATCCTAGGTCTTTTATCACCTCAATACTCGTCACGGAGGTGGCGCTGAAGAAGTACCGCTCGTATATGGGAAGTCGTCGGTTCAAATTCCCATCCGATCACACAGGTCTCATCCCCTTACTCTTCCTTTTATATAGAAACTGTTTAGAACTTCTCATTTCGGCTGTCTCAAGGAAAGGTTCGTTATATGTCGATACAATCTCACGTTCGTTTATACCAGTAAAACCATAATCCCCGATCCTTTAAAGATCTGATCTCCTTTCTACAAAACTGCTTCAAACGTTTGATTACTGTATAAATAACCTGTGTTAACCTCTTTGATGTTAGGCATACAGCGACATTCATCTGCCACTACCGCTGTCGTTATATGTAACCCGCAACGCTATTTCTGGAATTCGAAACCCATGCACAAGACTTTCATATTCTCTCCGCACAGATTATTAGTCCTACAGAATAAATGAGCAGGTTCTTTTCTTTGGAAACTTAATTTAATGAAGTTTTGTACTGAGATACGTCTTCGTTGGCGGTTACGGTTTTCGAGTTATCCAAGAAAATCGTAGAAAAGTGGCCTTCAAACGCTTCTCTATGCGCACACTCATCCATCAACAGTTAATAATTCTGGCATGTAGTTCATAGCACTACCTCCTACCACTGCAGAAAAATTTCCGACTACGCGAACTATTCGCGATATTCGACCTCTATTGACTGCGCTATTACGTCACCAGTATAGTCGACTATTTCGATATTATTATTAATTGAAACGTGCACATCAGGATAATGAAACGCAAACGATTTTCTAAAGGTTACGCTAAAACTAATTACGTTGACAATTCGATCCTAACTTAACCTTCCCAAGCACAGTTGTGTAGTAGTCAGAGGGCCTGACGAATACGATGATGTACTTGTTGACTTTATGCTGTTAAAAGTTACAGAATTATTAGGTAGAACTTACACAAACGTCAGTTTCACAGTTTGTAAGTGTTCGAGCAAGTCGCTGCCATAATGAAAGCAGCCGGCCGAAGTGGCCGTGCGGTTAAAGGCGCTGCAGTCTGGAACCGCAAGACCGCTACGGTCGCAGGTTCGAATCCTGCCTCGGGCATGGATGTTTGTGATGTCCTTAGGTTAGTTAGGTTTAACTAGTTCTAAGTTCTAGGGGACTAATGACCTCAGCAGTTGAGTCCCATAGTGCTCAGAGCCATTTGAGGAGCCATAATGAAAGCAGCCAATGAAGACCTAAAGAGATCGAATGTGGAAAGTAATTCGTAGAGTCGCAAATTTTCGTGCTGTAGTAAGTGGGAGTACCACGAACAAGTTACTAGAAGTCATGACCGGTGGGGGCTGAGTGTGGGAGTGGGGGTGTGTTTGATGGTCACCATCGTACGTTTACCTCGAATGATTCTAATATTACTGCCTCTAACTAAAACGTATGTCGGTACAAAATTTTGCTACATTGAATTTCCTAAAATGAAGGTCCTGTTCATATGTTCTGTAGGACTAATAGCATAAGCATAGTGAAAGAAAGAAACTGAAAATTTCGCCCGTGGTTTTTAAAGGCCAGAAAAAACATTGCGGGTTGAATAAGCCAGAAAATTTTTAGAAAAGATTTCAAAGTATGTTTAAAATATTTTTGGAAGTCGCCAAGTGCTCTCAGTATCATCACAGTCCACGTAATTTGCCCTCCGTCTTAAAGAAAAAAGCTAGTTTCTCACATATCTCTGTGTTTATGACGTCATATTTCCTGAACTATGTCTCGCACAGTGGTACAATTTTGCAGGTACATTGAGTCCCACATGTGGACACTGTCTGCAAAATGTGTTGCGAACAGTGTTAGCAGTAAAGAGGTAATAAATTAAAACATGCGACTAATGTTAAAGTTTCAGTGTGTTAACAGCGAAAACGTATTAAGCGAAACACTTTCCTTCTACTGGAATTTTAACCGTGCACCGGGTTACCCGTTTAGTGGCATGGTTGTTACTAGACAACGAATCTCAGATGAGTTGCGTTTAACACATAGGAATTAAGAAAGAGGTAAATGAAATGATCGTATGGCATTTATTGGCCGGGATATCACCTTTGGGGCTCGGCCGCAGTATTGTAAGTCTTTTAAGTAGACTACGTATTCTGAAGCAATTTAAAGGCAACGTATTACCTCTCACAGCGAACGAGGCACACTGGACTTGCATTCGGGAGGACAGAAACAAGCTGCATCCGGCCATCTTCATTTAGGTTTCTTTGATTTCCCTAAATCGTTTAAGGCAAATGCCGGGATGTCTCCTTTTAAAGGGTACGGCCGAGTTCCTTTTCCATCCTACCCTAATCCGAACTTGTGCTCCGTCTCTAATGACTTCGTTCTCAATGGGGCGTTAAAAACTAGTCTCCTCCTCCTTCATTTTCGCTGAAAATTTCAGCGCAGCTCTTTTATCCACCGTACTTTTCTCTCGGAAAAAAGAGTCCTCTGTTTATAAGATAGCAGACGTCAAAAACATCTATAAAAAGGGGTGCAGAGACGATCCACAAAACTACTGTTCAATATGCCTGACAGCCAGTTCTCTAGAATATACAGCATATACTGACCCGAAAGTCAAACGTACCATATGTGATCTAAAGTACCCGGACACCTCCAAAAACATACTTTTTCATATTAGGTGCATTGTGCACCAACTGCTGTCGACCTCACTAGTCATTAGACATCTTGAAAGAGTAGAAGAGGCGCTCCGCGAAACTGACGGACTGACTGGTGATTGGGTGTCACTTGCGTCATACGTCTGTACGTGAAATTTCTGCACTCCTAAAAATCCCTTGGTCCGCTCTTACCGATGTGATAGTGAAGTGGAAACCTGAAGGGACACGTACAGCACGAAACCTCCTCTGTTGACGCACAGAGACCGCCGGCAGTTGAAGAGGGTAGTAATGTGTAATAGGCAGACATCTATCCAGACCATCACACAGGAATTCCAAACTGCATCAGGAACCACTGCAAGTACTGTGACAGTTATGCGGGAGGTGTGGAAACTTGGATTTCATGGTCGAGCGGCTGCTTATAAGCCACACGACGTTGCCAAACGACGCCTCGCTCGGTGGAAGGAGCGTCAACGTTGGACGATTGAACAGTGGAAAAACGTTGTGTGGAGTGACGAATCGCGGTACACAATGTGGCGATCCGATGGCAGGTTCTGGGTTTGGCGAATGCCCGGTGAAAGTCATCTGCAAGCGTGTGTAGTGCCAACAGCAAAAGTCGGAGGCGATAGTGTTATGGTGTCGTCATGTTTTTCATGAAGGGGGCTTGCACCCCTTGTTGTTTTGCGAGGCACTATCACAGCACACGCCTACACTGACGTTTTAAACACCTTCTTGCTTCCCACTGTTGAAGAGCAATTCGGGGACGGCGATTGCATCTTTCAACGCGATAGAGCACCTGTTCACCTGACGGAAGGCGCCATCAACTTGTAACTCATTTCCTGCGAAGTGTTCGGATACTTTTCGTCACATAGTGTATTGACCTCCTTTATGCCAACCGGCAGGGATCTTATGAAACTCAACTCGCGGTTCTGTCACACGAGATTCGGAAAGTCACTGGTCAGGGTAGTGAGATACGTGATGCACGCTCTGACTTCCGAAGAGCATTTCACTCAGTACTTCACATAGCTATGCTTATCGTCGGATGTGCGGTGGTATCATGTGAAGTTTGTTACTGAAGTGAGGATTTCTTGACAAGAGACGACGCTGCGTCTTACCTTGGTTGGTGAGCCATCGACAGATGTAGAGTTAACGTGGGTTTACCCGAGGGAAGTGCGCTGGGACTTTGTCGACGATATCAGTAGATACCTCAGACTTTTCACGCGTGTTGCAGTTATCTATAATGAAGTGCTATCTGAAGGAAGTTGGAAAAATAATCGCTCAGAATTTGATAAATATTTCCAAGTGTTGCAAAAACTAGTAACTCGCTTCTGATGTCCACAAATGTAAAAGTTTGCTCTTCACAAGACGAAAATACTAGTATCCTATGAGAACAGTACCGAAGAGAAATGGTTGAAGCCGGTCAACTCATACAAGTACCGGGGGAAACAGTTTGTAGGGACATGAAACGGAATGATGACAGAGGCCCAGTCGTAGACAAAGCACTTGGGAAACTTCGGTTCGGTGGTAGAAAAGTAGGGAAACGCAAACCGCGTGCGACGGAGAGTGCCGTCCATCCTAGAACATTGTGCACCCGTACGAAATAGGGTTAACAGGGGAGATTGAATTTACAAAAACAACGACAACACGAATAGACAGTTTTCTTTGACCTGTGAAAGAGCCTCACGAAGATCTTGAAAACATTGCAGTGGTAAACATTTGAAGATCGACACAAAGTGATGAACCTATGAACATACGAGTATTACAAAACCCTACTTGTCGGTTCCGTCGTTTCGCGAAAATAATACACGGCGAAGGAAGAATGCTGCACTTGGCGGTAGCATGCAATTTCTCATCTAAATTCAAGACAAACTGGTATCTAGTGAAACCTAGTCCCGCCAAGGGTTTATTAGAAATGAGATTTAAATACGAGATTTTGGCATTGCCGAAACGCCATGCACGTTAGCTATTACGTCGTGCACATCCATGGGCGGAGTAATCAAACTTTGTTCCTTTCAGTATCTCCACAAATAAATAATATATTAAGATCCGGGAAACAAAGAGGCGAGAACAATGGACCTCCACGATCAATCCATTTACTCTGAAACGCTTCATTTAAATAGTTACCCACTTTCGTTCCAAATTGTGGTGGTGCACCCATATGCTGAAACTATAGCTGTCGCTGAACATCAAGTCAGGCAAACTATTGCAAAGAAACGTACGCTATAAGGCCGCATTGACCTTGTCCGGCAATAGGTAGGGGACGAAAAGCACTCTTCGCACGATTCCAGTCGTTTATGCCAAACCGACCTGAAAGTCACGTTCACTGGTGAAATTGGGGTTCCACTACGACCACTAACGACTGTACGGAGGTTGAAAACACCTTCACGAATGAGTCGTGATTCGTCAGTCCATAGCATGTTCCACTTCTTGCAAAACCCATTTCGAAGCTGTACTTCTCGAATGAAGTTTTCTGGCCACTAGTGTTGATTTGACGTGTAATGATACGAAAGCAGTTCTACGTCATGGAACATTTCAACACGTAGTATTCACGAGTACGGCGCCAAGGTACCTGGTGTACGATTTCCAGAGTCGTGTGCTCTGTTCGTGGAGTATGTGTAGTCCTAGGACGTCCTCTGTCCCTTTCTTGTGGACGAAGATTACCGGTTGCTCCAGGCGACGAAAAACGTTCTTATCGGGATGCCGCCTTTGATGGCTCCCTGCAACATACGCACAAGTAGCAGCAGCAGCTTGGTTATCGGATGCCCCAAACACCAATACCATATCGACGTACTCATCGTTTGTGTACTAGATCGGGAAACCGCCTCACATGAACTTGGTAGGACCAGTTACGGTTGAGCTCTGTGCGGTTAATAGACACATACATGCGATTCAGTGGATCACAGTCCGCCCCCGTTAGCTGAATGGTCAGAGCGGTGGAATGCCACGACAAGGGGCCCGGGTTCGTTTCCCGGCTGGGGCAGGAGATTTTCTCCTCTCAGGGACTGGGTGTTGTGTTGTCCTCATCATCCTTTCATCCTCATCTCCGACGCGCAAGTCGCCCAATGTGGCGCCGAATGCAATGAGTACTTGCCCTCGGCGGCCGAACTTCCCTGAATGGGGGACTCCCTACCCACAATGCCGTACGCTCATTTCAGTGGATCACAGTGCTATGTGATACGCTGTTGTCTTGTGACAAAATGTTGTGCTCTTGTAAACGATGAAAACTAGAGAACGGACGTAAAAAATTAGGAAAGGAACCTGACGAGGGTTCGAAGCATAGCTCCATGGAGGATGTGGGTTGATGCCCAGCACAACACTCAGTTAAAAAAGAAATAAATAATTAAAATTTTAATGAAGATTAAGACGACCATATCAAAATCGTCGTAATATGTGCTGCAAATTCAGAAAGCAAGTAATTATTAGTAATAAAATAAGAGAATCAGATTCTCAGTAAACAGGAAACTTTCTATTTATTGTGTAATCCTTTTAATTTTTATATGTTCGTTAGGAAGAAAAGTGTGCGAAACAAGGATCACGTGAATGGGCACCATAAACAGGGAGAAATCACAGGGGCCTCTGGAAAGGATATCAACACCTAAGAAACTGAAAATTACAAAATATTCCCGAATATGTCCCAGTTTCTGGTTGATCCGCCAAAAATCAACGGGAGGAGTCAGACTGACGAGCTGGAGACAGGAAAATAAACAGGATGTCATGCAATACTCGTTGACCTAGGACGGCTGGTACGGTAGTGCGGGTTGATACACATTCCTTTATGCATTCCGGAGCAGTGGGGAAAGCAGGAGGAGGAGCGGGGAATTAGTGTTTAACGTACCGTCGACATCGAGATCATTGGAGAAATGACGGAACACAATCTCGGATTAGGGAATAATGGAGAAGGAAAGTGACCTATCCCTTTCGAAGGAACCATCCCGACATTTTCCTTAAGCGGTTTAGGTTGGTTGGTTGGTTGGTTGGTTGGTTTGGGGGAGGGGACCAAACAGCGAAGTCATCGGTCCCATCGAATTAGGGAATGATGGGGAAGGAAGTTGGCTGTGCCCTAACGAACCATCCCAGTATTTGCCTAAAGCGATTTAGGGAAATCACGGAAAACCTAAATCAAGATGGCCGGACGCGGGTTTGAACCGTCGTCCTGCCGAATGCGAGTCCAGGGTGATAACCACTGCGTCACTAAGCGGTTTAGGGAAATCATGGAAACCCTAGAACAGGATGGCCGGACGTGTGTTTGAATCGTCCTCCTCCCAAATGCGAGTGCAGTGAGCTAACCACCTGCGCTACCCCATTCAATCTCTACATTCCGATGCGCTGTACGATATGAGAGTGTTGCCAGTTCCTCGTTTTCATACATGTGTTTTCGAAATGTAGCCGATCAGATTTTGCTAGGTAAACGTTTTTCTTGACTCTGGATGAGGGCTCGCCAAACAACCGCTAAGTACAACGATTTTTCGTCATCCTGTGTCAGAATGATTACAGCGTGCACATTCTACACGCGCTCCACACCTGAGTGTGGGGAGGAAATCCTTATAACATAAACGGGAAGTACTCTCTGCCATGCACTTCAGAGCAGTTTCCAGAGTACAGATGTAAATGTGGAAGTGCATCTACACAAACATCAGGATCAGGCGTAGCACTGTTTGTCGCCGTGATGAGGACCACTCATCTTGGCACTGAACACGACGAGAAAACAAAAGCATCAGGGAGTGCACTGGCTGATGTCTGGTAGCGAAACGGTGGTCCCGAACTCACGCGTCCTTGTTGAAGGCGCCACATATTCGATGAATATCGTCGATGAATCTGGGGCTCGGGGGCTACTGCATAGTACTGACAATAATAAATCCACTGTGACGGGATAAGCGAACGATCAACTAGAGCAGCTGTGTCCGCCCACTGAGGCACATTAGGCGAACATATTGGCAGTTAACTTCTCCCTTAGGAGGGTGGAGAGGTGCACAGCTCTGGATGAATGGTGGCGATAGCAGCAGCTCCAGTTGTAACTGCTTATTTTTTAACTAAAAAGGGAGAAAATCTCAATTTTGCGCGCGAACGTGGCCATTTATGAGTGACATTGCAATAGACGGTGGTCACTATATGAGAATGATGAGATTGCTGGCTTTCTCGGCGAATTTTGTTGATGAAATCTTGCGTTATCAGCTGAGTTGTGCCGCAAAGTTTCGACGAGTTTCGTGGTCGTCGTCTTCAGGTGATACTTGCGGTTCATCTCAATTTCGTTCTTTCGTAGCCGCTGGACGGCAGATTCCTCTGCAGGTAGCCCTACGGTTGGAACCATCTCACATACCTCTGGGAGATGCCGCGGCCGGTGGTTGTGGGCCCCCCAGTGGAATGGAGTAGTAAAGATGAAATAAATCAAATGTCATAGCTGAAACTGGAATTTTACTACAAGAATAAGGAACATCTAGTAAACGATAAACTGTTTTCCTTTCACTATTTTGTGGCGGTCTAAGAGAGAAAAAGTTTAGAAATTTGAAATTATGAATAAGAGTGCTCTCATTATCGAACACTGGATAAATACAATCCTCGTAATTTGATCTCCGTTTTAAGAAAAGTTTTTGATGCATCTCAATATTTATGACGTATGTCCTGAGCTATGAGTTGTAGTATGATATAATCATGCAGGTAAATTCAGTGGTATATATGGACTATGTCTGAAAAATGTGGCGTGAACAGATTTATTAGTACAGGAGTAATAAAGTAATATGCCATATCTGACGCTGATGTTTAACTGCATGAAAAGCGAAAACGTAGTAAGCGGCAAACTTTCTTCCTTTCAACGAAAAAAATTTTCCAGAACGTTTGCAATTAGGTGCACTCTTCGCTGGAAGCTGCAAAGTGCTCTCACAGTTACTGTGTAGATATACATCCTAAGTAATTTCCGCGCCGTGCCTTACGCTGCCTCAACAGAGGTAGAGTTTTGACTGTAATACTTGAGTTACTGTGTTTTGTGTTTAACGTAAGTCTATATCTCTTAGTGAGTAGATAATGACAGTCTTTCAAATTTTTAAGTTCGGTTAGTAACTTCATGAAACACTGAAAGCCGTTAGATAGGCAGTCTGTAACTGAAACTGGGTGACAGTTTCGTTTTGGCGGTTTTGTAATGTAGACCTTTGTGTAGCCAGGAGGACTCCTCCATCTGTACCTGTAGGTCTTACATTATTTCTACCCGATAACGGCATTTCATTACAGAATTTTCAGCCCCCTCTGTATCAGCCAGGTGATCATGAACATACCGGGTAATCATCGCTATACATCTCGTAGAGGGTACCAAAATTGGATGTCCGCTGTGATGAACCTTCTTTCCTGCCCTGGTGCGACCCGCGGCAACACATCAACATGAGAATAATACAAAATTATTAATGCTTTCGTGACAACTTGTTGGCAAACTGCCTGTTGGCTTAAGTCTCGAGTTCTTCGACCGACGTTCGTCTGATGATTTTTCTGACGTTTCGCCAGCACGAATGGCTGGCATTGTCAAGGTTTCACCCTCCAACACTGGTGGTGGGCCGTAGCCGAGCTCGCGGCCGCAGACTATGTGTACCTGGTGCTCCAACGTCCGAGGGCTTCCCCGCGGTCATTTCCCGTGCGGTTCTCCTCTTGCTACCTGCGACGGTCGTTCGCTGCAGCAGGGGGGGGGGGGGGGGGGGGCAAGGATCCGTTTACGTTGAGCCTTTCTTCCTTGTTGTTGAAACTGTTCTCGTGTTTGTGTATTTCTATAGCCTCCCTAAACAAGCGGACGTTTGCGCGCCAGGTACACGTAGTCTGCGGCCGCGAGCTCGGCTCCAGTCTACCACCAGCAATTGAGGGTGGAACTTTGACCATGCCAGCCACTCGTGCTGGGGAAAAATCAGAAAAATCATCAGACGAACGTCGGCCGAAGAACCCAGAACCAACAGACAGTTTTTCAAGAGAGTAATAGCTCGTCGCACGACTTATTTTGAGATGAACGTACGGTAATTAGATCATTCCAGGGAGCATTTCTGTCCTATCGTTTTTTCAGCACCAACTAGAAATATTAATTGTGTATTACCATTTCAAAGTGTGTGTGTGTGTGTGTGTGTGTGTGTGTGTGTGTGTGTGTGTGTGCGTGTGTGTGTGTGTGTGTGTGTGTGTTTGTGTGTTTAGAGTATTTGGAGTATTTGAAACGGAAGTAAGCACGTGGCTGTGTGTGGTAACGTGCTGAGCTCACCACACCGATAAAGAAAAATATATATGTTTATAACATTTATTCGCCTCAGCGGCTTTAAACCATATTAACAGTAATAAACAGTTAAATTTCTGGCAGCGTGATATGAGACCCACAATAAAGTTATTAATGAAATTTAAAGCAATTAAGAAAATTCAAACAAATGTTGCACATAAACAGTAAGAGAATGAATACTAACAGAATTTACAAGTTTTATAACTATTTCCTGTTGCTCAATAGAGAAGTTAACTATCAGTATCAAACCTGAATTGAAGACGCTGAAAACAAATGCATTTGGTTATTGGTCATGCGCTGACGTAAGGTGACCAGTTTGAGCTTAGCCCAGCCATCGCTCATACCTTAGTTCAGCTTACGTTAGACATTATAAAACACACACAGGGTAAAATTTAAAACCACATAGCCACATGACAACCACAACGGAAAGGAATTACTAATAGACACCTAAAGAACTCATAAGATCCCTTCAGGCTTTGACTGTGACAATACAAGTTTTTCATTTCGACTCAGTGATCTTGAAAATAATGATGGTAGTTTAAAATATCGTTTTCTAACAGAAGACAAACACTTTAAGAGATCAATCTTTCATAATAGTTTTACCATGTGAGCCTAAAAAAAACTATGATTGCAGCACATAGAAAAATTTGGTTACAAGATACTTGTCTCTATAAATAGTCTTGAAATAACTAGGGCATATACTGGTAATACACATTTAGGACTAAGAACAATATGAGGGCTTTCAATGAAAGCTGCAACAGCGTTACACGAGAGAAATTTTTCTAATAAAGCCTCACTCATAGAACAGGGGTTTTCGTAAATCACAACCAGTATTTCACTTACACGTAACAAAATGTGCTTTCTATTCCGGTCGTTGGCTCCATGTTAAATGCTGCCAGCTCGACATTCACAAACCGAAGTGGCAAGAATAAGAAACGTACCGACTCAAGAGGGACTCAAGTCAGAGGGTAGCAGTAATTCTTCTGATGTGGTAGGCACACGTTCTGCAGTTAAGTCACCAACCATAACACTAAAATCCGAACCTGAATCCTCGCTGAGCTCCTAGTTACCATGCGGAACAGCAGCCAAACATTCCGAAAAGGAGGGAGGGACAGAGAGCATGCCTGCGGGTAAATCCACTCGGCACACGACTATGCAGCCTCTTGTGGGATGCGGCCAAGCCCGTCGCTGAAATACAAGAGAAGTTTATTCAGAAGCAGATGTCGAAACCAAAGCACCCATGGCTCAGTATTGTTATACACTGACGGGAAAAAAATCTAACACCAGAAGGGAGTTGTGAGACATAAATGTAAGTTGGTAGGCGTGTCTCTCCTTCGGAAAGATATCAACTGCGATTTCGTGCCAATCACGTAAGACTGGCGCCAGTAGTATCACTATGAGGATGTAAATCAGGTTTGGTTTAAATGGTTCAAATGGCTCTGAGCACTATGGGACTCAACTGCTGTGGTCATCAGTCCCTTAGAACTTAGAACTACTTAAACCTAACTAACCTAAGGACATCACTCACATCCATGCCCGAGGCAGGATTCGAACCTGCGACCGTAGCGGTCACGCGGTTCCAGACTGAAGTGCCTAGAACCGCACGGCCACTCCGGCCGGCAGGTTTGGTTGAAAAACACGTTGTAACCGTCTTGAACGTTTGTTATCTTTGAGGTTGGATGCTGTGAGTTGATGTTAGTGACTGAATTTGAACGAGGTCGTGCAACAAGACTATGAGAAGCGGGTTGTTCCTTTTGCGATACTGCAGAAATGCTTGGCACGAGTGTAGCCACCGTACCTGGTTGCTGGCAGCGGTGGTCACGAGGGTGTACGGTCACAAGAAGACTGGGCTCCGGACGCTCAAGTGGCATACCGAGGGGGAAGACCATAGCGTTCGGTGTACGGCTCTGGTGCATCGAACTGCATCTGCAGCAACAATTTGAGCCGCATAAGTTCGGACAACAGCGACACAACGAACTGGCGCTACTTCAACGACAGCTCTGTGTCAGACGCAGTGTAGCGTACATTCCAGCGACCCCAAACCACTGCTAATTGCAACTTCAGTGGTGCCAAGCGAAAGCTCATTGGAGGCTAGTGTGGAAGTCTGTTGAGTGATGAAATTGTTTCTACCTCGACGGCAGCGACGGCCGTGTGTTGGTCAGAAAAAGGCCAGTTGAGGGCCTGCAACCATCCTATCAGCGTGTTTCACACACTGAACCTACCCCTAGAGCTACGGTCTGGGGTGCGATTCCTTACGACAGCAGGAGCACTCTCGCATTTATCCCACGCACCCTGACTATAAAATTACTACGTCAGTCTGATGATTCGACCTGTTGGGATGCAATTTATGAACAGCATACGAGTGAGTGTTTTCCAACAGGATAACGCTCGCCCACATACAGCAGTAGCAATGCAACATGCTCTACAGAGTATCGACATGTTGCCCTGGCCTCCTCAGTCACCATATCTGTTTCCAATAGAGCACATTTGGAACATCATCGGAGACAACTAAAGCGCCATCGACAAGCAACATTAACCGTATCTACACTGACCGACGAATTGCAGCCGCGCGACATTAGCCGAGCGGCCTGGGGCGCTGGAGTCAGGGACTGTGCGGCTGGTCCCGGCGGAGGTTCGAGTCCTCCCTCGGGCATGAGTGTGTGTGTTTGTCCTTAGGATAATTTAGGTTACGTAGTGTGTAAGCTTAGGGACTGATGACCTTAGCAGTTAAGTCCCATAAGATTTCACACACATTTGAACATTTTGAATTGCAACAGACATGGAATTCCATCCCACAAACTGACATCTGGCGCCTCTACAGCACAGTTCATACATATTTGCAATGTTGCATTCAACATTCTGGCGGTAACAACTGTTACTAATGTACCAGGATTTCTGACTGGTAATGGCTTGTCTGGCGCTTACATTAACCGGTGAGGATGCAATGTTAATCACTTAAACATGTTAACTCGACAAATTTATTTCCAAAATTTGATTGCTCTACATTAATTATTTCGTGATGTTGCGATTTTTCCCGTCTGTGTATTTTAATCCCTTTTCAAAGATTTACTATTTTACCAATTTTAATTATATCTCATAAAGACATTAGGACGGGTGCAAAATTTCGAGCTGCCGTGCACCAAAAGATTTTTATCGTGATCGATATCGCGGTATTTTCCAGGTCAGCTTAATGTGAAATTGCTGTTTAATATTTTCACGTAAAGTATTCGCAGTTGTAGCCCCGTGGACGCACAGTGTGAAATCCTGTGGATGCAGTGGGAAATGCTCTGTGCCTGAATACTGCGAGTGGTATTCGTAAAGTTTTAGTTCTCACCTCAGAAACACACAATTAAGTAACTAACGTCGTGTTTATTTGAAGGAACCCGTCGGCAGTCGTGGTACATACTGAAATCCGCTCCCCAAAATATACCACCACGCCACTAGCGGAGACGAAACAAAATGGCGCTGACTGTTAGTAAAGTGGAACACCGTGCGGTAATCGGTTTCGGCCGAAGCGGAAATGTTACAACTGCGCCGTGTTAATTTAAGTGACTCCTTTAGCCGCGTGCATCTACTGGGCGCCGGGCGCAGCTGCATTTCCGCAGCTGCCGAAACCGATTACCGCACGGTGTTCCACTTTACCAACAGCCAGCGCCAGTTTGTTTTGGCTCCGCTAGTGGCGTTCTGCTGTACTGTGGAGAGCGGATTCTAGAGTGTACCACGACTGCCGACAGGTTTCTGCAAATAAATACAACGATAGTTCCGTAATTACGTGTTTCTGAGGTGATAAATGAAACTTTTCGAGTACCCCTCCTACATGCCCGAAGCAATTACTTACCGTTCTAGCCATGAAGAGTCATCTACAGGAGGCTCGAGTTATACGAGGTGCGACAATAAAGTAATGAGACTGATGTGAAAAAAATGTTTCTTACCGTTTTAGTCAAGTTTAGTGTTGTCTCCTTCAAAGAAGTTCCCTTCTGATTGCACACACTTTTTCCAGAGCTTCTGCCACTGATGGTAACATTTCTGGAACTAATCTTCTATAATATCCTCCAAGACCCTTGCCACAGCTTTTTGGACATCTTGTGTTGTTTGAAAATGGTATCCCTTGACCGACGTTTTGACTCTTCAAAATAGAAAAAAGTCGCATGGAGCGATATCTTGTGAATAAGGTGGCTATGGTAGTACTGAAATTTGTTTTGAGGTTAAAAATTGCTGTACTGACAAAGCAGTATGGGATATAGCATTATCGTGATGCAGAATCCAATTATCATCAGTGTTGGTATGAACACGAAGAACTCTCTTATGAAGTCTTTCTAAAATTTCTTTATAGTAATATTGGTTAACTGTTTGTCCAGGAGGCACCCACCCTTTATGAACAATTCCCTTGGAATCAAAGAAGAACACAACCATGCATGGTCGTCCACTGCAGTCTTCATCTTCAACATTCGTTCTGCCTTCACTAAAGATTTTATGCCAACGAAAAACTTGAGCGGTTGACATAACCTACTCTCCAAAAGCCTTCTGAAGCTTACTGTAAGTTGTCGTCGCGTTTTCACCCAATTTAACGCAAAAAGAAATGGCATACCATTGCGTAATATTATGTGGTTCCCTTTCCATGACGAGAGACACAAACATGTGTTAACTTATTACAGCACAACTCACGACTGAGCAGTTGCGTGGATGTGCCACTTGGACTAGAAGCAGCTTATAGACCGAGGTCAAAGATATTGTGCCTACGCAAGCCTGCAGGGTTGCCACATCTTGCAAAGAAAACCAGTCTCATTACTTTATTGTCGCACCTCATATATCGATTTCGACATTCTCGATGAATCTTATTTCTTTTTAAACTTACCTTATTATCTCTACTTCCTCCATTTCACAAGGACTATTCGGAAAGTAAAGGTCCCTCGCGTGCGAAATAGAAATCACAGTGAAAATCCGATAAATCTTTGCACAGATGTTTGAGCAGTTTCTCTAGTATGCCCGTCGATCGCGTCACATCACTCTTTTCAGTTGTGAACGCACAGCGAGCACGTAAAGCCCCTAGATCCATAGTGTCTCCCACCAGATATGAGGGCCTGGTGAAAAATTTCGCCTGATGTCATGCAGGCCACGTAACGTAATTGTCATGCGTTTCCTTCTCCGTGACAATTCTCGGCCGCACTCTGCAGGTGCAAAGGAAGTTCTTCCTGCTGCTTCTTAGGTTGGTTAGTTGGTTTGGGGAACAAACAGCGTGGTCATCGGTCCCATCAGATTTTTGTGTTTGTGATCACCCACAGTGCAGCCCATAATTGCCTCCCTTTGAGTTTCATCACTGCTCACCTGAACCGCTGGCTATAAAGTCAACATTTTGGCACAGATAGCGAACAGTAGACCAGTGTAGAGAATTGGCTCAAAGGTATTTGGAAGGGATTTGGGAGCTGATGCAGCGTTGTGAGTAGTGTCTGCGGCGGAGCTGCGACTATGCAGAGAAGTAGCTGGAAGGTGTAGCTAACTGTTGCAAATAATACGTTTTTGATTTTTGACAGCAGTTTGCATTTCGCGAACGATTGGACCTTGCTTTCCGAATAGGCGTCGTATTACAGCATGGGCAATGCTCTCATCCTCGTAACGAGACGGACTTCTTTTCTCATAATCATCCAAGATACTCACGTCCAGATACCTGACTCCTGTGGCCGAGCTGTTCTGGGCGCTTCATTCTGGAACCGCGGCACCGCTACGGTCGCAGGTTCGAATCCTGCCTCAGACATGGATGTGTGTGATGTCCTTAGGTTAGTTAGGTTTAAGTAGTTTTAAGTTCTAGGGGACTGATGACCTCATATGTTAAGTCCCATAGTGCTCAGAGCCATTTTGAACCAGCCATCTCACTCCTGCAATACAGATAACCTTTAATTAATAAAGATTATTTAAGTACCACATGTTTTCTTCACGTTTCTCTAAAGTAACAGGACACATTCTCGCTAAAAACAGTGGGACTACATGCACATGTATGCAGACCAACTGTATCTCTTCTTGCAGTGGATGGAAATAACAAAAACAGCGGAGAGAATCATCCGCTGTTTACAATACCAGTAGCGTGGAAGGTATTTTGCATAGCAAGCGAATCGTACAGAACACTCTGAGAGTAAAGTAAACCCGGCTGTGTTAACATGGTAGCGGGCATGTTACATTACAACAAGCGAACAACTAGGACGTAGCATAATATGACGCATCGAAGAGAGAGATCATATTGTGGCTGCGTTCCTGCCTTAAGCTACTTCTGCTGTCTCAAAACATTCTCTGCGACAGCTATACCAATAATTATGTTGCCGTTTCTTTAGCGAACAGCTCCTTTCTTTCAGTCACCACTCGGCTGCGCGATATCGACATTTTACGCAACTTAATTATCCATCGTTATTTCATAGTAACACGTACTGATGATGAAAGCAGATACATTACAGAATTTATACAGTGATGATGATGCTGCTATTGCTGTGTTGTTAATACTTCTGAAATATGAGGGATTTCTGTCACTGTATACTTCATTCTCGCTATGTCTAATACCGCATACGAAAGTATAGAAAAATGCGGATAAAGTGAGTCATAAAATGTGTCATAGCTGATGTATTGCTACAAATGAATCTAAAGATTGATGAAGACACGGGGGAAGAGTTTTGACAACTCTGCTTACTCGCAAATAAGATTAAACGACAGGTAATAGATAAGCAGAGCTGAGAAGGCGACTGTGTCAAGGGGACTATTCTTCTACAGAAGAAATCTGCTCGTGTCAAACGTTTGCCTAAAACGGATAAACCGTTTCTAAAAAAAATGTTTGGTACGGCTCTATTTTTCAGTTTCCCTTGTATGTTTTTGACGTATTACCAGTGCAGATGGGCAGAAACCAGAAAATAAGAAACTGTTGGCCATTGAATATGGTGGTCTGTTTTAATAATCACGTAGAGAAGTTAAGAAGTCAAGTACGTATCAATGATAGATGGAGATACAGGTCTTTTTGGAGATCGAAAATCGCCTCTATACTGCAAATACCCTAAAATATCGGACCAGTTTTGAATACATTGACGACTTCATAGCGGCAAGGAGCCGTCATGTCCTTTAGAATCTTCTTGCGTTCCCGAAAACGGTTCGTTAGATTTCGCCCACGTCGAAACGATGGTGTAGTTACCGTGACATATTCTGTGAGACCTTTTACTAGTAATGCTATGATATGGAGGAAAGTCGAAAGGTCCGAAAATTTTAAAGGAAAACCTGCAGAGGATCGATGGTTGGCGTAGGGATTGGCAGTTGACCCTCAACGAATAAAATGCCTCAGAACATGTCCTACCAACCGATCCCTTCATCTGGTCAAGTTGTGCCACAAACTTCTCTTCTCCCCAATCCTATTCAACACCTCATTAGTTATGTGATCTACCCACTGCAAATAAAAGGTAGAAATATCCACTATTGTTCGGTCACATGATGAACGATCAGTTACTGAAAGAAGCCGCAGTCGGAAAACAGCTCAGGTTACAGTGGAACGAGCACATGAAACTAACTTTGGCGAAGGTGGTCTTGGAGATTCATCGGAAGAATAGAAAGGAGCCCATTAAAGAACTTCTTTACAAAATCAACTTTGGACAGACAACGTATTACTGTTCGTCCTTTCCAGAGAAAATTAATAGAGAGTCTTTTCGGAAGATTGCTGACAGTCGTTCTTCAAACGCAACATTAGCGAAAGCAACAGCAATAATTATTGAATGGAAAAAAAATTAATATAACAGATTTTTAAAAACGACTAAAAGTATAAAATAATTTCTCATAGTGCCATAAAATCCGTAACCCCACACCGATAGCCCTATAAATTTGTGCTTGTGAATTTTAATAGCTATAACTGTACTTGCAAAATCTAAATCGAAAAAATGGGGGTACTTGCAGTAGATAACTGATGCACGGGTAATCCACCTAAATCACTAATAATTTTATTGCGTTTCAGGTGATATGAACTGTTTTCTGATTTTTTCTCAATGAAAGCTACTCTCTACACTCCTTATTATTCTTTGCCGCATATTTTACGAGTATTATCATAGCTATTAAAAATTCATAAACACAAATTTTCAGGACCATTTGTATGGTGTTAGGACGCTTTAAGGAGCTATTAGAAATTATTTTATACTTTATAGTCCGTTTTAAAACTATTTTACATTAAAAATGGTTATTTAATTTATTCAAATAATTATTTTATGTTTTTAGTCTTCTGTGTGTGTGGTAAATTTCAGGTTTATTTCAGTTTGTCTTCCCATGAGACAACCAGTATATCGCTTGTTCTTACGTATATATTGCGAAAAGATCGTAAAGATAAAAATTAGAGGGAATCGAGTCCACACCGAGGCTTACCAGCAATGGTTCGTACCGAGAAGCATTCGCGACTGGAACAGGAAAAGGGGAAAATAGCAGCGCTACATAAAGTAGCCTCCGCCATGCACGAGACTCGAAGGAGAGTTAATACAGCATTGGCATTCAGCCCTGAGACACGCTGAAAGTTTAAAATCGCTATCTCATCTTGAGGTTGCTTTAGAATCACTTGGAAAACCTGTGCCAAACAGACAAGAAAGAGACCTCACACAAATGCGTTAAAGGGAGGACATAATGGCACTACACTAGATACCCTGTAACACACGTTGTAAAGGGTCTGTCTGAGATTAATTAGCTGTGGCTGTGCAGAATGTTGCAACTATTAAAGAAATTTTCAAATATTATTCGATTTAACAGGAATATCTTCTATATGAATGAAGATTTTAACTTCGGCAGGAGAACTACAATTTTGTTTTATAGGCATATATGTTTTACATGCATGCAAATAAATCCTTGGAGTGATATTTAAAGATACATCTGGGACCAAATATTTCATTTACTTTCCACAAAAGTTCAGTGTGTTCTTCACCAGCAGCATGACAAACATCGAGACGGTAATGAAATTCAGCCCATATTATCGCCAGGTTGTCTGGAGGGACTGCATTCACCTGTTGCTGTCCGCCGTCGCATTTTAACCAAAAATGTTGGCAGGAGAGGCAGGTAGACGGAGTCTTTCACAAAGTCGACAAAAAGATCATCTTTCAGGCAGCTCATGGGTAATAAATGCTTTTGAATGCTCACTTTTCTACTTAAATGAAATGTGCCCTGTTCGCTGAACCGCAAATCTGAAAAGGAATTTTTATCTCCAAGCTGCACTCCAAGGAACAAATTCTATTCATGCTTAAAGCTTCAAGATCGCCCTTCAGGTTGCCTATTTAAACGGCTTCCAAGAGCAACGATAATTTGATTTTTAATAATTTCTGTAATTAAAAGCAGAGAAGTGCGAGAACTATCGCACAATCAGCTTAACAGCTCATGCATCTAAGTTGATGACAAGAACAATATACGGAATAACGGAAAAGAAAATTGAGGATGAGCTAGATGGCGATCAGTTTCGCTTTAGATAAGATAAAGGCATCAGAGGGGCAATTCTGACGTTGCGGTTGATAATGGAAAAATCAAGACACGGTCATAGAGTTCGACAACGTAAAATTGTGCAAGATGATCGAAAATTTGAGAAAAATAGGGGTAAGCTGATAGGAGAGACGGGTAATATGCAATATGTACAAGAGCCAAGAAGGAATAATAAGAATGGACGGTGGGATGTAGTTTTTCGCCCGTACTGTTGAATCTCTACATCGAAGAAGCAATGATGGAAATACACATATCAAAAAAAATTTTGCTTCACCTCGGTGCCCAGATCTCCTGAATATAGACCTTGAATGTGGATACTGTATCAAAGACACAGTCCCTTCCACTGTTCAGAGATGACACTAAACCTGCCCAAAGATGCAAACAACCAAACATGGGCAGCGCCTATTTGACTGAGGGCGTCTGACAGCCGATCAGTTCCAGACATTCAACGAGGAAGGAGGTATACGGCTCGCGTTGTCCGTAGTTCAACCATGCCTAGACGGTCAATAGGGCGATTCGATGGTGTCCGCATTGTTACTTTGTGCCAGGAAGGGCTCTCAACAAGGGAAGTGTCCCTGCTGTCGAGACATCTTCGCGGGTACCGGGCGCGGTTAGGCCATCCTCTCCCCAAAGGGAGTGGCGAGTTCAGCGGCGTTCGCGGCGCACGAGGCGGTGGGTCAATGTGGAGGCTGGCCGTGTGGCATCGCCCGCTCTGCCTGTGAGTGGACATGTGGCCGCTCCTTCAGCAAGGTCCGAGCAGGCACACGGGGGGAGCTCCAACGTTAGGCGGGTGATGGAGCCCCTTAGGCAAAAAGCGGAAAGGTCGGGGAAGAAGGCCAGTGTTCACTCTGTCTGCTTGCCGGGGGGTCCCATCCGAGATATGGAGGAGGCTCTGCCGGCAGCGATAGAGAGCACTGGGTGCACCCGACTGCAAATTGTTGCTCATGTCGGCACCAGTGACTCCTGCCGTCTGGGTTCAGAGGTCATCCTCAGTTCATACAGGCGGTTGGCGGAGTTGGCGGAAAGCCTCGCTCGCGGGGTGGAATCTGAGCTAACTATTTGTAGTATCGTTCCCAGAACCGATCGCGGTCCTCTGGTTTGGAGCCGAGTGGAAGGCTTAAACCAGAGGCTCAGACGTTTCTGCGGAGATCTGGGGTGCAAATTTCTCGACCTCCGCTATCGGGTGGAGAAATGTAGGGTCCCCCTGAATAGGTCAGGCGTGCACTACACGCAGGAAGCGGCTACAAGGGTAGTGGAGTACGTGGGGAGAGTACATGTTGGTTTTCTAGGTTAGAGAATTCCCTCCATAGGTCCTACAAGACGCCTCCTGAGACGCGGCAAGGTAGGAGCAGGCAAAATGCAACAGGGAATAACAATATTAATGTGCTAGTAGTAAACTGCAGGAGCGTCTATAGAAAGGTCCCAGAACTGCTCTCATTAATAAAAGGTCACAATGCCCACATATTACTAGGGACAGAAAGTTGGCTGAAACCAGACGTAAACAGTAATGAAATTCTAAACTCAGATTGGAATGTATACAGCAGAGACAGGGTGGACAGTGAAGGGGGAGGCGTGTTTATAGCGATAAGAAGTTCAATAGTATCGAAGGAAATTGACGGAGATTCGAAATGAGAAATAATTTGGGTGAAGGCCACGGTTAAAGCAGGCTCAGGGAAGGTAACTGGATGTCTCTATAGGCCCCCTGGCTCAGCAGCTGTTGCGGCTGAGCACCTGAAGGATAATTTGGAAAATATTTCGAGTAAATTTCCCCACCATGTTATAGTTCTGGGTGGTGATTTTAATTTGCCGGATATAGACTGGGAGACTCAAACATTCATAACGGGTGGCAGGGACAAAGAATCCAGTGAAACTTTTTTAAGTGCTTCGTCTGAAAACTACCTTGAGCAGTTAAACAGAGAACCGACTCGTGGCGATAACATATTAGACCTTCTGGTGACAAACAGACCCGAACTATTTGAAACAGTTAACGCAGAACAGGGAATCAGCGATCATAAAGCGGTTACTGCATCAATGATTTCAGCCCCAAATAGAAATATTGAAAAAGGTAGGAAGATTTTTCTGTTTAGCAAAAGTGACAAAAAGCAGATTTCAGAGTACCTGACAGCTCAACACCAAAGTTTTGTCTCAAGTGCAGATAGTGTGGAGGATCAGTGGACATAGTTCAGAACCATCGTACAATATGCGTCAGATGAGTATGTGCCAATCAAGATCGTAAGAGATGGAAAAGAGCCACCGTTGTACAACAACCGAGTTAGAAAACTGCTGCGGAAGCAAAGGGAACTTCACAGGAAACATAAACATTGCCAAAGCCTTGCAGACAAACAAAAATTACGCGAAGCGAAATGTAGTGTGAGGAGGGCTATGCGAGAGATGTTCAATGAATTCGAAAGTAAAGTTCTATGCACTGACTTGGCAGAAAATCCTAAGAAATTTTGGTCTGATGTCAAAGCGGTAGGTGGATCAAAACAAAGTGTCCAGGCACTCTGTGACCAAAATGGTACTGAGACAGACAGACTAAAGGCCGAAATACTAAATGACTTTTTCCAAAGCTGTTTCACAGAGGAAGACTGCACTGTAGTTCCTTCTCTAGATTGTCGCACAGATGACAAAATGGTAGATATCGAAATAGACGACAGAGGGATAGAGAAACAATTAAAATCGCTCAAAAGAGGAAAGGCCGCTGGACCTGATGGAATACCAGTTCGATTTTACACAGAGTACGCGAAGGAACTTGCCCCCTTCTTGCAGCCGTGTACCGTAGGTCTCTAGAAGAGCGTAGCGTTCCAAAGGATTGGAAAAGGGCACAGGTCATCCCCGTTTTCAAGAAGGGACGTCGAAAATATGTGCAGAACTATAGACCTATATCTCTAACGTCGATCAGTTGTAGAATTTTGGAACACGTATTATGTTGGAGCATAATGACTTTTCTGGAGACTAGAAATCTACTCTGTAGGAATCAGCATGAGTTTCGAAAAAGGCGACCGTGTGAAACCCAGCTCGTGCTGTTCGTCCACGAGACTCAGAGGGCCATAGACACGGGTTTTCAGGTAGATGGCGTGTTTCTTGACTTCCGCAAGGCGTTCGATACAGTTCCCCACAGTCGTTTAATGAACAAAGTAAGAGCATATGGACTATCAGACCAATTGTGTGATTGGATTGAAGAGTTCCTAGATAACAGAACGCAGCATGTCATTCTCAATGGAGAGAAGTCTTCCGAAGTAAGAGTGATTTCAGGTGTGCCGCAGGAGAGTGTCGTAGGACCGTTGCTATTCACAATATACATAAATGACCTTGTGGATGACATCGGAAGTTCACTGACGCTTTTTGCAGATGATGCTGTGGTATATCGAGAGGTTGTAACAATGAAAAATTGTACTGAAATGCAGGAGGATCTGCAGCGAATTGACGCATGGTGCAGGGAATGGCAATTGAATCTCAATGTAGACAAGTGTAATGTACTGCGAATACATAGAAAGAAAGATCCCTTATCATTTAGCTACAATATAGCAGGTCAGCAAATGGGAGCAGTTAATTCGATAAATTATCTGGGAGTACGCATTAGGAGTGATTTAAAGTGGAATGATCATATAAAGTTGATCGTCGGTAAAGCAGATGCCAGACTGAGATTCATTGGAAGAATCCTAAGGAAATGCAATCCGAAAACAAAGGAAGTATTTTACAATACGCTTGTTCGCCCACTGCTTGAACAGTGCTCAGCAGTGTGGGATCCGTACCAGATAGGGTTGATAGTAGAGATAGAGAAGATCCAACGGAGAGCAGCGCGCTTCCTAACAGGATCATTTAGTAATCGCGAAAGCCTTACGGAGATGATAGATAAACTCCAGTGGAAGACTCTGCAGGAGAGACACTCAGTAGCTCGGTACGGGCTTTTGTTGAAGTTTCGAGAACATACCTTCACCGAGGAGTCAGGCAGTATATTGCTCCCTCCTACGTATATCTCGCGAAGAGATCATGAGGATAAAATCAGATTAGAGCCCACACAGAGGTATACCGACACTCCTTCTTTCCATGAACTGGAAAAGAAGGGAGAACCGACAGAGGTACTCAAGGTACCCTCCACCACACACCGTCAGGTGGCTTGCGGAGTATGGATGTAGATGTAGATGTATAAGTGTCCAGGCGTCTCGGAGTGAACCAAAGCGATGATGTTCGGACACGGAGGAGACACAGGGAGACAGGAATGAGCCGTGAGTGGCACGTGATCCCGCCATCATGTATTTTACGCCCTGTTTTTAACGTACTACCACCTCACTACGTTAATTTGAGTATAGATTTAAGTGTCGGGAAGTCATTTCTGAAAGTATTTGTACGGAGTGTAGCCATGTATGGAAGTGAAACATGGACGATAAATAGTTTGGACAAGAAGTGTGGTGCTACAGAAGAATGCTGAGGATTAGATGGGCAGATCACATAACTAATGGGGAAGTATTGAATAGGATTGGGGAGAAGAGGAGTTTGCGGCACAACTTGACCAGAAGAAGGGATCGGTTGGTAGGACATGTTCTGAGGCATCAAGGGATCACCAATTTAGTATTGGAGGGCAGCGTGGAGGGTAAAAATCGTAGAGGGAGACCAAGAGATGAATACACTAAGCAGATTCAGAAGGATGTAGGCTGCAGTAGGTACTGTGAGATGAAGTAACTTGCACAGGATAGAGTAGCATGGAGAGCAGCATCGAATCAGTCTCAGGACTGAAGACCACAACAACAACAACAACAACAACAAACTGTCACTGAGTTGCTGCTTTGCCTGACCGTGAGCAGCGTTAGCAGCGCGTATCGATATATCCCTTCTCGTAGTATTTTTGCTCGACTGCTATTACTTCCTGGTCGTTGTCTGTCGTAAGCAGTTCGGGTGGGGAGTCCGGGTCTACCAGTCAGTTGGAACGCGTCTGTAGCGCAGTCCGGACCTGCCAGTCGGGGAGTTGCAATGCGGCACCAGTGCAGTCGGGTTGGAGCTGCGTCGACATGGCTCGCCCGACCATTGCCTCCACGCATCACTTGAGCCGGGCCACGGTCTTGGTGGATCGTCGGTCGGTCGTCCTACGCGTTTTGGCTCGCCGATCGTTCATGAGTCGTGTGTGTGTGTGTGTGTGTGTGTGTGTGTGTGTGTGTGTGTGTGTGTGTGTGTCCATCAACTCCCGATTTGTCTTCGTGGGTCCTTAGTTACTATTGGGTACGTGGAGGTCTTCATGCAAGTGTTTGTCTGGTTGTGTGTGTAGCTGGCGTTAGTTCCACTGACTACTATTTTAGATGTTGTCGGCATTCTGCGGCTAGTCAGTCGTTTGGTGCGGACCAGGGAGGATATCTCCGCGCGGTGCAGTCGGCTGGGTCCGCTGGCGGTCCCTGCGCAGTGTTGGAGCGGGTCTGGAGCTGTCCGATCGCTACGAGCTTCGTGGTTCACCGACCCAGGACGTCAAAGTTGAGTAGAGGTTTCAAGTACTCAAGCCACGTCCATTCAAGTTGCGTGGTTCGTTTCGTGGTTCGCTGTTGGGGAAGTTCCCTTTGAGCAACACTGAGTGTTTGTATTGCTGAAATTTAGCCGCCATGCGGTAGAATTAACTATATTGGTTGACTACAATTCAAGTGCACCAGCGGAATTTTCTGTCTTGTGGCCGTTAGTGTTCCGCTTACCTGCCCTGGCCACTAACGTAATATCAGGCAGTTATCTTTCCTCACCTGTTGTCGCTGTCCAACACGGTATGTAGGTTCAAATGGTTCTGAGCACTATGCGACTTAACTTCTGAGGTCATCAGTCGCCTAGAACTTAGAACTAATTAAACCTAACTAACCTAAGGACAACACACACAGCCATGCCCGAGGCAGTATTCGAACCTGCGACCGTAGCGGTCTCTCGGCTCCAGACTGAAGCGCCTAGAACTGCACGGCCACTCCGGCCGGCACGGTGTGTAGCTTAATACATATACATATTGATTGTGGATAATCACGCCCGTAACATTTTGTGTTTAAATTCTCATGTACCGATTCGTGGCAAGCAAGTCGTTCGTCGGTCGGTCCGTGGTTGTCCTTTGGTTGTGTTCCGACGGATTAGTTGGGCTCACCACCTGTCTCACCTAAGTGAACGAGGGCAGACCGACCCCCTGGAGGCTTCTGAGTGCTGTTGTCTTTACTGCCTTTCTCACCGTTGTTTAATTGCCGGTTTATAATCTATAACAGCCAATGATTAAAAAATTCTTGGTTTTACTGTGTTTTATGTAAGTAGGTTTGAATTCCGGCAAGTGGATATCTGCTGGAAGGTTATTGCCGTTGTGTTGTCGTTTCTTTTAGTCTGGTCTTAGCTACTTAAAACTTAAGGCTTGTGGTTATATTTTTTTAAATTTTGGAAAATTAAGTATGGGCCTTCAGCCTTGGAACTTTATTCTTAATACTACATTTCAAGCTTAAACATTGCAGCCTTCTGCCTCTGAAAGGTTATGGGATTTTTATTTTAAAATTTTGAAAATTTGATTGTGGGCTTTCAGCCGTTTGTATTGCATCTATTTTATGTTTGTCTATCCACCCCTGCCTTGAGGCTTCCAGCCTAGCTGTGATACCACATATATTTTAATTATTTTATTTAGTATTCAACTGCATTTTTATCTTGTTGATTTTTAAGATTTCTTGTTTGGAGGCCTTCGGCCGTGAAAGAATTGCATTTCGAAATTCGTAGTTGTAAAGGTTCGTCTATGTGCCGCTTTGGTTGTAAATGTGTTATTAAATTCCAATAAATTAGAATTTTAAGTTGAAAGTGACCCCAACCTTATTTGGCCCTTTCCACAATCCTAATCACCTGTTCTGCCCAGTGGGTTTAGCGGGTGTATCAAGGAACTGTCGGTGACATGCCTCGCTCAGGCCGCACAAGGGCTGCTACTGTAATGGATGACCGGTATCTAAGGATTATGGCTCGGAGGAACCCTGACAGCAACGCCATCGTGTTGAATAATGCTTTTACTGCAGTTACGGGACGTCGTGATCCGGCTCGAACTCTGCCCAATAGGCTGAATGATGCGCAACTTCACTCCCAACGCCCATCGTGAGGTCCATCTTTGTAACCACGACACCGTGCAGCGCGGTACAGATGGACCGAATAACATGTCGAATGGCAAGCCCTGAATACTCTTATTATGTCGTGATGATCATTTCTCTCTATGTAGGTGGGTGCCAACAGAATGTTTTCGCAATCGGAGGAGAAAATTGGTGATTGAAATTTTATGAGAAGATCCCGCCGCAACGAAAAACGCCTTTGTTTCAATGATTGCCAATCCAATTCACGTAACATGTCTGTGACACTATCACCCCTATTTCGCGATAATACAAAACGAGCTGCCCTTCTTTGTACTTTTTCGATGTCATCCGTCAGTCCCATCTGATGCGGAGCTCACACCTCACAGTAGTACTCCAGAATAGGGCTGAGAAGCATGATGTAAGCAGTGTCTTTAGTAGACCTGTGAACCTTCTAAATGTTCTGTATTTGGTTTGCTCTACCCATAATATTATCTATGTGATCGTTCCAATTTAGGTTATTTGTAATTGTAATCCTTAAGTATTTAGCTGAATTTACAGCCTTCAGATTTGTGTGACTTACCGCGTAATCAAAATTTAGCTGATTTCTTTTAGTACTCGGGTGAATAGCTTCACACGTTTCATTCTTCAGTGCCAATTGCCACTTTTCGCACCATACAGATATCTTATCTAAATCATTTTGCAAGTCGTTTTGAAGCATTCTTGTTGTTTCAAAAGAGATCACTGTCTAAGCACAGATCGGAAAATCAGAACAATTATGAGAACAGAATTCGAAGCACTGTTACCCAGGAGAGAAAAATGGCTGGAATTTTCTGTGTGCTACAGCTGCTGGTCCGGAGATGACCTGATACCACAATGGCAGATGAGCGACAGCATCCCGCCAGAGACGGATGGGCTGCTTCAAGTTGTCTTTGAACATTTGAACGAAGAAGATAACAATTTACTCTCGGAACTTTCTGCAGATACCTTGCCCCTCTGTAGAGGGTCCAGTGCTGCTGCACAAAGGATGTCATGTGAATGAATGGAACATTATGATTAACTATTACTGAATTTACCCATCAAACTGCTGCTGCTGCTGTGGGAGCACTGTCCGCCATGTTTTTTTCTGCAGACGAGAATTTCAGCAGCGAAACTATTTTGTACAGATCATCATATTGCACTGACAGTTAAACTCTTCAAAAGTGGTCTACACGTCGTGAAATATGGAAAGGCACTTCCTCAATTGCACTGTTCTGCTATTGTTGAGCAGAGCTTGAATGTTTCGGTGTGAAACCCGCCAAACTACTGCTACTGGTGCGGGAGAACCATCCACCATTTTCTGCAGAGAAGACTTTCAGCGACAAAACTATCTTGCACAGATTGGCACATCACACTGACAGTTACTCCTTGCAAAAGTGGTCTACAGATCATGAAATAGGGAAAGAAACATCCTCGACTACACTGCTCTGCTACTGTCGAGGAAGGCTTGTATACTTTAGCGTGAAGCCCATCTCCAGATCAGTGCTATCTCTACATACCATATCAATGTAGTAAACACAAATTTGTATCCTGCGCCATGCAAAATCACCACTTCTCCATCCTGCAATCCTGAATATAACTATCGACCACTAGACACTCACACATATACCACGAAGACAGATAGCGTAAGCACATGCACCGTATATACTCCTCGTACCACTAGACGTCCCCCACGAGGTCGGGTGGTCATCTACCGCAGCTGACAGTCACACGTCATCTGCGCCCAGACACAAAGTGGCCCATTGCATGACCGGAGCACCATCGGCGGATCGAGGTCACTCTCCGAACTGTTGTACAAAGTCTGGGTCAGTGCCCCTCGACAGAAATGCGTTACTGTTTCTGACCCTGAGCTGCCTGCTTGCCTTCTACACTCATATCCAGACTCTGGCGTTATAAGACCATTTATATTTTCACATGGTACTAGAATATCATACCATCAACGCGATAGTTCTCGATATCAAGCACACAGAAATATAGATTTCATAGCAGTATCGCGTGCACAGTATAATTCTGAAGATATAGACTGGGAATTATTTCTCTAGAAACCCGACACTTTAGCGAAATGGAATGTGCCATAAACCGAGGAGAACGAGGAACTTATCTCTTCTTCGAAGTCCTTTACGTGAAAACCCGAGCCGCGCGGGATTAGCCGAGCGGTCTTAGGCGCTGCTGTCATGGACTGTGCGGCTGGTCACGGCGGAGGTTCGAGTCCTCCCTCGGGCATGGGTGTGTGTGTTTGTCCTTAGGATAATTTAGGTTAAGTAGTGTGTTAGCTTAGGGACTGATGACCTTAGCAGTTAAGTCCCATAAGATTTCACACACATTTGAATATTTTTTTGAAAACTCGAAAAAAGATAGAGGAAACAGATAATTCCACTCACGAATACCGATGTCGGTGATGTAATAGATTCTAAATCATCCTTATACTTTAAAAAATCAACTAAGGTGTTTCTCATGTCTACAGTACCAGCAAACGTGTCTTTCACACACGTCTTTCACTTGCTAGTTGCACATAACACACACCACAATCGATGTTCTCAACCAAGTAAAGATGGGAAATGTGCAGAAGCACTCAACCAGACAATTTACACGGGAGGGAATAATACTATAGCGCAAACACACATCCGTATTGAATCTTCTCAAATGTCCATGGAGGACGCATGTCATCACGAAGGCTGTCCAACACGTACTGAGTATTAGTTGGCTATTCAGATGTCTAGAAGGCTACATGGTTATGTCAGCTGTATTCCTGTACCCCATCCGGCCTTTCCATTTGGACGGCTCCTGCCATAAGCCAGAAATGTGCCACCGCCGCTGCACGCAACGTTCCCCCAGGCAGAGTCATCCTAGCAAACCAGCCACATATATATTTGATCGCAGTACTTACCATTGCAGTCTCAATGGGGTGACATTCGACAATGAGTGAAGTATCGGAAATACCCCCTCCTGACAACTGCACCATTGGAAATAGAAGTATCTGTACCATTCTTATGAACTGACATAATTTTCCAAGTAAAAAAAAAAATCTTTCACTCGCTTTGTTGCTATCGTAATTTTCCACTGCCCCTTACGACAGGACATACCCATTTTCTTTGCATATGTCAGAATACTCACACATACTTTATACGACTGATGCTCAGGGGGAATCTATCACGCATCCCCTACTACTGAGTATAACACTTCGCAGATAATTGGATGCTTGATACGAAACAATACTGAGGGAAAGTCAGCCATGGGTGGACATGTAACATCAGTTTTTCTTGTGAGTGGTACCACGTTGTCTTAGAAAAAAGAACGTAATCGTCTTGCAAGCTGCCAGATGCTAAACACATGATTGCAGTGACTGTTACTGTCACAGTCAGTCTTGGTTCTACAGGTGCTCAGAATCTCATTAACGATATCCTTGTTAAAAACTATACAAGCCTTATAAGTCGATGTATGGCCTTACCTCGAAATGAAGTGGTTTTTCCACACAAATACCCAGATACTGAATATAGACGGTGATGGCCAGAGAGTGTGTTAACAGACCAAAATTGCAGTTACACGACGCCGACGGTGTAAGCTCGTAATAGAATCACCGAACTTAGTAAATGATTCGGCTAAGGAACGTGGTATGAAGCCGATCTTTGCTACTCCTTCATGCCAATGCTAGATATTTCTCCAGTATCTGTAGCACATTGTGTCTCAATGCCACACCAGAGGTCCTGCGATATATCCACTGGGTTATAGGTGATGGTTAATTGAGAACCATGACATACAGTAGATGGTGTGCTGTTTGAGGCAGTAAGAAACGTACACAGGCTTTTCGATCTGGTAGAAATGCTCTCTGCGATTTGGAATCAAGTCTTTGCATTCAACCACATATCTGCGTTGAATCCTATGAAGAAGCCTTTTCATGATGACAACTTTTTTGAGCCTATGAGTTATAGTAAAATTTCAATGTCATTTTAGATAGTCCCTATACATCGTGCAATTGCTTTACAGACTCTACCCTGCAATCCCTGCAGCTTTTCGTATGTTATCGTTCCAATTTAAGTCGAAGAGAGAGATTCTGCAACCCGGTTAGAAACAGGCTAAGCTTGGTTAGTGCGACAGGACCGTGTTTTGACTATTCGGTGGAAATGAGAACATGTTGTCGTAGCTCCACCAACCATATACGATGTGTAAGGTCAGCATCAAATGAAGCCTGCTCTTGCAACATGACGTAATATGAAAGACAGTACGAACAGTAACGGTGGTGTTCCTTATCGGGAAAATTAGGAAGACTCAACATCACCCAGTCCGAAGCAGATCTACGTCCCTCATGGTCCATTCGCTTCTATCGCACCAACAGTCTATCACCGTTATTCTGTACTATCCAGCAGAGAAAAATTACGAACTATAAGGGCTCCGCTAACTTCATCCGATAGAGAACTCGATAAGATTTTTACCGCATCTCTGTCTTCCGATAGATCGAAAACAAATACAGTACATATGCAGGCATCGATTATATGCTGCGATCCTATAAAATATACTGGTATAATTCCATCGCAGAGACCAGTGTATAGTGTCAACGCCCGCACTGTAGGCGGAGGAGGACAACATCCCACAGACTGTCAACTGCAAGAGAGCTACCTTTGACTCTGTGTCGTTGTTTGAAACATTGTTTTTCTTCTGCTGTAACGTACTTTCTACACTGCCATACATTTTGTTTCTTCCACCGCAACTTCGAGGTCTGTGTCAGGTTCTCACTGACATTAACATATTCTGATCCATTGCGTCTCATAAAAAACTAGATGTTGCATGGTGTAAGTCATGTTGTTGCTGCTCCTACCACAACACACACACACACACACACACACACACACACACACACACACTGTATGATTTTGAATAAAAGACGGTCAAATCATAAGGAAACTGGAAAACTTCTGTGGCGTTGTGGAGCATTTACAAACTGCTGTCCAAAAGTGATTGACGACATCTACATTTGAACTCATTTGTCACAGTGACAGGATAGCCGATGGTTCTGTGTTCCGTTTATATTAATTCCTCATATTGCAGTCATATACGCAATCACTGTTTCAGTGCTAGCCATCTCCAGAAGGTGTTCCCCTCCACCAAGACTTTCTCAATCTCAAACAAACTATCTCAGTCAATCATCATGAGGCTATCGACAGTATAACGGTGAACAGATGGGATGGAAAAGATATTGGTTCAAATGGCTCTGAGCACTATGGGACTCAACATCTATGGTCATAAGTCCCCTAGAACTTAGAAGTACTTAAACCTAACTAACCTAAGGACATCACACAACACCCAGCCATCACGAGGCAGAGAAAATCCCTGACCCCGCCGGGAATCGAACCCGGGAACCCGGGCGTGGGAAGCGAGAACGCTACCGCACTACCACGAGATGCGGGCAGGAAAAGATATCCTCGATGTACCATAATAATAAGCATCATGGTTAATTAGCGTCAATAGTATTAGCAATTTTACCTTAATTTCAACACCACTCAATTTGCAGTACGTCCATTCATTGTTAATTCTCGAACATATATATCAAAATATACTGGACAGTGATTTACATATTTCAAGAAGTTCGAGCATAGTGCATAATTTGCGATCGTTCTCTGTGTGGATGGGGGTCTCAGGGCATTCTCGCATTCTTAGGATTAAGTTAGAGACTGAAAGATCTCCTTGCACTGTCTTTGACCAGGCCGCCCTGCAGTACTGTCACCGATGCAATCTGCAGCTGACCAGAAGTAGACCACTACATTCCACGTCCCGCGAAAGAATGGAGTTCACTGAGTCCATATCTGCTGTTAAATACCCATCCAAGTGCACCAGATTTCTCCAGATAAGCACATGCCAAGGACATTAGAACTCCTTACTGGTGTACAGTAGTAGATATGACAGAGAAGAAGAACAAGAAACATGTGGTTTTTTGCGTAATGGAGCTTCAGACAGACAGAGTTCGAACCATTTTACGTAAATAAACTACACTATCAATACTAAAGAATTGTTCTAGTGTCTGGGATCACTACCAAGAAGGTATTTGGGTATTTGTAAGAGCGAACATAAAGACACTCCTAAGGCTGCAAATTTCTGCACTTTAAATAGGCTATAATGTTAGATCGTTGCAGTCTCCAACCTATTAGCCATGTGGAAAGCAACGCTGTTAATATTCAAACATAATAAATATATTCCCGGCGCGTGAATACATCCTTCTTGCTGGTTTCTCTACGACAAACTATGGTGACAAACCGTAAAATGACGAAACTACTTCGTTAAAAACATCGGGGTTCTGTGTGATACATACACACTATAGAATGGTACCGATATTACTATTTACAGAAGCACAGAGGGGGTCTCTCCGAGATTTCACTCGTCTCCGATATTTCAATAGTAATATTTAATTCTAAGTACAGAAATCAAAAATATGTGACCAGTTTCCAAGGACGACTGTGTCTGGGAGTGCATGGCAAGCAGGGCTGGTCGCCTGTGGTGGAAACGATTCACGTTCCTGACTTACAGCAGGAGCCGTTGGAATGGAAGAGTCGGTTCGGAGTAAGCATTGCGTTCTGCGCATGTTGTCAACATTCAACCAGGATTGTCACGTGTTTTCGGGACTTCGCTGTGCGTGTGTGCTTTGCGCAGCGTTTGAAGTTCGTAATATCAAGAGTTTTTGTTGGGTTTCACCGTTTGTTGATAGTGTAATAGCGATGGTGAATTTCTGTTGTTGCTACGGATGCAAAGAAAAATATGTGAAAAGAGGGATAGTAACTTTTCATGGGTACATACCAAGTAGCTCTAATTATAGTTATCATATTAGTAAGAGACACTGTATATGTTAAAAATTTCGAGACGCATTATAGTTAAGGCTTGATTCTGTAGACCTATTTTTCTACGATTTTATGACTATATAATAGATATTACGGCTCGTACAAAAGCTTACAAACAATCGCTTCCTCTCGTAAATTTTCTAGTGGAACAGGAGAGGGAATGGTTAGTTGTTTCATCAAATACTATACTCCATGCATTTGCCAGTGACTTTTCGATTATGTATATAGATTACTCAGTCTACTATTTATTTAATAAACTGGGAACAAGTACGTAAAATGCTTTAAATAAATACTTCAAAGTGTCACCAGTAAGAAAAATTGTGCTTTAGGTCGCAAAAACGAGAAAATAAATACGCAGAAACAGCAGAGTAAAAAGGGCGAATCAGTAGGGATATAATCGCCAATGTGTGGCAAACTCGGTGTTTTTCGGACACTTGCAAAAGTACTAGCGTACTATCAAGTCGTTTTGCAAGACTATCACTGTAAAAATGTACGTCTGGCTCTGTAATACTATAAAGTGCCGTATCATACCGAAAACTACCAAAAATCGAGTCCATCTATCGCAAAGAAGCAGAATGCAATATCACTTCCCTTAAAAGTTACGTAGCTGGTTTATTCCCGGTATCAAATGGATACTGTTAAAATGACTGCGTAACATATATAAATAATCCACGACACGTACGAAAAGAATCCGTCTGTACTAAGGATGTAGTGACATTCTAAATATACAGGGCGCTATATGGACAAACACACGACGTCCCGAGAACACGTGACCAGGCCGGCAATGTATGTTGACAACACAAAATCTGTTCTGCGCATGTGAATGCTCACTCCAGAGATTTTTACTCTATGGTTCGGGTACAGGAATATAGCACACATAACCATTGTAAGGGATCCGTGTTCCCACGAACATTGACATTAGTTTCCGACATACAGGTCGATAGCAGACCTGAATCGATTGTCGATCGCTGCAGGAGGCAGTGAGGCGAGTGTCGTGTGTGGTAGAGTTGGGCAACACGATTCTTTTTTCCGATTCGATTCCTACGATTCAATCTCACATTGAGAAACGATTCCTACGATTCGTTCACGATTCTTTCACGATTCATTCTAGTCTGCGATGGCACGATTCTTACGGAATGCAAAAAGTTCTACATCTTACCCACAGATGGCAGGACATGTCTGAAATTGTCAATGGGGTTAGAATCGAACTGTGTCATGATAAGATATGACAGAAATAGTTTATTTATGGGTAAACATGCATATGACGTTACAAGTGTGATTCTCGATTTATACGTGTAATGCCTTAACTGATGAAAGGAAAGACACCTATATACAAATGAACATAAAAACCAAAACCTTAACTACATTCAATACGTACTAACAAAATTTTACGAGATGCCATTATAAAAACATGTGAAATTGCGTTTTTATAATATGAAATTGCGTTTTTACGAATGGAACTATGTAGGATATATATATTGGAAAATTGACTTTTTACGAAAGAATGGAACTATGTAGGTGAACTCAAAAAGCAAAAACCAGTCTAAATACAAAATTTCATCCAAGTCGTTAGGGCCGTTTTCGAGATACGCGAAATATAATACATAATCCAAGTGCTATTGCTCGTGTGTAAAGAAGGTGTGTGTGTTTTGCATTGCATCTGCAACAAATAAGAGGTACGTATTTATTCATCATACTTGGCTTTCTTGATTTTAATCGTGTGCATTGGGAGCTGTGTACTCGCTGTATATCGTTTCTGTCATCACTAGTTCGTGTATTACTCGCGCAAACTAAGCTGACGTCGGCGCGGTGGCTGATGGTGGCGATAGTGAATAGGAAATGCCTTTACGCTCCTTCCCGTCATCCGCAGCCAAGTGTCGGCTTGGTTTTCATGAGTAATATTACGGCCCACGGACTTCGTTTGTTCGTTCCGATCTTCCTTTGTTCACACGCATCCTCCACTTGACTGCCGTCTGGCGGTCGTAATCATTCGGCACGACTCGGCATGATTCGGATTTCGGAAGTTGCCTTCGAAGCATAGCGTACTAAGAATCGATGAATCGTTGGAACTTGAATCGTCACGACTCGGAATCACGCAATCGTTCTTACGATTCTTTTGAACGACGATTTGTCCGTATCACAATTCGATTCTTACGATTCTTTATTTAGAGTCGTTCAAATGAACGACTCATTCACGAATCGCCACAACTCTAGTGTGCAGTAGTACTAGAGAGACGGGCAAGAATGGTGGTCGAGTGAATAGTAAACGGTAAACTCACCGGAGTTTGACAAATGAACGCGCGCCCCTGATCGTCGTGGGGTTGACAGTCATCGATACCGATTCGCGAGTGATATGAAACCAAAAGTGACAAGTGCCGAAATACGTGTTTCGCGTCAACAGTGTCGGCCAGCAACAACCATGGATTGTAGTGAGGATTGTTGTGAATGTTAACCATCATCATTGCGTGTGACGAAGTACCTAAAATCAGCAACCAGTTAAAGATATAACCGTAATTAGACGTGTAAAGCGAAGGTAGCAACTGCCTCAGTATTTGTGTGTTAGTAGAAAATACATATCAGTTTGTACATCGCAACATTTGTGGTCCTTAATAATAGACAAGCTTTCAATCATTCCACTATTCAGTCTCAGAACAACCGCACTCGGTTGAAATACCTCCGAAACCACAGCAGAAAAACAGATGGCCTTTCATCCATTAAGCACACTGTCATTTAATCATAAATATTAACTGTTTGGCGGTTTCGGTAAATCACACAAAAACCCAATAAAGGACATAACGGGGGTGTTTCACCTTGGCTCCCGTGCCAAGGACAGGTGCAATCTGCGGATCTGAATAATGGTTTATTAAGCACCCTTTTGGTTTCAGTGGAAAGACATTTGCGATTATCGGACGATTGTAGTGCTAGAATAATTCCGTATTGTCGTTACCGTGACTAAAATTAGAGTATTTCAACTAGAAACAGCGTAATATAACGTATTTATTGTGGAATTAGAAATCGCGGGAACAAAGGACTTCATTTGGACAATACAGTGCAAAAGTGGCTGAGGTACAGTAACCAATTTGTTTTTAAAAGTTTAAGTGCGAAAATTAGTTTTAATGAGCAATGTGTTGAAGTGTGGACACGAAAACCTGCGTGAATTACTGTAAAATTCATACTCTAAAAAGGCGCGTTTGTGGATAATCCCGAGTGAACCAGCCAAAATTCCGTTACGAAAGTATCAGGAGCATGTTCTCAACTGACTTTGTATCCGAAATTATCTTTTGAACGGTTTAAATCGCTCAATTTGGTGTGGACCTTTAAACTGTTACCGCATTTGCGAGTGGTCAATTGCTGGATGACGTCACCCACACTCTGTGAGCGGCTAGCCAAAGCATCTGAAGCAGTGAAGATCGTCCACACGCCGCAACAGCAAGGATTTGGATAGCAGAGATATACCACACTGACCGGTGACTACAGCGGAGCCAAGTGGCTGAAGTAGAATAAACGACTACGCGGAGTTCGACATCCAATGGCGAACTCCCGAAGTATACGACGCCTGCGCCACCTACCCGCCGATCAGCGAAATACGTGATAGCAACTCTATCCCGTCGCCAATCACCGAACTACGAGTCTGTGTCAGCGCGATTCGTCGCGGACGTAAGCAGAGCACACGGCACCACACCAGCTACAACGACGCTTCGCCTGACAGCCGCCGCGCCGGAGGTTCAAATGGTTCAAATGGATCTGAGCACTATGGGACTTATCAGCTATGGTCATCAGTCCCCTAGAACTTAGAACTACTTAAACCTAACTAACCTAAGGACATCACACAACACCCAGTCATCACGAGGCAGAGAAAATCCCTGACCCCGCCGGGAATCGAACCCGGGCGCGGGAAGCGAGAACGCCACCGCACGACGACGAGCTGCGGACGCCGCGCCGGAAGAACTAACGTCAACACGACTAGTAGCGCCTAGCGCGACTTCAAACGTCAAAACATCGTGACTTCGACGAGCGTTGATGGGTGAGTGAGGACGATTTGCTGGCGCGAGACTAATTAGTATTGCACTATCTTGAGAGCGCGGAAGGAGCTTCAAATTAAATTTGTCAGTTGCAGAAAATATAAAAACAAAATTTTTTAAACATTTCTTTGCGAATTTGCTCTGAAGCAGTGCAATATAATGTGTATGCTAATATGCTTGTGTTTTCATGCTGTACAGCACAGAATAGTGTCTCATTTGCATAATTTATTGTAAACTACATGTTTAAGTTGTGTGTATGTTACTTCGAGAAGTGTATAGAAGAGATGTCTAAAGGAAATGAAGGAATCAAGAAAGAAAACAAAGAAATGCTAGATAAGCATCAGATGGAACCAATTGCAATCTCAAGATATAGACCGGCCTGCAATCTGGCCGGACGGTCGCTGAAGGAATTAAATCGTTTATGCAGCACATACTGTCACAGGAAGCACAGGTCATGGAAGGAGTACCTGGGAGAATTTGAACGTATCAGGAATCACCTCCCATATGACTCGATGAGATTTGCACCGTGTGAGATCTTATTTAACCAAGAACCTGATAGTGTGTTTCGTGAGCTGTTAGATTATCCACCTGGAAATGACATAACATGGGAGAAGAAATTAGAGTTAGTGGAACTCAGTATGAAAGAGAAAGCAAAGAGGTGACAGGAGAGACATGATAAATTGGTAAAGCCAATAACTTCCACATCTACGTGATTACTCTGCTATTCACAATAAAGTGCCTGGCAGAGGGTTCAATGAACCATCTTCATGCTGTCAATCGTTCCACTCTCGAACGGCACGCGGGAAAAACGAGCGAGCCCTGATTTCTCTTATTTTATCATGATGATCATTTCTCCCTATGTAGGTGGGTTCCAACAGAATGTTTTCGCAACTGGAGGAGAAAACTGGCGATTGAAATTTCATGAGAAGATCCCATCACAACAAAAAACGATTTGGTTTTAATGATTGAAACTTCAATTCACATATCATGTCTGTGACACTATCTCCCCTATTTCGCGGTAATACAAAACGAGCTGCCCTTCTTTGTACTTTTTCGATGTCATCCGTTAGTCCCACCTGATGCGAATCCCACACTGCACAGCAGTACTCCAGAATAGGGCGGACAAGAGTAGTGTAAGCAGTCTCTGTGGTAGACCTGTTGCACTTTCTAAGTGTTCTACCAAGTCTTTGGTTTGTTCTACCCACAATATTATCTAAATGATCATTCCAATTTAGGTTACTTGTAATTGTAAGTATTTAGCTGAATTTACAGCCTTCAGAATTGTGTGACTTAACGTGTAATTGAAATTTAGCTGATTTCTTTTAGTACTCATGTGAATAACTTCACACTGTTCTTTATTCAGGGTCAATTGCCACTTTTCGCACCATACAGATATCTTATGTAAATCATTTTGCACGTCGTGTTGATCATCTGATGACTTTACAAGACGGTAAATGACAGCATCATCTGCAAACAATCTAAGACGGCTACTCAGATTGTCTCCTATGTCGTTAATATAGATCAGGAACAATAGAGGGCCAATAACACTAACTTGGGGAACGCCGGGTATTACTTTTGTTTTACTCCATGATTTTCCGTGTGTTACTATGAACTGTGACCTTTATGACAGGAAATCACGAATCCATTCGCAAAACTGAGGCGATACTCCGTAGCCACGCAGTTTGGTTAGAAGACTCTTGTGAGGAACGGTGTCGATAGCCTTCTGGAAATCTAAAAATATGGAATCAATTTGACATCCCCTGTCGATAGCACTTATTCCTTCATGAGTATAAAGAGGTAGTTGTGTTTCACAAGAACGATGTTGTCTGAATCCGTGCTAACTATATGTCAATTAATCGTTTTCTTCGAGGTACTTCATAATGTTCGAATACAGTATATGTTCTAAAACCCTACTGCAAATCGATGTTAGTGATATAGGCCTGTAATTCAGCGGATTACTCCTACTTCCCTTTTTGAGTATTGGTGTGACTTGAGCAATTTTCCAGTCTTTAGGTACGTATCTTTGTGTGAGCGATACGTATCTTTCTGTGAGCGAGTGGTTGTATATAATTGCTAAATATGGAGCTATTTTATCAGCATACTCTGAGAAGAACCTGACTGGTATACAATCTGGGTGATTTAAGCTGCTTTGTTACACCGAGGATATCTAAAAAATGGTTCAAATGGCTCTGAGCACTATGGGACTTAACTGCTGTGGTCATCAGTCCCCTAGAACTTAGAACTACTTAAACCTAACTAACCTAAGGACATCACACACATCCATGCCCAAGGCAGGATTCGAACCTGCGACCGCAGCGGTCGCGCGATTTCAGACTGTTGCGCCTAGAACCGCTCGGCCACTCCGGCCGGTTGAGGATATCTACTTCTATGTGTCTCATCTTGGCAGTTGTTCTTGATTGGAATTCACGAATATTTACTTGGTCTTCTTCGGTGAAGGAGTTTCGGAAAACCATGTTTAATAACTCTGCTTTAGTGGCACTGTCGTCAGTGACTTCACCGTTGTTATCGCGCAGTGAAGGTGTTGATAGTCTTGCCACTGGTGTGCTTTATGTATGACCAGAATCTCTTAGGATTTTCTGCCTGATTTCGAGACAGAATTTCGTTGTGGAAATTATTAAAAGCATCTCGCATTGAAGTACGCGCCATATTTCGAACTTCTGTAAAACTGGCAATCTCGGGGATTTGGCGTTCTTTTAAATTTGGCATGCTTTTTTAATTGCTTCTGCAACAACGATCTGACCCGTTTTGTGTACCATGGGGGATCAGTACCATCACTTATTAATTTATGTGGTATATATCTCTCAACTGCTATTGATACTATCTCTCTGAAAACATTCCACAACTTACACTTACATGATCAGATCGGAAGGAGTGAAGACTGTTTCTTGAAAAGGCGTTAAGAGCATTTTTATCAGCTTTTTTAAATAGATTGCTTTTCTTTTTGATGGTTGTAGGTTTTACGCTATTCACCCTAGCATCAACTGCCTTGTCTTCGCTAATCCCTGTATTCGTCACAACACTCACTATTTGTGCAGGATTATTTGTTGCTAAAAGGTCCAGTATGCTTTCGCAACCATTTACGCTTCGAGTGGGTTCATGAACTAACTGTTCAAAATAATTTTCTGAGAAAGCATTGAGTACAATTTCGGATGATGTTTTATGCGTGTCGCCGGCTTTAAATGTATAATTTTTCCAGCATATCGAGGGTAGATTGAAGTCACCACCGACTATAATTGTATGAGCGGGATACTTATTTGAAATGAGACTCAAGTTTTCTTTGAACTGTTCAGCAACTATGTCTTCTGAGTCGGGGGTCGGTAAAACGATCCAGTTAATAGTTTACTCCGATTGTCAGGTGTAACCTCTACCCAGACTATTTCACATGAAATATCTACTTCAATTTCGCTGCAAGGCAAACTACCTGTGACAGCAATAAATACTCCACCACCAACTGTATTTAATTTATCCTTTCTGAACACTGTTAGATCGTTTGAAAAAATTTCGGCTGAACTTATTTCTGGCTTTAGCCAACTCTCTGTACCTACAACTATTTGAGGTTCAGTGCTTTCTATTAGAGCTTGGAGATCGTAGACTGCCTTGGATTAACACAACATCTTCGACAGACTGTTTCGTCTTTACAAGAGATCAGATTTTATAGACGGATTCACGTATTACTTTCTCGGAAACAAATCGTAGACTACCTGGTAAGCTAACATAAGCGATTGGTGCCTACCATGGGGGCACTAGCGACTGGTGCGCCTTTTCCATCAACAAGCACTGACGATAACTAAGATTTGTAAGTAGAATTTCCTGGTGAGGTGAGTGATATTGAATTATTATTAACAATTTTTCAGTGCAAGTAACGTCATCAGCACCGATGGAGCTGTATATTAATATTTAAAAAGTAAATACCTATAAATAACGAAAATTTCGCTTCTTGGCGCCCAACGTTGTACGTGACTCTCTCTGTCTCTCGGAGTCCAAGTACGATACGGCCCTTGCTCGCCCAGCAGTTCTCACGCTTTGTGACCATCTGGTGTGTCGTTTCATGAGACTGCCTTGTGATCCTACTTACTTGCTAGTCCCTCGCTACAAAATCTTTATGTACTCTGCAGCCGGCCGGTGTGACCGAGCGGTTCTAGGCGCTATAGTCTGGAGCCGCGCGACCGCTACGGTCGCAGATTCGAGTCCTGCCTCGGGCATGGATGTGTGTGATGTCCTTAGGTTAGTTAGGTTTAAGCAGTTCTAAGTTCTAGGGGACTGATGACCTCAGAAGTCCCATATTGGTCAGAGCCATTTGAACCATTTGTACTCTGCACTGAAATGTAGCCACCAAAACGTAAATAAGTGGGTATGGATGTGTTATAAACGCCACAAATACATCGGAATGTACAGCTGAATCACGCTGTACAAGTTTTCTGTGCTTTTACTCCAAATGTTTGAGTGTACACCCGGCCTCTCTAAGACTCAGCCTTGTTTGGAGCACCCTCCACTTACCGACGTTAAGTGTATTTCCCACCCACTCTACTATTGACTTTCATAGGCAACAAGACATTGCCCTATCATAATGTGGCAAAAGCGAGGCAGTCGACGACAAGTGGCAATACACGGCGCAAGAGAGTGGGAAGCCAAACTATGTGACAGCAATACTTCGTCGGATTAAAACAGCAGAGCACTCAGCACACAGACTTTATACGCTGTCCTCTCTGCAGCGATGCGGTACCCCGCGCCAGAGTGCTGATCTTCGCCACAACACAATTTAGCCTTTTGGTCCTCCAATTAGAATGAAACACGATGTGGCCCTTTGTTTTCGCCTGTCGGGATTACGCGCGTTCTGACAGCCAGCTTAACTGGTCACGTTAATTAGCCAGTTCTTCGCAGTACGGAAGTTCGGACCACGTGTCGTCTGTGGAAATCCATGAATGTACGGCGCTGGGGGCACCAATAGTAGGGATCAAGACAAAACAACCAGTGACTTCTCTCCTGAAAATATCAGCAGCCAATTACTACAGAATTGACAGGACACATATTTCAGCTGTAATGGCATTTCAGTTTAGGAATTAGTTAAGGCCTCGTGTGTTACATATAGCGTATTCGTTGTGTGGAAAAATTTTCCCAGTATTTTAAAGAGGATGCATGTTAAATTCACTACCACAGAGGCTATCAAAACTGGTTCCACACAACAGTTACTTTGAGGAATGGTGAGGTTGGAGGAGTTGTATCCCTCTTTGTGTCTCACGGAGACATTATAGGGGGTAGCAGAAGTCCTATGCTCAACCACCTGCGTTTTCGGAATACTGAGTCCCATCTTGCAGGGCAACTCTCACACTCACTGATACTATAATTTTCACTTTTGGAAGGTCTTTCTATTAGTATCGTCATCCATTGAAACAGTTTAAATTTTTCATGTTTCTGTAGTTATTTGGCCCACAGTGGCTGGCTGTGAATAATACTATACATTTATATAAGGTAATACCGTTTTTGAAATATTGAAGGTAGCAGGGATAAAATACAAAGAGCGAAAGGTTATCTACAGCTGTCGAGAGATTATTTGAAAGAGCTTGAGGAAAATTTTGGAAATTTGTGTTAAGTTCCTGTGGGATCAAACTGCTGAAGTCATCAATCCCTAGGCTTACACACAACTTAATCTAACTTTATGTACTTATGCTAAGGACAAAACACACACACACACACACACACACACACACACAGAGGCGCGCGCCCGAGAGATGAACACCCGCCAGGAGGAGCCGCGCGAACCGTGCCAAGGCGTCCCAGACCGCGCGGCTACCAAGCTGAAGTAGTGGTAGAGGAGGAAAGGAAACAGGGCTGTAGCGTATCCGCAATGCTATCCAATTTGTACATTGAGCAATCACTAAATGAAACCAAGGAGAAATTTGAAAATAGAATTAGAACCCATGGAGAACAAATAAAAATTTGAGGTTTACAGATGATACCGAAATTTTGTCACAGACCTTTAAGACTGTGAAAACCAGTTAAACGAAAAACATAGTGTCTTAAAACAGGAACAAAAGTAAAACTAGTGTAATGGAATGTAGTTGAATTTATTCTGGGAATTTTGATTAGTACAGAATACATTAAAAGTAGTAGATGAGTTACGCTACTTTAGGTGCAAGCCGGCTGCAGTGGCCGAGCGGTTCTAGGCGCTTCAGTCTCGATCCGCGTGACCGTTACGGTCGCAGGTTCGAATCCTGCTTCGGGCATGGATATGTGTGATGTCCTTAGGTTAGTTAGGTTTAAGTAGTTCTATGTTCTAGGGGACTGATTACCTCAGCTGTTAAGTCCCATAGTGCTCAGAGCCGTTTTGTTTTAGGCGCAAAATAACTAACGATAGCAGGAATAGCGAAGGTATAAAATACTGAAAATTAATAAACAGCAAGCAAGGAGTTTCTGAAGAAGAAAGATTTGCTAGCGCTGAATGTAACGTGTTAGGAAGTCTTTTCGAAGATATTTGGAGCGTAGCTTCGAACGAAAATGTTGACTAGATGATAAAATTTCAAGCAAGAATAGACTCTTTTTAGATGTGGTAAAGAACATTAAATTTCAGATGGGTAAGCCGTTTATCTGGTAAAGATATACTGCATCAAACTTGGGAATTTAAAAAGTTTGGCACAACTTGAGTAAAAAAAAAATGATCAGTCAACAGAGAACATCCTTAGGGGTCAAGGAATCGTCAGTATGGATAATGTGGAGAAGTGCGCGGATGGAGAGAGGTACAGTTCGTAGTCGGAAAGCAAATATTGAGTATAAAAAGAGGGCTATGTTGGATAAAGATAGCAGCAATTAATGAAGAGACTCAGAGAGGTTAAAATAACGTGGAGAGCTGTGTCAAACCGGTCTTCGACTGAAGACTGCATCGTTATCAGCGAGAAGATAATGAAGAAATAACGACTAACGGGTCTGTACATACAGTCCGCTAATCGCAGGACACTACGTAGCGGATGACACTTGCTACCAATACCAGCCTCTTCCAATCCAGTCCTTTCACCTATGGAGTGGGGGGAGGGGGGGAGTTACAGTATGTATGCTTCCGTATGGCGCCTCGTATCTCTCCTCTTGATGATTCCTACTCTAGATAAATGCTGAAAGTGAAGTCTTGCATCCTCTATCTCAAGTAACAGTTCTCTAAATGTACAGTACTATGATTCGTGAGAATAACAACGATTTCGTTGCAATGTTTTTCCTTTTATCTCCACCGAGCATAAGTGATATAATTTTGAACAAACTACTCTGATCTGTTACGTTGCTAGCTGATCGGCCCGTGTAATCGACTGACGTCTGCTTTAGGGCCTAACTGGTGCAAGCTGCAGCAGTACAGGATAATATGTCGCACTGGTTTCATATACACGGTTTTCTTTGTAAACGTAGTGCATCACCCTAGAAACCTGCAACATGTCTGATTATTTCATTTACGTTCACTACTGAAGATTTCATGTATGCATACAAGTTCACACATTTATTTTTCCTTTACTACCCTCACCATTTAAGATATGCAACTCGTTTCAGACGTTTCCCTTATTTTGCCATCGATACTATCTGATAGCTTCTCCTGTTTACGTGCATTATCGTTGCATTTAACAACGTATAAAGAGAGCTGCCATTCAGTACAGTAATGGGAAATACTTTCCAGTATTTTAAGCACACAATACAAGGAGCATCATTTAACGAAATTGCTGGCTGCGGTGGTCTAGCGGTTCTAGGCGCTCAGTCCGGAACCGCGCGACTGCTACGGTCGTAAGTTCGAACCCTGCCTCGGGCATGGATGTGTGTGATGTCCTTAGGTTAATTAGGTTTAAGTAGTTCTAAGTTCTAGGGGACTGATGACCACAGATGTTAAGTCCCATAGTGCTCAGAGCCATTTGAACCATTTAATGAAATTGGCTGAAATAAACAAAACTATTCCGAAATATCTCAGAGAGGATGTACGAAGATGTGGTGACAATGTGATAAGGGAATCAACTGAATACAATAAGAGTATGTTAAGAATAGACCACATTCCATAAGTTAATTTGTCGAAAAACTTACAAGTGGAGGGTTTGATATGTGGGTCACCGATTTTAATCAAATCTATACTCTATAAGCATCTGTGGACTGCTTGACCCGTCGTTGATCTATAGATAAGCAAATCTTCACCTGGAGGATGATACAGCCGTGCTGAAACAACTGCGTTCTCCAAACATCCCATTTGACTCAACTAAGAAACAGCTTACACAAATCCCAAAAGTATCATTTCCTTTCTTTTCATTTTTCTTTAGTACACCTGTCCCAAATGATACTATGCAAACTTCCATTTGTATTTTCTGTCTTGCCATCACTGTATCTTGCTATTAGGGCATCAGATGCAACACACTGACGCACAGGTACTGCCTTGAACGCTTCGGCACTATCGCTTTGCCATGGTTTCTCGCGCAGTCCGTATTTCAAATATTTCTTAGAAGTATTCGAAATTCGAATACAGCCAAATCGTTTGATGATCCGGAGTACACACTCCAAAGATGTGAAACACCGATAATATTTTTTGGAAAAAAATAGTTTTATCGTGGATCTCCCCTTAAATAAAGAACAAAATCTTGCAGGTTCCAGATTTCATTAATGTTCGTAAATTTACAAAGACGAATTAGAGAGACAGATAGCTAATAAATAAAATAATGACGTTCTGGATGTAATGGCAAATTATATGTACGAATTCATTCCAAGACGAGAAAAATTAGATGTCATTTGTTAGGTACGGAGATATTTCTGCGTTATTTTAGTAGTGTAGTAACATTTTACGTTTTTTAAAATTTACCAAATTGCGGCGACCTTTAGAAAAATAGCTTAGAGTATACGAGACCGCCACGAGCGCATGGACACCTCTGGTGCGAGCCAGTTTTAAAACAGGATCAGTCAGGTTATGGCAGTCTCTGTATGTAGAAGGAAATGTCGTGCCAGCTCACCGCCCAGCCCAAACCGCTAAGGAGAAGAACTTGAAATTTGGAGAGTACAGTAGGCATCACATAGAAAGGGGTTGTTCGATATTCCATCCCTAAGGGTGTGAAGTAGGGGGTGAAAGGTTTTCTCATAATGCTTTCGCTGTTAAGGCAATCTTAGAGTCAGAAATATGAAAACTGGTATTTAGTTTCTCAGTTAGAAATATAAAAAAAAAACAGATGCTTCAGCATATTTGGAAATTCAGCCAATAAATAGGTAACATAATAGGCTGAAGTTAATTTAGAAAATAAATCAGTAATAAAGTAGCACTAAAGCAGTCTTTGAAAATTGCTATTTGACTATCCATTTGGAAATAAAAAAGTGTGTTTCAGTGTTTTCGCCATTTCAGCCGTAATGGGAGTGAAATGGGGGATAAAGTTTTTGTGGAAAATATTTAATTAAGGAAGCATTTTTGAAAGTAAATCACTGAAAATGTGTGTTTGGCTTCTCGTTTAAAAAATAATGAAACTGGTTTGAGTGTTTCTTCGAAGTTCAACCTTAAGGGGGAGAAATTGGGGATGAAAAAATCATGAAAATATCCCATTACATTAAAACATATTTAAAATGAAATCTGTGAAAATTGGTATCCGCTTTCCAAGGAAATATGTGTTAAGGGAGGGTAGTTCTTATGGAAGTATCATCAGAGGACCTCAATGCAGGAGTGAAGACTACCTCCAAATATGGAATCGCCTTCTGGTCAGAAGTAGATTCGGCAAAGACAATGCCTCTATGGGCTTAATTAACGCGAAAAGTTTAAAAGATGTTGCATTTTGTAAGCAAAATAAGTAAATAAAACCGCGCGGCCTGAGGCGGCTTGTCACGGGCCGCGCGCCTCCCGCCGCCGGAGGTTCGAATCCTACCTCGGGCGTGGATGTGTGTGTTTTGTCCTTACAATAAGTTAGTTTAACTTCGATTAAGTAGTATTGTGTAAGTCTAGGGACCGACGACCTCAGCAGTTTGGTCCCATAGGATCTTACCACAAATTTCCAATTTTCCAAATAAATAAATGTGTGCAGACCACAGAGCCTCTCCCTGCTTTATCATTCCACCTAAGTTCCAACGTTCTTCTGTAGCGCCATAACTCAAATGCTTCGATTTTCTTCTTTCCTCGTTTTCCCACACACCTTGTTCCAACCCCACATAACGCTGTGCTACAAACGAGCAATAGAAATTTTTTTCTTTGTTTTACCCCAAATCCACATTCTGCACACACTAGAGTGTTCAGTACATTCAAGACGTTCTGTAGTTTATCGGTACTTTTACTGTCAATGTCATCAGCGAAACTAATCATTAATATCTTTTCACCTTGAATTTTTGTCCAGTTCTTTTATTTCCGTCATTTCTCCTTCACTGTACTGACCAAACAATAGGAGGGAAAGACTGCATCACTATCCTACACCCTTTTTAAGCAGATCATTTCTTTCTTGGTCTTACATTTTTGTTGTTTTCTCATAGTTTTTGTAGACATTGTACATTACCCGTCTTTCTCTGTAGCTAATGACTAGTTTGCCGATACTTTAGATGATTTTCCATCTTTCCACTTGTCATAAATCTTTATAAATCACTGCGCCAATTGTGTGCTTGAGTGACCTGTAAGCTTGATTGTATACGATGCTTTCGAGACTGAATTACTCTGGATTCTTTTTCCTTTTTATTTTACTGCATTGGGCTGACTAGGGTGATATTTCACCTGTTCCTCAGCCAGCAAGACTTAAAGTATAGAAGTAATTTAAAAAAAGGAACTTCGAAAAGGTGTTGTAGTTTGTATCGTTAAACTAAAATAGTAATGAATTTCTTTGCTGTGAGTAGGTCTACACAAACAAACTCATGTCTGATACTGGTGTTTAGCGTTGATGATGGTGTTGGGGAATGACTTTGGACCAAAAGTTCCATTGGAGTAGAATGTGTGTAATAGGTGATTCGGGGCAAAAGCGTGCAGAGGACAAGGATTGGTAAGTAAGGAAGAAACAGTTGGGTGGACGCAATTGGTGAATGCTGTCAAGATCGATGGCACTGTAGGAAATCAGATAGTATTCAGTATTGGAGAGCCGAGAGAGGGAGTGATTAATAATTTTCTATAGGCGGCGCGTGGGTCTGCTCCTGTGAACTGCTTCTGTAATATAGACCGAGAGTGAAGGAAGCGAGTACGAGCAGGAGAGGTGAAGCACTTTGGTACTGCATGTATCTTTACCACTTCTAATAGAGTCAAAAACACAAGTTAATAATTGATTACATAACTTTGGCTAGAATGAACACACAGATGTGAAGTCGTAGTCCATGTCGGATCAAAATCTCAATAGCATGCTAGCCCACTGGGTAGTTGAAGCGATGTTTCCAGGCCGTCTGCTCTTGATGAAATCGGCAGAAATCAAGGCGGCACTCGCTGAGCTCCACAGCGTCGGCCAGAGGGCGCTCTGGTCGGCGTAGTTAGTGTTCTCTCGTAGTGCCAACCTAAGAGAGCGTGCACCTACGTTGTGGCATCGTAACTATCGATGCCACACCCCTACCCCCCCCCCCCCCCCCCCCTGAAACGGCGCACCGTCGTGGAATATGGCTTCAGTCAGCGGGGAGAGGGACCCAGGGGCGGCGCAACTGAGGGACGGACAGCTGAACTACCGGGACGTACTGCCCATCCACGTCCCCGAATTTCTCGCGAGGGGGCGAGGAAAACGCCCCTTGCAAAACATGGCCGGGTCGCGCACCGCCACTGGGTATGCTCAGACGAAGAGGCGGAGCAACAGCCTCCGTGGGCGACCTCAGCCTCAGCGTCCTTCGGCTCCGGCACACAGTGGGCCAGAATCTTGAAAACGTGGCCAAAAAGGAAAAAAAAAGTTTATAGATGGGGATTTTGGACTATCAGGTTGGCAGCAGCAATGCTGGGACAACTGAATGCCGGCTGTGCGGACGACCAGATGTTCATTTGTTCGGTAATATCTCAGGTCAAACGCGGCAGTTCATTGTTAGCGTGCGCACAGCTGGCCAGGCTACAATAACAGTCGTGTTGTTGAAGGAAGTTATTTATGTTTTGTGCAAGTGAAAGCAATACTTTCAATATGGAATGTATTCCAGACGGTATGTACTAGTGAAAAAACACTTATATCACTATTAAATCATCAATTATGCACGTTTACATTTCAATTAACGTACTACAGGGAAATGAATGACAAAATCGTAAAATGCGCTTAAAAAATAGAGATAAGTTATGAATTCCACGACATTCCGCTTTCTTTTGCGCTGTGTACGCAAGTATATATTATCACCTTTGTAAATTAAGCTTCAAATCCTGCGACTCGTTGCGACTCTGGCTTTGAGCCCCGTTTTAAGCGACACTTGCAAAATGTCATTGTTCAGACACCTTCAAAAATGACAGTAGAATCAATTAATTATGAGTTTTATTTGTACAATTTAAATTACAATCGACACGTAGAAGCATTGTAAAGAATAAAATAATTAGAAAAATGACGAAAAGTGTAACACAGATATTTTTTTTTTTAATTTCAGTTTCATCTGATCCAGCGTATTCCAGAATCGGATTTTCGAGGAAAGATATTTTTCTAATAACAAAAGAGTATTTGTCAAATGATTTGGAAGGGGTCATAGAACATTTGGAAAGGTCGTTGACAGAAAAAAGTGGACATACAATTAAAATTCCGTATGATATGAGGCGTACCATTTCGATTTTGTTAACAAAGTTAAGAAGCAAGTATAAGGAAGCAACCCGGCGACAAGGATATTTTTTCAAGAAGAACGAAACCTGGTTAAATACAATAGTATATATTCCGATTGATTCGAAACCTGCAAGTGTGACTAAATCAACAGGCCGACCTGCCACAAAATTTGAAACATTATCTGATAGGTCTAAAAGAAGGAGAACTGAGGAGATTCGTACGAAGTTCAGTCGTGTCGAATTATCGTTCGCCGTGCAAATGAGTCTTCGATCTTCGGGGCACCCAGATGCTGCGAAGATTGTGAAAGACGTCACTCTCTCAAGTCCATCCAAGGTGAAAAAATACATGGCAGGCTTGCGGTTTTCAACATCATCGCCATCCTCATATGATGCATATGAAGGTCTAGCACTCCTTTTCGACTTGAAATTGTCAAAAGAATCTTACCAGCATTTGAGAAATGGGGGTAAAGGAAAAGGCTTAAACACACTATATCCACTGTATTCAGCTGTTTTGGTAGCAAAAAAAGCTAGCTGCCTGTGGTGTCACCGCCAGACACCACACTTGCTAGGTGGTAGCCTTTAAATCGGCCGCGGTCCGTTAGTATACGTCGGACCCGCGTGTCGCCACTATCAGTGATTGCAGACCGAGCGCCGCCACACGGCAGGTCTAGAGAGACTTCCTAGCACTCGCCCTAGTTGTACAGCCGACTTTGCTAGCGATGGTTCACTGACAAATTACGCTCTCATTTGCCGAGACGATAATTAGCAAAGCCTTCAGCTACGTCATTTGCGACGACCTAGCAAGGCGCCATTACCAGTCACTATTGATGCTATAAAACATGTACCGTTAAGAGCGATGTTTACCAATTATGGATTAAAGTTAAGCATTCCAGAAGCTACGTACTTTTTTTACTAGACTCAACTCCTTTAACTGTTCCAGACCTCACGCCAGCCTGCGTGAGCTTAAACGCGTGCCTTTCGGCTTTCTCCCAGTGGATTGGCTGTCTTGCCAGTCCACAACACTGCCCTCCAGACGTAACCCTCACTTTTACCGAATCAAAAGCTGAGGTACGGGTGCAAGCTTTGTTAGACCGCACTGTTCAACGTGTTCTACTGCTGAAACGAGACGATATTTTACATATGAGTGATTCGGAAATGTCTAATATGGCCCTTATTTGTAAGTGGTAGGTTAGGTTAGTGTTGTTTAACGTCCCGTCGACAACGAGGTCATTAGAGACGGAGCGCAAGCTCGGGTTAGGGAAGGATGGGGAAGGAAATCGGCCGTGCCCTTTCAAAGGAACCATCCCGGCATTTGCCTGAAACGATTTAGGGAAATCACGGAAAACCTAAATCAGGATGGCTGGAGACGGGATTGAACCGTCGTCCTCCCGAATGCGAGTCCAGTGTGCTAACCACTGCGCCACCTCGCTCGGTCATTTGTAAGTGGGGCTTTGACGGAGCCTCTGGGCAAAGCATGTATTAAATGAAGTTTTCAGATTCGAGTATTTCAGATGCAACTTTATTTTTCACTTCGCTTGTTCCACTGAAACTTGCGGGTGTAAATGAAGAAACTAAAGAAGAAAAGATCTTATGGATTAATCCGAAGCCGTTTTCAATCCTCTTTTGCAGACCACTGAAGTTAGAATTTACAAAGGAAAGAGAGCAAACGTCTTTAAATGAGAAAGCGTATTACGACAATCAGATTGAACAACTCCAGTCATTCGAAACAGTTATTCATGGGAAAGACATTTCCATTAAATACAATTTAAGCATGACCATGGTAGATGGTAAAGTGTGCAATGCTATCACCAACACGAAATCTGCGCAACAGTGGTATCTCTGCAAGGCTACGTCTGCCCAATTTAATAACATTGACGATGTTTTGAAAAAACAAGTTACCGCCGATTATCTGCAGTACCGACTATCAACTCTTCACGCCTGGATTCGATGTTTTGAATGCTGTATTCATTTGGCATACCAAATGAAAACAAAAAAGTGGCAGGCACGTAAAGCAGAAGATAAAGAGGAAAAAGCAATACTGAAAGCCAACATTCAAAAAGCTTTCAAAGAGCAGCTTGGAATTGTAATTGACATGGCGAAACAAGGGTTTGGCAGTACGAATGACGGAAACACCGCTGGATGTTTTTTTGAAAACACTCCAACATCAGCTCTGATAACTGGAGTTTCCGAAGAACTAATCCACCGTTTCCATATAATTTTGCAGATGATTTCGAGCGGACGTCAGATCGACGTTGAAAAGTTTCGAGCATACGCCTTAGCAACTGCCAGGCACTACGTGAAAGAATACCCCTGGTACAACATGCCAACAGCAGTCCATAGATCGTTGATTCACGGTCCAGACATTATTTTTTCGGCCATTTTACCCATCGGTCAACTATCGGAGGATGCTCAGGAATCAACCAATAAGTTGACAAAGCAATATCGCCAGAGTTTTTCTCGAAAGTTTTCAAGAGTTAAGACTGTGGAAGAAGTGTTCAGGAGATTGTTGGCAACGACAGACCCCTACGTTTCTTCCTTACGCAGATCTTCGCCGAAGAAACTGATGAGTTTGTCGGCAGAAGCTGTTGCCCTCTTAGTTCCTGTGGCGGAAGACTATGAAGATTCAGATGCAGATGCAGATAATGAGGAAACAGTGTTTGAGGATGATGACGATTCAGTTGAAGCAGAAGATGAAAATGAATAAGAAAATGAAAACTTGTAAATTAAGTTTTAAAAAATTTACAAAATAAATAATTGTAATTAAAATGAAATAATTTTTTGTAAAATTTTACACCATCTTGCAACCTATATTTGGTCCTTTCTTCGAGTTTTCCACTTTTTTGGTTTATTTTTTAAACATTAACTACAATAACCCCTAAATACTGACTTTTATATGAATAAAAATATATAAATATAAATAAGTAAGAAGACATAGATTTTGACCGCCATCTTGGATCCACCATTTTTTAATTTTTTGAACTCTGTCACCATCAGTAACCTCCATAATTCCCTAAAAATTACTTTTATACGTAAAAAATGATAGTAGTGTACATAGAGCCTGTCATCTTGGGTCCGCCATTTTGTTTTTTTCACTTTTTGATATCATATTCTTAATCAGAAACTCCGTAAACCCTTACATACTAAGTTTGGTACAAATTGAACAACTGCCGGCCGAAGTGTCCGTGCGGTTAAAGGCGCTGCAGTCTGGAACCGCAAGACCGCTACGGTCGCAGGTTCGAATCCTGCCTCGGGCATGGATGTTTGTGATGTCCTTAGGTTAGTTAGGTTTAACTAGTTCTACGTTCTAGGGGACTAATGACCTCAGCAGTTGAGTCCCATAGTGCTTAGAGCCATTTGAGCCAATTGAACAACTACTTATATTTTGACCAGCTTTTTGGGATTCTGACCCACTGTGTGGCACCGCGGAGGAACACGTCGGCGGTGTCAGCCAGAGGTGGGGCCGTGGTGGCGAACAGAGCCGCCCACCCGGCGCAGCAGACCGGACCGGCGACGTAGGCGCCAGCAGCGGAGGCAGCGCCGGTGGAGGCGTCGTGGGCTGTGGTGGCGGAAGCCGCGAGGCATACAGTTCTGCTGCAAAAGAACCAGCGGCAGAAAAGAGACGACGACACAAACGGATCTGGTTCTGGCATCACTTCACAGTGCCGGAGGGACCAGAAATTACAAACAAGGCGCGGCTAAGCTGGCGAAGAGTGCGCCCCTGCTCCCAGCCAGAGAAAACACGATATAAAACCAAATCGTGGGACACCAAGCCAGAACGAGGCGAAGCAGCGGCAGCGTGCAGTGCGGTAGGGGCAACAGCTGCAATAGCGACCGATGTGCGCGGCCATGCAGCAGTTCCCCCGCGGAACGGGCGTCGCGCGGCTGGGAGCGATATGAAGCAAGGGAAGTCCGTGGCACGCGCACGCGAGAGTGCATGTACGCAACTCTTTCGTCTTCGCACAAAGCGTTCAGTCTGGCCGCTCGACTGGGGGTGGAATGGGGCGGAGGTCAGATGGCGAATGCCATTGGCAGCACAGAACGCTTCAAACTCGAGGACAACAATTGGAGGTCATTGTCGGAGACGATGACTTCAGGGAGGCCCTCAGTGCAAGAAATAGACGTTAAGGTCCGAATAGTGCTGGCAGATGTGGTAGAAGACATAGGTACAACAAAAGGAAAGTTGCTGTAATCATCAATGACCATCAATCAGCGAGTGTCCCAGAAAGGACCTGCAAAATCAATATGAAAGCGCCGTCAAGGCGCAGTAAGAGTCGGCCACGCAAAGAATCGCTAGTGGGGAGCAGACTGGTGCTGCGTCCAAGAGCGACAATTAGCAAGCAAATTCTCAATTTGGTTGTCAGTACCGACCCAAGTGCAGTGACGACGCGCTAATTGCTTCGTCCGTGCTATACCCCATCGGCCAGCGTGCAGTAAGAGGAGGATTTCTGACTGCAATGAACGAGGTACAACCACACGAGTCTGATCATTGTCACTTCGTAACAAGATAACACCGTGGTGTACAGACAGGTTGTCACGTTGCGCATAGTAAGGTCGAACGAGGGGACCACTAATCAGCGTAGCAGATGGAGGCCATTGAGCACAAAGATACTGCAAAACTATCTGCAAAGACAAACTGCCTATTGGCTTCTGTCTCGGGTTATTCGGCCGAATAACCCGAGACAGAAGCCAATAGGCAGTTTGTCAACAAGTGGCCACGAAAGCCTTAACAATTTTGTATCTGCAAAGAAGCATCGGCGGCTGTCGCGGAAGCAATGCGACGAAAATCCACCGGAAAACCATCAGCGAAATCCTTATCTTGCGAATAAAGAAACATGCATGACAATTCGGAAGAATCAAACACTTCGTCAGGACCAATAGGTAGACGAGACAAAGCATCGGCATTGCCACGCTGGGACATAGGTCGAAACAAAATTTCATAATTGTAGTTAGACAAAAACAAAGACCAACGTTGCAACATTTTTGCAGTACAGGCTGGAACTGGCTTGGTCGGGTGAAACAACGACGTCATAGGCTTATGGTCGGTGACCAAATACAACCTGCGACCGCACAAAAAAATCATGGAACTTGGTCACTCCATATACAATATCTAAAGCCTCGTTCTCGATGAGAATAGTTTTGCTGGGCAGAATTGAGCAATCGACAGAAGTAATGCAGTGTGAGAGAATCGCTCCGATGCCGTCAGAAGCAGCATCGACAGCCAATACAGCTGGTTTGGAGGGATCGAACGGAATCAAACAGTGATCACTCAACAAAGCAGACTTGAGCTAGTGGAAAGCAGCGTCACATTCCGAAGACCAAACAAAAGGAACGTTCCTACGCCGAAGGCGATGCAGCGGCGCTGAAACGTGAGCTGCATTTGGTATAAGCCGAACATAATATGTAATGTTGCCTAAGATTGCAGTTCCTTCAAGTTCCTTGGTGCTGGTAAGTCCCTAATTGCACAGACATGTGACGGTGAGGGATGCATACCCTGTCCGTTAATCATATGTCCTAAATAGTGAATCTTGAGTTAGAAACAATTTACACTTATCTCTGTTACACCTGAGGCCAGTTTGCAAAAGTACAGTAAATAAGGCACGCAAATTGTGCGGCTGGTCCCGGCGGAAGTTCGAGTCCTCCCTCGGGCATGGGTGTGTGTGTTTGTCCTTAGGATAATTAGGGTAAGTAGTGTGTAAGCTTAGGGACTGATGACCTTAGCAGTTAAGTCCCATAAGATTTTTTTTTTTTTTTAAAAAAAGGGCACGCAAATTGTGCAGATCTTCGTCAGGAGTGCGACCTGATACCACAATATCGTCCAAGTTGGAACATCCAGGGAGAGTGGCACACAACTGCTGCAAGTAAGACTGAAAAATAGCATGACCCGAAGCACAACCGAACGGAAGTCGAAGCACAACCGAACGGATGTCGGCGAAACTTGAACAAACCAAGGTGGGTGTTGATCACAAAATATCGCTGCGACTGTTCGTCGAGCGGAATTTGAAAGTATGCGTCCCACAAGTCAATCGTGGAAAAGAATTTCCTGCACCAAGCTTATCAAAAGTGTCTTCAGGATGCGGTAAGGGAAACGTAACTACCATCGTATAGGGATTGACTGTAGACTTAAATACAGCACAAATACGGAGACGGCCGTTTGGATTTTTCACACACACTATAGGCGAAGCCCATTGCGAAGCAGAAACAGGTTCAATGACACCATTGTCTTGCAAATGCTTAAATTCAACAGCTACGGTGTCGCGCAGTGCGTACGGTACTGGGCGTGTGGGCCGCAAAATGGGCATGGCCTTGTCTCTAACTACAGCATGCGCTGCAAAGTCTGTGGCACAACAAAGGCCATCAGAAAAGAGTTCATCAAAATTATCGCATAGTGGGGCCACACTGTCTGCATCGTCACAAGCGTTGACACAAAGTACATTGTCATGAATGGCGAGGCCAAAAGGTTCAAATGCGTTCATGCCAGAAATGTTCGGAGCATTACTAGAGCGGAGCACACGAAAAGCCATCGCACTATACGTGGCTTGCAAACTACACACGCCTAGCATTGAGATTTCCTGTCCAATAAATGCAGTCAGCGTGGAATGCGAACGACGAAGCGGGGGGCGAACCAAGCAAATCATACACTAATCTGTTGAGTAAAAGAAACAGACGCACCAGTGTCCAGCTGCATGCCAAAAAAACGTCCACAAATGTTCAAAGTCACAAAACGTTTATTCGCATCGCGCTGAATGCGAGAGGAAGAGTCTGGCAAAACTTGTTCGTGCACACTACGAGCTGTAGAAGCACGGGAAGCAGAAGGCATTGAAAAGAATAGCATTAAGGTCCATAGGATGATGACTTGAATCATGATTATGGTGGTTTCCGTTGCGGTGACGCCCACGCAATTCACGCGAACATGAAACAGTCTGACAATTAGAGTGTCTCTTACTACATACCGATTGCACATGTCCTTTCTTATTGCAAAAATTGTAAGCTACCGCTTCTGTTTTGGCCTTTTCTGCTGATGGGTAAGCCTGCGAGACCAACGTATAAGTGAAAAATTTTGCACAACGGATTTTATAACGCTAATTTGTCGCCCTGACACTTATACGCTCTCCAGAAGGGTAAGCTTATCCTTTGCTCTATATGTGACGTTAAATAGTTGTATGCAAATCTGGTTAGTTTCTAACCATATCCTCAGTATATGTTAGAATGTTCAGATGTGCTGACCTAGACACACTGCCTCCACCAGGTGGTTGCAAACATGAAATACACAAATAAGGACATAATAAAATGACAAAGGAAAGTACTAGTTATGAAATGATACACTCAGTAGTGTTACATTCTTTACTCTTCTGCAATTCACTGTATAGAAGATTACACACTACGAGCAACATTTTAGTTCTGCCAATTCACATTTGGTAATCGCTCTGTCTGGCACTGTGCTGTGATATATTCGCGGTCGTTAATTCAAGTACGGAATACAGACATCAGCTACGCCAATTGCAAGCTTCCGCTCCGGCCGTTGCGAAAACCACCTACACGCCTCCACGCGTTTTGTGAGCTAGCCCCTGTGTCTTCTCCTTGTCCTCGGCCACGTGGCTCCTTCTAAGCCGCGGTCCACCCGCCTGGGGTTTCCAGGAGCTTACGGGCGCTGTTGTCTTCAGCTCTCAGGCCTGCCTCCCTCGCTTGTGTCTTTCCCGTTCTCCTGCCAGCCTCCCGTCTCCGTCCGCTTCACTATCGCCCAACGTGCAGATATTCTGCTACAAATTAAGATCCCTAGCCGATGTCAGTGTCGTTAATGGTCTCCTGTCTCGATGTTTATACTATTAAAGGGTCTTCTTTCCGGAGTGGTAGTTGTAATGTGGATCTAAATGTTGCCACCTTACAAAATAGCACTGTGCCTGACCGGATGGGCTGATTCCCATAGGAGGGCACGAAAGTGGTTCGGACAGGATTTCAGTTTCTTAGTGGGTGCCTGGTTGGAGCGGTGCGGCGTGGCTCCCTGAGCCGGGGCAGGTCGGGAGGGCACGTGTTGTGCCTCGCTAACAGTACACACACCCGACGTCACGTCGAACGTGGAAGTAGCCATGTCTAAGGTATCTTGTCTGTCTAGCAAATCCACTACTTCCTACAAATACGAGTATTTAAATCTTAGGAGTTGCTCGTGGATGCGGTGATCTGACACACACTGCGCTATAGCGTCCAGAATCGTGGTATCCGCATAGCAAAGTCCACAGGAGCAATTAAAATCACAATCAGATGTTAGTCCCTGAAGGTCAGCTAACCATGATTTATATGACTGAGTAGGACAACGCCGGAGACGGAAAAATCTGTAGCGTGCAGCTACCACATTTACACTGTCACGGAAGTGGAGGTTTAAAGCTTCTATCACTTCGGCGTAAGGTTTAGTTTCTGGGCGGATGGTCGGAAACGAATTTATGAGCGCACGGTTTAACACAACACCGGCGTTGGCAGTGAAAAAGCCTGGCCGCTGTGTATCTGGTATGTTGTATGCGACAAGGTGGGCCTCGAGCTGAGCAATGTATTCTGGCCAGCGTTGAGAGTCCGGATTGAAGTCACGGAGTGGCGGCGCCACAGGCGTCGTCTGCGGCACAGGCGGGGGCGTCGGAGGCGCCGAGGCAGCTGCAGTTTGTCGTGTGACCAGTCCACTCACAGCAGCCAGCAGCTGTGTCATTTGCTGAGCCTGAAACCGTACAATGTCGGACAGCGAAGCCTGTTCCTGTTGCGAAGCCATCGCTGACACAAAATGATTTCTTAGAGCGAAGGGTGGGAGCGCACATTCACTCAGTCACACGGAGACAGCACAAAAATGATAAAGCAGTACCGAGCAAAAAACATAGGTAAGAGGAGAAAAAAATTCATCCCATCCTCGTCGCCTTTTCTTGTGTCCCGCCTGGGCAGGCGGCGCGTGGGTCTGCTCCTGTGAACTGCTTCTGTAAAATAGGCCGAGAGTGAAGGAAGCGAGTAGGAGCAGGAAAGGTGAAGCACTTCGGTACTGCATGTAACTAACACTTTTTTACTAGAGTCAAAAAACACAAGTAAATAACGGCTCACATAACTTTGACTAGGATGAGCACGTGGGTGTGAAGGCGTAGTCCATGTCGGATCAAAGTCTCAATAGCATGCTAGCCCACTGGGTAGTTGAAGCGATGTTTCCAGGCCGTCTGCTCTTGATGAAATCGGCAGAAATCAAGACGGCACTCGCTGAGCTCCACAGCGTCGGCCAGAGGGTGCTCTGTTCGGCGTAATCAGATCAAATGTTTCAAATAGCCTGAGCACTATGGGACTTAACATCCGAGGTCAGCCGGCCTGAGTGGCCGAGCGGTTCTAGGCGCTACAGTCTGGAACCGCGCGACTGCAACGGTCGCAGGTTCGAATCTTGCCTCGGGCATGGATGTGTGTGATGTCCTTAGGTTAGTTAGGTTTAAGTAGTTCTAAGTTCTAGGGGACTGATGACCTCCGAAGTTAAGTCTCATAGTGCTCAGAACCATTTGAACCATCTTAGGTCATCAGTCCCCTAGAACTTAGAACACAGTATCATCATGTTCACAACTGCTAGGTCGATGACGTCAACAATGGAAATCAAAATATTTTATTAACGATGCCTGTAAACAACGTTATGTATTTGCGCCGTTATTTCGCTTACTTTTCTGTAAGAGTAACTTTGTAGTCATTTTCTGGCGTTACCAGAAAATTTGAAGTAGGTTCTTAGTTTTTTTATTCCTTCATTTTGAAGAACTACGGTATCCGACTTCCCGTATTATGTGGAAACTGTATTTGTTTTAGGCTATGCGTAGGAGGAGATCGCTTAAGGGTCAGAGTGAAAGACAAAGATCCAGAGCGAGACAATATTTTCATAGATGAAGTAATAGGAATAATGTTAGTTCAAATGGTTCAAATGGCTCTGAGCACTATGGGACTTAACATCTGAGGTCATCAGTCCCGTACAACTTAGAACTACTTAAAACTAACTAACCTAAGGACATCACACACATCCATGCCCGAGACAGGATTCGAACCTGCGACCGTAGCGTTCGCCCGGTTGCAGACTGAAGCGCTTAGAACCGCTCGGCCACATCGGCCGGCAATAATGTTGGTACTGATGATGAAAATTTTATTGTTCTGAAAGACACATTAAAATGTTCACTCGACATAATTACAAATAATTATTCATTCTATTTGATGAATTTAGAGTGCAAAACAATTCACATCTGAGGTTGCTTTGCGTGATAGAATAGCATTCACATTGTGTTGTCATAAAGGAAATGTTAATTTACCGCTGTTCGTACAAACTTTATCTTTCAATGCACTATATGGAAGACTCACTTGAAATTAACGAACAATTAAAGAGAAACCAAAGAATTATTTCGATAATATTCGTAGCTCCAATGCAGCAGTTTCTGAGGATAAAATTTCAGACACAGTTTTACCTTGAGTAAATCACTTCAAGATACACAACAGTTTCTTTGATCATAGGTAAGGTCTAATGACTCCTATGTATGGTTGTTTTCCGTTTATGACACAGACACTGCTCGCTCTTCGCCCTTTTTCCTCATAGTGTTGTTGTAAGAACTAAAAATGTGCTACTGTTCTTGTTAGAACTAAGAATCCGCATACGAATAAATTCCAGTTAATTAAACGAATAAGTTGGACCTTCGGTAATTAATAAACACAACTGGCCGAATTTCGACTACAGATGACACTAGTCCATATTATTGAGCATAAATCCCATTATCGTTTAGATACTCTGAGATGAGAAAGTTACGCTCTCAAACAACTGTTGACGTGTCCGTTCACGAGCTGACACATCAAATGCTTGAGCTCATGGGACGAGAAACAGAATATTCTCTCCGCCAGGGAAACTGGAAAAATCATACTCGTATACTACATGTTACGTAGTGCTGCACGTTGTCTTCGAGTACCGTAAATCCGTCGATGCTTCGTGCCTCGCAGTGTGACGAAGCGTTCGACGGCAACCGTCGCTGGAGGACAGGTGGGGAGAGAGAAAGCGCCGCCTCCCCCTTTGCGCACGCAGCCAGCCCGCCCGCCTCACACGCCATAATCGCGGTGCTCGTCCCGCACTCACGGCAACAATAGCGTCGCCGATGATCAAAGACGCTTCCAATTAAGGCCACTCGACGTGCCTCCCGTTTCTGCCGCCATTAATTCCGAAGCCCGGCGGCCTGTCATGTCGTCGCTTGTTAGGTGGGCGTCGTCAAACAGGCGCCGCGGCGCACCTCGCGACAAAGCAGGCGCCGAAGCCACTTACGTCACAAGGCGGCGGCCGACGACGCCCGGCGTCTCCCGCGGAAAGGCAAACCGTGTCTCCGCCCTACAAAGGCGTCGCCGCTCGGTCCGCTCGAAGCCGCCCCCGCTACCTTTGTAATGCCGTATTTACTGGACCACCTGCAGAAGGTTTGCCACTTTGCGGTGCGGTTCTGTCGGTGGCGGTATCTTTGTGCACAGTTCCCTTTTATTACTACGCGTGGCTGTCAGTGATGACAGCTCCGTCCTACACACAGAGATTTATAATTTTCGAGTTACACCGCCACCTCCCTCGGCTTCGCAGTGACTACGGTCCGACGACTTCTGCCGTAGCGGTAATTTCCTTTATAGCCAACCGGACAGAGTTGTGATTAACATTCAGTGAACAATGTTAGGTAACAGAACATCAGCGCTGTAGCTCAGGACATAGATGGAGTGGGTTTAGCGCTGCTGGTAGTGCAGGGGTTGGCTTGTCTTACAGTAGCACTTATTTTACAAACGTCTATAATGTCATACAAACAGTAACATCCACACAAGTGATAGGCAGTTAATAAGAAATAAACAGTATTCCGTAAAAATGGGCGCTGCATTGTAATAAATAACAAAATAAAAAACTTAGTGGAAGCAAATATAAGATGTAGAGCTGTAGTTTGATTCGGCCTCTGTGACTCACAAGCGAGGACCAACCACGAACAACAGACCAGGAGTCACAAACTTCACAATTTCAGACCATAGTACACTATAATTGGGGAACCTTAATAGCACAATACAATAAATGAGCAACTCATATAGGAACCACCTGTACTACCAGAACCTCCGCCAGCTAGTCGTCATTGACACGCACAACAGGACTGCACCTAGTCCACAGACAACAAACATCAACATAAAAATCACAAAATTTGCAGTTGTATGCAATAGCTGAATACACCTCTAGCGTGGTTACAAGACGCAATACGGAACTCTCTCTTGTACACTGTCGGACACCCTCTCATTGCGAAAATGAAACACAAAGTAGACAGCACACTCTTGCGCCCTCACGGCCACACTGTGCAGTGTCAGTACTTGTATCGTACACACATCAACCAGTGGCATCCTTTACTGTGCTCAGTACCGCCACAAAAAAAGGTGAGCCTGAAAACTTGTCTGCTGCCCATGAATCACTGTGGACAACCGAAGCAGGCCCTAGTGTTCAATACACTACAGTAATTGAGGTGTGCGTACTGTAAGACCTTCGGCACGCACACCATCAGATTATTTGTCTTGTCGCTCTAACGAAGTAAGCGAGTGTCAGCAATATGTTTCGTGGTCTTATCGTGGCGTGTTTATCTTCTGCCGTTAGGTCAGACGATAGAAATGCCACTTGCACGCTTAGAGTAGCAGATTGACGTTGACCAACTTTAAACAGAACTTGATTAATCTTCACACACATTTATTAAAATAATAACAAGCATAAAAATAACTTAACTTGGTTCTGGATGCTGTTTACAATTGACAATCTGAAGTTCCTTTGGTCTTGGTACGTTAATCTTATTCTCACATATCTCTGATACTTGACAAAGTGTCTATACATTTCTCTTCATGGCTACGTACAGGAATGTGATAATCTTATTAGGCGCAGACTGAAACTTGACTATAGACTGGTACAGGCAAATGCAGACTGACTAATCGGAGGTCTGTACACTCGTTATAACACCTCGCGCGTTCAGGTATCACTATGCGAGTGTGATCCGCGAGGAGAAAATGTTCTACGTTAGCAGAAATCTCATTGGCTGCGTGACATATTAATACGCGGATCGGCGGAAGCAGAATTTGGTCTGTCTCGAACAAGGGGAGGCCGCCAATTGTGAAATTCAGATTCGATTCATACTGCGCATAATAAAAGCTCATGGCCAAAGGTGTAATGTGGCAAAGCACCAAGATGCACTTCTCAGCCGTTGTCGAGAAAATCAACAGTTAAAAGAATCCGTTGCGGTGAAATGCTCTCTACGATTAATACTTTTCTACAGCGTCGTGGTGCAGCGGAAAGCGCTCGGGTTTGTAATCTGAAGGTCGCCGGATCGAATCTCGCGCCATGCAACTTTTTTTTATTATTAGTTTTTGTAATTCATATATATATATATATATATATATATATATATACGCATAACAGCGTAGTTGCGTGCTAACTTCGAAAAAGGTAGATGCGGTCCCTAGCGCAACTTATAACATCGTCGAAAATCAGTGCGGACGGGAGAGCTTTGGTACACCCTGTTAAAAAAAAGGGAAAAATGGAGGCGGTACAATTGGAGAGCGATCCGCCTTCACCAATATGCATAAGCAATTCATTAACAGTATATATATATGCATAAGCAATTCATTAACAGTATATATATATATATATATGCATGTTGTTGTTGTTGTGGTCTTCAGTCCTGAGACTGGTTTGATGCAGCTCTCCATGCTACTCTATCCTGTGCAAGCTTTTTCATCTCCCAGTACCTACTGCAACCTACATCCTTCTGAATCTGCTTAGTGTATTCATCTCTTGGTCTCCCTCTACGATTTTTACCCTCCACGCTGCCCTCCAATACTAAATTGGTGATCCCTTGATGCCTCAGAACATGTCCTACCAACCGATCCCTTCTTCTGGTCAAGTTGTGCCACAAACTTCTCTTCTCCCCAATCCTATTCAATACTTCCTCATTAGTTATGTGATCTACCCATCTAATCTTCAGCATTCTTCTGTAGCACCACATTTCGAAAGCTTCTATTCTCTTCTTGTCCAAACTATTTATCGTCCATGTTTCACTTCCATACATGGCTACACTCCATACGAATACTTTCAGAAATGACTTCCTGACACTTAAATCTATACTGGATGTTAACAAATTTCTCTTCTTCAGAAACGCTTTCCTTGCCATTGCCAGCCTACATTTTATATCCTCTCTACTTCGACCATCATCAGTTATTTTGCTCCCCAAATAGCAAAACTCCTTTACTACTTTAAGTGCCTCGTTTCCTAATCTAATTCCCTCAGCATCACCCGACTTAATTAGACTACATTCCATTATCCTTGTTTTGCTTTTGTTGATGTTCATCTTATATCCTCCTTTCAAGACACTGTCCATTCCATTCAACTGCTCTTCCAAGTCCTTTGCTGTCTCTGACAGAATTACAATGTCATCGGCGAACCTCAAAGTTTTTATTTCTTCTCCATGAATTTTAATACCTACTCCGAATTTTTCTTTTGTTTCCTTTACTGCTTGCTCAATATACAGATTGAACAACATCGGGGAGAGGCTACAACCCTGTCTTACTCCCTTCCCAACCACTGCTTCCCTTTCATGTCCCTCGACTCTTATAACTGCCATCTGGTTTCTGTACAAATTGTAAATAGCCTTTCGCTCCCTGTATTTTACCCCTGCCACCTTTAGAATTTGAAAGAGAGTATTCCAGTCAACATTGTCAAAAGCTTTCTCTAAGTCTACAAATGCTAGAAACGTAGGTTTGCCTTTCCTTAATCTTTCTTCTAAGATAAGTCGTAAGGTCAGTATTGCCTCACGTGTTCCAGTGTTTCTACGGAATCCAAACTGATCTTCCCCGAGGTTGGCTTCTACTAGTTTTTCCATTCGTCTGTAAAGAATTCGTGTTAGTATTTTGCAGCTGTGACTTATTAAGCTGATAGTTCGGTAATTTTCACATCTGTCAACACCTGCTTTCTTTGGGATTGGAATTATTATATTCTTCTTGAAGTCTGTGGGTATTTCGCCTGTTTCATACATCTTGCTCACCAGATGGTAGAGTTTTGTCAGGACTGGCTCTCCCACGGCCGTCAGTAGTTCCAATGGAATATTGTCTACTCCGGGGGCCTTGTTTCGACTCAGGTCTTTCAGTGCTCTGTCAAACTCTTCACGCATATGCATAAGCAATTCATTAACAGTATATATATATATATATATATATATATATATATATATATATATATATATATATATATATATATATATACTGTTAATGAATTGCTTATGCATATTGGTGAAGGCGGATCGCTCTCCAATTGTACCGCCTCCATTTTTCCCTTTTTTTTAACAGGGTGTACCAAAGCTCTCCCGTCCGCACTGATTTTCGACGATGTTATAAGTTGCGCTAGGGACCGCATCTACCTTCTTTCGAAGTTAGCACGCAACTACGCTGTTATGCGGCGGCTCGTTTCGGCCCATTCAACATCTGTCCTTCAAGTGTCACGAGCGAGTAACGGAGTTTACATTTCATACCTGCCACAGCAAATTTGTGTTCGTGGTGTCTCTATTCTAATTCGAACGTTTGACTTACGCTATACGTATTCGTTTCGGAATATCGTTTCTACGTCTTCCGTTAACTATACGTGGATAACATTATGAAGATAATTAATAACACTTGTGAAATACAACTTTGTTTGCGGAAAACATAATGATGTTCGAAGTCGCCAGTTTTTCCTCGACAAACGACTTTCAACATCTTATTATATGCATAATTGTTGCAACTGATTGCCGGGAATTATATATATATATATATATATTACAAAAACAAATACAAAAAAACGGTTGCATGGCGCGAGATTCGATCCGGCGACCTTCGGATTACGAACTCGAGCGCTTACCGCTGCGCCACGACACTGCAGAAAATTATTAATCGTTGAGAGTATTTCACCGCAACGGTTTCTCTTAACTGCCGATTTTCTCTACAAAGGCTGAGAAGTGCATCTAGGTGCTTCGCAGTATGAATCGAATCTGAATTTCACAATTGGCGGCCTCCCCTTGTAAGGCAGCGCCATCTCGTAGTGCGGAGACGGACGAGCGCTGCGCCTGCGCTGTTGTGCGCGCTCTATTGGGAAAGTTGTGTACGCGCTGACTACGCGGAACTATGTACACAACAGTAATAACAAATCTCCACTGTTCCCCATTTCTGGCTGTACTTGTCTTCTTCTCTGGCCTCGAAGAACAGACACCTTCCGCCATCCAGGTAGGAGGTGTCCACGACCGGTCGGTCGCGTCCTGCGTGGAACGCTGTGACTGTGTAGGTTATGACGCCACTCAGCACGTCACGTCGCAGGCAGGAACTTCTACATCTGTATTCTGCAAACCACTGTGACGTTCTCGGCAGAGTGTGCGCCACATTGTACCAGTTATTAGGTTTTCTTCCCATCCCATTCGCATTCTAAGCGCGGGAAGAATGATAGTTTAAATGACACAGTGCGTTCTTTAATTAATCTAATCCTCTTCACAAGATCCCTATGTGAGCGACATTGGGGGGAGGGGGGGAGCGTTAGTATATCCCTAGCCATAATTAGTAGACGGTTCTTGAAACTTCGTTAAGTAGTGTCTCTCGCGACAGTTTACGTCTGTGTTCAGGAGTCCGCCAGTTCACTTTCTTCAGCATCTCTGGGACACTCTCCCACGGCTGAGACAAACCTACGACCATACGCGTATTTTTCTCTGTACACGTTTAGCATCCCCTGTTACACCCATTTGGTAAACGTGCGACAAGCTTGAGCAATATTCTACAGTCGGTCACAGTCATGACTTGTAACCAATCACCTTAGTAGACCAATTGCATTTCGCGACTAGAACCGCATTTCGCCTGTAATCTACCAATAAACGAAAGTCTTCCACCTTCTTTACTCCAGACTGAGGCTATGTGATCGTTTCATTCCAACTCTCAACAGACTGTTACATCATGGCATTTGTATTAATTGATAGATTCCTGCTGTCAGTCATTTACATTACATTCATAACATACTCCATTTTCTTCTTTTTGTGAAGTGCAAATTTCTGAACACTTAAGGCAAGTCACCAAACTTAGCATCGTTTTAAATGTTAACAAGATCTGGCTGCTTATTTATGCGGCTTCTTTCAGACACAACCTCATTACAGATAACTGCATCATTTTCGAGCAGTCTGGGGTTGCTATTAATATTGTCTACAGTGTCATTAATATACAGCATGAACAGCAAGGGTCCCAACGCACTTCGCTGGGGCACACTCGAACTTATTTCTACATCGGTCGATGACTCCCTGTCCAGGGTAACTTTATACATCCTACCTACCAAAAACTCCTCAATGCATTCACAAGTTTTGCGTGACACCACACACCATCATATTTTTGCTAATAAGCATAAATGTCGTGCTCCGTCAAATTCTTATCGGAAATTTAGAAATACCACACCTGCCAGTCTGTCTCGATCCAAGGCTTTCAATATGTCATGGGAGAAGAGCGCCAGTTTTGTTTTACATGATGGATGTTTTCGAAATCCTTACTGGTTGGCATAGAAGAAGTTATTCTGTTCAAGATACGTCAGTTATATTTGAACTGAGAATACGTTATATGATTCAACAAACCAACGTTAAAGCCGACCACAACTCCCGGTCTGCTCTAACTGTGACCCGCGATGACAACTTGGGCGCCCCAGGCTGCATCTACAACAAGTGTGTACAGAGCCGCATAGCAGGACCGGCGCCACCCGCAGACTTGTTCGCCACTAACCAGTGCGGCTTTCTGGAGGTGGCTGAGGTTGACGTTACAGCATCTCCCCGCCTGCTGAACATCACATTCAGGCGCAGCCCGCAGACACGAACAATCCCAGCCGCCGCTCCTATACTCGCCACCGGCTCGTCAACCGCTTTCGCCGCGGCGGCAGCGGCGTAGGGCTCCAGATGGTGATGTCGTTATCTCTCGGCGCAGCTGGCTAAACTTTTACGTGTCGCGACACTCCAGACAGGCTAGTAACAGCGCTGCTGCAGCTCAGACCCGACCAACTGCAGTGACTGTCCAAACTACCAGCGCCATAGACAGCACTACCGGCACTGGCTGCGCAGAATGAAACTCAACCTTGCCGTGAAGTTCAAGGCACAACTGCAAATACTACAGCGTGAGAAGTCGCTCCTTAATTTTAAGTGCACACAATTTTTTTATTAACGAATATTTTCACACTAAACAAGTTGTAGCTGGTTCTCAGGATCATGAGAATATCTGTACTGCGCTACAATTCAACATATGCTACTGCGTTGTTGAACAAATGACGTAAAGGAATACAAATGTCATCAGTCGATTTGTGTAGGAAAGTCACAGGTACTGCTCCGAGGAAAACTGTGATCAAATGGTTCAAATGGCTCTGAGCACTATGGGACTCAACATCTGAGGTCATCAGTCCCCTAGAACTTAGAACTACTTAAACCTAACTAACCTAAGGACATCACACACAGCCATGCCCGAGACAGGATTCGTACCTCCGACCGTAGTGGTCACGCGGTTCCAAACTGAAGCGCCTAGAACCGCACGGCCACACCGGCCGGCGGAAAACTGTGATCCTCTCCTCTAATTCAACTAGAGTGCGTGGCTTTCTTCTTTGGCCCAATCTACCAAGAAGTCTCTGGCGCTTGAGATCAGGACTTCTTTGAGGCCTTTCATGCGGTGTTCATCCAGCCAGTCACGAACGATGCAGGAAAAATGATGATGTACTGCGTCTTGCTGAAGGACATCTGGAACAATTGTCGCAATGTTAGTGCTTAGGCATATTCTTTCAACATCTGGTGATACCGTATCCATGGTGTCTCGCAATATGGATGGTCCAATGAAACGATCCGCGGTCATATCTCAGACTGTCAATTTTGGTCGACTTAGTCATTTTTCAATTGTCCAAATTGTACGAAATTTCGGCAAGCTGACTTGTTGCCATTTGCAAGTGCTCCTGTTGACTGATGTTCCGGAATATCTGGAACATGTAGACTACCCATGGAGGACCGGCTGAATGTCCCCACATTCCATAATGCCGCCTTCACTAGCCTGCGTCTGTGGCGAGACGCGTGTTTAGAGCAGCCATCCGTTCTAGATGACGGCGTATCCGGGCACAACTACAAACTTGGTGCAACAAGGAACATGTGTCATGAGTCTGATCAGACGGCACACGTTCCCACTGATCCGCCGTCTAGTCTTCATGATCCCATGGACTCTGCAATCGTATCTGGCGATGTCGTTGGCCCAAAATCGCACGAAGGGGCTGTCTGCTGTAGAGCCCTAGGTTGAACGATACGCGCTGAGCATTCTGCTCCGAAACACTGTACTCTGTTATCAGATCTGCCGTAGATCGCCGCCTATCCTCCTTTAAAGAGAGGATAAGGCTCCGAACTCCTGTGACGAGGCGTGGACGCCCAGTACCGCCTGGCTTACCCTTGCTGTCACTGTGCTTCACCAGATGTCTACTCAGATACGACCTCTGTGAATGATCGAACTTAACGTTTTGTACCACAGTTACAAACCTTAGAAATGTCTTTCGCGCATTTAAGTTGAAACCGCAATCCGTAATAGATAAATAAATAGTGATTTACTTCAAATACATTATATTATCTTACTTTTTAGGTACGAATACAATCTCGACTTGCGTCATGTTGGGATATGTACAGTCACAGTTTGAAATTGCGAGATCGTGACCAACACAAAAACTCCGTGCTGCTATTCTGAGTTCAAACAGTTGGAGTAGCCACATACGTTCTGCCACGGCAAAGCGGAATATATTTAGACTCATGAAAAGGTGGAATTGAATAGTGAATTTCCATGCAATAAAACCAGTTCGGATATCTTACTAAGTGAAAGATTCAGCTCCGTCAAGCTGCAGGCTATTGATGTAGATTATTCATACAACATGCATGATTGATTACGGCATACGCATTACATTCTCAGACGAATCTGGGAAAGCAATGACGTCTACATTTATGCAAATGACAGATCACAGTTCAACAATATATATTACCTGAAAAAAATTAGTAACATTATTATGACCGTACGTAAGCCGACTGGATTCGTACACCGAAAATTCGGAAAATTCCCAGTAAACTAAACGGTATAGTGGTACAGCCGGAGGACACATTACTTAGTTTTGGTGTCGTATCACTATTCACTATGGTTCCGCTGAATGAAGTATTGCAACATTTGAATCGGCTTTTTCCTCCCGATGTTGCAGAACTGTTTACATATTTCCTCAAAACAACACGTTTCAAATGAAACGAAGAGTTCTATCAAAAGACGGATGTTGTCTTTACGGGGAGCTGTGGGGAACCCCTTCAGCCCAGTTACAGCGAAATTCTTTATGGAAAAATTCGAGTCGCAGGAATTGGAATCTGCGAACAAGAAACTGAAAATTTGGTTCCGGTACTCCGATGATACGTCCGTTTTGTGGCGGCATGGCTGGGAGGAACTAGATCGATTTCATAAATACCTGAACGGGATCAATCTTAAGATTCAGTTTACCATGGAGGAGGAGACAGGCGAAATTGAATTTTCCTGATGCGCTAGTTTTCAAGAAACAAGATTATAACTTGGTCCACACGTTTCACCGAAAACCCACGCACACAAACCGTTACCTACACCGGGAATCGGACCACCGCCAATAACAAAAGCAAGGCTTCATATGAACGTTGCAGGATAGAACAAGGAAAATCTGCGAACCAGAGCTGCTTGACGCAGAATTAAAATATGTAACCAACGCTTTGCTCAAGAACGATTATTCTTTCGCTGAGGTGAAAAGAGCGTTAAGACCACCGCATAGAAATCATAGCGATGCTCAGGTGCCCGTGAAATTGAAAGTTCTCCTCCCTTTCATTAAGAACGTTACTGACAGCACGGAAAAAAATGGTTCAAATGGCTCTGAGCACTATGGGACTTAACAGCTGAGGTCATCAGTCCCCTAGAACTTAGAACTACTTAAACCTAACTAACGTAAGGACATCTCACACATCTATGCCCGAGGCAGGATTCGAACCTGCGACGTAGCGGTTCCAGATTGAAGCGCCTAGAGCTGCTCGGCCACACCGGCCGGCCAGCACGGGAAAATTTTCAGACAACCGAACATCGCGTTAGTCTACAAACCCACCCGAAAATTACAAGGCAACCTAAAATTGGTCAAGGACGCTCGCCAACAGCTGGAAAAAGCAGGAGTTTACACGTTTCCGTGTAGTCGTGGGGAGATGTAAGTGGGTCCTACAAAGGGAAGGTGAAAAAGCGACTAGAAGAGCACAAGGGTAACTGCAGAAGAGGGGTGATTCACCGATCAGCCGTTCCGGAACATGTTTCGCAGCCAGGAGTCACCACATTCATTTTGATACGACTCAAGTACCGGCAGCCACAAGTGGATACCACTAAAGGTTATACAGAGAGGCCATAGAGATTGTATAACACCCCAGGAATTTCACTAGGAAGGAGGAGGGAGTAAAATTGATTGATATCTGGATTAGGATGCTGAAGAAGATGTGTACCTGTCTTCCGTCGTGGGGTGATGGTAACAGCGGACGACGGCAGTCGACAATGAAGGAAGGAGGAAATGAAATGAAATGAATGTGTGATGTCGTTTGAGTGACTGCCAAATCGTGTCAAATTTACGAACTTTGCGCCCACTTACAGTATGACGTTGCGCCTCTGTGGGTGGGGATTGTGTCGCGTCGGCAGTGGTGTCGCTTGCGGCTCGCGACTTCACCTTCGGCGAGAATAGAGTGCGTGTCCGACGCCGACAGAGGACGCGGCTGGCTACTCGCTGGCCGGTGTGTTGCTGGCGCGCGCGTGGTGGGGTGCAAGGCGAGGAGGGTGGCGACGTGGTGCGGCTCGACCTCGGCTACAGTGGCGCCTTGGACGACCTCGGACCACGGACGTGCCAACTCTCCCGATTTAAACGGGAGACTCCCGATTTTTCCTTCTTCCTCCCGATCTCCCGACAGTGAAGACCGATCTCCCGATTTTCAGAGCAGTTTCAATACTTTCCTTACTACACTCCTGGAAATGGAAAAAAAGAACACATTGACACCGGTGTGTCAGACCCACCATACTTGCTCCGGACACTGCGAGAGGGCTGTACAAGCAATGATCACACGCACGGCACAGCGGACACACCAGGAACCGCGGTGTTGGCCGTCGAATGGCGCTAGCTGCGCAGCATTTGTGCACCGCCGCTGTCAGTGTCAGCCAGTTTGCCGTGGCATACGGAGCTCCATCGCAGTCTCTAACACTGGTAGCATGCCGCGACAGCGTGGACGTGAACCGTATGTGCAGTTGACGGACTTTGAGCGAGGGCGTATAGTGGGCATGCGGGAGGCCGGGTGGACGTACCGCCGAATTGCTCAACACGTGGGGCGTGAGGTCTCCACAGTACATCGATGTTGTCGCCAGTGGTCGGCGGAAGGTGCACGTGCCCGTCGACCTGGGACCGGACCGCAGCGACGCACGGATGCACGCCAAGACCGTAGGATCCTACGCAGTGCCGTAGGGGACCGCACCGCCACTTCCCAGCAAATTAGGGACACTGTTGCTCCTGGGGTATCGGCGAGGACCATTCGCAACCGTTTCCATGAAGCTGGGCTACGGTCCCGCACACCGTTAGGCCGTCTTCCGCTCACGCCCCAACATCGTGCAGCCCGCCTCCAGTGGTGTCGCGACAGGCGTGAATGGAGGGACGAATGGAGACGTGTCGTCTTCAGCGATGAGAGTCGCTTCTGCCTTGGTGCCAATGATGGTCGTATGCGTGTTTGGCGCCGTGCAGGTGAGCGCCACAATCAGGATTGCATACGACCGAGGCACACAGGGCCAACACCCGGCATCATGGTGTGGGGAGCGATCTCCTACACTGGCCGTACACCACTGGTGATCGTCGAGGGGACACTGAATAGTGCACGGTACATCCAAACCGTCATCGAACCCATCGTTCTACCATTCCTAGACCGGCAAGGGAACTTGCTGTTCCAACGGGACAATGCACGTCCGCATGTATCCCGTGCCACCCAACGTGCTCTAGAAGGTGTAAGTCAACTACCCTGGCCAGCAAGATCTCCGGATCTGTCCCGCATTGAGCATGTTTGGGACTGGATGAAGCGTCGTCGCACGCGGTCTGCACGTCCAGCACAAACGCTGGTCCAACTGAGGCGCCAGGTGGAAATGGCATGGCAAGCCGTTCCACAGGACTACATCCAGCATCTCTACGATCGTCTCCATGGGAGAATAGCAGCCTGCATTGCTGCGAAAGGTGTATATACACTGTACTAGTGCCGACATTGTGCATGCTCTGTTGCCTGTGTCTATGTGCCTGTGGTTCTGTCAGTGTGATCATGTGATGTATCTGACCCCAGGAATGTGTCAATAAAGTTTCCCCTTCCTGGGACAATGAATTCACGGTGTTCTTATTTCAATTTCCAGGAGTGTATTAAAAATCCTGCGCCGTCGATATATTGGTGAATGACAAGGTATGGCTGCTACTTGTCTATGTTAACTTGGTAGATTGGTGCGGTGGCTGTCGGGAGCAGCTTCGTATCTACAAGGAAGTAAGGAACTTATCGTTGGCAGCGTTCCGAGACAAATGAATATCTTTCAACTAGTGCCAATTTCCTCCGCTTGTGGTAGCACCAGCGCAATCGTAAAGTTACCGTGGACAAGGAGTATTCGATGGTTGTTCCAAGCGATTACCATTGTTGTGTCTAAAGGGTAGTGTTGCCAAGTTAGGGGATTTCCCCCTGAATTTAGGGGGAATTAAGCTGCCTAGGGGGAAGTTAGAGAGATAAATGTTTGCGGAATGTCAGAGAATTTTTAGCACAGTTACAAAGACCAAAACTCGGTTCAGGCCCATGCTTTCAGAAACGACTTTGGAGAAATTTTTGATTTTAAAATCAGTTCAGAAAGGCAAGTGCTTTGAGCAGAAATTTAGTTCAGAGTTTTTGAAGAAGGCTAAGTCAGCTACGGGTGTGCTGAATAAGTAACTACCGTAGTCAGACAAATTCAGACTGATAAACTATTCAGATTATTTGCTAAGCCTAACATGTACATCCTGTATAAAATTGATTTAAATTTGGGAAAGATGTCTTACGGATATAAGATGCCATGTAAATATGGGTTGCATTATGAAATGAAAACGTGTGATTATTTAAGAGTTATTTATTCATGCAAAACTGTGCTAATGTCAAAACAGAAATCTAATATACGTTAATTTGTTTCCTCGGATCGTAATTTCGAACTGTAGTTCTCTCAAGAGTGCTTCGTTTGAATGTGTGTGAATCCAAAGAAACCTGCAGAGATTATCATTCATATTGTTTAGCATGTTGAATGATAAATTATACAGTCCGAAGGCTCAGATATGTCCATTATTTAGTATTTACATGTAAATAATAAAGCAAATGTAATTGAATTGTTACAGTTATTGAATTATTGCAACTTTAATCGTCAGGAATGTGTTGTAATTCACAATAGTACACCGCCAAAATTCTCCTGATTTTTCACTTTTGAAAGTTGGCATGTCTGCGGACGGTTGGTGTTTGACAGAAACAGGATTGGGACATGCATGGCGAGTTGTGTGTCCAAGATGTGATTATGTCTAAGGGAATTGGCAGTGCCACCGAGAATGGTGTTTCTGATGTCCGAAATTGGCACTGGTCAGGGTGTCATAGTAAACCACTTACAGTGCTTATCCCGACAAAGTGTCCTTGTGGATTACTGTGCAACTGACCACCATTCAACATTGTCGCTGAAGGTCGTAACATGTGGCATTTTATTGCACTGTGATGTTCCACAAGCACAAAAAAGATATGTATGAGAGTGCTATTATTGGCGGGAGAAGCAAGCACCAATAGGAATGGTTGAAATCTTACTGAAGTATTTGACTCCGCAGCAAGACACTGATAGGAGTGAAGACACGTTGCTTTATATAATTAATAGTGTATTTGTAATATTTCTTTTTGTTCAATGCTAATGACATTCTTTCTCTTGAAGAACTAATTTTAATGCACCGTAATTAAATACTACTCTGTCTTTATGTAGTACTGTCACTGGAATCACTGAACGGACATACAGACTGGGTGGCTCTAGCATAGGGGAGCTCTTCCTTCGTCACGTTTTGTACTGTTATTACGTTATACAGAAGTCGCCAAGTCATTTAAGGGATGACTTTGTGCAAATTCTCTTATTGCTAGCTGACGATCTTTCATGAAATACCAGTTTGTACTTCTTTGTCGGAATATTTTCTTATTTAACATTTGCGTATGTCGAGGAGCCTTTGGGGTGCAAATCTATTCTTTAACAGAAATTTTTACTGTTGTGTTTTTATAAATTTATGCGTATCTTCTGTTACTGAATGATTTCAGACACTATTGCGTGTTGGATTTTATTCAGTTTTGGAGTGTCTTTGATTTTTTAAATAAATGTATATGAAAAGTAAAAATCACCTAACGCTCATTCAGTCGTTCCAGCCGTTGACTTACAGCTTCCTGTTACAGGATCCATGCAAGGATTCGGTTGGAAAGGGTGTCCTACAGCCCCTCCGGAGACTAACAGTTGTTGTAATCGGTGCGTGACATCTTGGATGCTGGCTCTGGGCGCAACTGACGTCTCAACTGGTCCCAGATGTCAGAAGTTGGGGGGGGGGGGGGGGGGGGGGGAGCTGACGACGTCCCATTACCTGCAGTCGGATGACTCTGACATGCAAATTTAAGATGGAAAGGGGAAGAAAGGAAAGAAAAGGAGGGGACCACTCCTATCGGCTGCATTTGGACATTACGCGGAATCAGCGGCGACGAGTGAAAATGTGTGTTGGACCGCAACTCTAACTCGGGTACCATCTCGGCATGCCTCAAGGTCAATGCACACTTCCATCGAGCGCCATTATCCGCAATTCGCTCTTCAGAGATTCCTACAGATCGGACGTATTTGTGCATTCGCACTAAAGAAGGTGGGTCTACTGCATAATTTTATTGGCTCAGCCGGGCAGTGGACCCACCTACCTCAGCGCAGCTGAGGGAACCTCAGAACAGCGCCTATGCGCAGGGAGTGCGTATGGGTGGCGCTCCATGGAAATGTGGATCGCCCATGAGGCGCGCCGAGACGGTCCGCGCAGCTGCGGTAACGCTGTGTCCCAAAAAATATTCAGATGTGTGTGAAATCTTATGGGACTTAACTGCTAAGGTCGTCAGTCCCTAACATTACACACTACTTAACCTAAATTATCCTAAGGACAAACACAAATACCCATGCCAGAGGGAGGACTCGAACCTCCGCCGGGACCAGCCGCACAGTCCATGACAGCAGCGCCAAGACCGTTCGGCTAATCCCGCGCGGCCGCTGTGTCCCGGACTGCGCAGTGGTTAACGCACCTGCCTAGTAAGCAGGAAATCCCGGGTTCGAATCCCGGTCCGGCACACGCTTTCACTTGTCGCCGCTTATTCCGCGTAATGTCCCGATGCAGCCGATAGGAGTGGTCCCCTACCTTCTTCTCTCTCCATCTTCAATTTACATAAAATCTTCACCGTAATCAGCCAACATCTGACACTATTCACGGCCTTTGCATACCCTACCAGGCCTAGTAAAAGCAATACTACCGATAAACACTGACGCATTCTGAGGGCCGCTCTACGAGTCACTTTACATGCACGCACGATGATGAGTACTTCGAAATCAAACTACATCTACATCCATACTCCGCAAGCTACCTGACGGTGTGTGGCGGAGGGTACCTTGAGTACCCCTGTCGGTTCTCCCTTCTTTTCCAGTTCATGGAAAGAAGGATTGTCGGTATGCCTCTGTGTGGGCTCTAATCTCTCTGATTTTATCCTCATGGTCTCTTCGCGAGATATACGTACGAAGGAGCAATATACTGCTTGACTCCTCGGTGAAGGTATGTTCTCGAAAATTCAACAAAAGCCCGTACCGAGCTACTGAGCGTCTCTCCTGCAGAGTCTTCCACTGGAGTTTATCTATCATCTCCGTAACGCTTTCGCGATTACTAAATGATCCTGTTAGGAAGCGCGCTGCTCTCCGTTGGATCTTCTGTATCTCCTCTATCAACCCTATCTGGTACGGATCCCACACTGCTGAGCACTATTCAAGCAGTGGGCGAACAAGCGTACTGTAACCTACTTTCTTTGTTTTCGGATTGCATTTCCTTAGGATTCTTCCAATGAATCTCAGTCTGGCATCTGCTTTACCGGCGATCAACTTTATATGATCATTCCATTTTAAATCACTCCTAATGCGTACTCCCAGATAATTTATGGAATTAACTGCTTCCAGTTGCTGACCTGCTATATTGTAGCTAAATGATAAAGGGTCTTTCATTCTATGTATTCGCAGCACATTACACTTGTCTACATTGAGATTCAATTGCCATTCCCTGCAACATGCGTCAATTCGCTGCAGATCCTCCTGCATTTCAGTACAATTTTCCATTGTTACAACCTCTCGATATACCACAGCATCGTCCGCAAAAAGCGTCAGTGAACTTCCGATGTCATCCACAAGGTCATTTATGTATATTGTGAATAGCAACGGTCCTACGACACTCCCCTGCGGCACACCTGAAATCACTGTGTCTTCTCAGTGCTTCGTGTTTTATGTTATACAGTGTACAGTCGTGCAGTATAATTTCTAAAAGCTGCACTGGCCACTTCTCCTTTAGCTGGCCAAATTTTGACAGTTAAAATTCACTCTCCGTCAGCCTTTAGCTTCTCCACCAGCAATGTCAGCATTCTGATGATTTTGGTAACAGGCGAGATCGGCAGTTCACGACTTTGAGCAGTAGACAGTACTTCTCATCCCTCTATCCCTCTGCAGTAACGCCCACGACCGTGTCGATGGTACTGACACACGTCACTGCTGTTTTGCGAATTTTTTGCTCTTCGTTCACACTGGCTTATTTTTTTTATTAAAAATGCGTCACAAATCAGAACACCGCCATGAGGCGCATCCTGTATGTAAGCGTATAAATTGACAGCAATTGTCAATATCCGTCTCAGGTCTGTACAGATGCTCTCGTCGGTTATATTTCAAAAGGAAAAAAAGGAAAAAAAAGAACGACGTAACGTGACTCAGATTGGGACACAAGAAGAAAGGAAAGTTAAATGTACCGACGCCAATGAAATTTTAGAAAGAGGGAACAAATTCGGACTGAAGACCGAATAAATCTTTCGGCCACAACCTTGTGTAACAATGCGTACTGTCACTCGTCACAGAAAATCTAAATGAGGATGTCTAGACGGGGACATGAACCTGTGGAAATCTTGCCCACTGCATACATTTCTCCGTGGAAGACACGAGATTTTCATAAGTAAACTGTGAACACCACATTCGCACTTAACTGTGAGCTAAAATACTTCACAACAATCTGAAGCTTGTCTACTACATGTCTTGTAATAGAAAATACAGACTCCGACACTGGTACCGTGAAATACTGAGTATATCAACAACTGTTTCAGATAAAGATATCCTGGAAAAAAACCTCTTGGATCAGCACTCTTCTCAATAGACTGTTTCTTTTTCTCGATCAAAGTACAAAGTTTTCATTAAATCTGATCTTAAACGTTTTTAGGAGTGGGATTTATAGTGTTTTATACACTACATCCTCAATAACCCTTAAAACCGCTGGTAAACGTAGTAGGCCGACTTTACTGTCTTCCATTTCACAACTATAATTTTAAAACTGCACTCGAATCCTCATGATTGTCGGCATGGATTAGAAAAGACAATTCATGACCTGCTTTGTCTGTGCAATCTCTCTTCGTGGATATAGTATGAAAGCAGCATTTACGGACTTATAAAAAGAAATTATTATCGTGAAAGTGCCTCATTAAATGTAAGGAAAACGTATGGATTGTGTCTGTAAGCAGCTATACAGGGGTAAAAAGGTAACGTTATCAGTCCAGTAAGTTGTCCAGTAACTAGTAACTCATTTACAAACGTGTAATAAAAAGAGCAATTTCTAACGACGTTTACGACTGCAGTAATATCTCTGTTTGGAATCGCCGACAGTAATATGCAGAGAACATTTCGGCTTTTATTGACATTGAAAGTACTTACTGCTTACAGGAAACATTCGCAATGAAAACTAACATTTCCCGTTGCTGATGTTGTTGGAGCAGTTTGATTTACTTCGTATATTTACAAGAGTCTGAACGGCGGAAGCGCATTCTTCAGGACGTTGGAGGTCACTAGGAGGTAACCCACATCATAAAACTTCTGGGCTTCCTATGCTACTGCTGAAGACGATAAATATTTCCTAAAATAAAGCCCTGTCTCCCTGCCACCTCAGTTAGACGACTTCACAGGCCCAGTCACTTAGCATGACGTGCATGCAGTCAACTAGGAAAATGTCCTTGAGCAAATACGCAACACACGTGCAGAAATGCACCGAAATTTCAGAAATTATTACATTACGTCCAACGTAATGCCAAGTTCGTCGACTGCAACGAAATGTGAAACAAACGTAAATTTGTAAATAGAGTCCGTAACTGCCATTAGATTCCTGCTCTGTATTCACTCGAGAAACATTCTGCGCTCTGTTCACGCGAGAAACACAGCACTAAAAGACTAAAATTTTCTCAATTCACAGTCATTCATCTTTATTACCTGGCTTTTCTTTGTATAGTTTTAATAAATCGTCTTCGTTCATCTGTTGCATTACTTTGTTTCCATCGTTTCACACTTACCATATTTTGATATCCTTCCATTTTACTTCAGTTAGTGTTTCCCCAGATCTCTCTATTTTGCGACTCTGAGCAGCTCATCTGCGTTCTTTATTTCTTCCACACCCGCAATCTTCAGCTATCATCGATCAAGGTATTATCAAATACTTCTTACGTTCATTCAAAGCTGCAACGGCTAGCGAGGATTTCGGTGAGCGGGAGATACCAGGCCACAGAAAACTTTAATCTGGGAAAATCTCTCAGACCTTTATTTTAATTTTTAATTTAGCAAACTTCACGAATAATAGCAAAGAGCGTTATACTTCAATCGTTTACATACGTTAAACCAACTTGACCAAACTGTCTTGAAAACATAACATCAATGTGCAGAACAGGAAATACGTTAATTTGAATTCCTGCACAATGCTGAAGTTATAAAAGACTTTGATCATAGCAGTTTGGAAGCCACTTCAGTCTTCACCTCCGTTATTGGGCCCAACTGTTCAAATGGCTAGATATAATCAGAACAGAGAGAAGTTAAACCGGTCACAAGCGCGGGCCTCCTCTTACAAGCAATGAGGAAGGAAGAGCGAGAGGAATAACATCTCGTAAAGAAACCGGGGTTCAGCTGGCCCCTCTGACAGCACCCTGTAAGGGCCCCTGCCCAGGGTACAGGTGAAAACTGGCCAGCGGCTTCCAAGGCGGATGAAGATGGCTGATACAATCTCAACGGCAAGGAAGGCGGAAGAACACAAGGGAAAGTTGGTCTCCATAGTCCAGGAAGGCAACTAATCTAAGGGAGTAAACCCTGAAATCAAACCTACCGGAGCTAGGTAGTAACATGATTAGGTCGTAACAATCCTAATCCACCCAACAACATTTTCAACGAATATAACTACCCCAGGTGGTACTCAATCCACCGTTGCCTTGAATGACGTTACAGGGCTTTTGGATTCTGGGGAGCCCACACCAACATGCTACAAGAATGAGTCGGAGCATCCTGAAACCTCTAGAAACAAGATACGACATAAACAATGCATCTACTTCGCTACGCTGAACGTTAACTCGTTGCTCAAGATGGCAAGTTGAAGCACAACACAAGATTCTTATCACAATTGTACAAGAGATCAGGCATAAAGATGAACATGCCTTTGAATCTCAGGGTTATCGAATCTTCAAGGGCAAAGTGGGATGTAGGAAGATGAATAACGCCCCTCACCTGGAACTGGATTCATTGTCAGTAAGAAGATACTAGATTCAGTTATCGACTTCCATTCACCTAATAATCGAGTGTCTCTATTAACATTTCGATACTCCAATAGGGTCTACGCCATTGCGAATGTACATGCACCTATTAACCCGGACAACAAGAAAAACCCTGAAGGCACAGACCAATTTTTGGAAGAACTCGAGGACACTATCGGCAAGATCCCGGAGCGGAATACAGTCATATTATTGGGTGATTTTAACGCCCAGTTAGGGAATGAGCGGAAGTATAAATATATATAGGGGAGGGGGGGGGGGGAGGAATACCCAGCTCACATGCTCACTAACAGAAATGGAGAACGAATTGTGGGACTCTGTAAAGCATTTAACCTATTAATGAAATCAACGGCCTTTAAGCATCTAACAAGAAAACAGAAGACATGGACTTCACCCAATAAACTCGTAGGAGAGTTTCAGATAGATCATGTGGCCATTTCAAGAAAGTCCTGTAGAGAAGTTCAGAGTGTGTTAAAAGCGGCGAACCTGGACTCAGACCACTACCCCACAAAAATAAAGTTCCGATTTCTACCTAGGAATACAAGAAAGTCTCAAACTCCCGACTTACCTAATTTGGCTTGGAAAAACTGAAATATGCTTGGAGAGAGAGTGCAAGCACTAGATCATGAATGCAACAACTGGGACCAATAAAGGGACAAATCAGTAAAAGCCGCAACAGAAGTCGCCCCACTAAAGAAGAAGAAGAAACATGAGAGGTGGACAAGTACCTGCGACCAAGCGATCGCAAAGAGACAAGCAGCTTGGCTAAGATGGAGCTAACAAAAGTCCGAACAGTGCAGCTGACTGCCAAAACCATCAGGCAGGTTAAACGTTAGTACACTCAGGACCAATTGACTCAATTAGATGAAGATTTCAAGAAGAATAATACTAGAAACTTTTACCAAACTTACAAGCGAAAGCTTAGAAGCAATGCCCCTCTCAGCTTACACTTCAGAGGGCCAGATGGAAACATAGTCTATAATGAAAAAGACAACTGCCGCATATTGGCCAAATATTTGGAGAATCTCCTCAACTGTGAGTCCCCTAACACCCCCTTTATCTGTCAAGTCCCAGACAACCAAACTCTCACCCTTCGACAGAAGAAGAAGTGAAAAACATCAATCAGTCCCTTAAGAATAACAAAGCACCAGGAGAAGGCGCTATAGTTGGAGAGCTGTGGAAGCAGGCTAGAGACAAAACAATCAACAAGTTGACCGAGATCTTACAGAACATTTGGGACACTGAGAAGTTACCAGGTGACTGGATGTCTGCTCTGATCCACCCCTTACACAAGAAGGGTTTTTTTACTGACATAAACAATTATACAGGGATCTCATTGATTCCATCACCTATAAAATATTATCTAAGGCATTACTGAACAGAGCCGAACCCCAGTTGGACCCAAAAGTTGGAGATCATCAGGGCGGTTTCAGAAAAGGACGTTCTTGTGCTGAACAGATCCTTAACTTGAAGTCAGTATTAAGTCAAATTAAACTAGCGAATAATCAGTACGTAGTTACTTTCGTTGACCTCAAGAAAGCATACGATTCAATCGACAGACATACTCGTATGAGAATTTTGCAGGAAATGGACCTGGACCAGAAAACCTACAGCCTTATCCAAAAGACCCTGAGTAACACTATATCACGAGTTAAGTTCAGGGGAACACTTTCAGAAAGCTTTGAGGTAAACACAGGAGTTATGACAGGGACACGGACTTTCACCTCTTCTCTTCAACTGTGCACTGGACAAGGCGACCAGAGAGCGGCGGAAAGAAATGGAAGTACAAAATATACCGAGCGGTGTTTACCTGGGACGCAAACGGAAGGGTCTAGTAATAGACTGTTTAGCTTTCGCAGATGATCTGGCACTTGCAGCAAGCTCTGTGGAAGTAGCAGTAAAGCAGCTCAATATGCTCAAACTCTTGGCTGCCAAGGCTGGACTTCAGTTGTCACTAGAAAAAACAAAATACCTCACCAAAGTCAGTGATACTCCTAGTGAACTTCAGCTGGAACAAGTTCGAATTGAGAAATTTGACAGATTCAGGTATCTAGGATAATGGTTGGAATATAATCTATCAGAAGGAACAGCACTGACAACTCGGATTAATAAGTTACATTTAGCATATCCATTGACAAAGAACATCTATAATAAGAAATGTCTGTCGCGCAATTCCAAACTCAAACACTACTAATCAGTTATCCACCCTGAATGCTTGAATCTGAACAGGAAAGGCTTCACAGAAAAACTAGAGATTCAGGAGAGGAAGATCCTGAGAAAAATTCTGGCACGGGTCAAAACAGACGGTGAGTACAGAAGACAATCAAACCAGGAGCTATACAATCATACCGAGAAAATCACAGATGTAGCCAGGAAGAGAGATCTCGCTTTTTACGGACATACCGCAAGGATGGACCAAACAAGACTAACCAACCGTCTTCTCAACTACTGGTAGAGCAGGAAGACCGTGACACCATGGTTGATAGAAATCAAGAAAGACATTCAGGAACTGAAAATAACTGAAAGTGACATTAGAAACCGAGTACTTCTCAGAAGGACACTAAAAAGAAAAGAGGTTTCGGGACAGATCACCCCGTAAAAAGACCCGTGTCCTTTGGACAAAGGAGACAAAATTTTGTGGCGGCGTTCGTAGCGACAAACAATTCGCTGTAGAAACGGCTTACGAAGTCACCGCCACACTTTTAATAGCGGACCGACCGGTCCGCTGGAACAGTGAACAGAAAGATGAAAACCCAAACACTCTGATTAAATAAAAGTCGGTACTTATCTTTATTAATGAAGATACAGAAACACAGTAGTGAACTCCGTGTCTACAGAAATCTGTCTAGTTCGAGTCGGAGCGGCTAGGTCAGCGTCGGCTGACGACAAACAACAACTCTGCTGCGATGAACACACAACTGACTAGCAAGTACACAATTCGGTGGCGAGTATACAACTGAGCGGCGAATACAGAACTGTCCTAGCGCTCGCGACTCCAGCGCTTAAGAAACCAGAAGCCAGCGGTGGCGCGCGCAGACTTGCGGCGATTTGCTCTCTCGCTGGCGCTGCTTATGCGGATGGCGTCCGGACTTTGATGCTGCCAACCTTTTGGCAGCGGGCTCGGGTGGCATTACTCGCTAGGATATAACACTCCTCCCCCCCAAATCGCCGCACCGTCGTTGAATAATGACGTGGCGAGCGTCGACGGCGGGGGAGGGGTCTGGCCGCAGGCGTAGCAGAAGAGACCGGGGCGGAGACTTTTGTCGGTGGCAGTCCCCGGTCCGCACCCCAGCATTGGCTGCGCGGGGCCTCGGGAAACACCGACTGAAAACCGAGGTCAGGGTGCACGCCTGTGACCACGGGCGCAGCTTCTGGTACTGGACGCGACGGGGCGTCGGGACCCACGAAGACAGGCAGCGTCTCCTGACGCTGCGTCGACGGCTGCTGAGTGGGCGCCGGACAAGGCGCTGCGGTGTCAGACTCCTTGGGGGTGCCCAAGGAAAGCGGCTGCAGGACAGGCTGCACAGCCACCGCTTGGGAAGGCGGCCCGGCGGAGGGGTCGACGTCCATCAGCTCCGAAGGCGGTGGCGACTGAAGAGGGACCGCAGGCGCCGGAGCGACCACCTGGGGCGCTCCCGGATGAAGCTGCGCGGGAGTCATCAACGGGACGGGCTGTCGGCGTGGTAGCGGCGACGGCTGCTGCTGGTGCCCTGGGGGCGGCAGCGAAGGCGGAAGGTGCGGCTGCAACCCGCCGCGGACCAAATCTGTGGACAAAGAACGAGCGGCAGAATCCGGGCGGCCAGCGCGGCGCAACTGGTTCTGATGCCTCCTGTGCACCCCAGTAGCACCTTGAACAGTATAAAAACCGCGACCCTGGACACTTAGCACGGTACCACGTTCGCAACGACGGCGACCGTGATAAACTCTGAAGAAAAACGGCGTCGTTGCGCTGAAAACGCGTGCGATGCTCAGAAGCGGCGGGTCGATCCGGGGGCTGCAACAACCGTAGTAGGGTGCGATGACGACGGCCGTGGAGAAGCTCCGCAGGCGAAGGGCCGTCGCGTGGCGTGGTCCGGTACGACGACAGGAACGTGATGAGGGCCTGCTGACGAGAGTGCGTAGCACGAAGGCGGTCCATATGATCCTTGAATGTGCGTACAAAACGTTCCGCTGCACCATTCGATTGAGGGTGGAAAGGCGGAGTAAGAACATGGCGAATGCCATTGGCAGAACAAAAACTTTCAAATTCAGCAGAGGTAAATTGTGGACCATTGTCAGACACTAAAACTTCAGGAAGACCCTCAATACAAAAAATTGAAGTCAACGCCCGTATAGTTTGTGCAGACGTTGTAGACTGCATGGGCACAACAAACGGAAAATTACTAAATGCATCTATCACGATGAGCCAACGAGAATTCCAATATGGACCAGCGAAATCAATACGTACTCGCTGCCAGGGACCGGCAGAGCGTGCCCACTCAAAATAGCGTTGAGGCGGAGCAGCTTGGTGTTCGGCACACGTCGAACAATCTGTAGACATCTGCGTAATCTGCTTATCAATGCCGATCCATTTACAATGCCGGCGGGCAAGCTGCTTGGTGCGGACCACTCCCCAATGACCTTGGATTGGAGCACTTGGGGAACCACTACACGAAGCTGGTCATTCTCGGTGCGTTACTGCAAAACTCCGTGCGAAAAAGACAACAGATGACGTTGCGGATAATAGCGACGAACCACAGGATCCGATATATCCTTTGCCTTGGACGGCCAACCACGTTGAACAAAACGTAATAGTAAACTCAGATGAGGATCCGTAGCTGTCTCACGTGCCACCTGACGATAATCAATCGGAAAATCCCGGAGGGATTGATGCTCATCGGCGTCAATCTGATGGCAAGAGTCGTCAGAGGAATCGAAGACATCATCCGCAGCAATCGGCAATCTAGAAAGCGCGTCAGCGTTTGCATGCTGAGCTGTAGGGCGATACAGTATCTCATACTGGTATTGTGATAACAAAAGAGCCCAACGTTGTAGTCTCTGAGCTGTCCGCTGAGGAACTGGTTTAGACGGATGAAACAATGACGTCAGGGGCTTGTGATCTGTTACTAAATAGAATGGTCTACCATAGAGGTAGTGATGGAATTTTGTGACACCGAACACAATAGCCAACGCTTCCTTGTCCAATTGGCTATAATTACACTGAGCTTTGTTTAGCAATTTAGATGCGAACGCAATAGGACGTTCGGTGTTACCGACTCGGTGAGACAACACAGCACCGAGGCCGAAAGAAGAGGCGTCACAAGCTAACACCAGAGGCTTGTTAGGGTCGTAATGGACCAGACAACGATCATTCAATAAAGCCTCTTTAAGCTGCTGAAAGGCTGATTGGCAATCAGCTGACCACACAAACGGAACATTCTTACGGCGGAGACGATGCAACGGTGCAGCAATCTGTGATGCATTAGGTATAAACCTAATATAATATGTCAATTTGCCAAGAACTGCTTGCAATTCATGCAGATTGCGAGGGGCGGGCAAATCACGAATAGCTGCTAAATGTGACTGGGAGGGATGAATGCCTTGAGCATTAATAACATGTCCCAGATACTCCATCTCCGTAAGGAAAAATGAACATTTATCGATGTTGCAACGTAGGCCTGCCTGAGACAACACTTTAAACAAACACTCCAAATTACGGAAATGTGCAGCAGGCGTCCGACCGGTCACAACAATATCGTCTAAATAGTTGCAACACGATGGCACATTAGCCAGAAGTTGTGACAAAAAACGCTGAAAAACAGCTGGAGCTGACGCACAACCAAAAGGCAAACGCAGAAAACGGAACAACCCCAACGACGTGTTTATGACAAAATACTGTTGTGATTGCTCGTCGAGGGGCAATTGCAAATATGCTTCACGGAGATCAATTTTGGAAAAGAAACGAGCTTCCCCTAACTTGTCCATCAGCTCGTCCGGTCTAGGCAAAGGAAAAGAATCAATGACAGTCTGAGGATTAACTGTCGACTTAAAATCAGCACACAAACGTAACTTGCCAGACGGTTTCTTTATAATAACTAAGGGAGAAGCCCACTGGCTCGCTGAAACGGGTTGAATAACACCGTTGTTTTGCCAACGACGAAGTTCATCTTCTACAGGTGCCCGGAAGGCGTGAGGCACTGGACGAGCACGAAAAAATCGAGGCTGAGCATTATCTTTTAACGTAATATGAGCGGCAAAGTTCGCAGCACAACCTAGTTCGTCTTTAAATATGTCACTGTATTGGTTACACAAATCGGTTATGCTGTCTTGAGGAACAACAACAGAATTAATTTGCAACACATTGTCTTGGATAGACAAGCCAAACAAGTCAAAACAGTCTAATCCGAAAATGTTTACACTGTCTGTGGCGCGGAGCACTGTGAATGAAACTGTTTTTGTATTGCCACGGAATGTGGCTGGCACGCTACATACACCTAACACAGGAATTTGTTTTCCACTATAAGTAGCCAAAGAATGTTTTGCCGCTGAAAGTTTAGGGCGGCCGATAGCCGCATACGTAGCACTATTTATGAGAGTCACAGACGCACCAGTGTCTAATTGAAAATTGAAGGTCTTATCCTGGATGCGTAGCTTCACAAATAGTTTATTACACTGTCTCTGAATCGGTGCAGTGGAGGCGGAAGACACAAAATCAGCGCGTTTAGCGCGTGCTCGCTGCTTACGACTACTCGTGGGTTGCGCGGATGGAACAACAACTCCCGCTTCACTTGCAGTCTGTACATTACGAACAAGTTTATTACCCACACGAACCGTGGAAGAGTCTTTAAACGCGACCTTCTGGGCGGGCTGGCTTTGAAGAACATGAATATCCATGGGCTGGGCAGCACTAGAATTGTTCTTGCGTTTACGCAAACAAACAGTCTGGATGTGTCCTTTCCTTTGACAGAAGTGACAAACCGCGTTTCTTAACGGGCAACGTTCACGAGGATGAGCAAGAACACACTTAGGGCAAGACTTAACTCTATCATTTTGCGCACGCGGCTGACGAATGTGTTTAACATGACGCGGCCGGCTAGTGTTTACAGCCTGACTCTGCCGGTGAGGCCACGGGCGTGACATAACTTGCTTAGCACAGGCAATTTGAGAAATACATGGCTGATCTAACTCACACTCAGCATAGTCAAAAGTATCTTGGGCTTCAATGATGTTCATCACAGTCTCTAATGACGGGTCAGGCAACTTTAAGATAGCAGCACGAATACGAGAATCTGCAATCTTTTGAGTAATGGCGTCTCGTAGCATGACATCACTGTAGGAAGCTCCACACACACAATTAAATCGGCACTGACGGGTGAGGCCCCGTAAATCTGTTAACCACTGTTTATTAGATTGATGTGGCAGTTTCTTTAATCTGAAGAACTTGAATCTGGCTGCTGCCACATGAACTCGGGACTCGAAATACTCAGCAAGCTTGTTAACAACAACGTCATAGTCTAAAGCTTCTGGCTGGGATTCCGGGAACAACTTACAAAGTAGTTGATAGACTTCCACGCCTGCAGTGGAAATTAAATAAAGCTGCCGCTCAGTACCTGTGATTTTGTAGACTGTCATGTGCGCCTGCAACTGCGCGAAATATTCTCGCCATTCTTCTCTTGATGCATCAAAAGCACGGAAAGGTGGTGCTGCCTGTGCTTGTTCCTTTTGTGTTGGAGGATTAGCCGCTTGTTTGGCGATTGCTTCCACCAGACTTTGTATTTGCTGACTGTAACAAGATCAACTGTTGTAAGTCGGCAGACATAGTGAACACAAATTAAACCAGCCCCCAAAATTTTATCGCTATAATTAGTATAACCAGAAACAAGTTGAACCAGCCCTGCACACGAGTTCGGAGTTCCTCGTCGCCAGTTTTGTGGCGGCGTTCGTAGCGACAAACAATTCGCTGTAGAAACGGCTTACGAAGTCACCGCCACACTTTTAGTAGCGGACCGACCGGTCCGCTGGAACAGTGAACAGAAAGATGAAAACCCAAACACTCTGATTAAATAAAAGTCGGTACTTATCTTTATTAATGAAGATACAGAAACACAGTAGTGAACTCCGTGTCTGCAGAAATCTGTCTAGTTCGAGTCGGAGCGGCTAGGTCAGCGTCGGCTGACGACAGACAACAACTCTGCTGCGATGAACACACAACTGACTAGCAAGTACACAATTCGGTGGCGAGTATACAACTGAGCGGCGAATACAGAACTGTCCTAGCGCTCGCGACTCCAGCGCTTAAGAAACCAGAAGCCAGCGGTGGCGCGCGCAGACTTGCGGCGATTTGCTCTCTCGCTGGCGCTGCTTATGCGGATGGCGTCCGGACTTTGATGCTGCCAACCTTTTGGCAGCGGGCTCGGGTGGCATTACTCGCTAGGATATAACACAAAGAAGAAACATAACAAGATCATTACAATTACTTTAAAAAGACCATTACTATTATGATAATTTTATACGACTCTAATATTGATGATGTAGGTTACCAATAATTACTTTTCCTCAATTAGTAGAATTAATTGCTTGGAGGTTACAGGTTCCCCACGTAGTCCAACCATTATACACATTTGTTGTGCTTTGCCCCCTACATAACTGATGTAAAAGAGAAACATATACGTAACGATGCCAAATATCTCAAGAAAATATCTTCTCCAAGTTGTAGATAGTGCGTGCAGTAGTCCAGAAATTGCTTCATTACTCACTTCGAAGCAGATAAATGAATTAATTGGTTGGTTGGTTGATTTGGGGAAGGGGCCCAAACAGCGAGGTCATCGGTCTCTGAATTAATTGACAGCACGACACAGCAATGACTATAGTACTGTCCACAGTAGCTCTATTTCAACTTGTTTGATTTTAAATGAGGTTGCAGCGTGCAGGTCAAGTTAGCGCCGCAATGGAGAGGAGTAACGCAGGGGATGTATCTTTTGCAACAAGTGTCTACTCTCGCTGTGGATAGCTTACTTACCTGAGAAGGAGGTTTACGTAGCACTTGCACTCAGGGGTAATGGTTTAAACGACCAGCTAATGCACATAGTTTTACTTACAGCACTGTTTCTAAATCTTTTCTTCATTCATTAACTCAATAACTAGCGTAAAGGCTAGTGACTGTGCAATGTAATCCTCAATACTGAAATTCCTTACAACCACTTGCAAGCGAAATCATGGTAATATTACCGATGATCGAAAAAAGCAACGTAATCCTTAAAAAAAATCTCACTCGGCTAAAGAATTAACCTTTAGTTGTACTACTAAAACGCCGATGTATCGAACATATGCTCAACTTCATGAGTGCAGCCGAGTAACTTCTCCAACATGCTTAAATCACAGAATAAGATTATCACTCTGCAGCGCAGTGTGTGCTGATATTGAATCTCCCTGGCAGATTAAAACTGTGTGGCGGACCGAGTCTCGACCACGATGTGTCGCTAGACGGTAGCTCAGCGTGTCCGGTCAGAGGGGTAACTTCTTTCTGTAATTAAAAAAAAAAAAAAAACTGGGTGAATGGATCAACTATGAACTTGAACAAGCGTCACCGGACGTATCGCTCAAACAAATACAATGAACAATAACGAACAAAATGAGATTTAAAAAAATTGGTAGATCACTTGCCCGCAAAAGGTCCCAAGTTCGAGTATCAGTCCCGTACACAGTTTTAATATGCCAGGAAGTTTCATATTAGCGCACACTCCGTTGCAGAGTGAAAGTTTCATTCTGGAAAGATCCCCCGGGCTGTGGCTAAGCCATGTGCTTCCAGGAGTGTTAGTTATGCAAGGTTCGCAGAACAGCTTCTGTGATGTTTGGCAGGTAGGAGGCTAGGTACTGGCGGAATTGAAGCTGTGAGGACGGGTCGCGAGTCGTGCTTGGGTACAGCACTTGCTCGAGAAAGGCAAAGGTCCCAAGTTCTAGTCTCTTTCCGGCACACAGTTTTAATATGCTAGGAAGTTTCATGCTTAAATTAGTTATTAAACCTGTGAAAGTTAACCTTGGTGGTAATATTTAAAATGGTTGAAGTTGTAGGAAAAATTTAGTGTACTAACAACATTTATTTTCCCAAAACAGACATAAATAATGCTAAATAAGTTATTGATTGAATACTATAAACAACTAACAGGTGATTTAAGACTACATTGGACAAGGATCGTGGATTGGCAAAGACGGTATAACTCTGGTCCTGAAAATGTGGATAACGCAAGCTGAATTGATCTGACGCTGAGCAGACGTTGACTGATCAAATCTACTGAAGTTTCTCTACATAGGAGCAGCTTAGAGCAAGTAGCGATTGACATCTGTATGCCCCGACAATGCCGGAGTGGCAGTATGTTACCGTGTTTGCTTCGTGCGGTGATGTAACTTGCAGCTGGCGAGATGTGTGCGGCGGAGGTGAGCCCTGGAGGTGGCACCTGTGTATCGATCGTGGCCACGAAAGAAATGCAAAAATCTCGCGGTCTAGCGATCAGGCAGACGGATCCCAATTTACTCTCTACCAGAGCCCTGGAATCACGGTAGATTTCAATGTGTGACACACCCGTTCGCTAGTCGTACCAAGGACAGATTTGGCTCACTTATACGACAGAGCGCACAAGGATACCAAACGTCAAGACTGGTAAACCAAAAACGAAGAAGTGTGCCCTCGGCAAACGAGTGGTCCCAGACGTTTGAAGTCACACTGTCAGTACGGTAAGAACTTTACCACAGGTTCTCCAAACTAAACTACTCACTAGTGAAGTCAGTCACAGGACAGGCCCCAAGTACCAACCACACATACCACAACTTCGATCAGAACTCCATACCAGACAAAAGTCCTGATCCTTTCCAGAAAAAAAATCTGTTTGCCGCACAAGATGCACGAACGACACCGCCTTCACTCCGTCTTGAGCCAATCACAGGGCTCTAGAGGCGGTAAATCTCCCCTCCCGCATGACAGCACAAACTCATGTCCAACCAGGGCAAGAGTTAAGAAGGTCTCTGGAAAAAAAGAAACCGCTAATTACTCGCGCCAATACCTTCTACGTTGTCCAATTGAACTCCGTGTTGTGTGCTGATTGGGTGAAGCCGAGATTACCTCGTCGGTGGATCCGTTAACAGTCGGTTGGGTTGTCGTCAGATTGACAATGGTTGGGCCAACTGCCTGTCTCACCTAAGCGACGGTTAGTGTTTAAATTCCAGGCCGACCCTCGGAACGTCTGAGCGCCCTTGGGTGTACTGCCCTTTCTTGTTTGTTCGTGTTGTTTGTACTTGTATGGCTTCTAGCCGATTGCTAGATTAAGATTGTTTTGCCCTCGAAGTGTCAGAAGGTTTGGGTCTTCAGCCTAATTTAAGAACTCGTTTATGTAAAGCCTTTGGCATTTAATGTTACTGAGTCTTAAGTGTTGGGCCTTCAGCCGATTTTGAATTTATGTTGCTTTGCTCTTAAAGTGTCAGATTCTATGGGCCTTCAGCCTAATTAAGGAACTGTTTCAAGATAAGGCTTTGCCTTTTAAATTTCTGATTTTGGTTGAGCTTTAAGTTACCAGCTTTCAGCCGTTTATAAATTAAAGTGGTATTGCCCTTAAGGCATGATATTGCACTGAGCATTCAGCCGCTAATTAAGTTCCAAAACTGAAGCTGTGTTTAAAAAAAAAATCTTGGCTCCTGTAATGTTTGATCAAACAAAAGGTTATATGTTCGAGTGTACCTGACAGCCGCTTATTTTGGCCACTTTCCACAAGTTAAACTACCTGTCCTGTCCTACGGGTTTAGCAGGGCGTCTCAGTGCCCACTAAAGGTCTTAATTTTGTTGTGTGCTATCGAGAACTTACATGCATGTAAACATGAAGTCAAGAATTTTTAAACTCGTATGAAATAGTTACTCGCTCCCCGCCGGAGTCAGCTGCTGGCATTCGTAAGAACCGCAGTGTCACGTGCTGTGACGTATGTGCCATGGCCTGTCTTTCTCGTGGGCGTGGCAGAATATCGGTCCTACGTCACTGGGACTCAGGTATCTGACTGGCTGTCGGCGGCGGCTGCCAGAGAGAGCCCTGTATCCGCGGACGACACGGAATCACGTTGTCTTCGTAGCGCCGCCAGCACGACACGTAGGCAGGCGCTGCAATGCATGTTGACCCGCTATACAGAGATAGGCACAGTCGATATATCGCACTCGAGACAGTATCAAACTGGCTCTTCCACCAGGGTTTCGATTTTTAAGTCGTCTTCTTGTACTGAACTAATCTTTTCATTTCTACAAGCCTACCGCTGACCTTGATAATCCGTTTCGTCCACTGTATTGTTTTTGTCACTAAAACTTTCCCCTTACAATACTGCAGTGCAACAATTTCTCGAGTCAGTAGAAAATGTTCCGCAAACCTAGCCTTCCTTCTCATTAATCTTTTTCAACGATTGCTTGTTGCGCATGCTCTTTCCAATACACCTTGATTTAGTATTATAGCCATGCACTTTCTTGCTAACATCTGTGTGTATTAAAAATTTTACATGCTTTTGGTTTCATTTATTCTTTTCTCCCACGATTCATATTTCAATTTCACACAATTTTCGCTTCAGATGTACACATTCAGAAATTTTTCACTGATTTTCATAAGAGGAATTGACAATAGTTGACGCTCAATGTCTAAGTGAGCATCAAACTACTAAAACAAAAGTCCAGGGTTCAAACCACTGCCGGTCTTAGGGTTACTGTGTCAATTATGGCTTCTTTCCACCAATAGCAATGATACGTATATGCCATGGCCTCGAGTCCGCATTAAACTATAGGTCGCATTATAAGTGTATTGGTACGACAGTTGAGAGCTGGGATGCAAACGGGCACATGCCTAAACAAAGGTGTTTGGTATTAAGGACCAACCGTCGTGTTGTTGATAGCTTTGAAAAATTAACGCCAGTAGAGCTTCGTACGCATTCAGCGCACGTAGGCGTTAAGGTGTGTTCATTTCTTTGCAAGTAATAGCTTTCACTGTTTCTTTCATTACTCCCACTGCGTGTTTATAAATATTGTAAAGGTTACAGCAATAGTGAGGAAGCTTCACTTTTTAAATATTTTCATCCGCTGTGTGTGATGAACGAATAAAAAATTTACGGGCGACACGTTTTCTTTTATTCACAAGTGAATGCTTTGCAGATTTCATAAATCGATGTCGTACATAAAGTATAACTCGTGAACACTGCCATCCGAAAGAACAGCGCCGATCCAGCGGAGCACTGGAAGGGACATACAACTCCGTACACATAATTTTATGAATCCGCGCTGATCAGGTATTAATTGTTGGCCCCGCAACGGAATGAAATAAATACACTGTAAAATTAATAATTAACAGAAACTACATGAATGCTCCTGCATCTACATGTACAGTGCTTCACCAAGACGATGTATTTACAGTCTCAGAGCGTTTCGGACGTCTCATACGCATTAGAAGGGTAGTAACTCATGCGATTCCTGCATCTCATACTAAAAAGAAACGTCTCGGAAATTTTTCCCTCACAGCACGGAGTATAAAGTGATTTACGACTTAAACAGAATAACAGACTTTCAGACTGTAGGATATTCAAAATGATATAAAGAAATCTAGAGTTACTCGAGAGGTTCATAGAGAAGATGATATTGGTTGACGACGTGATGTGTATACTTAAGTAACAAGCAAAAATAAACGGAAGAAGTGAAGTAAGCTATAAATTTGTGTGCGATAATCATTAGTTACTAAGTACTCAAACATCAGTATTAAGCAGTCCGGGCAAAAACTTTGTCTTACACAGAAAATATTTTACTTGGACTAGTAACACCGCCTCTAGACTTGGTAAAGTCCTCAATTTTTCGAGGTTAAGAGGTACCATATCCATCTGAAGGTAGTCATTGATGATTACATTCCGTAGAGTTAACAAATTTGGGGAATACTCCAAACAGCCCCACGTGTTTTGTATGGGATTAAGACGGGCTCATTTAGCTGACCGATCGAGGTGCGACAAGATTCCTGAATGTTGTTCAAACCAGGAACGTGAGCGTGCAGACCTTTGAACACGGCTGTGTCGACAACATAAACACCGTGTAGACGCAGAAGAAAGAGCAACACTCGATAACCAACAATTTTGAAATAAATACCACGTTTCTTGTTCACGGCAACCGGAATGAGTGGGCCGAACTCAGGGAACAGGAAACGCTCACAAAATACCACAGAACCACCTGCGGCCTGAACTACACCCTCCACGCAGACAAAGATAAACGACGGTGCACTCGGTGCTTAGCATCATTTGAAAAAAGGCTGGGTCGCGTCTCCTCGGACCTTGCTACAAGTCTCCAACCAGCTAGAGTCCAATTTCTGTGTTGTCTGCCCTGCTGGACACGCAACTCTACGCGCCACCGTTAGCAACCTACCCACACACACGTCTGTGGTGTACGGCGGAGGGAACCTTCTACCACTACTCTTTACTGTTCCACTCGCAAATAGATCGAGGGAAAAAATGGCTGGCCTTATACCTCCGTACGGCCGCTAATTTGTCTGTCTCGGTCTTTATGCGAAGTTGTTGGCGGCAGTAGAATAGTTCTGCAATGAGCAACAATTCTAAATTTTCTCAGTACTGTTCCTCGAAAAGATCGTCGCCCTCATCGAGCTAGATGTCGCAGTGTTTAACACACTCGACTCGCGTTCGGGAGTACGACGGTTCAAACCCGCGCCCAGCCATCCTGATTTAGGTTTCCCGTGATTTGCTTGAATCGCGTCAGGCAAATGATGGGATCGTTCCTTCCAAAGGGCACGGCCGACTTCCTTCCCCATCTTTCACTAATCCGATGGGACCGATGACATCACTGTTTGGCCACCTCCCCCAAACAAAACAACCAACCAACGTCACCTCCCTTCCAGGCATTCTCATTTGAGTTCCCAAAGATTCCCTGTAACACTTGCAATCTTTCAGCCCAACTTTGAGTTTCCTCGATGTCTTCAATACGACCTGGTGGGGATTCCAAACACCCGAGCAGTACTCAAGAAAGGGTGGCTCTAGTGTTCTACGCTCGATCCCTTTTTTCAGATGAACCATACCTTAAAATCCTCCGAATGAACCGAAGTCGACAATTCGCCTTCCCTACTAAAGTCCTTACGTCCTCGTTCGGTTTATCCCTAGATATTTAATCAACATAACTGCGTCAAAAAGCACATAAGGTGTGCTGATTTCAAAAATTACGGAATTTTTTTCCCAAGTCATCCAGTCTGCAGTAGAGCACTGCATTAAATGCCTTTCGGATATGTAGCAATATACACTCCTGGAAATTGAAATAAGAACACCGTGAATTCATTGTTCCAGGAAGGGGAAACTTTATTGACACATTCCTGGGGTCAGATACATCACATGATCACACTGACAGAACCACAGGCACATAGACACAGGTAACAGAGCATGCACAATGTCGGCACTAGTACAGTGTATATCCACCTTTCGCAGCAATGCAGGCTGCTATTCTCCCATGGAGACGATCGTAGAGATGCTGGATGTAGTACTGTGGAATGGCTTGCCATGCCATTTCCACCTGGCGCCTCAGTTGGACCAGCGTTCGTGCTGGACGTGCAGACCGCGTGAGACGACGCTTCATCCAGTCCCAAACATGCTCAATGGGGGACAGATCCGGAGATCTTGCTGGCCAGGGTAGTTGACTTACACCTTCTAGAGCACGTTGGGTGGCACGGGATACATGCGGACGTGCATTGTCCTGTTGGAACAGCAAGTTCCCTTGCCGGTCTAGGAATGGTAGAACGATGGGTTCGATGACGGTTTGGATGTACCGTGCACTATTCAGTGTCCCCTCGACGATCACCAGTGGTGTACGGCCAGTGTAGGAGATCGCTCCCCACACCATGATGCCGGGTGTTGGCCCTGTGTGCCTCGGTCGTATGCAGTCCTGATTGTGGCGCTCACCAGCACGGCGCCAAACACGCATACGACCATCATTGGCACCAAGGCAGAAGCGACTCTCATCGCTGAAGACGACACGTCTCCATTCGTCCCTCCATTCACGCCTGTCGCGACACCACTGGAGGCGGGCTGCACGATGTTGGGGCGTGAGCGGAAGACGGCCTAACGGTGTGCGGGACCGTAGCCCAGCTTCATGGAGACGGTTGCGAATGGCCCTCGCCGATACCCCAGGAGCAACAGTGTCCCTAATTTGCTGGGAAGTGGCGGTGCGGTCCCCTACGGCACTGCGTAGGATCCTACGGTCTTGGCGTGCATCCGTGCGTCGCTGCGGTCCGGTCCCAGGTCGACGGGCACGTGCACCTTCCGCCGACCACATGCGACAACATCGGTGTACTGTGGAGACCTCACGCCCCACGTGTTGAGCAATTCGGCGGTACGTCCACCCGGCGTCCCGCATGCCCACTATACGCCCTCGCTCAAAGTCCGTCAACTGCACATACGGTTCACGTCCACGCTGTCGCGGCATGCTACCAGTGTTAAAGACTGCGATGGAGCTCCGTATGCCACGGCAAACTGGCTGACACTGACGGCGGCGGTGCACAAATGCTGCGCAGCTAGCGCCATTCGACGGCCAACACCGCGGTTCCTGGTGTGTCCGCTGTGCCGTGCGTGTGATCATTGCTTGTACAGCCCTCTCGCTGTGTCCGGAGCAAGTATGGTGGGTCTGACACACCGGTGTCAATGTGTTCTTTTTTCCATTTCCAGGAGTGTATAATATGCCTGTTGCCCTTCATCTATGGTTCTCAGGATGTCGTGTACCAAAAGAGCAAGCTGAGTTTCGCACGAGCGATGCTTTCTGTATCGGTATTGACTTTTGGACAAAATATTTGCCGTCCCACGGAAATTTATCCTTTTGCGAGGTACCAGAGTCCCGTTGCAATGTTTGGTCAGAAACTGAAATAGAACCGTAGGCTTTGAAACCGATTTTCATTGACATTTTTCGTCTCTAGTCTTAAGTCATGAAACTGGGAGTAGCACACCATTCCCTTTAGACATGGCGGACAGTCCGCACTGATACACCGGCAAATCGCGCTGCTTCATTCATGGTAGAGTGACGGCTCGTACAATCTCATTAGCTTGTTTCAGCCATTATGTCACATCGATCCATTTTACTGTGCCGATTCCACACAAGTGATTGTCACACACACACTTCAAAGCGATGACGGATGTCAGCGGTGGAGGGTCAAATGACTGCATGGTCCTGCATCTTCCACAGCGCTTAAAATCGACCACTGTGTCCAATGAAGGGGACGACTAGTACTTTGTCGAACGAGCTTAACGTTATGTATGTTCTTGAGACCATCGAGAGATGGCGCTAAAGTGATTATCTTTATTTTGTACAGGGTCGTTATTCCATAATTTTAGGGGCTGAATAAGTTACCCCCCTGTCAGGAAGACGGCTCCTTCTATTTAACCGAAGTCGGATGACATTCATGTCGAGTCTCCAGCCGGAACACGACGTCGTCTTGAACAAAATTTCGGCGGTCCACCTGGCCGGTGTCTTCAGGTGAGCAAGCCGTCGCAGTAACTCGCAGGAGCTGATGTTTACGCTCACGATGCAGTGGAAGGGAGACACGACCTCAAGCCCCAACAATCTAACATCACACAGTGGCTCCTTCACAACCCTCTCAAAAAAGATCCACTTAATTTGGAAAAAAATAGTTCCATTTGCGCTGTCGATTGCTTTTCTATAGGTAAGTCTTTAAATAAACCCAGAGACAGCAGCCAACCCGCACCTTACTGCTGCACTGTGAGAAGGCATCATTCGCTTCCGTAGTCGGTTCAGTCTACCGCCAGGCCACACAGACGTAAAGCACCAGACCCCATGTTAGTTTATTTAATGAGTTCCAACACTTCAGAAGAATAAAGAAAGCAATAAACTCAATGAGCAATTCCTTCGTTCGCATTGTCAGTCGCGAAATGAGATACATTTCCAAATATAACACTGGTAATACAATAGACGATGGTCACGAAGCCTAGATATCGGACAGTTACCCTCGAGGAAGATGCCATCGCCATCTGGAGACGTATGCAGGTGTTCACAATAATGTTCACGTACTTCACAGCTCGTGCCTTCGGATACTACCATAATTCCCTTGGAATCCCAGGTGAATGTCTCCCCCATAGCGTAAAATTATTGCAATGGAATTGTCCGTGGCACCGCAAATGTTTGGGTAGCCCTTCGCCTGGATGCCAGTGTATTTGGAGATGACGATGTACCTGGTGTAAAAGAAACGTCGCTCGTCCGACCAGGTGGCATATCTTCATTAATCCACAGCACAGACTCGATGATTGCATGCCCACTACAGTCGTAACAAAATGGTTCAAATGGCTCTGAGCACTATAGGACTTAACTTCTGAGGTTATTAGTCCCCTAGAACATAGTACTACTTAAACCTAACTAACCTAAGGACGTCACACACATCCATGCCCGAGGCAGGATTCGAAGCTGCGACCGTAGCGGTCACGCGGTTCCAGACTGTAGCGCCTAGAACCGCTCGGCCACCTCGGCCGGCTCAGTCGTAACAGATGACGACGCTGGGTCAACATAGGAACACAAAGGTGCCGTCTGCTGCGGAGTTCCACATTCAACGACGTCTGTTGATCGGTGAGCTACGAAATACTTGTGGTTGCACAAGCACAGTACCCTGTCGTCACATCCTGCTTTATAGAGCGGGCAAGTTTTCGATCTCCATGCTCCATGATGTGAGGTGGACATCCAACATGTTCTCGCCCGCTCATAGTTTCACCATCCTTCATCACTTCCCATCGATGATCACGAGAGTATCACGCTTAAATCTGACCAGCTTCGCCATTTCGGAGATGCCCGTTGAAAGCCTCAAGGCCATAACAGTCAGCCCTTCGTCAGAGTCGCTTGTGTCGGCGGAGTTCCCCATTTGTTCCTTTTTTCTTATAACGTCACATGTTCGCAGCGTCACCAGGAGGAATTCTGTCTCACACTAGTCATTGGAGCATCTCTCTCTCTCTCTCTCTCTCTCTCTCTCTCTCTCTCTCTGTGTGTGTATCGCTCATCATGTCAAATAAGACTCAGTATAAAATCTTCATATAATTCCATCTTGGCAGTTGGGAACTAAATCTCATGCTTTGGTGTACCATAGTCCAGAAATGACATTTTGGTTACAGTTGGTTTATTTGGGATTTGGCTACGAACAGAGGATACTATAGAAGTTGAACTTCTGTTAGAGGGTGCAGTTTAACAATTCTTTCAAGAACTACCACACCGATCCACATACGATGACGCAAAGGAGCATAGAAAATGAGGACTCCAAAGCCTATCGGTAAGCTAAACACATTGTGATCTTCGAGTTGGGGCACTACGACAACTACACACTGACTTATATGTTGGCGAAGTCGTTAATTTTCTTACATACAAACGAGAGGAAAGCCAGTATAAATTACTGACGATCGAATAATACGTTTTAAGGGTAAATTCTGTCTTTAAAGTGCCCCTAGTCTAGGGGTAGTGTCTTATTCATAATCAAAACGTCTTCGGCCCCGTCTTCGAATCGCGCCACTACTTAAATTTTGATTAATAATCAGCATTGGCAGTCAAAGACTTCCGGCATAAGGAGTCACAGCTCATTCTGCCAAAGGCCTTGCCAAAGAGAGCAGAGGAGCGGACAGAGGTTCAGAGCACTCTTGTCCTTGGTGTGAGAAACTGCCTCTAAAGGCGGAAGAATCAGCAGTGATCAGCGGCATGTGGATGCAGAAGGAAATGGAAACCACTGCATTAACGACACGTAACGTGTATCCACAGAACCTGTGGCCTGCAATTGAACAAGTGTCATGATGATCTCCCCATTGGCTAAGGATTCCGGAATAGTCCCCCAATCGGGTCTCCGATAGAAGACTGCCAAAGGAGAGGTTACCATGAGAATCAGATTGAATTATCAACGGAAGGATAACGTTCTACGAGTCGGGGCGTGGAATGTAAGAAGCTTGAACGTGGTAGGGAAACTAGAAAATCTGAAAAGGGAAATGCAAAGGCTCAATCTCAATATAGTAGGAGTCAGTGAAGTGATATGGAAAGAAAAGGATTACTAGTCAAATGGGTATAGGGTAATGTCAACAGCAGCAGAAAATGGTATAACAGGTGTAGGATTCGTTATGAATACGAAGGTAGGGCAGAGGGTGTGTTACTGTAAACATTTCAATAACCGGGTTGTTCTAATCAGAATCGACAGCAGACCAACACCGATAACGATAGTTCAGGTATACACGCCGACGTTGCAAGCTGAAGATGAAGAGATAAAGTGTATGAGGACATTGACAGGGTAATACAGTATGGAAAGGGATATGAAAATCTAATAGACACGGGGGACTGCAATGGAGTTGTAGGGGAAGGAATAGAAGAGAAGGTTACAGGAGAATATGGGATTAGAACAAGGACTGATAGAGGAGAAAGAGTAATTGAGTTCTGCAATAAGATTCAGCTAGTAATAGCGAATACTCTATTCAAGAACCACTAGAGGAGGATGTATACTTGGCAAAGACCGGGTGATGCGGGAAGATTTCAGTCAGATTACGTCATGGTCAGACAGATTACGAAATCAGATACTGGCTTGTAAGGCATACCCAGGAGCAGATGAAGACACAGATCACAATGTGTAGTGATGAAGAGTAGGTTGAAGTTTAAGACATTAGTCAGGAATAATCAATACTCAAGGAAGTGGGATACTAAAGTAACAAGGAATGAAGACATACGGTTGAAGTTCTCTTAGACTGTAGATACAGCAATAAGCAATAGCTCAGTAGGCAATACAATTGAAGAGGAACGGACACCTCCCAAAAGGGTCATTACATGGGTACAAAGAAGGTAACTGCGAAGAAACCACGGGTAACAGAAGAAATACTTCAGTAGATCGATGAGAAGAGGAAGTACAAAAATGTTCTGGGAAACTCAGGAATACAGAAATAAAAGTCACTGAGGAATGATATAAATAGGAAGCGCAAGGAAGCTAAGACTAAATGGCTGCAAAAAAAATGTGAAGCATCGAAACAGAAATGATTGTGGGAAGGACAGACTCAGCGTATAGGAAAGTCAAAACAACCTACGGTGACATTAAAAGCAAGTGTCGTAACATTAAGAGTGCAACGGGAAATCCATTGTTAAATACAATGGAGAGAGCGAATAGGTGGAATGAATAGACTGAAAGAATAAGGGAGAAGATTTGTCTGATGTGATAGAAGAATAAACAGGGACCGATTTAGAAGAGATAGTGAATCCAGTGTTAGAATCAGAATTTAAAAGAGCTTTGAAGGACTTAGTATCAAATAAGGCAGAAGGGATAGATAAAATTCCATCAGAATTTCTAAAACCATTGGGGGAAGTGGCAAAAAAACGGCAATTCAAGTTTGTGTGTGGAATGTATGAGTCTGGCGACATAGAATCTGACTTTCGGAAAATCATCAGCCACACAATCGCGAAGACGGCAAGCGCTGACAAGTGTGGGAATTACCGCACAGTGAGCTTGACAGCTCATCCATCCAAGTTGCTGACAAAAATAGTATGCAGAAGAATGGAAACAAAAATTGAGTATGTGCTAGATGGCGATCAGTTTGGCTTTAGGAAAGGTGAAGGCACGACAGAGGCAATTCTGACGTAGTGGTTAATAATGGAAGCAAGACTAAAGAAGAAATCAAGACACGTTCATAGGATTTGTCGACCTGGAAATAGCGTTCGACAATGTACAATGGTGCAAGATGTTGGAAATTCTGAGAAAAGTAGGGGTAAGCTATAGGAAGAGACGAGTCATATACAATATGTACAACAGCCAAGATGGAATAATAAGAGTGGACGACCAAGAGCGAAGCTCTCGTATTAAAAATCAGGAAGCAATGGTGGAAATAAAAGGAAGGTTCAGGAGTGGAATTAAATTCAAGGTGAAAGGATATCAGTGATACGATTCGCTGATGACATTGCTATCCTGAGTGAAAGTGAAGAAGAATGACATGATCTGCTGGACAGAATGAACAGTCTAATCAGTACAGAGCATGTATTGAGAGTAAATCGAAGAAAGACGAAGGTCATGAGAAGTAGTAGAAATGAGAACAGCAAGAAACTGAACATCAGGATTGATGGTCACGAAGTAGATGAAGTTAAGGAATTCTGGTAGCTAGGCAGTAAAATAGCCAATGATGGACAGAGCAAGGAGAGCATCAAAAGCAGACTAGCAATGGCAAAAGGAGAATTCCTGGGCAATAGAAGTCTACTAGTCTCAAACATAGGCCTTTATTTGAGGAAGAAATTTATGAGAATGTACGTCTGGAGTACAGCATTATATGGTAGTGGAATGTGGACTGTGAGAAACCCGGAACAGAAGAGAATCGAAGCAGTTGAGGTGTGGTGCTACAAACGAATGTTGAAAATTAGGTGGACTGATAAGGTAAGGAATGAGGAGGTTCTTTGCACAGAATCGGGGAGGAAAGGAATATGTGGAAAACACTGATAAGGAGAAGGGACAGAATGATGCGACATCTGTTAGGAATGAGGGACTGACTTCCATGGTATTAGAGGGAGCTGTAGAGGGGAAAACCGTAGAGGAAGACAGAGATTGGAATACATCCAGCAAATAATTAAGGACGTAGGTGGCAAGTGCTACTCTGAGATGAAGAAGTTAGCACAGGAGAGGAATTCGTGACGGGCCGCATCAAACCAGTATAAAGACTGATGACAAAAGCTAACACCGAAAGGGAGAAAAATAACTGTAGTGATTTTACCGAGCGCTTGATGCAGCATCGTAGTAGAGCCAATAGTTGACGAACTCGGTCTAAAACGTGACTGTGTACTATTTTTTATTACTAAAACATACACTGACGGAAAAAAATTGCAAGAACAAAAAATAATGGCTATAGGGTAATGACAGTTCGCGAATACATTTGTCTACGTAACATATTTAAGTGATTAACATTGCAAAGATCGTTGGTTAATGTAAGCGTGAGAAAAGCCATTGCAAATACGAAATGCTGATACATTAGTAACCAGTGTTGAATGGAAGCGTGCATAGTGCTTGAATTGTGTTCCACAGGGCACTGGATGGTAGTTCGTGGGATGGAGTTCCATGCTGCTGCACTTGGTCGCTTAATACTGTTTGTGTATGACGCTATAGTTGTCGTCCCAATGATATCCCACATGCGCTCGATTGGGGACAGATGTGGTGACCGAGACAAGGCAACCTGTCGACATCCTGCAGATTGTGGTGGGGTGCGACAGCGGTATGTGGATCCCGGGAATGCTGTTCGTGGATGGTCGATTCACCAGACTGACGCACAAATTTACAGTCAGGGTGCGTGGAATAACCACGAGAGTGCTCTCCCTGTCACACGAAGTGGCACGACAGACCGTAACTGCAGGTGTAGCTTCATTGAGTCTAGCACTCGCACAGGTTGGTTGCAGGCCCTGAATTTGCCTCCTCCTCATGAACACTTGGCCACAACTGGGATCGATCCAGAACCAGCTTTAATCAGAAAACACAGCAAACCTCTACACTGCCTACTAATGAGCTATTGCTTGACATCACTGATTCTGCAAACAGCGGTAGTTTGGGATCAGTAGAATGCATGCTACAGGGCATATGTGTCGGCGCTGTTCTTGAAGTAACCGACTTGTAACAGTTCGTTGTGCCACTGTGGTGCTAACTGCTACCCAAATAGCAGCTGTGGGTCCACTACGACGCCCCAAACCCATACGACGAAAACGACGGCCTTCCCTTTCGGCAGCGCCACGTGCGACCAAATTCCCTCGTGAGCACCGCTGCAGGCCATCACGTACAGTGGCTACATTTCTGCCACGTCTTCCTGCAATATCGCTGAAGGAACAGCCAGCTTCACGTAGGCGTATTACATAATGTCGTTCAAAATCAGTGAGGTACTGATAATGACGTCTTTGTCGCGTAAAGGGATTCTTGAATAACATCAGCTCACCACATCTAATCTCAAAGGTAACTAACGCCCACGACCGTTACATCGCGTACTCAAAGCAAACCTTCATACTGACGCTGCTGGCACCATTCTTAAGCGACTGCCACAATATTTGAATAGACATCGTCTTTCAGACGTAGAAACACGCCTACTAACTTTCGCTTATGCCGCACAATTCCTTCTTGATGTTACGCTCTTTTACCCTCAGTGTATATTATGCGACTTTTACTCCCATATGCAAGTTAAAACCTTTATCAAGCTCCTTCACCATTATTCATATTTGACAACGAACGAGAAATTTCTTCTCTTGAAGATGCTATTATAATGCATTCAATCGTAAATCGTCAACTCTTGGCGCCAATGTTGACGAAAATGTTGCGTAATGCACGGTTTGCATCCAAATTGTCGGAAGAAAGAGAAATTTTTCAAAATGTTAAGGAGCTTGGTTTTTCGTCTGAAACTATGCAGACTTATTTTGCATGTGGGAAACTTGCCTTCATTCGATGTGATACACGGCGTTTTAATTTATTCTTGCCGTGTCTGCAGGATGACTGTCATCCTGCAACTCGTAATGCCGAAATCACTTCCGACGATTAATCGCACATTACCCTTATGTTCTGGCGTATTGCATCTCACTGTATTATTGAATAACGTATTTACACCTTTATTTCCTGTTCCTCGTCCTTGAAATCTGTGTCTGCAGGTCGTAATGTTCGGATGTAACGCAGTTCTCAGTACCTTACCCGATTGCAGATATAAGGGATTTCGGAGATCACTACAGGCATACATTTTCAGGAAGAATGATGGATTTGGTTGTTTGCTTGTCGACAGTCATAAATATAATATTTGTTGTGATAGTAAAAATTTCCAAACACCCAAATATCGTCGGAAATTCAATAAAAGTTCATGCAAATACACGTGTATTTTCATGATTTTACTTTTCAAATGTAATGTGTATAAAGTAATATAACTAGTGTTGAAAAAATATAAGATAGACACGCAGGACTCGATCCAGCGATGCACCGATTAAGGAGCTGGGACGCTAACCGCATGACCGCCGCCATCCCGTGCTCTGAATCGTAACGCACCGCTTTATTACTTGCAGATTATGTTGTCCTAACGGACTATAGGTGTACAAAGTTTGAAGTAAATCGGTGATCCGAACGTCGTGATCCCCCTTGTAAGATTCCTGCCACTTCAACACACCCCACGACTTATCCTGCGAAGTACATCCTCGTTTGAGTACAAAAGATTTTATAATAAACCTCTAAACGAACTACAGATGGGCGCCTTGTATTCTAAATGTGGTGTTACTAGTAACTTCTACAGTATCCTGTAGTTCTTCGGTGTCATGAAATATCATATGTCACACATGAACAGATTTTCGGAAAGTCTGAAAGTATGCTTCCCTTTCTTTTGTTGTCGTTCGTCGTTAAACTTATTTATACTTGCTGAACAATCTAGTGAAAGGGGGAATGTAAACAGGATGTTGCATGATGGATGATAGTCAGTGATCACGCGCTCCAAGACGCATACCTTATGAGGTATGAGGAAGCTCTTTGCTTTTCATATTTTGAAAGGTGGGAGCTCCCGTAAACTTGAGCTCTAAAGTACACACTTCAAGATATATGAGCACTCTTTAATCTTCGCTGCTGTCAAACACGTTTCTTCTATTGAACAAGTACTCATAGCTGTTAAAGTATGCATTTTAGATTTTATGATTACTGGATTTTTTTGCTTCGAGTCGACTTTCCTGTTGTACACCTGAATACTGACCATTCCTCCAGGGACATCCTGTGTATATAACTTCTACTCCTATGCGACAATAAACCTATTCATGCCTTCTGAGCGAGCTCACAGCCTGATACGCGCAAAGGATAATGCTAACGCATCCCATGGATTGTGCCTCCATGCCAACCACCAGGGCTTACTGGTGTTCAGTTTACCGCACCTAACCAAGTGGATGGGAAGTTTGCAAATAAAAGGCACAGGTACTGCTAAAAAACTTCAATATACACTGCTGGCCACCGTAAATGCAACACCAAGAAAGACAAGAGGTAGCACAACAAAATTTATTTTGTAGATAACATGTTGACCAAGTATCAAATGATTACGTTTACAGACGTCTGTGACATGTGTTTCCTGCCAGAATCAGTAGCCGCCATTGTTGGAGATCACCGCTGCCACACATCTCGGCATTGAGTCAAAGAGACGTTGGATGTGTTCCTGGGGTACAGCAGCCCAAGCAGCTTCCACACGTTGCCAAAGATCATCTGGTGTGGCAGCTGGGGATGTAATCTGGGTCACTCGTTCAGCAACCATGGACCACATGTTTTCTATCGGCGAAAGATCCGGAGAGCGAGCCGGCCAGGGAAGCACTTCAATCTGGTTATTGACGAAGAACCTTTGGACAATGCGTGCCACGTGTGGTCGCGCATTATCCTGTTGAAATATGGCTGTGGCCGAGCCCTGAAGGTAAGGAAGGACAACTGGCTCCAGCACCTCGGATATGTAGCGCCGGCTATTTAAAGTACCGGCAATGCGTACTAGAGGCGTGCGAGAGTAATATCCAATAGCGCCCCATACCATAATACCTGGTGCAAGACCAGTGTGGCGGTGCATAATGCAGCTGTCCAGCATCCTCTCTCCACGGTGTATCCACACTCGACTCCGACCATCGTGGTGCTGCAGACAGAAGCGTGCCTCGTCAGTAAAGACAACGTCATTCCATTCTGCCGTCCACATCCGTCTGTCATCACACCATTGGCGACGGAGACGTCTGTGGTTCTGCGTCAATGGTAGACGAAGCAATGGACGTCTTGTGGACAGACCACTCTGCTGTAAACCGCGTCGAATGGTACGCGCAGCACTGGATGATGCGTTACAGACGCAATGTGCTGTGCTACGGTTCGGGATGTCACTGAGCGATCCGTCACTGCCATGCGCACAATTTGCCTATCAGCACGTGCAGTGGTGCACCGAGGTGAATGCGATCGACCACGTCGGTCCGTCGTACCCTCCTGCATCCAACGGTCACATATCCGCATTACAGTTGTTTCATTTCGTCCAACACGACTAGCGATTTCTCTGTATGATAATCCACAATCTCGGTAAGCCACTATCCTTCCTCTGTCGAACTCGGATACTTGATCAAACGATGTTCGCTGTTGTCTACGAGGCATAACTGATCGTCTTGTGAAACAACCACAAGGTAAACACACGTGCCGAACGTACACTCGTCGAAATCGCCAAGCCTTAAATGGCGCTATGAGGTGGCGCCACAGGCGCGCGTGATGTGCGTCTGCGCTGAAATTCTAATCAGTTGCATATCTCATCGCTGCAAACCCATGGTGTAAATTTCACTTGATTCGGATGCTTCCTTCAGGGTGTTGCATTTACGGTGGCCAGCAGTGTATTTAAGCCTTTATTTTATACGTACAGAAATACTCTATCACTAAAAGCAGAAGCAGAAGCGAACATGCATGGTGGAGAAGACATGAGAACAACTTACTAGGTTCTAGAGAGCCCACCAAACACGCTAAACTGACTGAATGCTACTAAATCTCAGGCATTAATTCTCACGTGAGAATAGCGAAATAACCTTGCTTCTAAGAATATATCAAGCTCAGGCTGGTCGGAGGGCTAAATGTGGGGAAACACGTGTTACCGAAGAGTAACAGAAGAGAAGCGAGTTGCAATCTCTCTACACAAATCATAAGACTCGAAAAATTTAATAACCGAAACAAAAAAGCAAAACAGCTGCAATCGAGGGTGAGCGTTTATTCATACGACAAACGGAAGTGCGCTGATGACTATGGCAATGACGTCTCGCGGTACCAGGATACAGAGGCAGAACACCCTACCTCCACACGCTCCAGAGATAGCTTTTAACGGAACTTTTGGGACGAGAGCTACCTGACGATGCCACCAAACCCTAAACTGAAGTTTCTCTGCTTCTTAGCGAAAAAACGCGCAGGATGGGTGCACCAGGTTACGAAAATCTCGGGCTAGTATCCCGCATGTGCGTCAAATTACGGAAGTCGATGCTACTGCAGACATAAATTCACTTGATTTATTGGATATTCCACATAACATTCATAATGGGCACGTTTCAAACTATAATACGCATATTCTCGAGTATATTGCTGGATGATACTCGTAATTTCTTTATGAACCAATATCTTAACGAAACTACGGCCGTTTTAACTGGGAAGAAGATTTTTACCAGCATTCCAGTGAGGCAGTAGAAGTAATTACTCTCGTTTATGTTTTCAGCTGAACTTGTTTTGAAAGCGAGTTGGAATGTGCGTTCAATGATTCACTCCCAACCACTTGCTGAGTATTAACAATAGCATCACTTTAGTGTACTCTCAATGAGGAGGATTGTCGATGGGACTTAAAACCGTCATGTTCCTTTCTTTCTTTGCTCTCTCTCTCATTCTCTTTTCCCCCAGTGATGAAATCTCTACCCCTGCCCGACCTGATGCAGATATTACATCTGATGCAATTGCTGCTTCTTTGTATCTCTTAAAGCGAAACACGGTATATACACTCCTGGAAATTGAAATAAGAACACCTTGAATTCATTGTCCCAGGAAGGGGAAACTTTATTGACACATTCCTGGGGTCAGATACATCACATGATCACACTGACAGAACCACAGGCACATAGACACAGGCAACAGAGCATGCACAATGTCGGCACTAGTACAGTGTATATCCACCTTTCGCAGCAATGCAGGCTGCTATTCTCCCATGGAGACGATCGTAGAGATGCTGGATGTAGTCCTGTGGAACGGCTTGCCATGCCATTTCCACTTGGCGCCTCAGTTGGACCAGCGTTCGTGCTGGACGTGCAGACCGCGTGAGACGACGCTTCATCCAGTCCCAAACATGCTCAATGGGGGACAGATCCGGAGATCTTGCTGGCCAGGGTAGTTTACTTACACCTTCTAGAGCACGTTGGGTGGCACGGGATACATGCGGACGTGCATTGTCCTGTTGGAACAGCAAGTTCCCTTGCCGGTCTAGGAATGGTAGAACGATGGGTTCGATGACGGTTTGGATGTACCGTGCACTATTCAGTGTCCCCTCGACGATCACCAGTGGTGTACGGCCAGTGTAGGAGATTGCTCCCCACACCATGATGCCGGGTGTTGGCCCTGTGTGCCTCGGTCGTATGCAGTCCTGATTGTGGCGCTCACCTGCACGGCGCCAAACACGCATACGACCATCATTGGCACCAAGGCAGAAGCGACTCTCATCGCTGAAGACGACACGTCTCCATTCGTCCCTCCATTCACGCCTGTCGCGACACCACTGGAGGCGGGCTGCACGATGTTGGGGCGTGAGCGGAAGACGGCCTAACGGTGTGCGGGACCGTAGCCCAGCTTCATGGAGACGGTTGCGAATGGTCCTCGCCGGTACCCCAGGAGCAACAGTGTCCCTAATTTGCTGGGAAGTGGCGGTGCGGTCCCCTACGGCACTGCGTAGGATGCTACGGTCTTGGCGTGCATCCGTGCGTCGCTGCGGTCCGGTCCCAGGTCGACGGGCACGTGCACCTTCCGCCGACCACTGGCGACACCATCGATGTACTGTGGAGACCTCACGCCCCACGTGTTGAGCAATTCGGCGGTACGTCCACCCGGCCTCCCGCATGCCCACTATACGCCCTCGCTCAAAGTCCGTCAACTGCACATACGGTTCACGTCCACGCTGTCGCGGCATGCTACCAGTGTTAAAGACTGCGATGGAGCTCCGTATGCCACGGCAAACTGGCTGACACTTACGGCGGCGGTGCACAAATGCTGCGCAGCTAGCGCCATTCGACGGCCAGCACCGCGGTTCCTGATGTGTCCGCTGTGCCGTGCGTGTGATCATTGCTTGTACAGCCCTCTCGCAGTGTCCGGAGCAAGTATGGTGGGTCTGACACACTGGTGTCAATGTGTTCTTTTTTCCATTTCCAGGAGTGTATACCTTCAGTAGGAAACGGTACAGGGAGTGAAGTCGGAATTTCGACTGATAACTTAGTCGCACGGGCGATGTACGGAATACCCCATGGAGGCCTATTATTTTTCGCTACCTTCCTCCCGTGACGCTAACCACACTCAAATAGCAGAGCAAGTGTAGCGGCATTCACTTCTGATGAAACTCTTACACATCATCGTAAGGAGCATCACACAGCTGTACGTGCTGTATTAATGCTTGGGGCAAGTATGGCGAACGCGTTCATAGAGAGAAGAGCCGTGGGTCGTATCCCCTTCAAGACACCGTCACCTCCTTTCCCTATTCCAGCCAACAATGTGCGCAGAAAGAGTGATTGCTGGGAAGCCTTTCTATGAGATTGATTCCCTCTCATTAGATTTTATCTTCATTGCCTTCTAGCGACATACACTTTGGAGGAAGCAATATATTTCACTCCTCTAGAAAAGTACGGTCACGGTAGTGCAACAATAAACCGTACAGCGATGCAAAACGCCTCTCTTCTAACATCTGCTACTGTAGGTGAACGAGCATATCCATGAGGCTTTCGAATTTTCTTAAAAAAAATTAACGAAACGCGCAGCTCTTCATTCAATCTCTGTTTCCTCCGCAACTTAGTCCTGGTACGGATCCCATACTGACGATAAATATTAAGGAACCAGGCGTACAAGGTCTTCATAACCTGTTTAAACACCCATAGGATCACGTGAGGAGGGCTGCAAACAGTAAAACAGGCCCCCCTGGACCATTCGAAAATTCTGGAAATTTTTGTGGTAAGATCCTATGGGACCGAATTGCTGACGTTATCGGCCACTAAGATTGCACACTACTTAATCTAACTTAAACTGACTTACGCTAAGGGCAACACACACACACCCATGCCCAAAAGAAAACTCGACCCTCCGACGGGAGGAGCCGCGCGGACCGTGACAAGGCGCCTGAGACCGCGCGGCTACCCCGCGCGGTGAGGACCTTCCGAATAGAAGTTTCAACGCACTAGCGAAACTAGAAAGTCTGAAAAAGGAAATTCAAGGGCTCAGTCTATTTGTAGTGGGGGTTATGAAGTCAAACGTAAATATTATATAGATCACTAGTCAGACGAATATCGGGTAATATAAACAGCAGCAGCAGATGGTATAACAGTAATGCGAAAGGAACGTAGAGCAGAGCGCGAGTAACCGTGAATCAGTTCTGCAGCAGAGTTCTTCCCATCAACATCGACAGTTAATCAAAGTAAACAACAATAGTTCTGATATACATACCAACATCGCAACCAGAAGTTGAAGTAGGAGAGACAGCGTATGAGCATAGCGAATGTGTAATCCAGTATCTAAAAGGAGGCGATGATGTAATAATCAAGGTGGACTAGAATGTAGTACTAGCGGGATAAACAGAAGTTAACGGAAGAATATGGCCTCGTAAATAGTAATGTGGCAATACACTGTTCAAGAGCCGCACAAGACTAGAAGTTACACTCGGGGAAGCGCTGGATACATCGAATGGTTCCTGCTCTAGGCTGTATTTTCTGCGGTGATGGATACCGCAGTAGACAGTTCAGTTTCAGAGAAACGTAGAGCTCCAAAAAGGGCAATCACAGAAGTTTGAACACACCAAAAAAGGTGCAAGGAAGGTAACTGTCAAGAAAACTTACGTATCAGAAGAAATATTTCAATTGTTAGACGAAAGAAGGCACTACAACAAGTTCAGCAGAAGTCAAAAATAAAAGAATATAAGTCACTCAGGAATAAGGAAGTGCATGGAAGAGAAGGTGAAATGGCTGCAGGATATACAAAAGGAAATGGTCATCTGAAGTACTGATTCAGCATACAGAAAAGTCAGTCTTACCTTCGGAGAAGTTAAAAGCAATGTTGTCAACATTAAAAGTGCTGTGGGAATTCCACTGTTAAACACAGAATTCAGATAGGTAGAAACGGTAATATCAAGGCCTCTGTGAAGGGGAAGAATCGTCCGACGGCGTGATGGAAGACAAAATACGTGCCTCTAGGCAAGCTAGAAGATCCTACATTAGAGCTTATCAGAACTTCAAAAAACTTGCGAGGAAGTAAGGCAAAAGGTATAGATAATATCCCTTCGGAATTTTTAAAACCATTGGCAATAAAACCGGTGTTCGGGTCGGAAAGGTAAGGGAACGAGAGGGCAGTTCAGACTTGATAATGCAAGCAAGACGTACGAAAAATCAAGATACATTTATATGATTTGTCGCTCTAGGGAAAGCACAATGCAACACACCGAAACACATTCAAAATTTTGGTAAAGCAGAAATAAGCTGTAGGGTAACAAGGGCAATGCGCAATATCTAGAACAACTAAGCGGGAACAATAATAATTGAAGACCGTGACGAAGTGCTCGCACTGAAAAGAGCGAAAGAAAGAGATGCCCCTAATGTTCAATCTTTACATCGAAGAAGCAATGACGAAAATAAAAAGAGGTTCGGAAGTGGGATTAAAAGTTATATTGAAAGGAGATAAATGGTAAGATTCGCTGATGACATTGCTGTCCCGAGTGAAAGTGAAGAATAATTACGGGCCGTGTGAATAGAATTAAGTCTATTGAGCACAGAATCGGGATTTGGAGTAAACCGAAGAAAGATGACTAATCAGCAGCTGCAGAAATGAGACACGATAAACCTGAAAAAAAACGACATTATGAGCACGTAGCAGACAAAGTAAAGGAAGTCTGCTACCATGGAAGTAAAATTGGACATGACGGTCGATGAAAGGAGGTAATAAAAAGTAGTCTATTACAGACAGAGGGCATTCATATCCAAAACATCGAATATAGCCCTTAATTTGAGGAGGAAATTTTTGAAAATGAAATTTGCCCTACAGTAGTCAGTCATGAGTTACGGGGAATTCCGAAAAGAAAAGAATCCAAGGGTCTCACATCTGATCCTATAGGAGCACACAAAAATTGAGGATTGAGAAGGTACAGGACGAAGGACCATGTGATAAGACATCTGGGAATAAATTAGACTGTGCCGACAGAGCTATAAAGGGTAAAAACTGTAGTGGATTGGGGTCCAACCAATAAATAATTGGGGATGTAGCTTGCAAGTGGACTCTGAGGTAACAAAAAAAGCAATCTCCATCGAGAATGTAGAGCAGGATTTTACCCAGTGAATACCAGTCTATCACCTATCTTGTTCACTATTAGTTCCGTGCGTTCGTTGCACATTAAATTGCTCCTCATCCATATTGTCAGCTGGGTGTTTCCGATGCATATTCAGCAATCATATAATCACGAGGTAAAGTGAATTCCGCCTGTTTATGCACAATACAAAACATTTATCTATGATGTTGAAGTGACTCTTCCTGCATCAAGCATTGGTGATCGTCTATTGGTCTTCCTGTTTCGCTACATTTTGCTAGCGTTGTGATTTCTCTGTTATAACAGCATCGTGGAACTTCAGAAAATATCCACTAGGTGATTTATAAGGTTCTCCAAAAATGTTACAACAAACGTCGGGGGGTCGTAGTGGATATCTTGAGAAACAAATTGAGGATAAGAACCCGTGCCCGAAAACATCATCCAACGATGCTACAAGACGCCGAAATTACAAGCATCGGCCGCTGTCACTACGTCACTCCTTCGGAATCAACGTGCCTTTGTACGATGACTGTAGGCGGCACGTCTTGGAATGTTGCAGTAAATTTTGTATTGTGACCATCAACAGCTATAGTATTGAACCACGATGAATAAGACCGCTTTATTTGTATGATAAATCTTTATTTCTGATCCAGCTAGTTTCACGGTGTTGTTTGAGGCACACCTTCAGGGATACAGATTCATAATTTATTCCAAACGATAAGCAGCAGATGACCCAACAATCTTTGTTCCATTGTGATGAAACTGTATAACCATTAAGAGGTCGGTAGATCAATTTAAAATAAAGCAGAATGTGGCAAACATCGTCCCGAGACAGGGAAACTTAAGGTTCAACATCGTAATGGAAACCCGAGGTCCGCAGTGACGGCCTAGACGAACTCGCTTCTAACTTTGACCGTCCCTACTGGCCTTGAATGACGTTACCAGGCACGGGTTCTACCCTCTATTTGTTCCTAAAAACACTCCCTACTACCCTTCGAAGTTTGTCGCAAGATTTCTTGGCTTTACTTTCACGGACGATGGCATGCTGTTTTCCGTTTGCTGGGAACTCTTCAGTTCGGTCACAATGGTGGCCTGATATTCCGTACGCACGTTATTTCGTTCATTAGGAGACAGTGAGGATCTGTACGGCACGCCCTCCGGATTTCAGGGAACATGACATGTGGCCTGTAATTGAAGAAGTGTCATGATTATCTCTCCATTGGCAAAAGATTCCGGAATAGTCCCCCATTCGGATCTCCGGGAGGAGACTGCCATGGGGGAGGTTACCATGAGAAAAAGATTGAATAATCAACGAAAGGATAACGTTCTACGAGTCGGGGCGTGGAATGCCAGAAGCTTGAACGTGGTAGGGAAACAAGAAAATCTGAAAAGGGAAATGCAAAGGTTCAATCTAGATATAGTAGGGGTCAGTGAAGTGAAGTGGAAGGAAGACAAGGATTTCTGGTCAGATGAGTATCGGGTAATATCAACAGCAGCAGAAAATGTTATAACAGGAGTAGGATTCGTTATAAATAGGAAGGTAGGGCAGAGGGTGTGTTACTGTGAACAGTTCAGTGACCGGGTTGTTCTAATCAGAATCGACAGCAGACCAACACCGACAACGATAGTTCAGGTATACATGCCGACGTCGCAAGCTGGAGATGAACAGAAAGAGAAAGTGTATGAGGATATTGAAAGGCTAATGCAGTATGTAAAGGGGGACGAAAATCTAATAGTCATGGGCGACTGGAATGCAGTTGTAGGGGAAGGAGTAGAAGAAAAGGTTACAGGAGAATATGGGCTTGGGACAAGGAATGAAAGAGGAGAAAGACTAATTGAGTTCTGTAACAAGTTTCAGCTATTAATAGCGAATACCCTGTTCAAGAATCACAAGAGGAGGAGGTATACTTGGAAAAGGCCGGGAGATACGGGAAGATTTCAATTAGATTACATCATAGTCAGACAGAGATTCCGAAATCAGATACTGGACAGTAAGGCGTACCCAGGAGCAGATATAGACTCAGATCACAATATAGTAGTGATGAAGAGTAGGCTGAAGTTCAAGACATTAGTCAGGAAGAATGAATACGCAAAGAAGTGGGATACGGGAGTACTAAGGAATGACGAGATACGTTTGAAGTTCTGTAACGCTATCGATACAGCAATAAGGAATAGCGCAATAGGCAGTACAGTTGAAGAGGAATAGACATCTCTAAAATGGGCCATCACAGAAGTTGGGAGGGAAAATACAGGTACAAAGAAAGTAGCTGCGAAGAAACCATGGGTAACAGAAGAAATACTTCAGTTGATTGAGGAAAGGAGGAAGCACAAACATGTTCCGGGAAAATCAGGAATACAGAAATACAAGTCGCTGAGGAATGAAATAAATAGGAAGTGCAGGGAAGCTAAGACGAAATGGCTGCAGGAAAAATGTGAAGACATCGAAAAAGATATGATTGTCGGAAGGACAGACTCAGCATACAGGAAAGTCAAAACAACCTTTCGTGACATTAAAAGCGACGGTGGTAACATTGAGAGTGCAACGGGAATTCCACTGTTAAAAGCAGAGGAGAGAGCAGATAGGTGGAAAGAGTACATTGAAAGCCGCTATGAGGGTGAAGATTTGTCTGATGTGATGGAAGAAGAAAGAGGAGTCGATTTAGAAGAGATAGGGGATCCAGTATTAGAATCGGAATTTAAAAGAGCTTTGGAGGACTTACGGTCAAATAAGGCAGAAGGGATAGATAACATTCCATCAGAATTTCTAAAATCATTGGGGGAAGTGGCAACAAAACGATTATTCACGTTGGTGTGTAGAATATATGAGTCTGGCGATATACCATCTGACTTTCGGAAAAGCATCATCCACACAATTCCGAAGACGGCAAGAGCTAACAAGTGCGAGAATTATCGCACAATCAGCTTAACAGCTCATGCATCGAAGCTGCTTACAAGAATAATATACAGAAAAATGGAAAAGAAAATTGAGAATGCGCTAGGTGACGATCAGTTTGGCTTTAGGAAAAGTAAAGGGACGAGAGAGGCAATTCTGACGTTACGGCTAATAATGGAAGCAAGGCTAAAGAAAAATCTAGACACTTTCATAGGATTTGTCGACCTGGAAAAAGCGTTCGACAATATAAAATGGTGCAAGCTGTTCGAGATTCTGAAAAAAGTAGGGGTAAGCTATAGGGAGAGACGGGTCATATACAATATGTACAACAACGAAGAGGGAATAATAAGAGTGGGCGATCAAGAACGAAGTGCTCGTATTAAAAAGGGTGTAAGACAAGGCTGTAGCCTTTCGCCCCTACTCTTCAATCTGTACATCGAGGAAGCAATGACGGAAATAAAAGAAAGGTTCAGGAGTGGAATTAAAATACAAGGTGAAAGGATATCAATGATACGATTCGCTGATGACATTGCTATCCTGAGTGAAAGTGAAGAAGAATTAAATGATCTGCTGAACGGAATGAACAGTGTAATGAGTACACAGTATGGTTTGAGAGTAAATCGGAGAAAGACGAAGGTAATGAGAAGTAGTAGAAATGAGAATAGCGAGAAACTTAACATCAGGATTGATGGTCACGAAGTCAATGAAGTTAAAGAATTCTGCTACCTAGGCAGTAAAATAACCATGACGGACGGAGCAAGGAGGACATCAAAAGCAGACTTGCTATGGCAAAAAAGGCATTTCTGGCCAAGAGAAGTCTACTAATATCAAATACCGGCCTTAATTTGAGGAAGAAATTTCTGAGGATGTACGTCTGGAGTACAGCGTTGTATGGTAGTGAAACATGGACTGTGGGAAAACCGGAACAGAAGAGAATCGAAGCATTTGAGATGTGGTGCTATAGACGAATGTTGAAAATTAGGTGGACTGATAAGGTAAGGAATGAGGAGGTTCAACGCAGAATCGGAGAGAAAAGGAATGTGTGGAAAACACTGATAAGGAGAAGGAACAGATGATAGGACATCTCCTAAGACATGAGGGAATGACTTCCATGGTACTAGAGGGAGCTGCAGAGGGCAAAAACTGTAGAGGAAGACAGAGATTGGAATACGTCAAGCAAATAATTGAGGACGTAGGTTGCAAGTGCTACTCTGAGATGAAGAGGTTAGCACAGGAAAGGAATTCGTGGTGGGCCGCATCAAACCAGTCAGTAGACTGATGAAAAAAAAAAAAAAAAAGACATCAACCGTAGAGCAGATACATGCTGCTCTCTGAACTTGGTGGTGAAACAAATAGTGCTGTGTGTCACACGATCGTTGTTTGCGGAATCCATGTTGATTCCGATGGAGGTGGTTTCCCGCCTCCAGTAAGACACGCAATAATATAACTTCTCCTACATAGCGCAGCACTCTGACGTCGACGACATAAACTTCAGTTCTTTGCGTCTTTCACACAATCCTACCACAAAACGAGTATTCGAGTTTCTGTTTCACCTTTATTTATCTTGTTGTCGACGAGACTCTAATTTCTCAATCTTGAGATATTTCTGACAAGAACAGTCCCAACTCAGTTCGAAAGAAAGGAAAAAGAAGTCACCTCACGTGATGGCCACAAATTTTGGAACATCGTGTCAGTAAACGAGGGTCTTTATACCAAAGTAGTTTGAGAGCGGGTGTCCTTAGGCTGATTTTCGAAGTGCTTACCGCCGAGACTTCACCTCGCTACCGATCCTGGCTCACGTTTCCTTGAGCGTCTTTTCTTGCCTGGAAATATCGCCCGGCAGCAGCGTTTCACACGCGACAGGTGATGTGTCAAAATGAGTGAGGGGCCGCATTACGTGACGCGAGATGCGACGCCGGCGGCAAAGTGTGTCGCCAGCGGTGACGTAGACAAACATCCCCCGCGCGTGTTCACACGCTGACGTCGTCGGAGGCGGTGTGTGCGGAGTTCGCCCTCGCTAAAGCATTCCTGCCAGCAGCAGGCGTTCCGGTCCGTCATGGCCGCGCAAATTTTCACCGTGACTAAAAAAAAAAAAAAATTACCCTGCAGAGTTCGCACGCGCGGTTGTGTGTGTGTGTGTGTGTGTGTGTGTGTGTGTGTGTGTGTGTGTGTGCGCGCGCACGCGTGCGTGTGTGTGTGCCTGTGTGTGTGTGTGTGTGTGGAGAGAGAGCGAGAGAGAGAGAGAGAGAGAGAGAGAGAGAGAAGTAACTCTGAGAGTAAAAAGAAGCAAGAACAACAACAACAGAAATAGATAATAATCATTTAAATAAAAATGAATTTTTAATGTCAAGTTTTTAAATCTCAATAACACTAGCGCCACACAGATTCTTAATCCGATTCAAGAACTCAGGAAATTTTTGACTGAGAATATTTAATAGCTGTGAAAACACTTTGGTAAGATATAAAACGTAGGTCGCATGCAATACATAGCAGTCAGGAGGAAAACTATTCACGCATCAGTTAGTAAGCGCTTTAAAAATAAGAAGGTGAACTATTTATGCATCAGTTATATATTGCATGTGCTCCTCGTTTTTCATTTTAAATTCCACAAGCATTTTCATAGCTATTAATAATTCACAATCACAGATTTTCGGGACTGTCCGTATGGGGGCTAGGAATCTGCATGAGGCTAGGAGCAATAATTTTATACGTTTTCGTCCGATTTTAAAACGTGGCACATTAAAAATGCAGTTTTATTTAAATAATTAATTTATGCTTTTTAGTCTTATGTGTGTGCTATTTTTCGATCGATTTTATTTTTGACAAGCAGAGACATACGGTAAAATTTCAGGTTTATCTGAATTTCTTTTCATCTGAATCAACGAGTATATTACACTCCTGGAAATTGAAATAAGAACACCGTGAATTCATTGTCCCAGGAAGGGGAAACTTTATTGACACATTCCTGGGGTCAGATACATCACATGATCACACTGACAGAACCACAGGCACATAGACACAGGCAACAGAGCATGCACAATGTCGGCACTAGTACAGTGTATATCCACCTTTCGCAGCAATGCAGGCTGCTATTCTCCCATGGAGACGATCGTAGAGATGCTGGATGTAGTCCTGTGGAACGGCTTGCCATGCCATTTCCACCTGGCGCCTCAGTTGGACCAGCGTTCGTGCTGGACGTGCAGACCGCGTGAGACGACGCTTCATCCAGTCCCAAACATGCTCAATGGGGGACAGATCCGGAGATCTTGCTGGCCAGGGTAGTTGACTTACACCTTCTAGAGCACGTTGGGTGGCACGGGATACATGCGGACGTGCATTGTCCTGTTGGAACAGCAAGTTCCCTTGCCGGTCTAGGAATGGTAGAACGATGGGTTCGATGACGGTTTGGATGTACCGTGCACTATTCAGTGTCCCCTCGACGATCACCAGTGGTGTACGGCCAGTGTAGGAGATCGCTCCCCACACCATGATGCCGGGTGTTGGCCCTGTGTGATTCGGTCGTATGCAGTCCTGATTGTGGCGCTCACCTGCACGGCGCCAAACACGCATACGACCATCATTGGCACCAAGGCAGAAGCGACTCTCATCGCTGAAGACGACACGTCTCCATTCGTCCCTCCATTCACGCCTGTCGCGACACCACTGGAGGCGGGCTGCACGATGTTGGGGCGTGAGCGGAAGACGGCCTAACGGTGTGCGGGACCGTAGCCCAGCTTCATGGAGACGGTTGCGAATGGCCCTCGCCGATACCCCAGGAGCAACAGTGTCCCTAATTTGCTGGGAAGTGGCGGTGCGGTCCCCTACGGCACTGCGTAGGATCCTACGGTCTTGGCGTGCATCCGTGCGTCGCTGCGGTCCGGTCCCAGGTCGACGGGCACGTGCACCTTCCGCCGACCACTGGCGACAACATCGATGTACTGTGGAGACCTCACGCCCCACGTGTTGAGCAATTCGGCGGTACGTCCACCCGGCCTCCCGCATGCCCACTATACGCCCTCTCTCAAAGTCCGTCAACTGCACATACGGTTCACGTCCACGCTGTCGCGGCATGCTACCAGTGTTAAAGACTGCGATGGAGCTCCGTATGCCACGGCAAACTGGCTGACACTTACGGCGGCGGTGCACAAATGCTGCGCAGCTAGCGCCATTCGACGGCCAACACCGCGGTTCCTGGTGTGTCCGCTGTGCCGTGCGTGTGATCATTGCTTGTACAGCCCTCTCGCAGTGTCCGGAGCAAGTATGGTGGGTCTGACACACTGGTGTCAATGTGTTCTTTTTTCCATTTCCAGGAGTGTATTTCCCCCATGTATATCTCACTAAAATGCTTTGAAGATAAAAATAAGTGTGTCAAGCTTACATGGAGGCTTGGCAGCTGTCGTTCTTCACAAGAAATGTTCGTGACTGGAACTGAAGAAATATGAAACGGCAGTGGTACAAAAAATACCCTCCGCCACACACCAAAAGGAGTTTATACTGCATTGACGTCCAGTTTTGTACTTTGTTTAAAATTTGCAGTCTCTAGATCATCGGGAAGTTACTTTAAAAGGCATTGCAAAATTTTTACGGAACAGACAGACAAGTAAGCGATAAGCATCTCCTCTTCCGTCATCCCTGTGCTCGGCCGTGCATCTCTGTGCCCGGCGGTGCATAACACGCCAGTCGTGCAACGCAGCTGGGATGTGAGGCATCATCAAAGTTTTTCGTTCCCGGGTCCACCCCTACCTATGTCAACCAGCTCTTTCTTGTATTTAAAATTTCAAGTCCCTAGCTCAACGGGAAGCCAGGTTTAAAAAATTCTGGGCCGGCCGGAGTGGCCAAGCGGTTCTAGGCGCTACAGTCTGGAGCCGAGCGACCGCTACGGTCGCAGGTTCGAATCCTGCCTCGGGTATGGATGTGTGTGATGTCCTTAGGTTAGTTAGGTTTAATTAGTTCTAAGTTCTAGGCGACTGATGACCTTAGAAGTTAAGTCGCGTAGTGCTCAGAGCCATTTAAAAAATTCTCAGAGTTTATTCTAAGGAGACAGACAAAAAAGCGACCTAATAAGAAAGTGGCAAAAAGAAAAACGTAGGGAGTTAAATTGCTCGCTAGTTCAGCAACTTCGAAATCTCACAAGGCTAGAACTTACTGCAGGCTGAATGAGCAACACCGACAACATGTGGACGGAAAAGTAGGAACATCACCCAATATGTTGTAAGATAGCTGTTGCCCTTTGATGCAGAGTGAATTGATGCAAATCATTTCTTGAATAACGGGCACATTGTATAAAGTGGATATTGTATGTTATCCGTCTTTCCCCATAGCTTACTCATATTTTTCTCAGAATATGGAGCATCCTGTACTGTTTTACATTGTCGAACGTTGTTCGAGATCGACAAATTCAACAAATCCTACAAAAGTGTCTTGATTTTTCTTCAGTCTTCCTTCTACTATTAATTGCAATGTCAGGAGCTCCTCTCCCATGGCTTTGCTTTCTTAAGAAAGCCGAACTGATCGTCTTCTAACAGTTCCTCAATTTTTTCTTTTCCCTTCTTCCGCATATCATTTTTGTCGATACGTGAACCGTTAAGTTCATTGTGCGATATTCCTCGCATTTATCTGCCCTTGGGCAGATGATATTTTCCCGAAAGCCAAGTGATACGTCTTCAGACTCTTGAATTCTACACGCCAGCTTGTGTGCCACTACCCCCAGTGATTTCAAAAGTTCCGGAGGAATGTTATCTATCCCTTCTGCCTTATTTGATCGCAATTCTTTCAAAACTGTGTTAAATTCTAATGCTGGATTGACCATGTCTCACACATCGGGTACCATTTTTCCTACAGTCACATCAGTAGACCCTTGCAGAGGTCTCCAATTTACTCTTTCCATCTACTCGCCCTCTCTCCTACACTTAACAACGGAATTCCCTGTGCACACTTCTGGCTAGGCATGCCAGGTCAGAGGTCGGAGGAACGTGATGGGAACGCATCTACAAGAGAACCTGCCCAGTACAGTAACGTTCTGTCCAAATATCACAGACAACAATACACTCAAAGTGGCTCTGAGCACTATGGGACTTAACATCTGAGGTTATCAGTCCACTAGAACTGAGAACTACTTAAACCTAACTAACCTAAGGACATCACAGACATCCATGTCCGAGGCAGGATTCGAACCTGCGACCATGGACTGTGCGGCTGGTCCCGGCGGAGGTTCGAGTCCTCCCTCGGGCATGGGTGTGTGTGTTTGTCCTTAGGATAATTTAGGTTACGTAGTGTGTAAGCTTAGGGACTGATGACCTTAGCAGTTAAGTCCCATAAGATTTCACACACATTTGAACATTTTTGAACCTGTGACCGTAGTTGTCGCGCGGTTCCAGATTATAGCGACTAGAAAAGCTCGGCCACACAGCCGGCAACAATACACTATTTTTGTGTGTGTTCAATTTCTCGCACATGATTATTTTGAAATTACATTATCACACTAGTACAGACTCTTCTGTACTTTATAGATATGTATGCTCGTACGATATACGTTGGTGCCTTGCATGCCAGTTGACAAGTGATGGTATCAACAACGATCCTGCTGTTAATCTCTTTGTCTGATGTCACAGCTCTGACTATACAAGAACGTTTACGAATTTTTTTTCTTGTTTTGGTGTGAAGTGTATCGTCACACTAGACATGACTTCAGCAATAAGAAGAGTATATTTCGGTACGATTCCTCCTCGAATCGACGTATAGAACTCATATTTGTAACTATATGTGGCAGCACGCTCTTTGAGTTCGGTGGGCAATGACTGCCGATTATTTTATCAGTGGCAGTTCAAGCTGAAGTAATACTTAAGAATTGTTCTCAGTAACACAATACGACATGTAAGTACTCAAAAATTCGGAAGATGACATCTCGATTTAATCTTTATTATTTGTAGGCATTGATGAATTTTATTTTTCCATTTCTCTTCATAAGGGTCTTAATTTTTATTTTATTGTTCTCTGCGGAAAAAAATTTTGTGACATGATGCTTTGCTTCAAACATCAGCAAACGTTTCCATACTGGAAACCTAAATCTTGACGTTTTCATAGAAAATGGCACTTCATTTGCATCAAAAGCTACGAGTAGTTTGCTCTGGTTTATCGTCTATAAAGTTACGACAATATTACAGCTTTCTTCGCATTTCACTACGATAAAAGCCTACTTGTTACTCAACGTTAGTCTATATGTTAAGGCTAGAATACGATCTTTGCGATTTGCCTACTACTTGTTACTCAACATTAGTCTATATGTTAAGGCCAGAATACAATCTTTGCGATTTGCTGTGTCACCCTTGCACAGAAGCTGTTCCTGTGGAGAAACAATTGAAATTCACATAATATGTAACGATTGTACTTGTTTCGATGGCTGTGGTCGTTTCTACTCATGAAGTTATTGACTTTACATCTCTTTTCAATACACACGGTGTTTACAACTGATTTTTTTACAGTCCACAGTAAACGGAAAGTTTTAAATATTTCTGTGTGTAGCAAATCTAAGATATTTTCTTTGCACGGTTAATGTTAATAAAAAAGGGCCTTTGGATTTAGCAATATAAAATTATGTAAGCAGAGAAGAGTAATTCTTCGCCAGTCTGTCAACGAGTACCCATAGGAAACGGAACTTCATTCACTTTAGCGTATAGGAACTCATTTTAACAGAACATGAGGCGATCCATACATCAAACCGTTTTCATTAACATCATTTTTGCAATGAAACAATATTCTTATAATTTCTCGTTGAAACACTGTTAATACCCTACACGAAAAACAAAAAACAAACAGAAAATCTGTTTTTGAGATTTATACATCGTATGCATGGAGAAAAAACTAAAATCTTTAACTTTTGCTAAGTTCCTACTTGATACCTTCATTACAAATATTTTATACTTGTATCTACTTTTAATAACAGGATTACAACTGCTGAAGCACTCCTGGTGACGTCTGTTGAACCGTTGTTTTCATCCTAAAAGTTCATAGCATCTATTACCCGAAAACAATTGTAATTTAATACTGAAGGACTTAAAAACACTAACATCTACAAACCGTATATTTTTCATTTTATCTTTTTGTTTAGTAACTTCCACCTCGGTTGGATGTAAAATTAATTTATTTCTTTTACGCTTGTGATCTCGCTTTAAATGTGCCGGCAAAATTTCATTAAAGGTGCTCTGCATAGGCACTCTCTCTAGGGTCTCTGGGTCTCTAGGCCTTTTTTTTATTTTTTTACTTATTGCAAGGCAATATTCTCATGCGGCATGAAACCTAGCATACACGTCCTTCATATTCAGATTTAAAAGAAAAACTAAGAAAAAAATATTGGTCTATCAACGCAGTCGTTGCCTCAGAAGTGCAAGACACGGGTAATCCAGGCTTATCAAATCACCAGCGAGATGTGTACAGTTTTTAAATAAGTGGTAGTGTACATTACAAATCCTTACCTCTGCGTATCGAGGTCCGTACAGTTTACTTCTTGAAGCGTTGCCCGATGTTAAGCGAACTGAGAGCGAAGGAAGTTGGGTTCTCCAGTGGAAGAGGATTGTGCGCCCGCCCGCCTCCCCTGGCGCTGCGACTTTTCCTTCAGACCTGAGCAGCGCCACGCCGTCTGGCAGTCAGTGCGCGTTTCCTCCTCCCTCCCTCCAAATAGGCCCTGCCTTCAATCTCCTCCGGGGAGCGGCAACGTATTGATTCCGAATACAGACTTCCCACGCTTGACGAGTCGCATGTGTCTATTCCCACAATAAAAAGGACTCCTCATGGGGTTACCATAACACAGCAAATAATTGATACACAGAAAATTGAACTGTAGTCTTTGTAACACGAGCTACAAAACTGCTGAGACTGAGTGACGAACACTGCCCAAGAAATTGCTGACAAATCTTTTCTTTTCCCCTTTAATTCTGCATCCAAACAACGCAAAAAACTGAGCAGTAAAGGATAGTTCCAGTTGGGTGTATCGGTTTGATTACACGTCAGTGATTCCGTGGCGGCGTAATCTGACAACGTTAGGGATACCCCGGTACCAAATCCGATACATCACATTGTATTGATACAATTGCCGGCCGGAGTGGCCGAGCGGTTCTAGGCGCTACAGTCTGGAACCGCACGACCGCTACGGTCGCAGGTTCGAATCCTGCCTCTGGCATGGATGTGTATGATGTCCTTAGGTTGGCTAGGGGACTGATGACCTCAGAAGTTAAGTCCCACAGTGCTCAGAGCCATTGTTTTTTCGACCATCTTGTGTCTAACTGAGACTGAGTGACGAACACTGCCCGAGAAACTGCTAACAAATCTTTTCTTTTCCCTTTTAATCCTGCATCCCAGCAACGCAAAAATCTGACTAATGAAGGATAGTTTGATAACTGTACATATAAAATGAAACACCTAACGATACAAATCAAGAATGTTCCAGTTGGGTGTATTGGTTTGGTTACACGTCAATGATTCAGTAGTGGCCTAATGTGACAACGTTGAGTGATATCCCAGTGCCAAATCCGACACATCACGTTGTACTGATACGAATACTTAATACTGACATTGTGTGTTTACGATGTGTGCTGTAACTTATGCTGTTCATTTTGTCAATTGTAAATTAACAGTGTAATTTAACACGGTCTGTGCACCTCATGAGAGAACAACTTGATTTTTCTTATCTTATGTCACGACAATAAATTCTTTGAGTATTGACAGTATGTTTGTGCCAGATACTGTTTTTCACACACACTCGCTTCCTGACAATACCTTAGTATTTCCAAGGCCAGTTAGAAATAAACAAATACTAGTAGAAAAAAGGCAATTAGTTTGTTTTTCATAATTACAAAGGTGTCCATGGCTATGAGCTGTATGCTTATGTTATCTTTCAGTTGTTTTTTTTCTTTTTTCACCAGTCTTCCAATTGGTTGGATGCAGCAAACCACGAATTCTTCATCTCAGAAGTGCACCTGCAGCCAAGATCCCCAATTATTTGTTGAACATGTTCCAGTCTCTATCTACTTTGCAGTTTTTACCTGATACAGCTCCCTACCCTCTACGGTTCTTCGTTGTTGTCTTAACACGTGTTCTGTCACGCTGTCCCTTCTTATTATCAATATTTCCACGGGATTCTGGGAAGAATTTCCTTGTTTATTACCTCTGCACCTGATGTTCAACATCCTTCTATAGCAGCATAGCTCAACAGCTTGAGTTGTCTTCTACTCAGTTTTACACACAGTCGATGATTCACTTTTGTGCGGTGTTCCAAATATATAGTCTGAGAAATGTAAACCTCAAATCAAGGCTGATGTTTGATACTAGTAGAGTCCTTTTTGTGCCCTTGTTGCGTCTGACAGGTTTTATTGTTATATCTTCAACCCTTCGCCTGTGATGCATAATTTAGCTTCCAAGGTAGAGCAGTTCTTTAATTTGGTCTGTTTTGCGATCTCCAGTTTTGATCTACGTTTAAAACTAGTCTGATTTCTGCTACTCTTCATTACATTGGCTCTTCTTCGGTTTCTGCTCAATTCATGGAGTATAACAGCGTCATCAGCGGACCGTATCATTGATATCTTTACACTCTGAATTTTGCTCCACTGCTTGACCTTTCTTTTACTTCAGTCACTACTTCTTCGATGTACACATTGAACAGTAGGGGTGAAAGTCGGCATCCTTGTCCCATACCACTTTTACTGCGAGAACTACGTTCTTGGTTTTCCATTTTTCTTCCCCTCTTGATCCTTGCACCGTATATATACCCGTCACACTCTATAGCTAACTCCTATTTTCCTGAGAATGTAGATCTTGCACCCTTTTACGTTGTAAAACTATTCCTGAAGGTCGGCAAATGCTATTAACACGTCTGCATTTCTCTGGAGTCTCGATTCCATTTTCAGCCAAAACCTCAGACCTGCTTCTTTGGCGTCACTACCTCTCCGATAAACAAACTTGTCATCACCTAAGAAATCTTCATTTTCCTTTTTTCACTTTTCTGTATATATTTTTCGTCACCAGCTTGGGAGCATGAGTTGTTACACTGATTGTATAAGACTTCTCGCTCTTATTTGCAGTCATTGTCTTCGGGTTTGTGTGGAAGATATTTTTCCAAAAATCTGATGTCATATCTCGACACATAGATTCTGCAGACCAGCTTGAAGAGTTGCCGTTTCTCCTAATGGTTTCAAAATTTCCATCGAAATTTTTTATCAACCGCTTCCGCAGGTCTTGATTCCATGTTTTCCAAAGTTCTGTTCAAGTCTAATACTGCATTTCCTATGTCTCCCAAGTCGAATTCCATTTCTTCTTCTATCAAGTCATTAATAAATATTCTCGATTATTATTTCACCGTCTGTGGCCGTTCAGTCGAGTCTGTCGTTACTGTTGCGCAGATACACAATCTAGTTAAAAGCGTCCAGACTTCTGTTAGAAGACGTTTATAATATGCGCGCTCGCACTTGACCTATATGACAGACTGAACTCTACTGAGAACACTTTCGCTATGAAGTCTGAAGAAGAGTGGCAGCCCATTCCTACTCAAGAGCTGAAACCATAAAAAGGTAGTGACGGTGGTCGCTTGCTTCTGGAGCCAAGTCGACGTTCTGACTCATCCCGAAAGTGTTCCATTGGGTCCAGGTTGGGAATTTGAAGAGGCCTGTCCATTTCATGACTTTGTTGTTCACCAACAATTACCTCACAGGTGTTTCTTTATGACAGGTTGCACTGTCCTGCTGATACAATCACCGTCTCTCTACCGTTCCTCTAATGTACGCAGTACGCAGTGCTGTAAAATGTGTCCCGCATTTTGCGTTTTCTTAAGCGCTATAAGGGGAACACGTCCTCACCGCGAGACATACCTCTATACAGCAACATCATCTCCCGTGTACTTCGCTGACGGTACTGCACGTGACGTGCTGGAACTTCCTCCACGCATTCTCCAAACTCAAACCCTTCCACAGCACTGCCACAGTGTACAGCGAGTTTCTTCACCACAATGAAGAATGCGCATCTATTTCGTAACGTTTACGACAGCTGTAATCGCAGTGACAATGTCTGTCCCTCTAGACATGCGTGCATTCATGCGTCACAGTGTTTGTCATCTAACAGATGATAAACACGAGATTTTAAAGTCGTTCTCCCTTCAAATTTCGACTTCAGTCATATCGCCAACAGTCTGGGCCGCATTGATGGGCTTGAAATATCCCTTACGGATTTGTTAGTCCGGTGACATCCGATGACTAGTCCACTTTCCAAGCCATTGAGACCTCCTGACCGACTCACTCTGCCGTCACTGACCTCTTCTGACATCACAATACTCTGCGCCTCCTTTTACACTCTCCAGTCACATAAACGTCACCACCTATCAAAAGCCTGAATAACCGCCTCTTGCATCGGGGGCCGCAGCAAGACGTGCAGGAAGAGTGTCAGTGTGAACCTGGAAGATACCGACATGGATGTGAAGCCACACCGACCCAGTCCTGTGGCCAGCTGCGCCAGGTTACTCGGTTGAGGATTCATAGCGCCAGCAACTCTTAACAACGTGCTCCAATCCTGAATCTGTGACATAAATACTTGGAGTTTGGTGCCTAGGGGAGCACGGTAAACTCATCCCGAAGCTCTTCGAACCAAGGACGTACACTGCGAGCTGTGTGACACGTTGCGTAGCCCTGATGGTGCACGCAATCATGCTGAAGAAAAACGAAGTCCATGTAGCGATGGACACGGTCCCAGGGTTCGATGCATATTTATGTTGTTCCATTGTGCCTTCCAGAATGACTAGAGCATCGAGGAAATGTGCAAAATTGTTCTCCAAGCCATAATGCTGCCTCCTCCAGCTTGGGGCCTTCCGACGATAGCTGCAGGGTGTTCGTTTTCAGACGTTTCACGCCGTACATGCCAACGGCCGTCTGTCCAGTGCAGAATAAAATGTTATTTATTTGAAAAAGCCAATTGTCACCACTCAGTGAACGTCCGGATTTGGTACTGGCGCGCACATTCCAGCCTTCGTCGTTGATTAACAGAAGTCGGCGTGGGTGAATGTACGAGGCACCCGCAGCGAAGCCCCATATGCAACAACGTCCGCTGAACTGTTGACGAGACACTGTGGGTTCATCTGGGCGGCCAGTTGCTCACCAATTGAAAGTCACTTCGTCTGTACACATCTCCTCGTCTAGGTTGTCGCACGCTGTTCTCCGTGCTCTTTACATCCCCGGTTCTTCACACGGATGTGGTCTGCCACTTCGTTCTTCCTCTTTCCGGCCCCGTTCGATCACGATGGAAGCGTCGGGGCACTAACTGCTGTGTCGTATGATGGTGCGTTGTTGGCATAATATCTCGTTCTGCATTCCTCCTTCTTCAAATGCAGCAAACAAATCATTCCTCTCTTCTGCTCTTTAAGTATTGGGCCTTTACCTGGTGCGGCACCAATCTTCATGCTAAAAAAAAAGCACTCCTTCAGGCCATAAGTGGCCCATCGGGATGCGGATAGGAGGGGCGCGTAGTCAGCACACCGCTCTCCCGGTCGTTATGATGGTTTTCTTTGACCGGAGCCGCTACTATTCGGTCGAGTAGCTCCTCAATTGGCATCACGAGGCTGAGTGCACGCCGAAAAATGGCAACAGCGCATGGCGCGTGGATGGTCACCCATGCAAGTGCCGGTCACGCCCGACAGCGCTTAACTTCGGTGATCTCACGGGAACCGGTGTATCCACTGTGGCAAGGCCGTTGTCTAACCTTCAGGCTAGAGAATCATAATTTCTGACTTTGAAAACTGTCTGGCGCCGTGCTCTGTAGAGACATTCACTTCATTTTATACGCTTGCCTTCAGTTTTGTTTCTTACATTAAACACGTTTGATTTCTCCCTAGCGTCACTGTTTCTTAAGCTCTCAGATTTAGTACGCCCTTACACAGCTTTAAGAAATCTTATTTCAGCTAGCGGAATCTTACTTGCTTATTGTTATTAAATGACGTACGACGTACTGTTTCTGTAGAATAGTGCGGGGACGTCTATTACATTTTAAACATTAAATCGTTATTTTTGTGTCTTCTTACGGAAGTATTTTTTGATTGTTTCGTTTTTTGTTTCAAATTTTGATACTCTTTCGGTACGACTTTGTCTTATTCATACATCGCATCAGGCAATTAAGGGACTGACTAGTCCTGTTACTGCATTTTTCAACACTAGTTTTGTCCGAATGGTGTCCCTTCCTAAAAACCCAGTTTTCTTTGTGAATATAGTCATGTCTTAGGTTTCGCCTATTTTGTTTACGAGGTAAATCCTTTTTTGCAGGTAATTCTGTTTCTCTGCTAAACACTGTAACATCGTTTGCATTTACAACATAATTCAGTGTAGTCTCTTTATTATTTGTCTGTTCTAATACCCCCATGAGACTTGGCCTTGCATTCATACAATAAATCGTATGTGCTTATATATTCTCAAAATGTGTGTGTGTGTGTGTGTGTGTGTTCCACATCAACACCTAAATCACTCGACTCATTTCAGCCAAATTTGGTAAATCTGTACCTTAATGTCAGGCAACAAACGCTATGTAGTAACATCCATCTCCCTGTCAAATGGGTTGGGTTGAGAAACGGAGTAGCCCGCGACGTGCAATTTCACACACTGAGAATGAGTGCACTGAGAGACATGCAACGAACTTCATACATAATTACAAGTCTTTACGAAACCTTTTATCGCTGACAACCCCCGCAAAATGATGAGAATATTTTATTGCTTACTACTTTTCTGCTGTCCATGCAGCAAAGATATCGATGAGGAATGACGCTATAATTCACTTTACTTCTTTTTCTATTAACTTTATTTGAGGTAAATTTTGGAGACAGTATACATATATAGCACTGAATTTAAATGCAAAGTTGTATAATTGTACGAAACGCATTCAGGAGCTATGACGTTATAAAAATTAGGTGCGTGAAAAACAGCCGCATCATGCATGATGTTTAAATTGGTTACTTCCTTGCTGGCAACTCCATTTGCAATAAATTTCGGAGACTATGAGACGCTACGGATTCTAAGACGCACCTTAATTGTTAAGTATTTTTTAAATAACTTTTTACCATTCTTAATTGTCAGATTGCGAAGTCAGACTAAAAGAAAATTGTTAGTTTATAAAACCGAACTGATATTTAAAATCCCTGAAAATCGTCATCTGAATCTTCTTCTTAGTCTTCTTCTTCGTCCGCAGCTCGTGGTCGTGCGGTAGCGTTCTCGCTTCCCGCGCCCGGGTTCCCGGGTTCGATTCCCGGCGGGGTCAGGGATTTTCTCTGCCTCGTGATGACTGGGTGTTGTGTGATGTGCTTAGGTTAGTTAGGTTTACGTAGTTCTAAGTTCTAGGGGACTGCTGACCATAGATGTTAAGTCCCATAGTGCTCAGAGCCATTTGATCTTCTTCTTCGTTATCATCGTTGCTCTCTTCATACATAAGATAGGCTTCACTGCCGTAGAGAGCGTTACTTATTCCACGTTTCTTGAAAGATTTAACAATAATGTCTTCCCTCACTCCAGACCACGACTGTTTTATCCACTGACGGTCTTGTTTGACTGTTCGCCGTTTTAAAGTTCCCTTCGACGTGCATTCTTGTTGGGTTTCATTCACCATCCAATTGTTCCATTCCTCTCATGCACACATTAAATGGTTTGTTTGTCGAAATATCACCAGGTTGCAATTGTGAAGTAAGTCCCCAATTTTTCTTTCACAGAATTCTTCAAATGACTACTAAACTGATCTGGGACAAGAACAGACCTTTTCTTCAATAAAGCACCTTTCTTTCTCTCCTGCACTCTGTTAATCCACAATTTCATACCACCCTGGTCTATCCAACTCTTGCCACGCACGTGAACAACACCTGACGGTAGTTCAGAAGGCTTTGGAATTGTTTTGGTGTAGTTTTCTGTTGATGTCGAGAGATATTTTGGCATTGGTGCTAAGTCCATGACGCTTCATAAATCTGTAGCACCAACAAACTCCTTCCTTAACGTCCGTGAAGTTCCGCTTTAGTGCTAGCTTACGAGATTGTACGGTATTTGAGTCATTTTTGTCTTAATTCCAATGGCATTTTCATGGTTTCCTTAAACCCATTTCAATACGTCATCATCTATTTTGGGTATTTTGCATTCAGTCCTCTACTTCCACATTTAGTTCTTCTATTCTATCCCGCGAATGGTTCTTTTCTGTTTTCTGTTGGTGGTCGGCAGAAATGCCGCACAACTGCTCCTCTCCCAAGTTCTTCTGCATATGCTATTACTTTCAATTTATAGACCACATACGTGGTTTTTCTATTACGAAACTAGCTTCTAACAAAAATATTCTACGTTACCGTTAACAGAAATCACCTTTAGTTGAAGTTCACTGGCACTGTAGACTGCAGTGATGCATCATAAGCTAGACAGTGTTCTGGGTATGTGATGGCTGGGTGGGTGGGAGACAGTATTAGGAAGCTTGTGGATCCCGGCAAGTCACGTTCGTTACATCGGTGCGCTGCTGCTGCTGCCACGTGAATGCAATGCTGCCAGGTAGAGATGGGTTCTCGGCCTCATCGAATATGTGGACATTTTTAAGACTGGCGGGAATTTTAAATCAAACACTGGCCTTTTTATATTTATTACTAGTACAAGACGCACCTGAACATTGGGGATATTTTTCGAAGTAAAAGGTGCGTGTTATCGTGCGTAAAACTTGGTATGCTCTGAATGTACCTACAATATTATATTACTGTTGTTCAGGAGTTATGATGTCGCAAAGAGAGAGATTAGTGAAAAATTGCAGCATTTTGACGTCTAAATTTATTGCTTCGTTGCTACTAACTCCATTCGCAACACATTTTGCAGACAGTATCCATATATGTCGCTCCATGCACCTACAAAATTATATGACTGTACGTCACGTTGCTCAGGAGATATGACGTCACAAACATTAAGCACAAAGCCGGATGGTGCGTGGCACGGGCGTGGACGCACAGCTATAAATAGATACGTGGGAAAGCCGGGTTTCTCTGCTAGTATCCATATAAAGAGTGTATAATGAGCGACTAAAAAGTCATGGCTCCTAGGAAAAGGTCTACATGGGTGATTCTACAGTCTTGACGCGTAGGATGAAGTCGTATTCAGAACGATCATTCCAAGCTAAAATGCCTAAAAAAACATGGGATCTAAAATGCGTATCTTAAAAGCTACGAGAACTTTCTTCAGTAGAAGAGATATGTTTCATAGTAGCGAAGATGAGAAAGTGCTCATAGCTCTTACGGTACGCACTTCAGAGCCCGTTTAGTGGACTTTTTTTCTTATTTTGGTACATAACACCATTTTTCAAAATATGGAAAGCAGTCCTATGGGCCAAGACTACTGAATAGCCAACGTACACTTTGTCCTATGGGACATGACTTTTGAATCGTCCTGTCGTAAAAAACTGTGGGCAGAAGGCTACTCCGTTAGTGATGAAAGGCTCTTCATTTATGTCTGACGTGACTATTTTGCTTTTGACCGCTTCTTATTTTATGTTTGTTTTTGTGTTTTATGTTCATTAAATGGTGGATGTACCTGTCTTCTTCATTGCACTCTACACGTGTTCTCTATTGATCTTATCGAAGACTTTATCCAAATCAGTTGATGATTAGTGGGTCTCTCGATTACATTCTTAATATTTTTGAATGTTTTGTAAAGGCCTCGTCGCTACTGCTGTGGAGACCGATTTGCCACTGTTGTTACAGCAGGCAGAATTTGTGATTTCGTGAAACGGCTTCTGGTGCAGAACACCGCTAAGACCATTTCTCCCTGCCACTATTAAACAACTATGCCCCAGGGTCAGTGTAACAGGATGGGAGAACGAAGTTTCTAGAACACTCCAACAAATTAGTAACAAAGTCACACAAAAGAGTTAAGAAGGCTTCCGTATCTTTGTGACTTGTCGAATAATGAAGTCTGCAACACTGCATGTAATCTAACACGAAAAAGGCCCTCAATGGCTAAGTGCAAATAAACGTAGGTAAAATTCACAGAACATCGCAAATGCAATTTAAAACAACTGTCTGTTTACTTCTTAGAGTTCAATAAACGACGTTCCCTGCCTAAGTCAGTCCTGGACGAAGATCAATAACCACGTGGGCGAGAACTGCTCTTCTAACTTCTGTCCGTTGCCGTCCAGTCATTCACGGATTTTACTCGGCCGGCAAGTGGCCTATCCGAAGTCGATATCTTCATCCTCAGCGCTGCCCGCAACGCTGGTGAAACTCGCGCAAGTGGCGAGTCTCTATGGCACTGGCACCAGCTCGCATCTCTGCGCCTGTGGTGCTTTTGCCCTGGCTGTGTCTTGTTCGGACGACACAGTAGAATGGGCCGTGCGTCTTTTGTCGATCTTCATCTAAAGAAACCCATTTATTGTTTACTCTGATATTCCTTTTAATCTGCTGCTCAGGATCCTATCTACTTCTTGTATGCGGTATCCAGGAAGTTTCTGCCTCCACAATTCTGGCAGCTACGTTCCCTTTTTTAAACAGGGGTATAAATTCTGCTTTTTGCCACGTTCTGGGTAGCGGATGGAATTAGTAATCTCAGATCGAGAGAAATCCCACCATATTTGATGAGTTCTTTGTTGACGCTTTCTATGCCTGTACGTTTCCTGTTTTCCAAGGTAAGCACCTCCGCGACCTCTCTTACTCCGTACCTTCTATAGTCCATGTCCCCATTTTCAGCCTCATCGTCTGTATACCAAAGCGACTTGTAGTATTCGACGCATTGTCGCTGTTCTGTTACTTTCCTCTACTGTTTCTCTGCTTTGTTCAGCATTTTCTTACAGGCTAGTGCGTGTCTTCCGTGAACGTCATCTTCTATTACATTTACAAACTCTTCCAAATATTCTTGGCATCCATCTTCTACGGCCTTTTTAGAAACTTTCTTCCTCTGCTCGCAAATCTAACTTTTTCTTCTGCCTGGTTTGAAACCACCCAGCGTTGTGCTAGTTCCTACAGTGCACTCATGGTTGTGTTTCTTTATTTTTGTTACCAGTGGGGACTATATTGTAGTAATTTCATTCAAATCATCTCTCCAATGATTTGTTTTGTTCTGAAACTCTCTGGTTGTCATAGTGTGAAGCTAGTTTTTGTTCTTATGCTTCGGAAAGTAATTTCGTCACAAGCAGCTCAACTGAAATTCATGTGTTTCCAATGTGTCTAGACTGAGTAAGTAGTGTAGAAATACAGATTCTGTGAATGGAGTGTTAGATTGTGTTATTTATAGGTTTCAACAGGAATCTGAAATGGTTTCTTTTTGGTAAAGCTCTGTCACATTTTACAAAGTATCTGCTAGTGGTAAAAATAAAGTATTATAAACAAACGAGTATCCAAGCAACTAACCGAAATCAATAATCTCAGATTTATTACGTTTTTGTTTATTTTATGTCTGTGTAGCAAAGGGCATATTGTTTTACAACCATTAACAAACACAAAAACAGCAAATTCAAGAGTTGTTAATTATCGCGTTACACTTTAACAAAGAGCTACACAACTTACAAACAACCCCGTGAGTGCGAGGTCGCAAGTTCAACCATTCAGCCTTAGGCTCATTTGCAGGTGTTGTGTTAACGATTACGGCAGGAAAATCGTTAGCTGCTAATGACTCACCATGTCCGTCAGAAGGACGACAGAAAATGAATGCCCGGGAGGTGCAGAGATGAACCTTCTATGGGACATTTGTATTACACCGCACGAAAAGGAGATTGTCTACATTGAAGAAATGTTTCCATCGCGATCGAAGGCGAACTCCTCGAAAGTGCAGCACGTTCAGCTAAGTATCCACTCCAAAACAACGCATATAGAAACGTACTGGTGTAGTGGGGTGATGAAAACTAATTGAACGTGTACATTGCCTACAGAAGCGAGCGTGTACGACACTACACATTCCACTGACTAATGTTGCACTGCCATTTCTTTCTCATTCTTGTTATGGATGCAGAGTGTGGGACCCATACTAATTACTTTTGGAGTCGATTGATTGAGTATACAATAAAATGTCAGATTTATTCATCTCACAGTCTCTCTATAATTAACATCCTTAATAAAATGTAATGTCTGCATGTTAATATAAGAATGACTAACAGGGTAAAGCTACTAAGAATTGAATTGCTACGGCAAAAAATTATCAAAAAAAGATTTCCGACATCTAACATCCACAGTCCAAGACAGTACGATGTAAGGCAAGAATCTTTATAAACAACAAATACAAAATACAAAATTGTATTATGATACAAGCACCTTGATTTATCCCTTTTATCGAACAACCATAATCATGGCCCCATCGATTTTTCGATCCAGTCGAGAACCCTGTGGATGAACACCCTTTACATAAATGCAAAGATCTGTAATGAATACAAAATGGTACAGCACGCCAGAGCCGCTGCCACTATCCTGCCCAGTAACTGAGCTACAAAAAAGTGTGTTTTCCTTTTACAGATGCAACATTACGTGTAGTTCATCGCTACAGACCGTAGCCCTATATACTTAGTACTTAGAAGCTGGTTTCATTAACCCGCAACAGGTACATGTTACACACTGTAAAACACATTGCATCAGCTTAACAAATAATGTAAAGGCATGCATAATAATATTAGTAGCGTCAGATTGCTACCAATACTACACACATCAAAAAAGTTTCGCATCACCTTGGTACCGAGAGTTCCGAAAGGTGTACAGAAAATTGGAATATAGATCAACATGAACATCATTTCCACCCTTTTAATTGATCATGAGAACCACACATTGCACTTTGTACCACCATACAGCGAGACCTTCAGAGGTGGTGGTCCTCTTTGCTGTACACACCGGCAACTCTAATACTCAGTAGCACGTCCTCTTGCATTCACGCATGCCTGTATTCGTCGTGGCATACTATCCACAAGTTCATCAACGCACTGTTGGTACAGATTGTCCCACAGCACAACGGCGATTCGTCGTAGATCCCTCAGGTGGTCGGTGGATCACGTCGTCCATAAACAGCCCTTTTCAATCTACCCTAGGCATGTTCTATGTCGTTATCCTGAAGGAAGTCATTCACAAGATGTGCACGATGGGTGCGCAAATTGTCGTCCATGAAGACGAATGCCTCGCGAATATACTGCCGACTGTCGGCCGGCGTGGCCGAGCGGTTCTAAGCGCTACAGTCTGGAGCCGCGTGACCGCTACGGTCGCAGGTTCGAATCCTGCCTCGGGCATGGATGTGTGTGATGTCCTTAGGTTAGTTAGGTTTAAGTAGTTCTAAGTTCTAGGGGACTGTTGACCTGAGCAGTTAAGTCCCATAGTGCTTAGAGCCATTTGAACCATATACTGCCGATATGGTTGCACTATCGGTCGGAGGTTGGCATTCATGTATCGTACAGCCGTTACGGCGCCTTTCGCGATCACCGGCGGCGTACGTCAGCCCGACATAATGCCACCCCAAGACATCAGGGAACCTCCACCTTTCTGCATTCGCTGGACAGTGTGTCTAAGGCGTTCAGCCTGACCGGGTTGCCTCCAAACATGTTTCCGATGATAGTCTGGTTGAAGGCATATGCGACGCTCATCGGTGAAGAGAACGTGCTGCCAATCCTGAGCGGTCCATGTTGTTGGACCCTATCTGTACCGCGCTGCATGATGTCGTGGTTGCAAAGATGGATCTCGCCATGGACGTCGGGAGTGAAGTTGCGCATCATGCAGCTCATTGCGCACAGTTGGAGCCGTAACACGACGTCCTGTGGCTGCACAAAAAGCATTGTTGAACATGGTGGCGTTGCTGTCAGGGTTCCTCCGAGCCATAATCTATAGGTAGCTGTCATCCACTGCAGTAGTAACCCTTGGGCGGCCTGAGAGAGGCATGTCATCGACAGTTCCTGTCTCTCTGTATCTGCTCCATGTCCGAACAACATCGCTTTGGTTCACTTCGAGAAGCCCGGACACTTCCCTTGTTGAGAGCCTCTCCTGGCACAAAGTAACAATGCGGACACGATCGAACCGCTGTATTGACCCTCTAGGTGCGGTTGAACTACAGACAACACGAGCCGTGTACCTCCTTCCTGGTGGAATGACTGGAACTGATCGGCTGTCGTACCCCCTCCAATAGGCGCTGTCCGTGAATGGTTGTTTACATCTTTGGTCGGGTTTTGTGACATTCGGAACAGTCAAATGGACTGTGTCTGTGATACGATATCCACAGTCAACGTCTACAAGAGTTCTGGGAACCGGGGTGATGGAAAACTTTTTTTGATGTGTGTATTAGGGAAACACCAGCCTATTACTATGGTGCCTTGTAAGGACGCCTTTAGCGTTCCTTTTGAAACACCATTGACATACTGCGAAGGAGTGACGACTATAAAATCAAGCAGTCGGTATTTCACAAGAGAGAGACAGAGACAACAGCAGTGAACAGTTCGAAGAGGCTTTTTCAGTAAACTCTCAGCAGAGACGCAGTACAGTCGTACCTTAATTCATACGTCGCCTTCACACGAGCCAACAACGTCGAAAAATACAGCTATCACGTTCCCGCTCAAGCACTGATACTTCTGCAATAACACTGTTTGATCAGGGCTCCAATCACACCACTTGGTCCTGGCCAAATCCGTCGGCCCTCCAGTCACGCTATGCCCGTCACATTTCCTGCCTGCCCCACTCCAGTCAACAACCACGTCTCTCGCCCCCGACCACCGCCCCACACAGCCTCACAGAGCTAGCGAGCCTCAACATAGGAAACAGCTCTTGATGCGACTACCGATAAGTGCAGACATCGTACATGTCGCGAAATTCCTTTGGTTCTTTTATGACGAAATGTCAACTTTGGCAACTGTTGTTGTACATAAAATGCAATGTTTTCCTTTTTTATCGTAGCCATTGCTATGCTTTGTTTCATTACCACTAGCACAGTAGTACCGTTGTGAGTTACTCGTCGACTAAGCAGTTCAACTACGTACCGTATCCTGATGCTGTGCTCGCCAAGGAATACCTCCAGTCGCGTCCCCTGTTCCCATTAGTAGCCAATATTGTGGTAGCAAGGTAGACAATATGTGGTCCGTTGAATGCAGTAAACATCATTGGCTTTTTGTGACTCTGCACGCAATGGGTTCCTGCTATAGCCGGTGCTGCGGTACTTTGGTGCGAGGATTTCAATGCATACGAGGAATGCAGACATTTACTTTCAAACAAACAAATACTTGCTCGAAGAACTTTTGGGAATACAGACGAGTGACGCAGGACAACCGTCGATATTTCAACAGGGGCACACAGTGCCATTTTCAAGGCAAAACCACAGTTACAGTCTGGAGCCTCGCGACCGCTACGGTCGCAGGTTCGAATCCTGCCTCGGGCATGGATGTGTGTGATGTCCTTAGGTTAGTTAGATGTATGTAGTTCTAAGTTCTAGGGGACTGGTGACCCCAGCAGTTAGGTCCCATAGTGCTCAGAGCCATTTGAACCATTTTTCCAAGGGAATTTAAAACATCGGTTTACAGAGAAACTGTGGAAAGATAACATGATCTCACACGGTAAACACTAGCGCCATCACAGACCAAAGACGATCGACGTCAGAAGTTCTCGATAGTGTAATTAATAATGGGGGGAGGGGGGTAGCGTTAACTCTGTTCCTCTGTTTCTTGACTGGAGAGAGCAGGGTTCCCTGCCGAATTTATTTCTGAGGTTACTTGCTAATTTAATTTCAACGTCTTCTTTCTAACACTATTCTAAAGCTCGAAGTGCGTGCCATAATCTCCGTGTTGTGACACTGATAGGATGACTGGTGCCAAGACAGTGTTAAGGAATGACAGCTTTGCTCGGTCGTTGTAAACGTGTGCAGTACTTAAGCCCGATACACCGGTAGTCCACAGTCCTGCAAGTCTGACCAATATATGACATGCCACAGCTACAAGGAATACGGTTAGACTCCCGGCTTACTCAAAGATTTTTTCCAGAACCTGAAAGGTGACTGTCCAAAGACATACTTCCCGTTATATTTCCGCAGTGTACGACCAATCCGAAATGCCCCCAGTGTAAGGCAAAATGGCGTTAGATGCTGGTGTCACATCAGTGCTATCAGCACCCAGCCGGTGCGCAGTTAGTTGATAGCGCAACGGACATCTGATCTGTTTTTCACTGTAACCATTCTGACGAAAGGTGGCTTAGACATGGGCTGACTCAGCTGACAATCTCTCAGGGTCTCAGATGACGTCGGCCCCGTGAACCAAGGTACGAACTCCCCCTTCACGTTGAGCCGGATGGTGACAACTGTCAGCATGCAGATATAAGTCAGTGTGAGTAGACTTCCTATAAAAAGAAATATTCGGGTGGATTGAATTCAAGTGTTCTTAAAAGCGATTCAAATTCTCACTGCCATGAGGTCAGGCATCAGATGTGTCGCTCATTTGTTCGAAAAAACGCACAAGTTTCAAATCGGCCGACTCTAAGGCACGTTCCTCGATGTCTTCCATAAGCACTGTACTCCTGTCTAAATACCAGTTGTTGTAGATGACGCCACCCGGCAGCATTTCCGTAAGTTATCAGAACGTTTTACGTATTTTTTGTGAAATCCAAGATGGCTTGATGTTTAAGACCTTTATTCCAATTACTAGTTCCGAATTGTGCTGTCATGTTTAAAAATATGTTCAAATGTGTGTAAAATCTTATGGGACTTTAACTGTTACGGTCATTAGAGTCCCTAAGCTTACACAGTACTTAATCTAAAATGTCCTAAGGACAAACACACACACCCATGCCCGAGGGAGGACTCGAACCTCCGCCGGGACCAGACGCACAGTCCATGACTGCAGCGCCTTAGAACGTTTTTTTTTTTTTTTTTTTTTTTTTTTTTTATCGCTGTGTTTGGTCGTTGCGGACGTAACAATGACATCCGTTCAAGTTCGTTTGTTGATCCTGCCACTCAGTTTTTTTTTATTACAGAGGCCAATCGGCTCTCTGACCGACCGAACACGCTGAGCTACCGTGCCGGGTAGACCGCTCGGCTAATCCCACGCGGCCATGTTTAAAGTGGCATTATACTTTGCATAGATGTATGTTCATGTACATGTTTCGTCGACATTTTGAGAACAAAGTAAGTGGATTAAAATCAAGCGATCTTGACTCCCACACTACACATGTAAACAGAGATCGAAGCAACAACATGTGTAAGTTATACATCTGAACACCGTATACGCCGGGAGAAACTGAGGTCTCCCAAACAAATAATTGCGTAACTTTCTTTTCTCGAGATCACAGTTAAAATTTTATGAATACCCGTAACTTATTTTTCTTTCTTGCAGCTGTGCCCATCATTTTATAAAGCGCCTGTGACTGCAGGAACGAGCGCGTAAAAACAAGTACTAGAGGAGACCGCAAGTTGGTCGTCATCATTTAAATTCGTATTGCAACTTCTCCTCGGCAAATAGGCGCATTCGCAGCGAGAGATCTTGTATTGCGAGCAAGGTCTGCCACCGCTGGCGAATCTTAAACGACTGCTGCGTTCCCAGAGTGTTGGATCTGACGCTGGGGAAACGCCCTGCCCCCCCCCCCCCCCCCCCAACCTACACAGCAATGCGAGCGCCGGTGCGCGGCTGCCTTGTTTTGGAATGATAAGCGAATGTGCTGCGTCTCAGCGCCCGCGGCGATAAGCGCTCCATTTGCTGCAGAGGCAACGTGCGCGGGCACAGTGGTTCTGCTGCGCAGATCCCGACTCGCAGATACAGACACTGTCTCTCTCTCTCTCTCTCTCTCTCTCTCTCTCTCCCTGCGAAGGAAAGGTAGGTAGCGCCCGCCTGTCTCCACCGACAAAGCAATCGGCTGCGGCGAGCTCCGAGCAACGCAAGCCGTGGCGTGCACAGTGGAGCGCTAGTTTGCAGAACGTGCGCCAATTAACAAAGCAGACCCACAGCGTGCTGAAGGTTGCAACCTCATCTGAGAAATCATCCAGTTCGCGATTTTTAAGCGCCGTGACTTGAGAGGTCCACCGAGATATCGTCACTGCTTTTCGTAGACGTAGTGTGTGAGTGGAAGTCCAGTCTGCAGCGTATCTTTCAGAAGGTGCTGTACTGTGCTGCTGCGAATATACACAGACGGCAAGTTAACTGTTGTCTTTCAGCTTCTTAAAACAACTTTAAAATGGTTCATGGCCATTTTTGCACAACACTATTTATTTATTTATTTACACGTCAAGTTCGGTAGGACCAAATTGAGGAGAAAATCTCCAAGGTCACGGAACGTGTCAGTACATGAACTTACAAAATAAAAGTAATAACAGATAAAAATAAATGTTCATGAACCCGAAAAAAAGTCAGTCCATAAGTTTAAGTAAACGCTATCAGCAATACAATAAGAATCAGCTTAATTTTTCAAGGAACTCCTCGACAGAATAGAAGGAGTGACCCATGAGGAAACTCTTCAGTTTCGATTTCAAAGCACGTGGTTTGCTGCTAAGATTTTTGAATTCGAGTGGCAGCTTATTGAAAATGGATGCAGCAGTATACTGCACACCTTTTTGCGCAAGAGTTAAGGAAGTCCGATCCAAATGGAGGTTTGATTTCTGCCGAATATTAACCGAGTGAAAACTGCTTATTCTTGGAAATAAACTAATATTGATAATAAGAAACGACAATAAGGAATATACATATTGAGAGGCCAATGTCAAAATACCCAGACCCGTGAACAGAGGTCGACAAGAGGTTCGTGAACTCACACCACTTATTGCCCGAACCGCCCGTTTCTGAGCCAAAAATATCCTTCTAGAATGGGAAGAGTTTCCCCAAAACATAATACCATACGACATAAGTGAATGAAAATAAGCGAACACAGACTAATTTACGTGTCGAAGTATCACTCACTTTTGATACCGTTCGAATAGTGAAAATGGCAGTATTAAGTCTTTGAACAAGATCCTGAACGTGGGCTTTCCACGACATCTTACTATCTATCTGAACACCTAGAAATTTGAACTGTTCAGTTTCACTAATCATATGCACGTTCTGTTAGATTAAAACGTCAGGTTTTGTTGAATTGTGTCTTAGAAACTGTAAAAACTGAGTCTTACTGTGATTTAACGTCAGTTTATTTTCTACAAGCCAATAACTGAGGTCATGTACTGCACTACTTGAAACCGAGTCAATGTTGCACACAACATCCTTTACTACCAAGCATCAGCAAACAGAAATATTTTAGAGTTACCCATATACTAGAGGGCATATCATTTATATAAATAAGGAACAGGAGCGGCCCCAACACTGATCCCTGGGGCACCCCCTCCCCCCCCCCCCCCACTTGACAGTAACCCACTCAGATCCCATATCAACATTGTGAATAATGACCTTTTGCTGCCTGTTGCTAAAGTAAGACGTGAACCAATTGTGAGCTACTCCCCTAATTGCGTAATGGTCCAACTTCTGGAGCAATATTGTGAGATCAACAGTCAAACGCCTTCGTTAAATCAAAAAATACGCCAAGCGTTCCAAACTTTTTGTTTAGCCCATCCAGTACCTCACAGAGAAAAGAGAATGTAGAATTTTCAGTTGTCAAACGACTTCTAAAGCTTTTTAGTGTTAAAATTTGTGCATCGTGGTCTGAAAGGCCATTTACCCTTTTACTAGCAGAATGCCTATCTAGTAATGAAGAATGAGTAACAATATTGTCTATGACTGTGCTACTGTTCCCCTGCACCCTAGTTGGAAAAAACACAGTTTGCATCAGATCATATGAATTTAGGAGATCTACCAACATCCTTGTTCTTGCACAATCATATACAAAATTAATATTGAAGTCACCACATATGACTACTTTCTGGTACTTCCCACAAAGTGAATCAAGAACCCTCTCTAGCTTAAGCAAAAATGCTCTGAATTCGGAGTTAGGGGACCTATAAACAACAGCAATTAGAAGTTTAGTGTCACTAAATTCAACTAATGCTGCACAACTTTCAAATATCTGTTCAGTGCAGTGTCGTGATACGTCCATGGATTCAAATGAAACATTGTTTTTTTTACGTCCAGAGCCACTCCCTCACCCCGCAAGGAACTCCTTGAGAAACAGTCAGCTAATCTGTAGCCTGGTAAAGGAAGCCTCTGAATTATCAAATTATTTAAGTGGTGCTCTGATATACCAATAACACCACCTGACTCGGAGGGTTTTAGAGACACAGATAAACTCCCATAAACGCTAAGGAGGTTTCATGGGAGCCATTTCTGAAGGTAACAGATGCATTAAACTTTGATTAGAATTCTACATGGCTAATTAGTGCTTCTTACATCTTTCAAACTCGGGCAGTGACATTTTTTGCAGTTTGCAAGATCTGTATCTAGGCATAGAATAAAATGAAAATGAAAAAAAGGAATAGACGACGAAATTTTGTTGGAAACCGTTGCAATTGCGGCTAACGGCGGAAACTGCATCCAGAACAAACTTCTGTGGAAGTACTCGCCGAGGAGCTCAAAATATTGCCTAACATACAGGATAGTGTGACGTGACACAAAGAGCGTGTATTACTCATAGAAAATGAGCCATTCAATGGCATAGTAAGACATGTGAAAACCAGCACTGGTCATAAAAGTAAACTCACGTTGTTCCAAGTTCACACAAAAAGTATTTTAATATGATTAAAATATGAATGTTCATACTTTCTTTTCATATAGGCCATATAGTATTCAGGTAATGTGGTTACGTGACAGCCACACCTTAATAAAAGACTGAAAACCGCCTTGGCTTGGCATCGACTGATAAAGTTGTTGAGCCGGTCGCTGTGGCAGAGCGGTCCTAGGAGCTTCAGTCTGGAACTGCGAGACTGCTACGGTCGTAGGTTCGAATCCTACCTCGGGCATGGATGTGTGTGATGTTCTTAGGTTAGTTAGGTTTAAGTAGTTCTAAGTTCTAGGGGACTGATGACCTCAGATGTAAAGTCCCATAGTGCTCAGAGCCATTTGAACCATTTTGAAGCAGGTCGCTCCAAGCAGCTCGTAGTTATGACGATCTAATGCCGAAACTGGACAGAATTTGGCACGGTATCCTTCAGGATGACATCCAACAACTGTGTCATTCAATGCCAAATCGAATAACTGCGCCACGCGGGACTAACCGAGCGGTCTCAGGCGCTGCATTCACGGACTGTGCAGGTGGTCACGGCGGAGGTTCGAGTCCTCCCTCGGGTATGGATGTGTGTGTGTGTTTGTCCTTAGGATAATTTAGGTTAAGTAGTGTGTAAGCTTAGGGACTGATGATCTTTGCAGTTAAGTCCCATAACATTTCACACACACGAATAACTGCTTGCATAAGGGCCAGGGGTGGACCAGCGCTTTGATGACTGTCAATTTGTGAATCCCTTTCTCTTGAATAAATTCTCAAGTTTTTCGTTAACTGTAATAATTTGTGTATCTGTACAAGCCCATCACATTTACCCATCTCATTTGGATAATCCCTTCATTTCTTTGTCTTACAGTGTATGTTGCAAAATGCGCAAGGATACAGGTTGCTGCGTCGTTCTTCCTTATCGGATTCTTGAGTCATTCCGGTCCTTGCATTTCATGATATGTATATATATATATTTGCAGGGGTTTCTTGTCGATCACAAAACTGAACTCGCATTCGGGAGGTCGACGGTTCAAATTTCCGTCCGGCATCCATACCTACGATTTCCGTAGTTTCTCGAATTACTTGAAGCAAATGCGAGGATGGTTGCTGTGAAAAGGGCACTGCTATTTTCATTTTCGATTCTTCCCTCATCCGAGCTTTTATTCTGTCTCTAAAGACCTCACTTCGACGGAACCTTACACTCCTTTCTTCCATCCCTCTAGCGATGTTAGTCGATTTCTAACGGAGGAAATTCCACGTACCACCTGTATGTCCTCAAGAAAATCTGTATCAACATTTCTACATATAATACAGTCGTCGGTCTGGCAGCGTTCTATTTTGTGGAGTTTCTCATTAGTTGGGAATTTCTCATTGACAATGATGCACCGTTAGATTTCACGGCCGACGTGAGCCGAACGTTATGTTCGTTTCTCGGACGATGTTGCAAAACACAGTGAGACTAATCATATTTTTGTCTCTAATGAGCTAGAACAGCACACTGACCCACCCCAAAGAGACGAAGACAGAGGGAAAGAGCACGCAAATTCACATTCTCAGCCGGCCGCGGTGGTCTAGCGGTTCTGGCGCTGCAGTCCGGAACCGCGGGACTGCTACGGTCGCAGGTTCGAATCCTGCCTCGGGCATGGGTGTGTGTGATGTCCCTAGGTTAGTTAGGTTTAAGTAGTTCTAAGTTCTAGGGGACTTATGACCTAAGATGTTGAGTCTCATAGTGCTCAGAGCCATTTTTTCACATTCTCAGCAATACAAACGTGAATAGAGAATATTGAAAATTTCACAGCGAAAGTTGAAAAAGCCCTGAAAAAATGGAAATGTAAGTGGCAGCAAATGAAAACAAGACAGATGGAAAAACTAAGCAAACTGTATATTACTTCAAAATTAATCTCCGTACCTATTAGTCCATGTATCCCATTCTGTGACAAGACGGTCGATGCCTTGATGGAAAAATGTTTGCTTTTGCTAAGGGTAATGTGAAGCTAATCGATTGCCACGACGCTTTCTTCGCGGCTCCAAAAATATGGAAATCCCATGAGGAGAAGTTGGGACCCTATGGAGGATGTGTAAGGGTTCCCAGGTTAACTTCTACAGCATAGTCGGAACGATCTCGGTAGCACGTGATCGGGGAATTATCCTGCAACAAGATGATGAACTTTCGATCATAGTGCAGAAGATTCGCAGAGAAGACTTTACACATCCTCCATAGAGTCCCCACATCTCTCCATGCGGTTTCCAAAATCCTTAAGAAAGGCATTCGTGGCCGTCGAATTGCTTCGGATGAAGAGGATCACGCCTGGGTACAATCATGGCTCCGTTTCTTGAGTCATCAGTCTTCTGACTGGTTTGACGCGGCCCGCCACGATTTCTTCTCCTATGCCAACTTATTAATCTCAGAGTAGCACTTGCAACCAACGGCCTCAGCTATCTGCTGGATGTATTCCAACCTCTATCGTCCTCTACAGTTTTTGCCCTCTACAGCTCCATCTAGTACAATGGTAGTTATTCCCTTACATCTTAACAAATGTCCTATCATCCTGTTCCTTCTCTTTGTCAGTGTTTTCCAGGTATTCCTTTCCTCTCCGATTCTTCGGAGTACCTGGTCTTTCTTCACGTTATCAGTCAATCTAATTTTCAGCATTCGTCTGTAGCACCACATCTCAAATGCTTCGATTCTTTTCTGTTCTGGTTTTCCCACAGTCCATGTTTCACTAACATACAATGCTGTCCTCCATACGTACATTCTCAGAAATTTATTCCTCATAAAAAGGCCGATATTTGATGTTAGTAGATTTTTCTTGGCCAGGAACGCCGTTTTTGCCATTGCTAGTCTGCTTTTAATGTCCTCCTTGCTCCGTCCGTCACTGGTTATTTTACTGCCTAGGTAGCAGAAGTTCTTAACTTCATCTACTTCATGACCATCAATCCAGACGTTAAGTTTCCCTCTGTTCTCATTTCTTCTACTTTTCATTGCTTTCGTCTTTCTTCTATTTTCTCTCATTCTATATTCTGTACTCAATAGATTGTTCATTAAATTCAGCAGATCATGTCATACTTCTTCACTTTGGATAGCAATGTCATCAGCGAATCGTATCACTGATAATCTTTCACCTTGAATTTTAATTCCACTCTTGAACTTTTCTTTTATTTCCATCATTGCTTTTTCGATGTACAGGCTGAAAAGTAGGGGCGAAAGATGGCGGTGTTGGTTTGCTCTCGTTTCTGATAAGAGCAACCCTATCACTGAACTGTTCAGATTAACACACTCTCTGTCCTACCTTCCTATTCATAACGAATCCTACTTCCGTTATACCATCTTCTGCTACCGTCGATATCACACTATATTCATCTGACAAGAAACCCTTGTCTTCTATCCACTTCACTTCACTGACCCCTATTATGTCTAGATTGAGCGTTTGCAATTATTCTAGCTTCCCTATCACGTTCAAGCTTCCGACACTCCACGCCCCAACTCGTAGAATGATACTCTTTCGTTAATTATGCTTTTTCTGATGGTCACTTGCCCCTTGACAGTCCTCTCCCGGACATCCTAATAGGGGACCATTTCGGAATATTTTGCCATTGGAGAGATCATCATGATTCTTTTTCAGTTACAGACCACATGTCTTTTCGATACACGTTATGTGTCTTCAACGCAGTGGTTTCCGTTGAGTTCTGCATCCTCTTGCCGTTGATCGTTGCTGATTCCAGCACCTTTACGGGTGGTTCCCCACCCCAGGGACAAGAGAGTGCCGTGTAACTTTGTCCATTCCTCCGCCCTCTTTGAGAAGCCCGTTGGCAGAATGAGGGTGACTTCTTATACCGCAAGTCATATGCCGCCGATGCTGATTATTGGCTCTGTAGGCAACTTCAAATATTTTTCCATGAAGGCATTGGTCGTCTGGTCTCACGGTGGCAGAAATGTATCGACAGTCAAGGCGATTACTTTTGAAATAATAAACAATTTACTTCTTAGTGATCCGTTCCTCAATCGGAACCCTTACAGGATCACGTCGTTGTTCATTTGTTCGCCTGTCTCCGTCCGACTTTTCAAAACCCTTTTTCTAGGGGCGGGTAGACAAGTTGGAATTTACATCTTTTATTAAGGTCTATGGTCCCTTCGCGATGTAAAACAATGGAGCTTCTAAGTTGGTTGGTTGTAAGTTCCTATGGAACCAAATTGCTGAAATCATCAGTGTTGTAACTGCGACCGGGACGGTTGCGGGGTTGAAGAGACGGAAAGCGGAGAGGCCCGCGAACAACAACACAACGGTAGAGGACGGACACGACCAACGAAGGACAGAACGCACAACAACAACAAGATGGAACAACGGAGTCACAAGGAAATCTAACAAACACGTGCACTCGTACACAGAACAAGTACGTAAGCGGTCTAACGCGAGGCGATGTGTCAACAGACGTACGCTTGATCAGACTGGCTGGCTGAGCTTTTTTTTTTTCTTTATTGATTTTCAATTCTCCCCGAAGGGGATGGGCTGGCAGCAGCTTACTACGCTGCTCTACAGCCTACAGACTTTTTTTAAATAAAAGAAGAATAAAGAAACAAGGAAAAACAGGCGATAAAATGGTGATTTAAAGTGTAAAATGGCGTAAAATTGCGGAAAGTTAAAACAGAAAGCAAAAGGGGTTGGCAATGTAGATAAAATACACAGGAATCAGACAAGTAACATAGTAGACACACAATTAAAAAACATGGCGACAGTCTGGTTTCTGTTCGCAAGAGATAAAAGGCACACCCAGCGACAGTATGATGGCCGTTCGCAACAAGTCCCAAAAAACACAACACGGAACACTCACTGCAAAACACGCACTGTAGAACACTCACTGTAGAACACTTGCAGAACACTGCACGAAAGTGGCAGCACAAAGACGACACTCCCGAGCCAAAGGCTGATGGGGGGGGGGGGGGGGGACCTGCAGGAGGGGGAAAAACAAGGAGGGAGGAGAGGAGAAAACGAAAAGGGGGGGAACCAAGGAGGGAGAGGACTAATAAAGGGGGAGAAGGGCAGACGTGAGAGGGAATGAGAGGAGGTAGAGGAGGGAAATGAAAAAGGACGCGGGGGAGAGAAGGGGGCAAAGAGAGGGGAGGTGGGGAAGAAAGAGGATGGAAGGGGGGGAGAGGGAGCCCGGGAAAAGGACAGAGGAAAGGAGGGGGAGTGAGGCTCAGAGTTGATAGGAGGGGTAAATGGAGGGAGAGAGGGCATCATCCGGGAGGGGGAGTTGATGGAAGCCACCTTGGGAAAGGAGATGTAGGGTGTAGAGATGGAGGGGGGACACAACGGTGAAGACGTGGCAGGGAGCGGGGATGGGAGAGGGGAGGAGCAACCAGGGGGTGAGGGGTTCAAGGCGGTGGAAGGTGTAGAGGATGCGGATATGTTCGAGGAATAGGAGCAGATGGGGGTAAGGAATGAGATCATAGAGGATCCGCATGGGGGACGGGAGGCGTATACAGAAGGCGAGGTGGAGTGCATGACGCTCAAGGATCTGGGGGGACTTATAGGATTTGGGGGGGGGGGGCAGATATCCAGGCAGGACTGGCATAACAGAGGATGGGACAGATTAAGGATTTGTAGGTGTGGAGGATGGTAGAGGGGTGCAACCCCCATGTCCGGCCAGAAAGGAGTTTGAGGAGTCTTTGTGGAGGCGGTTGTGGGCTTTGGATTGAATGGAGCGGAGATGAGGGATCCAGGTGAGGTGACGGTCAATGGTGAGGCCAAGGTAGGTGAGGGTGGGGGTGAGGCGGACAGTACGGGCGCAGACAGTAAGGGAGGAATCCAGGCTGGCTGAGCGAGAGGCAGGCGCTTAAGTACGCTATCGGGGGCGCCGCTATTGGCCTCTGGGACCACATGTTCCACTGTGAGTGCCCTCACTCTAAAAGCGGGCCAGGAGGCGCTCGCCGCCACGGCTTACGGCGCGATGGTGCAGACACCTCTAGGGGTCTTCGACGTCATGTCTTCTGGCGGGGATTTAAATTCCGCCGCGTGCGGTACCAGAATCGGTCCCTAGGCTGAGGGAGGACTCTGACCTCCGATGGGGGAAGCTGCGCGGACCGTGGCAAGGCGCCCTACACCGCGCGGCTACCCTGCGCGGAGATTCTAAGTAAATCTAGTCAAAAGGTATGGCCATTTATGTCACGTATTTTGATAGTCGCAAAGACTCTCACTAAAACCAAAACCAAACAATCCTTAAATGTGGCAAGAAGAAAGATTTCGCAGAACAAGTAAAGAAAAAAATAAAACTGTTAATTTTGTGATTATATGACTTGAAAAAATATTTCTATTGTCATTTCTTATCGGACTTCAAATTTAACACATTCTCGAAAGTCGTGATATCCGTGGGACCGATATCCTGCAAGTACCAATGTCGCGCCGGCCAGGGTGGCCGAGCGATTCTAGGCGCTACAGTCTGGAACCGCGCGACCGCTACGGTCGCAGGTTCGAATCCTGATGTCCTTAAGTCAGTTAGGTTTAAGTAGTTCTAAGTTCTAGAGGACTGATGACCTCAGATATTAAGTCCGATAGTGCTCAGAGCCATTTTGAACGAATGTCGATAACAGGCAAAAATGGTCTAGATTCCCAGTTCTTACAATGGACGAACTGTCTATATACATCATTGGGTTTGTACGGAATAGTCAATGCGCTAGTACTACTCGCTGCTGACCACTTTTTTTTTCCACCATTTGTCTAGTTTCCATTTGACTGACCCTTACACATTAACATGATAGTTATCTGCAAAACAGCAACCGTTGAACTTTCTGGGTTACACAGTAAACGAAGATTTGGTAAATAGCAACATGAAATGCACGAAAATATAAATTAGGCTTAGGATGGAGACAAAATATTATTACAGTTTCTGCGGGGGATGGCCACTCAAACAGACGTATTCGTAATAATACCTGCGGTATTCACGCAAGCGTACAGAGGCTAAAACGGCAACGGGACAGAGCTGCTGCGGGAATTAACGGCGAGACGCATGGCAGGCGGAGCGTAAAGCCGAAGCTGCGGCGCCGGCGCGCGACTGTTGGCTGCACCGAGACGCAGCGGCAGCGGCGGCTGTGGTGCGGTCTGGTGTGGTGTGGTGTGGGGTGGGGTGGGGTGGGCTGGTGGTCCCGATACGAGACGCGGCCGAATCACACCTGACGGAGCGCGCCCGCGGGGCTCCCGCGCACCAGCGCGCATGCGCACGCGAACGCCGGAACACGCGGCTGCGGCCGCTCCGAGCTGTGGCGACAGGCCGACATCGCTTCCGCAACTCCGTTACTTTCGTACACCGCAGCACATTGCCAGCGATTCTGGTGCGTGCAAGCGATGGAGTTGGAGTTTCACAGTTTATTTGCGAGCAGCTCTGCCAGGCATTCGTTGCAGTGGAGTACACTGCAGGTAGGTAGGCACCCACAAGGAGAGACATTTACATGTACAAAATAAATGAAAGACAAAGCTTTTTTGCGCAACAAATTAGTTGCAAAAAAAGGTTTATTCAAATACTTCTGGATGTACAGTATTTGACGTCTTTCCGTCTCCCGCAAAATAAATAACGTTTTCAGGTGTTTGTCTCATGAGCATGACCCTGTGAAAAGCATCAGTTTTCCGGATTTAATCGACCGACTTACTTTTTGACCGCGGATTCGCCCGTATACGCTTGTGGCACATATACAGGGTGGAGCAAGTAAACGTGACCCGGAGAACACCAGACTTCCAGGGTACAAAGAAACACAGCGGAGGAAAGGAAATGCAGTATTAACCCGACTACAGCAGAAGGCACTTCGCATTAACAAGTTGTTGGACGCGGGCAGAAGCTGGACTGCTGCAATTGCTGTAGTCTCATCCGAAAAGCTCTGCTGCAGTTCTTGAAGGCTGTGAGAGTTGGTGCGATACCCGTTACACTTGAGGGCTTCCCACACAGAGTAATCGCGCACCGACAGATCGGGTGACCTGCGTGGCCAGCTAGGGCCGCGACCAGACCGACTTCTGCTACCAACTCTGTCAGGCGTGAAGATGTGTAAACGTGCTCCAAGGCAGCTGGCAGTAACTGTAGGTCTTCCCTACTTCGTCAATGCTACCAGAAATTCACGTCCAGTTGTATCCACTCGTCCGGGCCACTTTTTGCTCCACCTTGTATTTCGCACACACTTATAGGGTGATTCCTATTAACGTTTAAAAACCTCAGAAGACACATAAACGACACTAAAACAAGTAATTTAATATATGACGGATGCGGCCACAGATACGGGAAATATCCAAAAAGTAAAATAGAAATACTGAACATGTAGCGTCACCAGCTGACGTACCTGGCCGTAAGTGCAGCGGTCAAGCTATCGCTCTGTCACCCGTTATCACCCCAGCAAGAGTCAAGTACTGACGTTCGAGTCTTGCGGCTGGCAGCCAGTATTTTTTTCGTTGAGTTAGACCATTATGTAATTCAGGTAAGATTTACTATTTTATTTACTCGTCTCGCCGTATCTGATGGTTTATTGCAAGGTACAGTAAAAAAAAAAAAAAAAAAAAAAAACAGTATCGCGTCACAAGTAAATGATTATAATCTTCCGAACTCAGCAGTAAATGACCTACGTTTTCTTTACTAAATAATCTGTATAAGTAGCAAAAGAAGGGACAAAAGGACAGAGACACAAAATAAGAATAGCTTTTGCTTGGTGACAGCAAGGACGATAATTTTGTATCTTCTGGGTTTACAACAGATCACATTTGGAAAAGATATTCGAATTTTGGACCACTTGCTAGGATGCAAGTATTCCATTGCTCAATCATATCGTATCATCCCTTCCGCCGAAGTCCAACGCTGCACGTGTGGCGAGATACGTTTTGTGGTGACGTCATATGATCACTATTTCTTTTTCACTGTTGGTGTACTTCCCGATATTTGCGACGCCATGTCTCTCAAATTAAATTACTTCTCTCAGCATCATCTACGTTCCTTCGGAGTTTTTCGAAAGTTAATAATAATCACCCTATATGTATATAATATAATTTCACGTACAGCTAAGATATGTTATGCATCATCTACAGCTCTAGCGAATGTCTCCTTGGATCTTCACATGACGTCTGAGGAATCTTGTAAGTATGCCAGTAACTGATTGACATCCGTTGCGAGGAAAAGGACCGTCCCTGGAAACTGTCTGATGCTCTGATGATTTACACGATGCGACTCAGGACAGGATGTTAAATCTGTGATATTGAACCACGTGGCATGGTCTTTGGCAGCGAAACACAATGTAGCTGATGCATGGGCAATGGTTACAGGAGAATATGGGCTTGGGACGAGGAATGAGGGAGGAGAATAATTCAGTTCTGTAATAAATTTCAGCTCGTAATAGCGAATATTCTGTGCAAGAATCATAAGAGGAGGAAGTATACTTGGAAAACACCGGGTGATACGGGAAAATTTCAGTTATAAAACACCATGGTCAGACAGACATTTCGAAATCAGGTACTGGATTGTAAGGCGTACCCAGGAGGAGATAAAAACTCAGATCACACTGTAGTAGTGATGAAGAGTAGGCTGAAGATGGAGAGACTGATCAGGAAGAATCAGTGGGCAAAGAAGTGGGACACGGAAGTACTAAAGAATGAAGACAGATGATAGAAATTCGCTGAGGCTGTAGATACTGCGATAAGGAATAGTTCAGTTGGCAGTTAGGTTGAAGAAAAATGTACAGCTCGAAAAAGGGCAATCATAGAAATTGCAAAGAAAAATATAGGTACAAAGAAGGTAAGTGCGAAGAAACCATGGGTAACGGAAGAAATACTTTAGTTGATTGCCGTAAGAAGGAAGTACGAAAATGTTCTGTGAAATTCAGGAATACAGAAATAAAAAGTCGTTGAGGAATTGAAATAAATAAGAAGTGCAGGAGTGCAGGGAAGGTAATGCGAAATGGTTGCGTGAAAAATGTGGAGAAATCGAAAGAGATATGATTGTCCGAAGGACTGAGTTAGGATATACGAAAATAAAAACAACATTCAGTGTAATTAAAATCAATGGTGGTAACATTAAGAGCGCAACAGGAATCCCGCTGTTAAATGCTGCGGAGAGAGCGCACAGGTGGAAATAGTACACTGATGGCCTGTGTGAGGGGTGCGATTTCTCTCACGTGATAGAAGAGGAATCAGGAGTCGATTTAGAGGAGATGGAGGATCCAGTATTAGAACCAGAATTTAAAAGAGCTTTGGAGCACTTAAATAAGTCAGAAGGGATGGACAGTATTCCATCACAATTTCTAAAATAATTGGGAGAAGTGACAGCAAAATGACTACTCATGTTGGTGTGTAGAATGTAAGAGTATGGCGGTATACCCTCTGACTTTCGGAAGGTTTCAAGAGCTGACAAATGCGAGAATTATCGCACAGTCAGCTTAATAGCTCACGCATCCAAGCTGCTGATATGAATAGTATGCAGAAGACTGGAAAAGAAAATTGCAGATGGGTAGGATCACTATTTATTTGGCTTTAGGGAAGTTAAGGCACTAGACAAGTAATTCTTACGTTCCGGTTAATAAAGAGTAATCAAGACACTTCCATCGGATTTGTCAACCTGGAAAATCGTTCGACAATGTAAAATGGTGTAAGATGTTCGAAATTCTGAGAAAAGCAGGGGTAAGCTATAGGGAGAGACGGGTACTATACAAAGTCTACAAGGGGCAAGAGGGAATAATAAGAGTGGACGACCAAGAACGAAGTGCTTGGATTAGAAAAGGTGTAAAACAAGGATGTAGACTTTCACCCCTACTATTCACACTGAACATCGAAAAAGCAATGATGGAAATAAAAGAAAGGTTCAGGAGTGGAACTAAAATTAAAGGTTAAAGGATATCAGTGATACGATTCGCCAATGACATTACTATCCTGAGTGACAGTGAAGAAGAATTGCATGATATGCTGAATGGAATGAACACTCTAATGAGTACAGGATATGAAATGAGAGTAAATTGAAGAAAGACGAAACTAACGATAAGTGCCAAAAATGAGAACAACGAGAAACTTAATATCAGGATTGATGGTTACGAAGTAGATGGAAGTTAAGCAATTCTTCTATCTAGGCAGCAAAATAACAATTGACGGACGGACAAAGGGACCATCAAAAACAGACTAGGACTGGTAAGACAGGTTCACACCCGTTTATTTGTTGTTTACGTTTATATGAGAGGTCTGTGCGGCATCTCGCCTACTCTCAGTACTCATCAAATTTACTTGCGACGGTAATATATTTTTATCACACGACCCAGATTATGTGACGAATAGTGAGAGCATATGCGATGCCGCATAGACCTCTCACAGAAATGTAAACAACGAATAAACGGGTGTGAACTATGTTACAACGAAGGAATTCAAGAGTCAAAATTTCCAAAACAGAACGTCATTACATGCGATACCTGTGTAGATCAAATAAGAGGTACGTACGTTTTAGGTCCCTTCGTTACACGTCGCTGTTGCGAAGTGACGTTACACCATGACACTTACACAGATTTGAATAAGCGAACAGGCACGTTAATGACCGTTGGTAATTTTGTTAATTTTTTTTAAAGGGGGCCGAGTGAGAATTGAACCTAAATCCCCCTTGCGCAGTCGAACACCGTGACCACACAGCCACGATAGAACGGTCGTACACGCAGCTGAGTATGCGTACATTAATTTTTTTTGGATCGTTTATTGTTTCTATTTTGCTTCTTTGTTCCATGGTTCAGTACACCTTCTTCCTGTTTCCGTGTCTGATATGTGTTCAGTTTTTGACACACTATCCACTGGGCCAACTTACCACTAAACCGTAGAGGGGTGCGATGGGGAGATACCCTTGTAAGTAGTGAGACATCTTGTTTTAACGTGTGTGTGTACTGTGTTCATTTTCATCATGAATTTAAACAACGAAAAGAGGCCGCAGAAAATAATTCAGTGAGTCCGTCATACGCTACATCATTCCATTTATGAGATTAGCAGTGAAAATAGCAGTGTGTTTTGTATGTATGTATGATAATAAATGATTTCTAATTGTTCTTGTGGTGTCACCGCCAGACACCACACTTGCTACGTGGTAGCGTTTAAATCGGCCACGGTCCGTTAGTATACGTCGGACCCACGTGTCGCCACTGTCAGTTATTGCAGACCGAGCGCCGCCACACGGAAGGTCTAGTCTAGAGAGACTCCCTAGCACTCGTCCCAGTTGTACAGCCGACTTCGCTAGCGATGATTCACTGTCTACATACGCTCTCATTTGCAGAGACGACAGTTTAGTATAGCCTTCAGCTACGTCATTTGCTACGACCGAGCAAGGCGCCATATTCAGTTCCTATAATTACTTCAAGAATGTACTCTGAACAGATAATATTGTGACTCATGTACCGTCAAGAGCGACGTTCATCATTACTGGATTAAAGTTGAGTATCAAACTAATTACGTCCGCTTTCTGAATTCTCATTCCTTGCCACGTTCCAGACCTCACGTCAGTATAGTTCTTTCCTCCTCACGCCAGCCTGCGTGAGCTAAAACGCGTGCGTTTCGGCCTCCACTCGTAACACGGTGTTGGCTCTTCTGCTAACACAAAAGTTCTGTTGTTGAAAGTATGCTGTTAACTTTGTTACGTTGGGAGGGGGAAGGCCTGTTATCCATAGGCTGGTAATAGTGCCATCTCTTATTCGGTTGAACAATTCGGACAGATTTAGACATTCTCAGATGATTCAAATGGCTGTAAGCACTATGGGATTTAACATCTGAGGTCATCAGTCCCCTAGACTTAGAACTACTTAAACCTAACTAACACACATCCATACCCGAGGCAGGATTCGAACCTGCGACCGTAGCAGCCGCGTGGTTCCGGACTGAAGCGCCTAGAACCGCTCGGCCACCGCTGCCAGCTTAGACATTCTCACGTGGGGTGATCCCAACATATAGACTTCTCGCAAAATTTCGAATTTCCTGCTTTGAAGTAACGTATTAAATTATTTATTTATTTCGCAGGTGCGTATAACGCCTGGCAAGTTTAAAAGCATAGAAAAGCCTTGCCTTTGGAGGTCGGAGGGTGTGTCAGCCACTATTCAAAAAGTGAGAGACGGCAGAATGCCTCTTGAAACTGCCACCAAACGATTTACAGTACCGAGAAACACGCTGCGTTCAAGAGTTCTGAATGGCAACTAGTCTAATCGACGAAATGGGAAAGGAGCCACCCCGATTGCTGCTGTAGAGGATGACCTCGTAAGGCATTTGTTACTGCTGGATGCGGAAGGATTTGCGTTAAGTGTTACTGATAACAGAGAACTCGCTTTCAAATATGCAGATAGAAGCAACATTTGTCATAAATTTAATTGCTTGAAATAAATGGCAGGATATGACTGGGTTTTTTACTTCCTAGAAAGACATCCAAAATTAACCATGAGAAAAGCTGAGGTACTATTTTATGCTCGCTCGAAGGGACTGAATAAAGAAGTGGGGAAATTTTTTACAAATCTCAGAACTACGTACAATACGCTCTGATTAAGAGGAGGTCCGGGAACAGATTTAAATGCGGTCGCAACTGGACTTCAGCTCAATTCCTAAACGGAAAAAGTCATTCCTGCGAGAGGAAAGAACGATGTTTACCATGAAGGGTTCTGCTGTGGCCATAATGGTTTGATGCAGTACTACAGGGAGCCCGATTCCCCCTTTCGTAAACATGCAGTGCGGTAGACAGAAGCCCTCATATTCAAAAAACTTGCCACTTGGACCAATTCAGATGTCCGAAAGTTCGCCCGCTATTACCCCGGAAAGGGCATCACGAAGGAAGATTTCGGCGACATATTCAAAGAAGCTTGGAACAAGTCAACAACCGTAGGCAATCCAACGAGTGTTTGTAGAAAATGTTGGATCTACCGATATAATCCAGACCTATTGGTTGTCGATGTGTCTGAATATGCACTGGTCAATACATCAAACGATACTGCTGAAGTGGAGTACGGGATGATATCGCTGTTGTTTGTGAACCCGTCCGGTCATCATATACTCAGTTGTCATTTGAGGAAACATCACCAGTACTAGTCGTACAAAATAAGGTTTCTGGAAGAAGGTGTCTACAAAACAAGAATCTGTCGTTCTCACATCCGAAAATTATTGAAGACAACTTCGAGATAAAGCATCCACACAGAAATCAACGCGACGATTAGGAAAAAAATGTGGCACGTTCGTCTGCGAGTCCCAAAAGACAAAGTGGTGAATGTGTTGGTACTTATTATGATGACACTTCTTGACAAAAATGGATCAAGTGTGTTACCCATTGCAACAAATGTTTCCATGAGATATGTGTTGAAAATGGTGATCAACTCAATTTAACATGCGAAAATTGTACATAATCATCTTGTTTCCTTTATACAGATTTTATAATTTAACCAAGTGCTAAAAGTTTCTTGTCTCTTTTCTTAAGTTGTATTGTTATTTGTTTATTTTTGTTTCCCACTGCCTCCGTCACACACAATTATGTGTCAAGATCTCCCAAAGAAGTGGACATTCTGCTTTATTTTCTAATAATTAAAACATTACACGACCCATGCTAATTAAATATTTAGTTCTGTCAAAATACTGAAGTTTAGGTATAACATATACTCGGGAAAGTCTATGATGTACAGTTTCTTGAATAATGGTACTATAATTTCAATTTCTCTCCTAGGGTGTTGAGTTCTCCCAAAATTACCTTATATCAGGTGGTAAGAAATCACTCAATGAAAGTTAGTCTTTTTTATAAAATACTTTTTCATTAAACTTGTGGATACTGTTTCATCGTTTGTATGCACCCTCAATATACATAGGTTGGGCACGTAATAAAGCGAATTAATGTAGGATTCACAACAAAAAATTGATTTCATAAAAATACTCTTGATTGAAGAGTAGCCGGAAAGAGAATACATTTTTAAAGATATCCACTACAGTGTATGTTCGTTTACTTATTTCGTTGTAAGATCATGGTTGCAGCTGGAGATGTAGTGTAGCTTCACTCATCTCGTTGCGTGGTCAGCCGTCGACCACCTGTGTATTTTATCGGGCGACGAGATAACCCCGCGCCGCTCGAAGTATAGCAATCGACACATCTTCGCAACATGCATGTAACAAGGAAAATAAAACATTTAAACAAACATACACTCCTGGAAATTGAAATAAGAACACCGTGAATTCATTGTCCCAGGAAGGGGAAACTTTATTGACACATTCCTGGGGTCAGATACATCACATGATCACACTGACAGAACCACAGGCACATAGACACAGGCAACAGAGCATGTACAATGTCGGCACTAGTACAGTGTATATCCACCTTTCGCAGCAATGCAGGCCGCTATTCTCCCATGGAGACGATCGTAGAGATGCTGGATGTAGTCCTGTGGAACGGCTTGCCATGCCATTTCCACCTGGCGCCTCAGTTGGACCAGCGTTCGTGCTGGACGTGCAGACCGCGTGAGACGACGCTTCATCCAGTCCCAAACATGCTCAATGGGGGACAGATCCGGAGATCTTGCTGGCCAGGGTAGTTGACTTACACCTTCTAGAGCACGTTGGGTAGCACAGGATACATGCGGACGTGCATTGTCCTTTTGGAACAGCAAGTTCCCTTGCCGGTCTAGGAATGGTAGAACGATGGGTTCGATGACGGTTTGGATGTACCGTGCACTATTCAGTGTCCCCTCGACGATCACCAGTGGTGTACGGCCAGTGTAGGAAATCGCTCCCCACACCATGATGCCGGGTGTTGGCCCTGTGTGCCTCGGTCGTATGCAGTCCTGATTGTGGCGCTCATCTGCACGGCGCCAAACACGCATACGACTATCATTGGCACCAAGGCAGAAGCGACTCTCATCGCTGAAGACGACACGTCTCCATTCGTCCCTCCATTCACGCCTGTCGCGACACCACTGGAGGCGGGCTGCACGATGTTGGGGCGTGAGCGGAAGACGGCCTAACGGTGTGCGTGACCGTAGCCCAGCTTCATGGAGACGGTTGCGAATGGTCCTCGCCGATACCCCAGGAGCAACAGTGTCCCTAATTTGCTGGGAAGTGGCGGTGCGGTCCCCTACGGCACTGCGTAGGATCCTACGGTCTTGGCGTGCATCCGTGCGTCGCTGCGGTCCGGTCCCAGGTCGACGGGCACGTGCACCTTCCGCCGACCACTGGCGACAACATCGATGTACTGTGGAGACCTCACGCCCCACGTGTTGAGCAATTCGGCGGTACGTCCACCCGGCCTGCCGCATGCCCACTATACGCCCTCGCTCAAAGTCCGTCAACTGCACATACGGTTCACGTCCACGCTGTCGCGGCATGCTACCAGTGTTAAAGACTGCGATGGAGCTCCGTATGCCACGGCAAACTGGCTGACACTGACGACGGCGGTGCACAAATGCTGCGCAGCTAGCGCCATTCGACGGCCAACACCGCGGTTCCTGGTGTGTCCGCTGTGCCGTGCGTGTGATCATTGCTTGTACAGCCCTCTCGCAGTGTCCGGAGCAAGTATGGTGGGTCTGACACACCGGTGTCAATGTGTTCTTTTTTCCATTTCCAGGAGTGTATTATTATCATAAAGTCATTAGACTAATTATATACAGTCCCATACATCGTGTTCTGTGAAACTGCGCAACTTCTCTGGTTGGTTCAAATGGCTCTGAGCACTATGGGACTCAACTGCTGAGGTCATTAGTCGCCTAGAACTTAGAACTAGTTAAACCTAACTAACGTAAGGACATCACAAACATCCATGCCTGAGGCAGGATTCGAACCTGCGACCGTAGCGATCTTGCAGCGCCTTTAACCGCACGGCCACCTCGGCCGGCGCGCAACTTCTCTATCACTACACACTATGGATACTTCTAATACGTTTTTAAAGCGGTGGTGGAACGAAAACTTTGCCACGCAGTGTGACTGCGGCGTGCTGTCTGAAACCTTTGTGGTCCCTGGGAGATGGAATGCCGTGAAACCGCGTTGACACTGCGTGTCCAGACGGAAGCAGACGACGACGACGACGACGTGGACGGGGCCACACTGGCTGCGGCGCTCCTCGAGCCGTACGACCGCCTATCCTTCAGTGGTTCTGCACAGCTCTCTATTATTTTCTTCTAAATTACTAACATTATCATCTTAACACTTCGTTTCCTACAAGTAATTTAATTTTCTTTGTAACTCATTGTTATTACCCATGTTTTATCGCACAAAACAAATTTTGACAGTAGCATGGAACAAAGTGCTATTACGTGTAAAAATGTATTATGTACAACCTGATTTTTAAAATATCGGGCAGCAGGTCTTGAAATACATAGCAATTGAAATGAAAATGAAATATCTACTCTGAGTTTTTGTCACAGCAGCAAGCCGCACAAGAACTGAAGTTGTCCGTGAAGACAGACATTTGTCGGACCAAGAACATTCGTGTCCACTCCAAACCATTCGTAAGCCGATATTGCGCCAGTCAGTAATGACGGGACATAACAACACTTGGTTTTACGAGTATGTCTTTCGTTTACTTGATGGTTCTTTCCGATCTAACGTTCATAGCATTTGTCGATGCAGCAAAAGTGTTCAACAGTAAAAATGGTCCAAGATATTAGAATTTGTCATGAAAATGGATGTAAGTTATAGGCAAAGAGAGGTATTATACATTACGTACAGGACCAAAGGTGTAAAATGAGAATGGTAGACCGAGAACAAAGAACTTGGATTCCAGAAAATCTAAGACAGAGATGTAGTCTTCCGTCCCTGCTGTTCAATACGTTCAGTAAAAAGTAAATGACGGAAATGAAAGAAAGTAAAATGGGAATCAGTATGTAAATATCTATTGGTGCTCTTAATACTGAAAGACTGTTCTTCCATTATGCATGTATGAAGGATGTATTAACCGTTGCTCTTCTTAGCGAAAACTCAAATGACTATCTCTTCACTGCCTGCAGCTGTACCAAAAACTGAACAAATGTCTGCTCTGGACCAATTTGTCTCACGTCTCTCTCTCTCTCTCTCTCTCTCTCTCTCTCTCTCTCTCTCTCTCACACACACACACACACACACACACACACACACACAACCACATACACATACATAAGTGCAATACTTACAGTATATGCTTAGCTAGACAAGAAGATTACGTTTCGATTCACGCAGATTTACGGAGTATTAATGTCGCTGGTGTATATTTTCCTACATAAAGTTATAAATGTTTGACCTGTTACGAATTTATTGATACTTTATTAAACAATCTGTATATAACTACTTATATCTCAGCTGAAGCTGCAATATGAAATCGCTAAGTATAGCTAAATTCCTAGCAGAGCTTGCATTCTCCTATATTCCAATCGGGGTCTTCCGATACATTGCTGTTGTAGTGGAGATGGTGACATGCAATACACGTGAACCTCCTGAGACAACTTAGGTATAACACATGTGGGGTCCTGCCCACTCGTCTCGTATAGGGTGCCTAATGGATGCTGCGTTCTCGTGAAGGATCCATGACTTTTTTCTCCACAAATCGTTCCGTTTTCTCCGTACTCGCTCACGTAGGCTAGCCAGGACGCTAATGTAGTAATGCTGATTCACTGTTTGTCCCTCTGGTACCCAATCAATGTGCACAATCCCTTTGATGTCAAAAAAACCAATCATCATTGCCTTGAATTTCGATTTTGACATTCGTGCTTTTTTTTGTCGTGGAGAACCAGGAGTTTTCCAATGCATCGATTGGCGTTTAGTTTCGGGATCGTAAGTAAAAAACCACGATTCATCGCAAGTAATAACATTCTGTAAGAAGGTGGGATCACTTTCAATGTTTTCCAGGATGGCAGAACAAATCATTCTTCGGCGTTCCTTCTGTTCAATTGTGAGACAGACATTTGTCGGACCAAGAACATTCGTGTCCACTCCAAACCATTCGTAAGCCGATATTGCGCCAGTCAGTAATGACGGGACATAACAACACTTGGTTTTACGAGTATGTCTTTCGTTTACTTGATGGCTCTTTCCGTTCTAACGTTCATAGCATTTGTCGATGCAGCAAAAGTGTTCAACAGTAAAAATGGTCCAAGATATTAGAATTTGTCATGAAAATGGATGTAAGTTATAGGCAAAGAGAGGTATTATACATTACGTACAGGACCAAAGGTGTAAAATGAGAATGGAAGACCGAGAACAAAGAACTTGGATTCCAGAAAATCTAAGACAGAGATGTAGTCTTCCGCCCCTACTGTTCAATACGTTCAGTAAAAAGTAAATGACGGAAATGAAATAAAGTAAAATGGGAATCAGTATGTAAATATCTATTGGTGCTCTTAATACTGAAAGACTGTTCTTCCATTATGCATGTATCAAGGATGTACTAACCGTTGCTCTTCTTAACGAAAACTCAAATGACTATCTCTTCACTGCCTGCAGCTGTACCAAAAACTGAACAAATGTCTGCTGTGGACCAATTTGTCTCACGTGTCTCTCTCTCTCTCTCTCTCTCTCTCTCTCTCTCTCTCTCTCACACACACACACACACACACACACACACACACAACCACATACACATACATAAGTGCAATACTTACAGTATATGCTTAGCTAGACAAGAAGATTACGTTTCGATTCACGCAGATTTACGGAGTATTAATGTCGCTAGTGTATATTTTCCTACATAAAGTTATAAATGTTTGACCTGTTACGAATTTATTGATACTTTATTAAACAATCTGTATATAACTACTTATATCTCAGCTGAAGCTGCAATATGAAATCGCTAAGTATAACTAAATTCCTAGCAGATCTTGCATTCTCCTATTTTCCAATCGGGGTCTTCCGATACATTGCTGTTGTAGTGGAGATGGTGACATGCAATACACGTGAACCTCCTGAGACAACTTAGGTATGACTCATGTGGGGTCCTGCCCACGCGTCTCGTACAGGGTGCCTAATGGATGCTGCGTTCTCGGAATGCTAGACAACAATTCAAGCAAATCATAGTAATACTTTTTATTACAATAAAAAATGTAGACAATACTTCGTATTACAAGAACGTGTCGCAAGCGATGCGTATTACAAGAACGTGTCGCAAGCGATGGGAGACAGGAAAGTAGTCATTGTCTTTCTCTATATACTATGTTCAAGCAAGTAATGGATGTTGATCACTAGCAACTGCTGTCGTAGTGGCCTCCTTGTGCAGGAGCGGCGCTTATATTCTCTTGATGCAGAGGCCGCTCCTGTCGTGGTGCGGTCCTTGTCAGTGCGCCATTGACTGACGTCGTCTCACAGCCTTCTCTGCTCTTGTGTTCTTCATCTTCGTGCTGACGTTTGTCGATACGCCAGAACAATGCCATCTCCTACTAAAATTTAAAGGAGAATGACAAGGGCACTGCAGCACTTTCGTCGTGTAAAGAAGAGTCTCATTTGATTTCTACACAGAACTAGTAACCATCTGACTGCGACTGATAATTCTATTTTTTTTTGTTAGGAAAAGAATAGTACTTGGATTTAGTATTACCTTCAGGAATAACATACACTATTCTAATGCCATTTACTATTAAGTGTATTGAAATATTGGCAGTCGTTTGTTATTAGCTTCAATTGCCCACACTCTCGTCTGCTATGAAAATGGCTTCTCCTCATCTTTGACTGCAGCAATGGTGCCAGCTGAAGATGACTTCATCTCTGGCTCTGCATATGTCTTCACTGATCTCAGAACATGAGAATATGGAGAAGAGTAGTTTCGCAAGCAAGAAAATTCTCAGAAAAACGTCAATGCCCCAAACTGTTGCTTCGTTGCTGCTGAAACTCCTTCAGACTCCTAGAAAATGATATTAACATGATATCCACTGGGTTAATTGACAAATACGCACTGGTTTTGTTCTTAACAGTGGAAGTCCACACAGTAATTTACTACGCAGTGTGGCGTGAATTTATTAAATATTTCACTTCCAAATTAATAAGTGCTCTGGAAACTATTACACTTTCCCATGGTCGTCTTTCCTAGTACAAGGATCGAGTAATTGTCACTTCTATTTAGACAGTTCACTACTCTGTTGTCCGTTCATGGTAGTTGAGTGGTCAGCGCGACAGACTGTCAATCCTAAGGGCCTGGGTTCGATTCCCGGCTCGGTCGGAGATTTTCTCCGCTCAGGGACTGGGTGTTGTGTTGTCCTAATCATCATCATTTCATCCCCATCGACGAGCAAGTCGCCGACGTGACGTCAAATCGAAAGACTTGAACCAGGCGAACGGTCTACCCGACGGGGGGCACTCGTCACACGCCATTATTATTATTACTACTCTGTTATAGTTTACTGTTTCTCCTCTTGCCTCAGTCGAGATAAACAGCTGTTACCTTCTAAGGCACTGCTATTCCTCTGTACATTCAAATTCGTTTGACAAGAATTCTCACAATTCTTCTTCTACTTCTTCCTCTTCTTCTTCTTCCTCCTCCTCCAGTACCTCCGTTTCTACGTAACTTGATGATCTTCGGCGTCGACTCACTTGATTAATCTTCTGCGCATAAACATTAGTTCTGTCTTCTCTCCTCCTTCTCTCTCGTCAGGCCCTTTTCTCCGTCGAAACTTACACACTTTCGATGTTTCGTCATACAATTCAGCAACTCGTTGTAACAGTGGCGCCATCACATCTCTCTGGCAACATCTTCGTTCCGTTCGTCGCTAAACTTCCAAAACTGCTTCCTAATACTTCCACTCACTTCTCCGCAGTTTGGTATCCTAACATTACCACGAAGAAATAACTTCCACGACATGCAACTAGATTCTACGCTACCAAGTTGTAAACTCCTCTCTCTTCGTCTTTTCACTTCAGACTTTCGTCAGCTGTCTCTCCTCTACTCTTCGATAAAGTTACGGAGAACCTACAGAACCATAGCACTTAATATAGAATTACATAGAACTTACATTTGAGTTTAGGAAAAATAACAAAATACGTATTTGGGTTCGCTTATAATGACGCTGCAATTTAGAGTTACTGTAAATACGTATAAAACCAATGAGGTACGAATTATATTACCTAAATAAAGTCATCGTCGATGACCGAAAAAATGCAATATTTATTTACAGTGGAGAAAAGATGGTGGACACTTTCTTGTGGTAACTTTTTTGCAAAATCTTGGCGGTTTAAAGTAAGTGCGGCAGTTGAGGACAAACCCTAAAGACTTTGTGCAAAAGATGACGACCATTGTCTTATAAAAAACTGAACTGCATTATTGAAAAGATTAGAACTGTTTGTGTTATAAATGGCTACCAAACAGTTGAAGAATTACACTGCAGAAGAACAATTTCTTAATGGATTGAGCTATGCATGCAAAAAATTAAGCTTTGGAGTGCTACACAAATTGTATTCAATGAAAGGTGCATGCACAGAAGTATTTGTGCAGTTAATCATGAGAGAAGAGATTAAATTAAATTGGAGTGCAGTTCAAAAGTACAAAATTATCAGAAAATTTAATGCGCCAATTTCATGATAAACTAGATCGGAAGAGGATGTCCGGTAATAAACAAAAGCTGTCAGATAATTTCATTCGTGTTCTCCAACGTAAATTGGACTGGAAAGAGATGTCATTGTCGCGGAAATTATCTCAAGAAAACATTCGGGAATTTCAACATAAAGTAGACTGGACAGTTATTTCACGTGAACAGAAATTATGTCGAAAATTTATTCGTGAATTTCAACATCAAGTAGACTGGAAAGGAATTTCATACTCACAAAAATTATCTAAAAAATTCATTCGTGAAATTCAACATGAAGTAGACTGGCACAAGATCCCAAGTTATCAGGAACTGTCTGAAGATTTTATAATGGAATTTCGAGATAGATTAGACTTGTACGTAATGTCAGTGTGGAAAAAATTATCTGCACCATTCTTCGAAAGATTATTTCAACTATATGATCTAATTGAGCAGTGTCAGGAAAAATGTGCCATTGGATGAAGAAGAAAACCAGTAACGGTAATTTGTGATGACAAGACGCAAATATTTTTTTCATAAAGAATGCATTGACTAGCAGCAAGGAATGCAATAAAATTGTCCAATGTGTAGAACACCTATCTTATAGAATAACAACAAAAAGAACAACAACATGCGCAATTTTTTAGTACTTCTTCTAAGCGTCAGAGTGAAACTTTTTAATGGATCAAGATCCATTAAACAACACTATACCTCTCAACCAGTTTAAAAATTCTCAGTAATTATTCCGTGTTTAAGGTCATAAGTCAAATTCCTCTTCCCGTTCATAATTATGTACGCCAAAGAGCCATCAGGAATAGGTTCGCCAGCCGGATTGGGCGTACGGTTCTAGGCGCTGCAGTCTGGAACCAAGCGACCGCTACGGTCGCAGGTTCGAATCCTGCCTCAGGCATGGATGTGTTTGATGTCCTTATGTTAGTTAGATTTAATTAGTTCTTAAAGTTCTAGGCGACTGATGACCTCAGAAGTTAAGTCGCATAGTGCTCAGAGCCATTTGAACCATTTTCAATAGGTTCCTTAAAAGTCGCTGACAGTTTGTAACACGACCGGGGGTACAAATGGCGGTGGTCCCTTAAACTGTTCCCGGTTTGGCCGTGCTCCCTGTCCACAGTTCAGTGTACATGCGGTTGTGGTTGACATATTCCATATAAGAAGCGTTTTAAAACAAGGTTTCAAACCATGCTGGCCAGCGCTGTGGCGCTCTAGAGGTCAGGCGCTGACAGCACCACGCACAACTTACTCGTCGTGCGGGTTGCAGCGAGTCAGCCCCTACAGCGCTCACGCCATGGGACTTCACAATGCTAGAACTCCGTGGCCAGATTAGTAGACGAGTCAGCAGCACTCGGGCCAGATCACCAGGCGGCAGTAGTTCTGGAATAGTGCAACTCTTCATGCACCCGCCATGTCATCTGGTGAAAATAGGCCCGCTCATGTCTGTCCACGTGGTGGCTACTTAGGCCGGCGCACGAGGTCTGGAGACCGGTTCTGTCGCAGCCAGCAACCTGAATATTTCCACTACATCGCGCGAGAGACTGGGCCATAGGCTTCTGGACAGCAAGCCGTCTCCGCGGCTGGGACTCTAAATGATGAACGGACTGGTCTTCGAGACTTGATATAACGGTACTGTTTTTCTTCTAGCCGACAAGACACTGTCGAACTGGTAGTTTCTATCCTCGTCAAACTTAGATATTTAATTACTGTTGGCTCTCAACGCTTCTTTAGCGAAGTACACCTAAGTACACCAGAGGACTGTGCTAGGCAGTGTACTCATCCGCGTTAAAACCGTAATCCGCGTTAACGCTGTGAACAGATTCATACCACGCAGAGGTGGCTGAACAGTTTTTACAGACTGATGACGTAATTTACATAATGATATGATTACAGTGTCTAGTTCATGGTTTTGTCATCTGGCGATAACGATTTTATATTTCGCCTAACATGATGCTCTGAATACTTTTATGAACCTGGTGATGGTCAGACGAGTGAAACTGGTTGTGTAAATAAAGTATTTTACCCGCAGCTCAGGGCGGTAATACATTTTTCAAAATATTTACACATTCCGAGGATAAAGTTGGTGATAAAAATTTCGTGAGAAGATCCTGCTGCAACGAAAACCGCCTATTCTTTTAATGAGTGTCACCCCAACTCGCATATCTGTTCCGTGATACCCTCTCCCAGTTTCACGATATTACAGGACATCTAGCGCTTTCGTGAAATTCTTCCACGCGGTCCGTCAATCCTATACGGTAATGATCCTGTACCGCCCAGCAACACTCTAGAAGAGGATGGTCCAGCGTATTGTAGGCGGTTATCTTTAGTGGACCTGTTGGGTCTTCTACGTGTTCTGTCAATTAAACACCGTCTCGTTTCGACTCCCCCACAATATTATCTATATGATCGTTCCAACCTACGTTGCTCGTAATTATAATCCTTAGGTATTTAGTTGAACTGAAAGTGTTTATATTTATGTGATTTATCGCGTAACGGATACTTAACTCTGTGGTGCAGTTGTCCAGTTGTTTTTAATCAGTTTCTGAGGCTGCAAATGCACACAGTCCACCCCGTTGGATACTCCCTACTGGTGCTGTGCGCTGTGTGCACTTCCATCCTCGTGAGAGATTAAAAACGCCAAAGAAGCGACAGTAACAGGTGTCCACTGCAGTGTAAAACTGCACCATAGGGTATCGCCCCCCCTCCCCCCATAATTTGGCACCATATCGATGTCTAAACCATTCTGAAATTGGTTTTCTTCTTCTGACGACTTTTCTAGACGGTGAACGGAAGCATCATCTGCAGACCATCTAAGAGGGCTGTTCAGATTGTCTCCCAATTATTTACATCGATTACAAACAGCAGAGGACCCGTAACGCTTTTTTCGGGAACGCCACATATCATATTCGTTGTCCTTGATTATTTTCCTCAAGTTCTGACAGGAAATCATGAATCCAGTCGCACAATTAGGACTATACTCCAGAGGCACGTAGTTCGACTAGAAGCCGGCGTTAAAAGCTTACTGGAAATGTGGAATTCAACTGAAATTCCATGTACGTGGAACGAATTGACGCACGGTTCAGGGAATGGCAATCGAATCTCAATGTAGACAAGTGTAATATGCTGCGAATACATAGAAACAAAGATCCTTCATCCATCATCATTTAGCTACAATAAAGCAGATCATCAACTGGAAGCAGTTAATTCCATAAATTATCTGGGAGTAGGCATTAGGAGTGATTTAAAATGGAATGACCATATAAAGTTGATCGCCGGTAAAGCAGATACCAGACTGAGATTCACTGGAAGTATCCTACGGAAATTCAGTCCGAAAACAAAGGATATAGGTTACAGTACACTTGTTCGCCCACTGCTTGAATGCTGCTCACCAGTGTTCCCGATAGGGTTGATAGAAAAAACAGACAAGAGCCAACGGAGAGCAACGCGCTTCGCTACAGGATCATTTAGTAATCGCGAAAACGTTAAGAAGACGATAGATAAACTTTAGTGGAAGATTCTGCAAGAGAGACGCTTAGTGGCTCGGTACGGGCTTTTGTTGAAGTTTCGAGAACATACCTTCACCGAGGAGTCAAGCAGTATATTGCTCCCTCCTACGTATATCTCGCGAAGAGACCATGAGGATAAAATCAGAGAGATTAGAGCCCACACAGAGGCATACCGACAATCTTTCTTTCCATGAACAATACGAGACTGGAACAGAAGGGAGAACCGATAGAGGTAATCAAAGTACCCTCCGCCACACACCATCAGGTGGCTTGCGGAGTATGGATGTAGATGTACATGCAGATACAGATACGTAGCACTCGCTACTTCGGGTGAGTAAAAAGCTAATTGTGTTTGATAAGAACGATATTTTCTAAACCGTGCTAAATATGTGTCATTCGATCGAATTCTTCGAGGTAATTCATAATGTTCGAAAATAATATAAGGTGCTGTCAGGTGGAAACGATACAAAAAAATGTAAGTAATCTGTTTATTATTTCAAAAGTAATCGCCATAACTGTTAATGTATTTGTTTCACTGTGGGAAAACAAAGTCATTGCCTTCATGAAAAATGTTTGCACTTGCTTACGGAACCACTGTGCACCCAAGCGTGCACTTCTTCATCCGAAGAAAATCGACGGCCTCGAATGTGTTTTTTCTCACCTTCAAAAGTATGGAATTCGCAGGGAGGGAGAGGGGGTAGGAGATGACTGTATGGAGGACGTGTAAGCTCTTCCCAGCAAAAACTTGGCAACGACTGGGCCCGCACACGCCGCAAAGGTTCCACTGGACAGTCACTTCACTTCTTCCATACAGTTCTGACCTCACCCCATGCGATTTTCATATTTGTGAACCCCTGAACAAGTCATTGCCGTCGATTTGCTTCAGACAAAGAGATGGGTGCCTGGGCACATTCATGGTTCCGTAGGCAACCGCAAACATTTTTCTATGAGGGCATTGACCGTCTTGTCTCACAGTGGGATAAATTTGTTAACAGGTATGGCATCACTTTAGAAATAATAAACAGTTCACTTACTTTTCCAACCTATCTCATTTCATTTCTGTACCCCTTTTCCGTGTTCAAAATTCTTTTCCAAATTGATGTTAGCGTTACTGGTCTGTGATTGAGCAGATTACTCCTGTTTCCTTTCTTATGTATTGGTGCGATCTGCGAAACTTCCCAGGCTTCAGGTACGAGTCTTTAGTCTATACTGCTTCGCTACACCGAGGATATCTACTTCTAAGTTGCTTGTGTTCGCAGCTGTTCTTCATTACATTTCGGGAATATTTACTTCGTCTTCTTTGATGAAGGAATTTTCAGCTGTAGAGAAACTGACCCTGTTTGCCGTCAACAACAAATGTAACACGGTTCGTGAGTCCACAGAGTAGACCCGCAAAAACCAAGTTGTTTTATGTAGGATGGAAGGGGAAAAATCATCCATACATAAAGGAAAAACCAGAAACGTAGGCGGCAATAGCTGAAAATAATAGCGTCCCCCTCCCCTTTAACACGCTTACCTGTGCGTATAGTGTAGTGATACGTGAATACTGACTGATACGGTGGTTGCTTGCTCTAATTTTTATACTTCGTAACTTATGACGCAGTGAAAGTAATGAGAGTTTGTTGCTACCGTACGTCTTGAATCAAGTGTAGGACACGAGTAAATCTCAAATTTTCGGAAGAAGGAGCTTAAATTAAGTACTTTCTGAATCGTAATTTCTAGAAACTTATGTAAAAGCGATAGGGTATGCACTGGTGTAAAAAATTATTGTCAAGTATATTTATATTTAACATTTTATTGTTACTGCTATCAAAATTCTAGGCTTTAGTGGCAGGTCAAAAGTGGTGATGAGGACAAATTACTTTGCGTAAGGGGAAATCAGCGGCATTTTGGCACTTTAAGTATGTTGCGCATCTCGTTTAATACAACTTGTAGGCATTGCTTTACTTGTGCTACTTGTAGTTTGGGCCGGCCGCAGTGGCCGTGCGGTTCTAGGCGCTACAGTCTGGAGCCGAGCGACCGCTACGGTCGCAGGTTCGAATCCTGCCTCGGGCATGGATGTGTGTGATGTTCTTAGGTTAGTTAGGTTTAATTTGTTCTAAGTTCTAGGCGACTGATGACCTTAGAAGTTAAGTCGCATAGTGCTCAGAGCCATTTTGTAGTTTGGATTAAAAATGCAGATTCATTAGGTATTAATCATGAGTTCTTATTTGATTAATCATGATACTGTCACATGTCATGAAACCTCCCCTGAATACAATCTTAGAACTTCAGATTAACATAGCTTTCCGTCTTTATTCTAGTAAAACCGAATTCAAGACTGATGCGGCGCGTCCAAAAGAGTATACAGGATTCAGTATCAGTTTCAGCACGTTTAACAACGATCGTGAATTTTATCAGTTCTTAAAGAAAGAAATATTCGTCATGAATAATTTCAAGACTAAGACCTCAAAGTCCGAATAAACGTCTGCTAGTACACAACACAGAAAATGTAAACTCTTACCGTCGGTTTGATACAATCACCTTGAGAGAGCATGATGATTATGTCATTTTTGTACTGTAACCTATTCCCGCTAGGTTGTTTGAGAGACTAACCAAGCATACAAATTTCTCCTTTGATAAAATTCCGCAAGGCTTGGTGGAATATAAAAACCTATTTTTACTTGCTAGTGTAATTTATATTTTGAGGTAGATGATATACGTAGTCCAATAATGTCGGTAAAACCACGAAAGTAACAATGACCTCATTAGAGATGGAGCACAAGCTCGGATTACTAATAGATGGGGAAGGAAATCCTCTGTGCCCTTTTAAGGCAATCATCCCGGAATTTGTCTGGGAGGATTCAGGCAACGGTCGTCCTCCGGAATGCAAGTCCAGTGCGCTAACGACTGTGCCACTCCGGTCGGTGAAAGCAATAATGACAGGGTGGAATATAAAACAGTTCACTCAGACGTTAGGTGTGTTGTTACTACCGTCGTATTTCACAAAACTTAGCAGAGAAACGAGTGAAAATACAGTCTGCTTGCGTCATTGAAAAGCAACGATCGATTGGTAATCAGGCCTGATTACATTGTAATGTAATTTATCTGACGTATGAGAAAACCGTTGCCCAGTTTACACAATCTGTTGTCGGGGATACATTAGATGACAGGCGCAGCAGGGTATCGTAATAACGTTAATGCTTTTATAGGTTGAAAATAACTCGGAGCACAAGGACTGCAAGACACGTCTCGGCTTATCCAGCGCAGGCTGAATACTAAATAGGATTAACTTTCTGTCGAGGCTGCAAACTGTCCCAGGCACACAGCGGCGCGAACTGTAGGAAAAAAGAAAAACAAAAACAAAGAGAGAAGAAAAACGCAGCAACATCCGTTTAGGTGCTGTTCTCTTTTCCCGTGTGCTGGGTTCAGCAGCAAACAGAATTAAGGATGTTCTGCAGTGAGATATTCAATTATCAGATGACATCACTATGGTTACACAGTTTATGCAGTGTGTAGTAATTTATTATTTACTCGCTTATTAATATGAATAGCGAGAAAGTGGGGCTACGACGTAATCACGATTTCGTCATTTATGTAATATACAGTAGCTATGGGCGTCAGAGCGAACAAATAATGTACGTTATCGCCAGGACCGGCTGTGGGCATTAGACTGCTATTGGCTCGAAAGAAAGTTAAACCAAACTACTTAGTACCAAAGTAAATAATTACTAAATACTCCACGTAAGCACAAAGTATGCGAACTAGACGGCATTAAGGATGAAATCCGTGAGAGTTCATGACATATGTTCTATAAATTTTCTGTATCCATGTTCGTACATGTTAGATACCCATTTCAGTTAAATACTGCCAGACTTGCAGTTGAATGCTATAATAAAAATGGATAAAAAATTTTGTCGTGATGGTGTCACTACGGTCATGTAATTTCAACAAGAATGTAAAGTAAATTCACTACATCCAGAGTGGATGACAAACTGCGACTATTAAACTGGCGATTTATGAGGATATAATATGCTATCTGGCGCTTTCCTTAAATTGTGATACAATTTGTTTTCTCTGTCACTAACTAATTTTCAAAGTACAGGAGATTCGTCATCAGATCCAAAATGTTCAGGAGCAATATCTGGACAACGTGTAATATTTTCGTTTGATTTTTCTTTCCCGGCAGCTAAATTTCCGTTATTTCCGCCAGAACCGCGAAAACAGCGTCTAGCTGCACGTGGTCCAGACAATGAGCCTGTTGTACCTCTGTCTGATGATGAAACTGAAATTTCTTGTAAATTGGTTAATTATAAAGGAAACAAATCTTGTAGAAATTCAAAAAAGTCACTGGTTGCACATAATATCCACACAAATCACTAAGAATGAGCAATAGCTGCAGAGACCATCGCAAAGAGAATGTTCGATTTTCAAAGATACTATGTGACCAAACGACTCCTAACACCCTCCGACATTCGTTATAGAGATCTCTACACACTAATAGTGTGTGGGCCGGCCGCGGTGGCCGAGCGGTTCTAGGCGCTTCAATCCGGAACCGCGCGACTGCTACGGTCGCAGATTCGAATTCTGCTTCGGGCATGAATGTGTGTAATGTCGTTAGGTTAGTTAGGTTTAAGTAGTTCTAAGTCCTAGGGGACTGATGGCCTCAGATGTTAAGTTCCATAGTGCTTATTTGAACCATTTTTAATAGTGTGTGGAGCTTCTTTTCACTACCGACTTGTTGTCTAATCATTGAGCAAGTCTTTACAGTGGGGCCCGATACTCTAGGGGGGTTTCACCATTGTTGAAATGGCTCTGAGCACTATGCGACTTAACTTCTGAGGTCACAGTCGCCTAGAACTTAGAACTAATTAAACCTAACTAACCTAAGGACATCACACACATCCATGCCCGAGGCAGGATTCGAACCTGCGACCGTAGTGGTCGCTCGGCTCCAGACTTTAGCCCCTAGAACCACACGGTCACTCCGGCCGGCTCACCATTGTTCCTAAGGCCTTGGGAGTGTTCGTGCCTTGGGTTTTTGAGCGAGCTAGAATGCACTCTTTGGATTTCTTAGGCTACACTCCCGAGGTGTTAGAGGTGGTTCAACTGGGGACTGCGCAGACCACCTGAGTTTGTCCACTACAGTTGCAGCTTCATTGTGGATAATTGTATAATCGCTGTTAGAAAGGAAAAGTCTGAGTTTAATCAGTTAACTTAGTCAGGAAACCATGACGTCGTCTGAAACACAGACACGTTCGTTTTATCTTCAGCGGAAGCTTTACCTAATCATATATGAAACCTGAACAGTCTTTACGAGCAGTAACTGAAATTGAAAATGTTGGTCAGGACCGAGACAATTTTGTGCCTGAGGGACTCCATATCACCCAAAGTTGTTTCAGGACACATCAGTTTACCTGTGATACTGTGAAGTGGGAGATTTGAAGGTTCAGACTTATTTTATGTGCAAGCCTCCTTATAAAAATCTAGTAAGTTCCTTCTACAAGCCTGTAATGTGAATTGCGAAACATTCTGAGGTGCTACAGGAGGAACAGAAAAAATTTTAAGAGCTGGTAGTATAAATCAAATAAAACGCTCCATTTAACACAAATGATTAACTAGAAAGTTAACTTTAAAAAATTCCATCTCCGATTTCCATGCGCTTTGGAATTCTCTTGACAACAGGTTGTGTAGCTCTTCTATGGTGGCGCGGTATAGGGCGCCCTGCCACGGTTCATCCGGCCCACCCCGTCAGAGGTTCGAGTCCTCCCTCGGGCATGGGTGTGAGTGTGTGTGTGTGTGTGTGTGTGTGTGTGTGTGTGCGTGTGTGATGGACCGATGATCTCAGCAGTTTGGTCTCTTAGGAAATTAGCACAAAAATTTTTCTTCCATGGTCGTCATGGCGTTCTCTTAACAGCGTAACGATTCGTCCCTTGTATTTACTTTTGTTTTAGACTTCTCCTGTCTACTGTTTTCATACGCAAAAATCTATAAGGGTAAGGTGTGATGATCTTTAGTTCCCAAGAGGCGTGGCCATATCTGTCCATCCGTCTTCCGCGGTACGTTAGGTGCAGATGAAATGTCACCCTACGACTAGAATATGCAGAGTTCTCGTCATATTGGAAGAACATAACCATCCCTATACCAAAGGGAACCTCTTCGAATAATGCTGGAAGCTCTTTTCTAGCAAAGTTTAGATAACTGTGTCCAGTAACAGGCTTCGGAAACACAACAGGCTTAATCAGCTGATCGTCTATCATACCACATCACGAATTTACAGAGAAGCGTTGTTCAAAATATGTCCCCACAAAGGCTTGTGTGTTTTCATAGGACCTCCGATGTTCTTTACGAGTGTTCTTGTCGTCGCCACTAGTGAAACTGGCATCATCAGTAAACAGTAATGGTCATTTAAAATTAGCGAACGACCAGTTGCCAATGATTTACATTTATCTTCTTCTCGCAAGTGTTGAATCTGCTGTAAATGATAAGGACAGAAACTGTGCATGCGAGATGTGCGCCATATTCTTGTAGTGAAATTTCTACATTCTGCCTGTGCGCTTGTTGAATGACTGCGTTCTGTGATGTGAGTAATATACGCACACTTCTTTTTGTTTTATTTTGCGAGTTCAGTGAAAAAAATATAACCGATGGGCACTACAACCAGTCTCACGCAGTTTAGTGTAAGCACAACACTCCTGAATCTGGCACTGTGTTTAGGTAATTCTCTATTGTGTTTTCTACAAGCACAATCAGCTTTTTCATTACAAAACCAGCACACACAACCCATACGGCATACTCGGCGTTTGAAAATGCGTGCGGCATACTTAAGATACAGTAGAACCTGTAACAAATATCAATCACAGTTGAAAATGTCAAAATACGTTAACTCAAAAACGCCTTCACAACTTGAACTTCAAATAAAAAAAGACAGTCGTAAAACCTCCGTAACCAGCTTTATGTCTGCAAACAATAAAAATCGGACAAATGTAATATGGAATTATTTAGATGGTACATCAACTCTTACAGTATATACCGTTCTTGCTGGAAAACAGTGTATGGGAGAGTCTGCTTAGGAGAGTAACACAACACATACACGGGGCGACTGATTACATCGAGGTACGGTTTTCGTTAAGTTATAGCGGAAAATGTGTGAACATTTCCTCACGTACGCAACGAATCTTTAATGTTTATGTTTGCAGGAGTATGACAACGACCATGACGTCTTTTTTCGTCAGTCATCTGACTGGCTTGACGGAACAGCCGCGACTTCCTCTGCAGTACCAAATTCTTCATCTTTGAGTATGACTTACACCCAAAATCCTCCATTGCTATCTGAATATACTCCAAGATCCGTCTTTCTCTAACGTTTTTATCCTGATAATTAATAAAGAAAGAACAACATATTTTAATGACAACAGAACTTGGAAAGAAACGTAATCACGAACAAAATAAAGTAATATAGAAGTACAAACAGAAAATGTTAACATTAGTTTTAATAATCTGAAAAGAAACACTAGTCTTTTTAAACGGTAAATTTCCCTCCAGTTGCATGGAAGTTATTCCGAGCACTTAGTTATTAACCTTCTGTTCTTATTGTTCTTCTTAGCTAATGTACATATTCTACATTATTGGCATTTCCCTGTACTTACTCCTAGTTTTCTCGGAATTTCGAACATCGCGCCTCAGTGTACTCTGTTCTACAAATCCTATGAAGTTCTCTTGATTTTTCTTAAGCCTTACTTCCATTATCAAGCGCAACGTCAAAACTGTCTCCCTGGAGCCTTCATGTCTCCTAAAGCCGAATTGGTCGGCACCTAAGAGATTCTCAGTTATCTTTTCCGTTCCTCTGTATGTCATTCGTGTCAGCAATTTAGACTCATCACCTGCTAAGCTGATTTTCCTATAATTCTCACATTTATCTGCCCTTTCTGTCTTCGAAATTGACGTTATTCCGAAAGTCTGGTGGTTTTTCGCTAGTCTAATAGATTCTACACCCCAACTTCAGTAGCCGTTTGATTACCATTTCCCCCAATGATCTTACAAATTTCGGTGGAATATCACCTGTGCCATCTCCCTTATTTGGTTGTAAGTCATCCAAAGATCTGTGAAACTTCGAAATATTCTATGTCTTCCATATCGGCTTCCATTCATTCTTAAATCATCAGACAGTTCACCCTACACGCAATGGCCTGCAGTGTATTCCTTACACCTCTCTGCGCTCTCCTTTACGTTTAATAGTAGAATTTCTCCTCTGCTCTTAATGTTGGTGTATCTGCTTTTAATTTCTCCCAAAACTGATTTGACTTCTCTGTATGCTGAATGAGTCCTTCCGACGACCTTTTCTATTTCCATTTCTTCACATCTTTCCTGCAACCAATTCCCCATCGCTTCTCTGGACATCCGTTTATTTAATTGTTAAATGGCTTATATTACTGTATAATTGCCTCTTTTCCTTCACCATTTTTGCATTTCCTTGTTTCGCTGATCATTTGAAGCATTCGTTCTGTTACCCAAGGTTTCATTGTAATTACTTCCTTCTACGTGCATTTGCCTGTCATTGCCCTTTTTAGAGAAGTCCTCTTCTGCTGGAATGCTTGTTGTCTTATTCATTGCCACATTATTTACAGCTTTAGAGGCGTTCAAACGCATCTCATCATTCCGCCGTACTTTAGTGCCACATTTCTTTCGACATTAACTCTTTTGGACGATTCTCTTTTACTCCAGCATACTCTTCATCGTTATTAAATTGTGATCTGTGTCAATATCTGCTCCTGGGTTCATCTTGCATCCCAACATGTAATTTAGGAATCTCTGTATGACCACGATGTAATACAGATGGACCTCTGGCCTTTTTCCGCTTGTCATTTATCAGCAGCGTATTACAATTACCAGCTGAGGTTCACTTCAGAACACAGTTATTCTTTCTTCTCTCTCATTCCTGTATCTGAGCCCATATTCTCCCAGTTCCTTCCCCTACGGCAGTATTCTAATACCCCGTGATAATTATATTGTCATCTCCCTTTACCTACTGAATCACCCATTCGATGTCCTCGTATACTATCTCAATTTCTTGAACTTTCGTTTGTAACGTCAGCAGTATTGTTGTTATGCTGTTGATTCTGATGAGAACTGGTCCTGTTTAAGGCCCAAGCGATTCAAGGCGCGGAGTGGTGTGTTAGTGTTATGACTGTAAGATTTCTGTACAAGACGTATCACATTTAGTAGTGGCCAATTGGGGCGTCAAGCTGAGTGGAGTGGCATATGTGCCCAAGTGGAATACTTGTATACTGTGTGTATCACAGTGAACTAGTGAAATTCACATAGTTGCATGTGTACAAGGGAAAAGGGGGAGCGAGGGTGGGGGGCGCTTGTCTGGAATAATGCTCTTAAACCTTTGCTTCGTGCCGCTACCCGCGTTCACCTTGGGCTTCATTTGGCTCCTGAGGACACTACTCCAGACTCGCTCTATCGCTGTGAGTTTCAGGACCTCCTCGCGGAACTTCGCGACCCTAACTTTCTGCACATTGATGGCTCTCGGATTGACCGTGGTTTCGGGTGTGCCTTAGTCACAGGCACCGACGATTTCCGGTATCGGTTTCCGGAACACCGCTCAGTATTCACAGCAGAGCTCTTCGTCCTATATCATGCCACGCAGTACATCCGGCGACACAGGCTTTTGAATAGTGTCATTTGCCCTCAATCTCTCGGTGCCCTTGAGAACCTGTGTGTCATGTACCCCGACCGTCCCTTAATGCAACGGGTCCAGGAGAGCTTCCACTTGCTCGCTCTTGATGGAGCCACTGTGATGTTTATGTGGGTTCCTGGTCACGTCAGTGTGACAGGAAACGAGGCAGCTGACGCTGCTGCCAAGGCAGCAGTCCTCGAACCTCGGCCCGCTACCTCTTCAATTCCCTCCGATGCTCTATGTGTCAACAGGTATTGTCACTTTGATATGACCACTGGTCTTGCCTTCATGGGAACAGGCTCCGGGAAATTAAATCTGTAGCAGCAACTTAGCCGACATCCGTTCGGCCCTCTCGCCGTGAAGAGACAATTTTAGCTAGGTTTCTTATTGGGCACTTCCATTTTAGCCATCGCTATTTGTTATGTGGTGGTCCCCCAGCTCTTTGTGCTCCCTGTCCTCAACTTTTGTCGGTTCACCATTTCCTGACGGAAATCCCTTTTCTTTAATCTCTTACTTTGTAATTTATGTTTGACGTCTGAGTTATCGGCCGTTTTAGGGAAAGACGCGCGGGCTGTCGATCGCGTTTTACTTTTTATCCGCTGTAGCAATATGGCGAAGAACATTTAATATTCAGTTCAGAACCTCCGTCGTTTCTATGGCGTATGTTATGCACCTTCTTCCTAGTATCTGTTTTAACTGTCTTTCCTTCTGTCGATTGAGCTTAACGTGTAGTCACTTTTAACTCGTTTTTCGTCTTCGTGTTCTGCAGTTTTGACATGGACGCGCATGACCTTAGTTGTTTTTCCGCCCTAAAGCAAAACAAAAACAAACCGGCCCTGGATGAGAATAATTCTATAACATGCTTGGAGGTGTTGAAATAATTGACAGTGATAATGGAGTTCTTTTAGTTAACCCAGAGCGATCTATCACATTGCTTTCTTGGCTCTCTGTGGACACTTGTTTCGTTGCTGCATGCACTTCTTCGCCGCCTGCTCCATTGCTTGTTGTCCGTGTGTTGCAGCGGTGGTGAAGCAGTACTACGAGCTACAGGTGTACGACGAGTTCGTGATGGCTGGCAACACGGCAGTGCTTCGTTGCCACGTGCCGTCGTTCGTCAGGGACTACGTCGTCGTCACCTCCTGGTTGCGAGGATCTCGTGACCGCATCGTCACAGACATCGACACAGGTGAGCTTCCACCAATTACTGTACTGCATGGGAGGTGACTTACCTAGTGTATGGTAGCGATGGTATATGTTCAGGCTCAGGGAATTCGAGTGTTCCACAAAATTCTTCATAGAATGTCGACAGGGATGAACTCTCTCAACACTCGTCGTACAAAACTATGTTGTGAAGCATTTCGCAAATAGGAGAACTGTGGCTCGATAACTATTATATTCAAATGATTGTCTTTGAGCACAGGAGTTCTCTGACCATCATTCAAAGGCAATATCCTCGCAATCTAATCGATTTTGGAAAATATTTAGTTAGTAAATGTGCAATATTAAAAAATTTATGTTGCAAGAAGTACTAATCTAGTCATGTCTTTACTTTGTCGTCCTTCATCGAAGAAAAATGTGCAGGTATTCAGCTACTCAGAAGTGTCTGCGACAGAAAACTCAAGAGTTTTCGGCTAAGAAAATTTTTCTTGTTTTTCTGTGAGCGATAACCCACCAAAGCTTGTAACAGTACATGTGATACTCTCCGAATAACAATTCAGTACTGTGTCAGCATTTCAGCGGTGTAGCTCTTTATACCTGAATTTATCTATTCGTGTATGTTTGTGGATACTTACTTCATCATCTCACGTAATAGAACGTGTTTGGATTTTGTAACAGAATCTTCATCCACTGTTCTTTACGTAGTATTCACGCTCACCTCTTGTGCATAGTACCTGTAATGATACACGCACAATATATTGAGTGATTGCCTCAGCATAAGAGGATTGTGTAGTATTTTGTATCTATAAATGTAATAACTGTATAATTTGGTCTCTTTACATAAAAAATATAACAGCAAATAGTGTTTGAAATGAGAAATAGATTATGACGAATTTTGATGGTATGGTCACATTTAACCAGAATATGACTAATTTTGATGGAATGGTCACTTCATCGTACTTAACATGCATGATTTTCGTATTTCAATGATCCAGATCACGAGGAAGAGGATTTTTGTTTATCTGAGATGCTTCCGCTTACTGTAATTGTGTTTAAGATATAAACTTTGTAATTTGGATACATGTTGGTTAGAACCTTTCTACTAAATTCTACTAACTACAGTGACTTACTGATCTGTATTTTGTTTTACAATTTTGTTTGCACTGAGAAAAAGAAGATTGTGCATAAGCGAATTGAAGTGGCTACTGACGGCTTAGATGGTAAGTGCGCCAAAACCTTCAAATCATCCAGCCATTTGAAATACTGGGTTTTCAAAATTTTTGCTTTCGAAATTTCATTAAAATTTTTTATTAGATGGCCTCAAGCAAAGCTTTCTAGGGAGAATATGCACCTCACAGTACTCAGTAATGTTCGAGAGAATGAGAAAGTCTCCTTCGCAACAATAGGAAGCTAAACTTGGGACCCTCCAAAATAGCTTCCTGAAGCTAGGAGAATTTCGATGCTCGTCCGCATTTTCCAGATTACTAAGAGTAAATTGAGGGAAATGCTAATTTTTCATGCATCTGGGTTCTCTGGGAAACTTATCTCAAATTTAATGCAGCTAACAACGCATGGTATGATATTCATCACTCTGACATTATGCGGCAAATTCTAGAATTAGGCCTGATTGTTTCCTGATGTTGTGGGCATATGTTCATCACCCCACACCAAACACTATTAGCATGTTCTAGGTGAAATGTCCACGGTAGGCCTACGTAACTATTTCATAAGAGTTACCCCACGGTAGACCTACGTAACTATTTCATAAGAGTTACCAGTCAGTTTTTTTTATAAGGCTTTTTAAAACAGTTGATCTGAAATGTACAAACTGAAATACACTCTAAGTAGAATAAGGTATTAACCACGAAGTAATCATCCGAATGGGATGAAAGTCGATAGATGTGATGTACTCGTACATTTACAGGCAAGCAAATGATTACAGTTTCAGAAAAACTAGATGATTTGTTCAAAAACTTGGCAAGTGAATATTGCGTTGGTGCACCTCTGGCCCAGGTATTCGGCTTGACATTGATTGATAGATTATTGGATGTCCTCCTGAGGGATGTCGTGCTAGATACTGTCCAATCGCCGTGACAGATCCTTAAAAGTCCGAGATGGCTGGAGGGTTCTGTCCATAACGCTCCAGACGCTCTAAACGTTCTCAGTTGCGGAGAGATCCCGCTACCTTGCTGGCCAGAATATGGTTTGACAAGTACTAAGATAGCAAAAGTCTCTGCATGTGCAGGTGGGTATTACCTTGCTTTTCATGAACGGCAACAAAACTGAATGCAATGTATCTTCAGCTTACATCTGTGCTGTAAGGGTGTCCCGAATATCCACCAAAGGGTTTCTGCGATGAAAATGAATGGCACCTCAGACCATCACCGTTCGCAGTCGGGTCGTATGGTGGGCGGCAGTCAGGGTGGTATCCCTCTGCTTCCTGGGCGGACTCCAGACACGTCTTCGGCATGAAATTTCGTTTCACAAGAAGACCACTTTGGTTGTGATCCGCGGCACCCTTGTATCACAGCGGTACGTCGACGGTATTCTTTTTTCACCCCAGTTTGTTGCTCTTCAGGGCAAGCCATCCCGAGCTTACACTGCAACAAGATAATGCCAGCCCGCACCGTGTGAGAGTTTCTACTGTTTGTCTTCTTGCTTGAAAAACTTTATCTTGGCCAGAAAGGTCGCCGGATCTCTCCCAGATGACAATCGTTGGAGCACTATGGGCACGTCCTATATTCATCTAGTGATTGTGACGATCTAACGCACCAGTTGGACAAAATTTTGCACGATATTCCTCAGGAAGACATTCAACAACACTACGAATCAATGCCAAGCCGAATAACTGCTTACATAGCGGCCTGAGGTGGACCAATGCGTTACTGTCTTGCTCAGTTGTGAAGCTCTTTCTCTTGAATAAATCACTTTTTTTTTACATTGTGGGTTTTTTTTTTACATTGTGGTCATTTGTTTCCCTATACATGTACATTACAAGTACCGTGGTGCGTCGATCTATTTCTGTATTAGAGTGTGTTTATTTTAGATAATGTATCGCCAAGGAAAATTCGTTCAAAATACAGTTATATAAGTAGGCTGTACTTTCATTTTCAACGGTTGACAACTGGACGGCTGAAGACAAACATTGCGGTGTTTGTAATGGATGAAGATGGTGAGTACTGCTGTATACACCTTGTATGTTTTGGAAAATTAGGTGCTACGATAATTTCATCAGCAGTGGCCTTTTATTCTGAAAAGCAATGAAACATACATGGACAGACAGCGAAAATAACTTCATCCCACTATAGTCGTAAAAGACCAGCTTCGTATTATAAAAACTATTTTATGTCAATGCAAACTGCAAAGTAATAAGTTCTCATTTTGCAGCTGGATCAGGAACAACGATAGCTATAATTGTTTTACATTGAAGGACATTCTTAACGTTTTCACAGTGCATCTTCCAGTGTCACACTTCGACTTTCCGCTACAGTGTTGCTTCTCTTTTTCTTTCATTAGCCTTTCGACTGAACTGATGCGGTCCGCCACTACTTCCTCTCAGGTATCAACTTCTTCATCTCAGAGTAATATTTACACTCAATATAATGGCTCAAATGGCTCTACGGGACTAAACACCTGAGGTCATCAGTCACCTAGACTTAGAACTACTTACACCTAACTAATCTAAGGACATCACACACATCCATGCCCGAGGCAGGATTCGACCCGGCGACCGTAGCAGCAGCGCGGTTCCGGACTGAAGCACCTAGAACCGCTCGGCCACAGCGGCCGGCCTCAGTATAATTATTTATCGAATTTGTCTTCCCCCACAATTTTTGCCCTATACGGGATCCTCTTCCTCTTTTCTTCTCCTTTTTCTTCTTCTTTCTTCTTCTTCGCTCTACAACCATCAGCTTGTTGGCGCAATGTGCCGCGCTTTCTTGCCTTCGGCCTCCTCCTGAGAGTGTGCAGCTGCTATTCGCCTTGAACTGGTTGTGTTTTCTAGCCTCGGTCTGCCTCTGGGGTCCTTCCCCTCTACTGTACCGTCTATAATCTCTTAATGGTCCCTTCAAGTCTGACCAGATGGCGACGCAACTGTCCCTTCTGCTTTGAATATGCTTACAAAGACACGGCTTCTCCGCCTCCAGTCTGGGGAGCACCTCATTATTCGATACTTAATCTACGCAGGCAAAGTTTAAGATTCTCAGGTAGCATCACATCGCGAAGGCTATTATTTTGCAGTTTTTTTTTTATTCTCCGAGACTCTGTGTTTCCCTCCCGTACAGCAACACACTCCAAACAAACGTCTTTATGAAGTATTTCCCGAGATGTTTGTGCAGTTAAAAGTGAAAAGGTTTCTCTTCATGTCAAAAATTGCCTTTGCCTGGCAGATCCGGCTTGTAGTATCCTTCTTTTTCTTACACCTAATGTAATTGTATTTCCTAGGTATACGATAGAATCGACGTCTAGCCATTCACTGTTAGGTGATCATTAAACAATGGTGTTTTGTCAACTCCCCCTAAGATTCATGTTTTAGTTATATTAATTTCTGTGCTATAGTAAGAGCAGGGCCAGCAACGCTTCTAATTTTTCAGCACCCTCACTTAAGAATGCGATATCATTAACAAATCTCAACGTTGTTCTTATACTTACACTCTACTTAAACACCTCAAAAGAGTGTCGCCAGCCTACTCTCTGAAACGCTTGTCTTAATTCAATGAAGGCATATACCTTGCTGGACAATGCAACTTCCTCAAGAGGTCTACAGAAACGCCAGTTGGGATCGCGAGTTACAGATGATGGCCCCCACACCACGAAGCCAGGAATACGACCTGTGTGTCGCGGGCGAATGCACTTCGGAATAGGCAGTTCACAAGATGTACACCGTACTCGTGTTCGTCCATCACTCGCTTACAGACAGCACCTGCTCTCGCCACTGGAGAGAACCGAGCGCCATTCCACTCTCCATTAGTTCCATCACAGCACCAGAGTAGCCGTGCTCGGCGGCGCCTTGTCGTCAGTGGCCGCCTGGACACAGGTACACGTGATCATAGTCCAGCTGCGAGAAAATAGTTCCGAATGCTCCTTGCTGACACAGCATGTGCAACATATGCTCAGATTTTATCCCTGGATGATGATCGGTCGGCCACAGCTGCTCGCACCATGTGTCGATCTTAACATTTCTGTACTACGCGGACGTCCACAACTTGCTCTACAGTTGTGCGCAGGTTCCACAGACCACTGTCGAAATCAGCGACGCCCACCCCCCTCCCACCCCCCAATGCGTAACGCCTAACGTGTGCAGCAACCTATCGATACGTCTATCCAACTTCGAGAGGCCCACAATGTAAGGCCATTCAAATGGCTGAAGCTGTTCAACAGGAAAACATACTCGTCGGTGGTTCATGGTTGTACTCTTCAATGAATGTTGCTAGCGCTGATCTCCTCTAAACTAAGCACAGTTACTCCCTGCAGAGTCAAGACAGAGGGTGTACAGATAGGCCTCCAGAGCGCCACCTGACCGCTCATGACCGTGAAAAATGCGTCAACACCTCGCACACTCAGTATGCACATACACCGACAAAACAAAAATCGGAACTCCAAGAAGGAATTGTGCGACGTATACGAAAGTTGGTAGGGGTGTTTCTACATCTGAAAGGTGATGTCTGTTCAGATTTCGTGCCAGTCGCACAAGAGCGGCGCTAGCAGCTCTACTACGAGGATGCACGTCAGGTTCGCTTTTTAACTATAAGCTGTAACGGTTGTGAGCGTTAGTTACCTTTGAGACTGGACAAGGTGAATTGATGTTGGTTCAAAAAAGGTTCAAATGGCTCTGAGCACTATGGGACTCAACATCTGAGATCATCAGTCCCCTAGAACTTAGAACTAGTTAAACCCAACTAACCTAAGGAAATCACACACATCCATGCCCGTGCCACGATTCGAACCACGACCGGAGCGGTCGCACGGTTCCAGACTGAAGCGCCTAGAACCGCTCGACCACAACGGCCGGCAATTGATGTTGGTCACAGAATTTGAACGAGGTCGTGTAACAGGGCTACAATATCCTATATGTTCGCTCTGCGTTACTGCAGAAGGACTTAGCATGAATGCAGCTGTTGTACATAATTACTGGCAGCGGTAGTCCCGAGAACGTACGGTCGCAAGAAGACCGGACTCCGGATGGCCAGTGTGGCCCTACGAGAGAGAAGGCCACCTTGTTTGGCGTGTGGCTGCGACGCATTGTACAGCATCTGCAGCAGCAGTCTGAGCAGCACCTGGCACAACAGTGACACGACGGACTACTCTATACTCATATATATATATATATATATATATATATATATATATATATATATATATATATATATACTCCTGGAAATTGAAATAAGAACACAGTGAATTCATTTTCACAGGAACGGGAAACTTTATTGACACATTCCTGGGATCAGATACATCACATGATCACACTGACAGAACCACAGGCACATAGACACAGGCAACAGAGCATGCACAATGTTGGCACTAGTACAGTGTATATCCACCTTTCGCAGCAATGCAGGCTGCTATTCTCCCATGGAGACGATCGTAGAGATGCTGGATGTAGTCCTGTGGAACGGCTTGCCATGCCATTTCCACCTGGCGCCTCAGTTGGACCAGCGTTCGTGCTGGACGTGCAGACCGCGTGAGACGACGCTTCATCCAGTCCCAAACATGCTCAATGGGGGACAGATCCGGAGATCTTGCTGGCCAGGGTAGTTGACTTACACCTTCTAGAGCACGTTGGGTGTCACGGGATACATGCGGACGTGCATTGTCCTGTTGGAACAGCAAGTTCCCTTGCCGGTCTAGGAATGGTAGAACGATGGGTTCGATGACGGTTTGGATGTACCGTGCACTATTCAGTGTCCCCTCGACGATCACCAGTGGTGTACGGCCAGTGTAGGAGATCGCTCCCCACACCATGATGCCGGGTGTTGGCCCTGTGTGCCTCGGTCGTATGCAGTCCTGATTGTGGCGCTCACCTGCACGGCGCCAAACACGCATACGACCATCATTGGCACCAAGGCAGAAGCGACTCTCATCGCTGAAGACGACACGTCTCCATTCGTCCCTCCATTCACGCCTGTCGCGACACCACTGGAGGCGGGCTGCACGATGTTGGGGCGTGAGCGGAAGACGGCCTAACGGTGTGCGGGACCGTAGCCCAGCTTCATGGAGACGGTTGCGAATGGTCCTCGCCGATACCCCAGGAGCAACAGTGTCCCTAATTTGCTGGGAAGTGGCGGTGCGGTCCCCTACGGCACTGCGTAGGATCCTACGGTCTTGGCGTGCATCCGTGCGTCGCTGCGGTCCGGTCTCAGGTCGACGGGCACGTGCACCTTCCGCCGGCCACTGGCGACAACATCGATGTACTGTGGAGACCTCACGCCCCACGTGTTGAGCAATTCGGCGGTACGTCCACCCGGCCTCCCCCATGCCCACTATACGCCCTCGCTCAAAGTCCGTCAACTGCACATACGGTTCACGTCCACGCTGTCGCGGCATGCTACCAGTGTTAAAGACTGCGATGGAGCTCCGTATGCCACGGCAAACTGGCTGACACTGACGGCGGCGGTGCACAAATGCTGCGCAGCTAGCGCCATTCGACGGCCAGCACCGCGGTTCCTGGTGTGTCCGCTGTGCCGTGCGTGTGATCATTGCTTGTACAGCCCTCTTGCAGTGTCCGGAGCAAGTATGGTGGGTCTGACACACCGGTGTCAATGTGTTCTTTTTTCCATTTCCAGGAGTGTATATACAGGGTGAGTCACCTAACGTTACCGCTGGATATATTTCGGAAACCACATCAAATACTGACGAACCGATTCCACAGACAGAACGTGAGGAGAGGGGCTAGTGTAATTGTTTAATACAAACCACACAAAAATACACAGAAGTATGTTTTTAACACAAACCTACGTTTTTTTTAAATGGAACCACGTTAGTTTTGCTAGCACATCTGAACATATAAACAAATACGCAATCAGTGCCGTTTGTTGCATTGTAAAATGTCAATTACATCCGGAGATATTGTAACTTAAAGATGACGCTTGAAACCTACGACGTTCAGTTGCGTGTTGTAACAAACACGGGCCACGTTCGGCGAGCAGCATCTGCAGGGACATGTTTATAATGACGACCGTGTTTACGAGTGTGGCTGTAGTGCACTGTTGTGGTTTGGTCTAGCTGTCGCAGTGTCCGCATGTGGCGCTTGGTGCTATTGTTATTCTGCATTCGTCTCCGCACGCAGACCGACTGTAGAACACCGTTTTACCAGACGTCTCTAATAGTTTAGAGTTGTAGGATTTGTGACCATGGTGTATTCGAACTCTGAAAAGGCGGAGATGATACTCATCTATGGCGAGTGTCGACGAAATGCAGCTGAAGCCGGCAGGGTGTATGCAGAACGGTACCCGGACACAGAGCATCCAACGTGCCGCACATTGCAAAACATCTACCGCCAACTGTATGAACAGGTATGGTCGTAGCACGCAAACGCGTCCGTAACAGGCCCGTCACAGGAGAAGCGGGTGCAGTTGGTGTGTTAGCTGCTGTTGCCATGAACCCACACATGAGTACACGGGACATTACGAGAGCCGGTGGACTGAGTCAAAGTAGTGTCATGCGCATACTGCATCGTCACCGATTTCACCCGTTTCATGTGTCGCTACATCAGCAATTACAAGGTGATAACTTTAACCATCGAGTGCAATTCTGTCAATGGGCATTAACAGAGAATGCGTTGCAGTTCTACCTGTTTACCGATGAAGCGGTTTTCACAAACCACGGGGTAGTGAATCTACGGAGCATGCATTACTGGTCCGTGGACAATCCTCGCTGGCTCAGACAGGTAGAGCGACAGCGACCGTGGACTGTAAATGTATGGTGCGGAATCATTGGCGACCTCCTCATTGGTCCTCACTTCATTGCAGGGGCCCAAACAGCTGCAACATACATCGCGTTTCTACAGAATGATCTGCCAACGTTGCTCGAAAATGTCCCACTGTAAACGCGTCGACGTATGTGGTATCAGCATGATGGTGCACCTGCACATTCCGCAGTTAACAGTAGGCTGACCCTTGACAGGATGTTCGACGGGCGTTTCATAGGACGTGGAGGACGCATAAATTGGCCAGACCGTTCTCCTGATCTTACACCTCTGGACTTCTTTCTGTGGGGTACGTTAAAGGAGATTGTGTACCGTGATGTGCCTACAACCCCAGAGGATATGAAACAACGTATTGTGGCAGCCTGCGGCGACATTACACCAGATGTACTGCGGCGTGTACGACATTCATTACGCCAGAGATTGCAATTGTGTGCAGCAAATGATGACCACCACATTGAACATCTATTGGCCTGACATGTCGGGACACACTCTTTTCCACTCCGTAATTGAAAACGGAAACCACGTGTGTACGTGTACCTCACCCCTCATGGTAATGTACATGTGCGTCAGTGATAAAGGCCAATAAAAAGGTGTTAGCATCTGGACGTAATGTGCTGTTCCAGTCTCTTCTGTACCTAAGGTCCATCACCGTTCCATTTGGATCCCTAAGCAATTCAGTGCTCTCCGATACACACGATCGAACAGCGGAGGAGTGGTACTCAAGCGTCAACTTTAGGTTACAGTATCTCCGGAGGTAATTAACATTTTACAATGCAACAAACGGCACTGATTACGTATTTGTTTATATGTTTAGATGTGCTAACAAAACTAACGGGGTTCCATTTAAAAAAACGTAGGTTTGTGTTAAAAAAAGTACTTCCGTGCATTTTTTTATGGTTTGTATTAACCAATTACACTAGCCCCTCTCCTCACGTTCGGTCTGTGGAATCGATTCGTCAGTATTTGATGTGGTTTACGAAATATATCCAGCGGTAATGTTAGGTAACCCACACTATATATATATATATATATATATATATATATATATATATATATATATATATATATAGGTTAGTTAGAGGACAGCTCCGAGCCAGACGCCGTGTGGCGTGCATGCCACTGAACCCAAACTACCGCCATTTGCGAGAGCTCATTGGAGAGCAGGGTTTTTTTCTGATAAAAGCTGGTTCTGCCTCGGTGCCAGTGATGGCCGTGTGTTGGTTAGGAGGAGGCTAGGCAAACTGGATCCTCACCTGGAATTATGGTCTGCTGTCATTTGACTGTAAGAGCGCTCTAGTGGTTATCCCACGCACCCTGACTTCAGATCTGTACGTCAGTCTGGTGATTCATGAACAGAATTAAACGGGATGTTTTACAACAGGATAACGCTTGCCCGCTATTCTAACCCAACATTGTCTTGGTCTGCTTGAACACGAAATCTGTCTCCAGCCGAGGACATATTTGGGACATCGTAGGACAACTCCAGCGTCTTCCACAATCAGCATTAACCGTCTCTGTAACCGGCGGACAAGTGCCACAGACATCCAACTCCATCCCACAAACTGACGTCTGGCACCCGTACAACGTAATACATGCATGTGTGCATGCTTGCATTCAACATGCTGGTGGTTACAACGGTTATCAATGTAACAGCATTTCATATTTTCACTGGCTTACATTAGCCTGCGCTTACATTAGCCTGTGATCTTACAATGTTATCCACTTTCATATGTTATAGAGACAAATATATTCCCGTCATTCTATCATACTGTGGTGCTACTGACCACAGTCCTTGACGGTGATGCACTTTTTCCGGCAGTGTGTATGTACTGAGCCGTATTTACTCTTTTCTCAAGAATTAATCGTAAGTCGAGTGTTGCTTCTCGTGTGCCCACACTGCATGTGTCCTGCCTTTGATCCTCCTTTGAATGGTAGAGGTCAAAAACTTGGCGGCAAGTCTTACCACACTGCGGGTCCTGTATATTCACACCTGTTTACAAATGGTTTCATAAACAGATGTGAAAATGCAGGACCGTTTGCAAACGCTTTCACCGCGCGCTGTGGTTAGCATATTGGACTCGCATTCGGGAGGACGACGGTTCAAACCCGCGTCCGGCCATCCTGATTTAAGTTTTCCGTGATTTCCCTAAATCGCATGAGGCAAATGCTGAGATGGTTCCTTCGAAAGGGCACAACTGACTTCCTTCCTCATCTTTCCCTAATTCCAGTGGAACCGATGACCTTACTGCTTGGTCCCCCTTCCCCCTAATCAAGCAGCCAACCTACAAATGTTTTCTTGGTACTTGCACTGTAACATATTTTTAAATACTGTTGGCTGCCTCCTAGTTTCATATTTAACTTTTATGAGACGAGACATTACAACACGTAGCTGTTCTCCAGCAGCGTTGGTGAGTTCTGCTGATATATCATCAACTCCGGTGGCTTTCACGGGTTTTGGCTATCTGACTGCATGGATGAACTCATTGCGCAAAATATCTCTCCCTCGTCTTCCGAATCGACTTCCTCGTTGTTATCTAGTATCAGATCTTCATTACTTCCTGCATACTGCTTTCCAAGGTACTGTTTCACTTTTCTGCCATGTCTCACCCTTCGTATAATACCTTAGCATTTTCGTTTTGAACTCCGCTGCATTTTATTGCTCTATTTCCAAATAACTGCTTATGGGCACATCTCAGTTTCCATACGCTGATAATTTTGTTGACTTCTTTGCATTATTCCTCCAAAAATTGTTGTTTAGCCTCTCTTGACTCTTATTTGATTTCTTTTCTCAACATTCTATATTGCCTTTTTCCTTTCCCGGTGTTGTCTTCTTTCACTTATATTTTAAATTTGTTGTTGTTTTTATGCTTTCTGTATGCATTCCTTTTCATTCTTTGCTTTCTGTCTCCCAACTACTTCATTTGCTGCTCATAGGTATTACTTGCCAAGGATTCCCATATTCCTTCAACATTTCTTGTGTTGTTCGTAACTGTGATGTTTGTTTGCTCCTTGTGTGCCAACCTAACCATACCATTCATTAGTCTATTTAGATCCCATTTCTCAAAAGTTTTTTGAATTTTAAATCAGATTGTTCTAACACAACGTTGTGGTAACTGTCGATATCTGCGCCTGGGTAACTTCTGCAGTCTCTAATTTGATTGTGGAACCTTTAACTAGGACGATGTCGATCGGGCACGCCCTCCTATTTCCAGGGGTCTGCAATGAATAACTTCTCCGCGGATAGTGTTGAAACCAGGTATTGTGTATTGTAAATTTATGCTGTATGCTTTGACTCCTGGGTGGAGTATTTTGATTGTAATCTTTAATTAAATAAAATTGGCCCTGTATATCTGAAATAAGTAAACCATCACCCATCAGAACAATAATAAAGGAGTTTATCTGAGTATGAAATTAGTATATTATACATGAACATAATTAAATTCGCAATAAACAGGTGGTTTAGCACTCACTGAAAGTAATAAGCTGGAAAAGGAATTTAGAATTGATTCAAGTGAACGCGTATCTGCAAAAAACATTTACTTTTGTGGCAGTCGTACCATGATTGCCGAAGGTTAGTGAATAGAGATGGAAAATACTACAGAAGAATATGTGAGTGCATCTGATGCCGGAGTTGAAGGCATCTTGAACTTCAGTTCACTCCCTGTTATGACTGGATCTCATCATATTCGTAATCTACAACTGGCATTTGCCGTGGCTGCAAGATCAGTCAGTGGCTCTGAACCAACAACATCCCTCTGTCTGCGTCTAAGTTTAGCTTAGTCTAATGAAAGCCTCTCACTCGGAAGTAAGACGCCTGCCCTTCAAGCGATTGTCTGCAGAGCGCCTCCGAAAAAGAAAACTCGGTTCTGCATTTTTCAGCGTAGCGTAGTTTGTGAGCGCCGAGAAGTAACACTTTGTCCTTAATAGACTTAGATTACACTTCCTTACTCGCTTTTCATGTGGTTAACCAATTACGAAACAATTTAGTCTGGGTGCTCCAAAATGTGTCCAAATTACTCCCTCTCCCTGCCTACTTTCGTGCACTTTCTAAACTCGAAGGACCGCCGTAATCACGGTCGCATTCGTTACTCCCACTTGTACATTAATTATGCGAACCAATAGTAGCGGTTTTTAAATTTATTTAACTCTTTGGTTTTACAGCACCTGGGCGAGATGTCGGCGTCCCGCAATCTTCAAACGGGCCCTAAACTTTCTGCTCCGATTCCACTTTTTAAGATGTTATCCGAACAACCCGTGTTTTTCTGCAAATTTTGACTGCCCGCTGCTTCTCTCCACAGTTCTTCTGAGTCTTCCGTTGAGCGGCATGCATCCCATGACCATGAGCTTCCTGAAAACAGTTTCTCATGTCCCTGCACGTCCTGGAGATGTGGTCTGCATTGAACGGCTTTGGATAGTTGGCGACATGGTGGCCTCCTGACAAAACATAGCCCATCACGACTGTTTGCCTGTTTGGAGGGCGGCTACTCTGCGAACAGGGGTGGGGGAATGACTTCCTGCATTTTGTGTGTCCAAAGAGTCCAACTTGCTTCCACAGTGGCTTCTCATTTACCTGTACATACAGTTTAATGTCGGGAATTGCAGTCTGAGTAGTTAACTATTGACAATCAGTAGTACTTTCTCACATTTCGTTATCCAGTGGGCATTAATTTATTCCAGTTATATTTGTCTCTTTATTATGGTTTTCATATAAGTAACAGGACAGCTTAGTAAAAACAGTTGTGAAAAAATTGTATCTTTTAAAGTTTTATACAGAATTCTATTAAGCTGTCTGCACTAAATTTTGTAATACGGGCATCCGCAGCTGTAGAACTCCACCATGACGAATATGACCGCTTTACCTGTATGATAAATCTTTGTTTCTGATCCTTCTAGTTTCGCAGCGTTAGAAGCACATCTTCAGTCATATATATTTATATCATAATTTATTCTAAACGATAAGATGACCCACCATTCTTTGTCCAGCTGTGATAAAAATGTTTAGCCGTCAAGAGATTAGTAGCTCAATTTGAAATAGAGCTTGATGGTTAAACATCTTTTTTTGCAACTGGACAAAGAATTCTGGGCCATCTACTGCTTACCGGTTGGAACATATTACGAAATAAATATATATCTTTTAAGATAAAGCCCTAACGCCACGAAACTAGTTGGATCAGAAATCAAGGTTTATCATGAAGCTGCAGCGATTTTATTCATCATGATGCTATCTACCAGTCCCTTTCCTCCTCTAAGACGAAAAGGTACTACCATAGTGCCTCCTCTTCTTTCTTCAACAGTCGCATTCCAGTCTCCCACAACGATGTTCCGTCCTTTACTTAAGGCACATTTTATCTCAATGTACACTCTCTCCTCTTCTTCAAAACAGGTTGATGTCAGTATGTATACATATCTTTGCATTTGTGAGTCCACTTGTACAGGTAATATTCTTTTGTTTATTTGTTGGTACGTCTGCGGTCTTTGTAAAGGACCACTTCCATCCCTCCTTCGCCAGACTTATCCTCTATGCCGCCTGTTATGTACGACTCTGTAGTCGCCAATCCAGATGTCTCCACCATCTGGCCATCTCACCTTGGTCCCTCCTAGCTTTTCAGTTCTCATTCTTGCCATCTCCATCCTGAGATTCCCCGGCTTGCCACACCTCAGAAGTGTTTGGATATTACATTGGGATTTGTTTTCTCGAACACTTCATAACCTTTATTTTAGTATCAACACTGACTTCCACATTCCCCTCCTGAAGACGAGGACTGGGGGACTATTCCAGGATCTTTCACAAAAGTGCGCTTCATATTCGTTTCACGAAACTGCTCTTTCTTGGGATATCCTTTGAATTTTTAATGTGGTGGATTCCCCCTGAGGAAGGGGGAGAGTTCTTCCTCTTTGAAGAGGGATTTCTGCTTCCAAGGTATAGTGGGTACCCTATGTCTCTTCTGGATCATGCGCACACAGATGTTGCCGTTAGTACTTCGTAGGGTAAGATTCCTTATCCAGGGCATCTTTCGCTACCTGTGCTTATTAGCAGTTAGTTGAGACTAATATTGCCCCAGTCTGCCCCAGCGAGGATTTTCCTTTCGCCAGGCCTAGGAACAAGACATCATCTCCTGGTCTTTCCAGAATTTTAGAGAAGCTTTCTCTACTCCCAGGCAAATTATTTCCTGATGTCTTAAAACATCCGTCGTTGACCTGTCTAATTTTTATCTTATCGGTAGATGTAACTTTCAGCCTCCATCCATAGCATCACATCTCTAAAGCCTTGGTTCTATGCTCTTCTGGCCTACGGTTCACTTCAATATAGCATTGTGATTGAAACAAGTATTTACAGATACTGGTTCTTGAAATTAAGACCTACGTTTGACACCAAAGGACTTCTTTTAGTGAGGAATTCTCACTCTGCTCCATGGTAGACTGTTTCTTATATCGTACTTGTTTAAAACATAATGCATTTGCTTTGAAGGTAACAGAATTCCTTCACCCCATCTACTTTGTGGTCTCCAATTTTGATATCAAGTTAACTACTAATATCACTTCTGCCACTCCTAATTCACTGTTCCCTCAACCATAACCTGTGTTGATTACTCTGTTCATTCTGCTCAACAAATGTTGTAAGTCTTCCTCAGTTTCACAGAGGACTACAATGTCGCCAGCGAGTCTTGGCAATTATATTATCTCACCCTGACCTTTAAGTCCTTAGCTGAATTATTTTTTTCTCATCCACATCTGAACCATTCTTTTATCTCCGTCATGCCTTGGTGGCCGAACCGCACAATAGCCGTGGGTTCGGTGTGGGGCGGCGGTGGGGTGAGTGGACTGCCGTAGCCTGTTGTGGGATTGTGAACCACTGAGGGCTACAGCGGGGACGAAGCCACTCCGTCGTTTCTTGGTCCCCAGTTCCATACAATGAACAAATGAGCAAATGGCTATTGACGCAAACTTTATAGACTAAACGTATTAAATGAATAAAACTACTATGGACGGCATACCTAGCACTACACAAAGCCAAAAGTGCGAATATCATCACAAAAATTCATCACAAAAAACATTAACACACACAAACAAAGAACCTGTTGTTGTTGTTGTTGTGGTCTTCAGTCTTGAGACTGGTTTGATGCAGGCTGCTTCATCTCCCAGTACGTACTGCAGCCTACATCCTTCTGAATCTGCTTACTGCATTCATCTCTTGGTCTCCCTCTGCGATTTTTACCCTCCACGCTGCCCTCCAACACTAAACTGGTGATCCCTTGATGCCTCAGAACATGTCCTACCAACCGATCCCTTCTTCTAGTCAAGTAGTGCAAAATGGTTCAAATGGCTCTGAGCACTATGGGGCTTAACTTCTGAGGTCATCAGTCCCCTAGAACTTAGAACAACTTAAACCTAACTAACCTAAGGACATCACACAAGTAGTGCAACAAACTACTCTTCTCCCCAATTCTGTTCAACACCTCCTCATTAGTTATGTGATCTACCCATGTAATCTTCAGCATTCTCTGTAACACTACATTTCGAAAGCTTCTATTCTCTTCTTGTCCAAACAATTTATCGTCCATGTTTCACTTCCATACATAGCTACACTCCATACAAATACTTTCATAAACGACTTCGTGACACTCAAGTCTATACTCGATGTTAACAAATTTCTCTTCTTCAGAAACGTTTTCCTTGACATTGCCAGTCAACATTTTATATCCTCTCTACTTCGAACATCATCAGTTACTTTGCTCCCCAAATAGCAAAACTCCTTTGCTACTTTAAGTGTCTCATTTCCTAATCTAATTCCCTTAGCATCACCCGATTTAATTCGACTACATTCCATTATCCTCGTTTTGCTTTTGTTGATGTTCATCTTGTACCCTACTTTCAAGACACTGTCCATTCCGTTCAACTGCTCTTCCAAGTCCTTTGCTGTCTCTGACAGAACTACAATGTCATCGGCGAACCTCAAAGATTTTATTTCATCTCCATGGATTTAATACCTACTCCGAACTTTTATTTTGTTTCCTTTACTGCTTGCTCACTATACAGATTGAATAACATTGGGGAGAGGCTACAGCCCTGTCTCACTCCCTTCCCAACCACTGCTTCCCTTTCATGCCCCTCGACTCTTATAACTGCCATCTGGTTTCTGCAGAAATTGTAAATAGCCTTTCGCTCCCTGTATTTTACCCCTGCCACCTCCAGAATTTGAAAGAGATTATTCTAGTCAACATTGTCAAAAGCTTTCTCTAAGTCTACAAATGCTAGAAACGTAATTTGCCTTTTCTTAATCTAGCTTCTAAGATAAGTCGTATGGTCAGTATTGCCTCACGTGTTCCAACATTTCTACGGAATCCAAAAGGATCTTCCCCGAGGTCAGCTTCTACCAATTTATCCATTCGTCTGTAAAGAATTCGCATTAGTATTTTGCAGCTGTGGCTTATTAAACTGATTGTTCGATAATTTTAACATCTGTCAACACCTGCTTTCTTTGGGATTGGAATTATTATTGTCTTCTTGAAGTCTGAGGGTATTTCGCCTGTCACATACATTTTGCTCACCAGATGGTAAAGTTTTGTCAGGACTGGCTCTCCCAAGGCTGTCAGTAGTTGTAATGGAATGTTGTCTAAACTCGGGGCCTTGTTTCGACTTAGGTCTTTCAGTGGTCTGTCAAACCCTTCACGCAGTATCGTATCTCCCATTTCATCCTCATCTACATCCTCTTCCATTTCCATAATATTGTCCTCAAGTACATCGCCGTTGTATAGACCCTCTATATACTCCTTCCACCTTTCTGCTTTCCCTTCTTTGCTTAGAACTGGGTTTTCATCTGAGCTCTTGATGTTCATGCAACTGGTTCTCTTTTCTCGAAAGATCTCTTTAATTTTCCTGTAGGCATTGCCTATCTTACCTCTAGTGAGATAAGCCTCTACATCCTTACATTTGTCCTCTAGCCACGCCTGCTTAGCCATTTTGCACTTCCTGTCCATCTTATTTTTGAGACGTTTGTATTCCTTTTTGCCTGCTTCATTAACGGCATTTTTATATTTTCTTCTTTCATCAATTAAATTCAATGTATCTTCTGTTACCCAAGGATTTCTACTATCCCTCGTCTGTTTACCTACTTGATACTCTGCTGCCTTCACTACTTCATCCCTCAAAGCTACCCATTCTTCTTCTACTGTATTTCTTTCCCCCCAGTCTTGTCAATTGTTCTCTTATTCTCTCCCTGAAACTCTGTACAACCTCTGGTTTAGTCAGTTTATCCATGTCCCATCTCCTTAAATTACCATCTTCTTGCAGTTTTTTCAGTTTTAATCTACAGTTTATAACCAATAGATTGTGGTCAGAGACCACATCTGCCCCTGGAAATGTCTTACAATTGAAAACTTGGTTCCTAAATCTCTGTCTTGCCATTATATAATCTATCTGAGACTTGTTGTCAGTATCTCCAGGCTTCTTCCATGTATACAATCTTCCTTTATGGTTCTTGAACCGAGTGTTAGCTATGATTAAGTTACGCTCTGTGCAAAATTCTACCAGGCGGCTTCCTCCTTCATTTCTCCCCCCCCCAATCCATATTCGCCTACTACGTTTCCCTCTCTTCCTTTCCCTACCATCGAATTCCAGCCACGCAAGACTATTAAATTTTCGTCTCCCTTCACTACCTGAATAATTTCTTTTATCTCATCATACATTTCATCAATTTCTTCATCATCTGCAGAGCTAGTTGGCTTATAAACTTGCACTACTGTAGTAGGCGTGGGCTTCGAGTCTATCTTGGCCACAATAATGCGTTCACTATGCTGTTTGTAGTAGCTTACCCGCACTCCTATTTTTTTTATTCATTATTAAACCTACTCCTGCATTACCCCTATTTGATTTTGTGTTTATAACCCTGTAGTCACCTGACCAGATGTCTTGCTCCTCCTGCCAACCGAACTTCACTAATTCCCACTATATCTAACTTCAACCTATCCATTTCCCTTTTTAAATTTTCTAACCTACCTGCCGGATTAAGGGATCTGACATTCCACGCTCCGATCCATAGAACGCCAGTTTTCTTTGTCCTGATAACGGCCTCCTCTTGAGTAGTCCCCGCCCGGAGATCCGGATTGGCTACTATTTTACTTCCGGAATATTTCATGCACTCGGGAAAAATTACGGCTGTAGTTTCCCCTTGCTTTCAGCCGTTTGCAGTACCAGCACATCAAGGCCGTTTTGGTTAGTGTCACAAGGTCAGATCAGTCAATCATCCAGATTGTTGCCACTGCAACTACTGAAAAGGCTGCTGCCCCTCTTCAGGAACCACGAGTTTGTCTGGCCTCTCAACAGATACCCGTCCGTTGTGGTTGCACCTACGGTACGGCTATCTGTATCGCTGAGACACGCAAGCCTCCCCAACCAACGGCAAGGTCTATGGTTCATTAGGGGGGGGGGGGGGGACAAAGAACATAAACACACATTCAGAAGAATCATCGGCAATAATAAACAGATCGTACACTCTTGCAGCACCGAACTAGCTCACAGGATATATAACATAATCTCAAAACAAGGACTGAAAACAGCATACAGAGTAAACTGAGGAGCGATCCAGGTGTTTGGCCAAGTTGTTTCCACTTTATGTACTGTTTATCATGTTTTTAAATACAGTGTTTCATCATCTTCTTCATATTATCCGTAGGATCGGCATTTAATTGTACTATAAAAGATCATCTGATAGCAGTCCACACTTTATATTACGTCCGTTGCGTCTCCCGTGTAGGCTGTCGGATGTAAATTTTCCTCGTCCCCCCCCCCCCCTCCCGCAGATTTGTAACCGTTAGTCGTTCCTTGTTGGAGATACTTAATGTAAGCATCACTGCCTTGGTAACTGCTGTGCAGGCTCCGTGGTGAAAGTCTTCTGTTGCTTCCTGTTGAAGAGAAGCTGCAATATGCTCCAAGCAGGTGATGTAATCTGATATTGCTAGCATTTATGGAATGGGTGATAGATTCAGCTCTTTATAAAGGACCTTCACAATATCCCTGTCCACATGTTTGCCCTTCAGATTAATTATTAATAATTACTGTAGCTCCCTGCATTTTCTTTTGCCTCTGGCGAGCAGAAGTTTTGAGGCGCATAGATCATGCTTGTGATCTTTTCGATTTGTAAATCCATTCCAAAGGGTCTACGTAGCCGACATAACAAAGCTGTCTGGAAAGTGGAGTCTAGCCCGGTTATCACAACTTCGCTCTCGTACTAGTAGCAGATTTACTTGGAAGGCGCGTAATCCTGTTGGCCGCTGGTGTATTACGATTCAGGAGAACTTAGGCGCAGCTTATTCATATCAACACCTTGTTAGCGTACTGAGAAGTAGATCTTTCTTCTGTCGGAGCTTGCCGAATTTGTGAACGTTGTGTAACTTACGCTCCCTAAAGTGAAGGGTGTAATATCCCACGTTTTCTCAGCAGTGGAAGGAGCCATTCACGTGCAAAGCGGCGCGCCTCACCACAAAAGACACTGGAAAGGCTACTGACTCAACACGTGAGGAAGGAGCCTTGATAACGCGAGCAAGCAAAATAACAGTGTAACAGAACAAAAATCTCAAATATTTCTGTGTTCAGACTTAATCCTCCACTTAAAACAATTACTGTACCCATTAGACAAATTTTTAAGACCTAATAATGTTGCAGTCATTCAGTCTTGAAACTGCAGGTGTGGGCTTCAATGAATAGGTCAATGCAAATTGGAACAGAACAATGTACATATGCGACCAAACCCACTTTTTCACACTCAACATCACTTCTGCAGTGGAAGCAGTCCACATCACACACCACACTAATAATATTCTGAGACGATGATGTTGGCATTGTAACACAGATTTGTACTTCGGTGCAGAAATTTGATTGTATAGCACAGAGAGATGAAATGATGATCATGTGCATTTACCCGTTGCTTTTTATATTGTCATCTTACGAAATCAACCTTCCTTCTTGTCTAGTGCTTAAATCGCTGGAACAAGTACGCATCAAGAGTGTGAAAATTTGTTGTTGTGTTCCGTGTGTTTTCGGTCCTACTATATTGATATTTTGTTTCTTCGCGTTACGAATGTTTCTGTCTTATACACTGAATAGCATATCGTTCCTCTCTCTTCCTTCGTATTAAGGTGTTTTGATTTTTGTTTAAGATTTGGTCAGGATTGTTGAGAAAGTGGTAAAGGATATTTAACATACCGTTGGCGTCGTGTATATTCTGCATGCTCTTAAATGTGGTTTACATATCAAGGTTGCTACGCAGGCTCAAATAGTAGTAAAATGGGTATAGTTTTGGTGGTAATGGTTTAGTTACACTCTCCAAACCCGCAGCTAGCTCAAAGATAATCAGAAATACCATGAAACTGTTACTGTTATTGGCCGTTAAATTAAATATTCCGAAGAGAGAGGGGATATAACTACCCACTTAGCGTAAGGATATTTACTGACGATAAAGAATTTCATTGATATCACACTCGTTTTAAGTTAAGCATTTCGTTGGCAGAAATAAAAAAAAAATAAACCCAAAGATGCGAAGAAATCCTAAGTTTTGATGCCTACTGTAGTTAAATCTATCCATGGCATTCTGTAAAAATTTTGATACAATAAACACCGCAAATATTAATGCATGAAAATTGTTATCGATATTCGAAGTACTTACTATATTAACTTGATGGTGAAGCCAAATATTTAATATTTTGATTAGATTTCACGTAATGGCCGCCTGTGAGCCATTACGACAAAAGAAATGCAGGTGGCCAATCATCTACACAAGTCACGTCAAATAATAATTTTCTCTTAAGTATTTCCAGAGGGAGAGTGAAGTTTTGAATAAGAACGGGAAAAAATTCACTTTTTACCAGATATTTCTACAGAAGAAAGGTACATCAAATACTTAGTGGGACTTAATTCTACGACAAACTAAACTCCAACCGAATAGGCCATGAAGGACCAACGGTACCGGCCGGTCGCCATGACATCCTCAGCCCACAGGCGTGACTGGGTGCGGATATGGAGAGCGGCATGTGGACAGCGCATCGCTCTCCCGGGCATTCGTCAGTTTACGAGATCGTAATTTTTCCACATCTGAGACAAAAATGTTATTCCATCTGTCAGCCAAGTGTTTTTTTAACTTTAATGAGATAAGACATCCATGGTTGCAAAGAATATCTTTACATTGTATAGTTCGATACTAAATTCTATTTTATTAACATTTTTAACACAAAAAGTATCATATTAACGAGTTGTAGATTTCATAGTCATCTTATCGACGGAAATACACACAACTGTCAGTGTCAATAAAATTCACCAACAGCCGTGTAACTTACGATGTTGTTTTATTTTATTTTGAAGGCTATCAGTTTCAGAAATTCTCTATGCCATCTTCCGGCGCGATATGCATCTCTCGTAATAAACGAAAATGTCATATAGATGTCGTGATCTCAGTCGTTACACTAGTGCTTCATTCGAAGAGTTGATAGCAACTCATCTGTCCATGATCGACCAACAGAGATTGAAATACACTCGGTTTTGTGCCTTTCTTTACAGTTCACATTTACCTCTGGTAGGGCTTTCCAGGAGACGTCACAACAGGTGATGATTCAAATAACTCTCGTGGTAAGTATTCAAAGCACATTTTCGTGTGGCTCTGAGCGTTGGAAGTCACGCACTTTCCTTGTTAGTGGCTGGCCGTACAGTAGGCTGGATACAAAAGCCGGGCACTCCCTCAGCACTCGATGGGAGCGCAGCGAGGAAGTGGAGGTTTAGCATCGACGGCGCAGCGAGACGGCGCCCTCGTTTTGAATGGCTAAGCCGGGTCGCGACACAGGGCTGGCTGAAGGCCAGATATTGCCACAGGCGGCCGCGTCCGTCGCCGGGAGCCGGGGGCAATAATTCACGTGAGGTAGAGGGAGGGAGGGAGGATGTGTCCCACCGCACGTGGAGAGCGAGGGCGAGGTGGAGGTGCGCCGGGCTTCAAAGGCACGCCCGCGCAGCTTAGCGTCGAAATGTGACCTGAATGTCGAGGCGGCCGGGCCACAGTGTGGAGCCTGCCTCCTCAGAGATGACGCCCACGTAGCGTCGCGGCGCGGCGCGCAGTCGCGGCCCGGCCGTGTATTATTAGCGCGCGCCGCCGCGTGGGCTGGCGGCCAGCAAAGGGGATCTGCCGCGCGCCAGCCGGGCCGGCCTGGCCCCTGCGAGGCAGTCCGCTCAACTCTGGCTAATCCGGTGCCGGACTGAGTGTGGCCGGCCTATTGCAGTGAGGGTTCGCGGCATTTCTGGAATGACCTGCCAGCCGCGGCAGTGTTGGGAACTCACAGATGGCGAGCCGAGGGAATTAGCTGTACTGCATTCACCCTGCATACGCTTCCGCCATCAGAGTAATCGATGAAAATTGCTTCTAGTGAGCACGAAGCCGCACATTAAGCACATCTAAAAACCAAAAATAGTATTTACTTTATTTTCGAAATACTGGCGGTTTCTAATACTACACCGAAGAGACAAAGAAATTGGTACATCTGCCTAATATAGTGTAGCCCCCCCCCCCCCCCCCCCACACCGAGCACGCAGAAGTGCCGCAACACGACGTGGCATGGACTCGGCTAATATCTGATGTAGTTCTGGAGGAAACTGACACCATGAACCCTGCAGGGCTGTCCATAAATCCGTTAGAAGACGAGGGGCTGGAGATCTATTCTGAACAGCACGTTCCAAGGCATCCCGGATATGCTCAATAGTGTTCATGTCTTCGGAGTATGGTGGGCAGCGGAAGTGTTTAAACTCAGAAGAATGTTCCTGGAACCACTCCGTAGTAATTATGGACGTGTGTGGTGTCGCATTGTCTTGCTGCAATTACCGAAGTCCGTCGGAAAGCACACTGGACGTGAATCGACGCAGGTGACCGGACGTGTCACCTGTCGTAGTCGTATCTAGTCGTATCAGGGGTCCCATATACTCCAACTGCATACTCCCCACACCATTACAGATCTTCCACCAGCCTGCTGACATGCCATCTTCCATGAGTGATGGAGAATGGCAGATGTATTAATTTGAGGTCAGGGACCCTCGTCTGGAAACGACAGAGTCTAAAGTTGAAACGCAAAGGCTTTCTGATACCTCTACAGTGGACGTTTTCTACTGCAAGCGACTTTGGCTTCAGTAGTTACGGAGGAGGTTGGTTCAAATGGCTCTGAGCACTATGGGACTTAACATCTGAGGTCATCAGTCCCCTAGAACTTAGAACTACTTAAACCTAACTGATATAAGGACATAACACACATCCATGCCCCAGGCAGGATTCGAACCTGCGACTGTAGCGGTCACGCGGTTCCAATCTGAAGCGCCTAGAACCGCACGGCCACACCGGCCGGCACGGGGGAGGTAGCATGCAACAAAACAAGAAATAAAAGTCTAATAAACATGGTCTCTAAAATGCATACTTAAAGAGCCATGAACACAGTTTCAGTAGAAGTGATATGTTTCACAGTAGCAAAGATGAACAAGTGCTCACAACTCTTAAGGTTTGCTCTTTAGAGACCATGTTTACCGAAAAAAAAATTTCTTGTTTTGGTTGATACCACCACATCTCAAAATATGGAAAGCCGGGAGCTTGCATTAGAAGTGATCCACTGTCAGGGGTATCAGAACAAATGTAGCTTATGGCCTTCAACTCGGTCGTTTCACGACCAGGGTGCTTAAGCTCAAACTGATACATTTACCCTACACCATCATTCGTGAGAGTTTGTAATATCATCACGGAACCACCATGTATATATTTCCGTATGACCCTATACGCCCTGATCACGCAGTGCTTTTAGATTCGTTCTCCTGACCTTTCGTAGCCGGCCGCTGTGACCAAGCACTCTAGGCGCTTGAGTCCGGAACCACGCTGCTGCTACAGTCGCAGGTTCGAATTCTGCCTCGGGCATGGATGTGCGTGATGTCCTTAGGTTACTTAGGTTCAAGTAGTTCTAAGTCTAGGAGACTGATGACCTCAGACGTTAAGTCCCATGCTGCATAGAGCCATTTGAATCATCCTGAACTTTGGTATGGCTTTCATTCTCTCACCATGTTCCTGTCTACTAGTTTCATTGCTCCCACCTGGGTTTTCTCGAGATCCTTTCAACTAGTTGGATCCAACGTACATTCCTTAATTTTCTTACATAGGTCATAATTACATTTGTAAGCCTCATTATTGGCAGTCTTCGAACATGTCCATAAAAGTTGTCTTCGTTTTCTTATGTCTACTGCCAGGTTTGATAGTCTCTCTGTTACGTTACAGGATTTCATCCCATTTCCATTTACCGTTTGATCCGAGTAAAGAATTTTCCTCATAACCCCTTATTCGTCCTTCCGGAAGTTCTTCAGATCGCCTTTTCGTCCGAGAATTAGGTTTTCGCTTTTGTACAAAGCTTCAGGTTCGACCACAATGTTGTCGTGTCTAATCGTTGAGTATATGGTCATGCCGTACTGTTGTAGATGTAGATGCTGAGGTACTTAAAGTATCTCTTTTTGTTTCCCCGATTTGTCTTTGATTTCTGAAATTTAAATTTAGTGCTAATGAGCTCAGTTTTTTTTCAAAAAAAAAAAAAAAAAAAAAAAAAAAAAAAAAAAAAAAAAAAAAAAAAAAAAGCCGGCCTGGGTCAAGCAAGCGATCTCAATGTCATATGTAGGCCGTCCAAGCTGAGTAGGCTGCCAGAACTGGTTTTTAATTCTTTTTCCCATTCCCTAACGGGTTTAGCTAGAATGAGGTGCCGCAGTCATTAGCACACTGGACTCGCATTCGGGAGGACGACGGCTCAAACCCACGTCCGACTATCCTGATTTAGGTTTTCCGTTATTTCCCTAAATCGCTTCAGGCAAATACCGGGATAGATACCTTGAAAAGGCACGGCCGACTTCCTTCCCCGTCCTTCCCCAATCCGATGCGAACGATGACCTCATAGTTTGGCCTCCTCCCTCCGCCCCCCCCCCCCCAAACCAACCAACCAACCAGCTAACTGAGGATGAGGCTGAAGAGTAGTGCTGAGGGCCCATCTCCTTCGGGAACACATGTTTTAATTGCAAAGGGGTGTGATTATTCTTCCATAAATTTTAATTTCGACTTTGCGTCCGTGAGTGTTCGCTTGATCAGACTTACTGTCTTTGGGTCTATTCCCTTCCCTTCCCCTCCTGGACGTCAAAAAGAGAAGGTCGGTCAATAAAGTAATATGCATTATATTTCAGTAATGTTTTAGGTCGAAGATTTTATTTGCAGGGTCTTCGGAAATTTCCGTTAGAACCTTCTAGAACTTGTAAAGGGGTGAGAGTACATAATATTTTCAGCAGGAACCCATGCCCTGAAACATACCGTTTTTATTCTAAAACTGTTTCAGTAGAGATGTTAAACTGTCCGACTTCAGTTTGACGAATTGAATTAGGCGTGACGCAGTGAAATTATTAGGTAACAGTTCAAAAGGAAACATAACGAAAAATCGATTTACCACTTGAGCACATTTGTTTGTATTAACAGTTGAACATTATTTGTCCACATTATCCCAGAGTAAGAGAGAAACCCTTCTCCCCACTATGCGTACACAACAGCACTGGCTGGTGCGTTACAGCAGCGACTCGATGTGGCGACCACAACGTTGTTAAAGACACTGAGACACTGTACCTGTGAATCATTTCTGGTACTCTGGTGTCCCTAGAATATCTGCCACAGCGGCCAGAACTCGTGCCAGCTGATCTTCCTCTCCTTCAACAGGAATCTGAACTTTGTATACGACCCCACAAGAGGTAGTCTATAGGAATTAAATCCGGCGATCATGGCGGCCACGCGGTTGGACCACTTCGGCCTGTCCATATTCCACCATATCGCCTGTCGAGATGTGTCCGAACCGCACCTGTCCGGCATTCAGGTGTCCATCCGACGAAGTACACGTCATCCTGTCTACCCTACTGCTTACCATGAGAAGCAGCTCTGAGACTTATGTCATTCCCTCAGCAGTCGTAGATGCGTTATACATAGGAACTGAAACCCTCGTAGAACGAAAACGGTACTTTTGTGGACACGGGTTTCTCTTCACAATATTATGTACTCACTCCTGTCCACAAGTCCTTGAAGTTTGTAACGGGTATTTCCGAACACCCTGTATGACCATCGCAAAGAACGTTCTGCCCAGAAGTAAAATAGAAATATGTATCAAACAAACGGTATTTTCAGTATTGCAGTGCCTGTGTTATTCAGAAATACGATGCAATGTTCTCTCGAACACGCATGAATAACACAGGCAGTGCAAAATAGTATTTATCCGCCGACATCGCTGTACGTGAATATCCATATGAATGTACGAGTGGAGGTTGTAGACACATGGTTGACGACGAATGGAATTTTGAGTCGGGCAGTGAACCGTGATCAGAAAGCTAATGATAAGGCGACCGCTCGGGAAAAGTATGAAATCCAGGTTCGAGTCCTGGTGTGGCTCAAATTTTCACTGTCGTCATTTCATTATACAACTAGTAAAACTAAGATCCGCCCGAGAAGGCCATGAAGGCCCAACGTTACCGACCGACCACCGTTTTATCCTCAACCCACAGGCGTCACTGGATGCGAATACGGAGGGGCATGTGGTTAGCACATCGCTCTCCGGGCCGTATGTCAGTTTAAGAGACAGGAGCCGCTACTTCTCAGTCAAGTAGGCCCTCAGTTTGCCTCAGAAGGGCTGAGTGCACCCCGCTTGCCAACAGCGCTCGGCAGACCGGTTGCTCACCCATCCAAGTACTATCCCAGCCCGACAGTGCTTAACTTCGGTGATCTGACGGGAACCGATGTTACCATTGCGGCAAGGCCGTTGGCATTACACAACTGATGGCTGTCCATATTCGCAACTCCGAATACATTTTAATGTTTATTTAGATAGCACCCTATATTTAATTATTCGGTAACCCACTTTTCCCCTGCAGATGTTTTCAACAAAATTTCACGATCTAGCATTCACTTAAACATGACTTCATTAAGAACATGGCTTCCACTCTCCTGTGGTATCACACCTTGAAGATACCCTGGCTAACATAACTCGTCCGCTTGCTGGAGGTGACAGTAAAGAAACGGAAACATAATGGTGAGTGTGGTGAGTATTCATCGGAGGTGAGGGTATCATCTGGAGTGCCCCAGGGAAGTGTGGTAGGTCCGTTGTTGTTTTCTATCTACATAATGATCTTTTGGACAGGGTGGATAGCAATGTGCGGCTGTTTGCTGATGATGCTGTGGTGTACGGGGAGGTGTCGTCGTTGAGTGAGTGTAGGAGGATACAAGATGACTTGGACAGGATTTGTAACAGGTGTTAAGAATGGCAGCTAACTCTAAATACAGATAAATGTAAATTAATGCAGATGAATAGCAAACGGAATCCCGTAATGTTTGAATACTCCATTAGTAGTGTAGCGCTTGACACAGTCACGTCGATTAAATATTTCGGCGCAACATTGCAGAGCGATGTGAAATGGGACAAGCATCTAATGGCAGTTGTGGGGAAGGCGGATAGTCGTTTTCGGTTCATTGGTAGTATTTTGGGAAGATGTGGTTCATCTGTAAAGGAGACTGCTTGTTGTTGTTGTGGTCTTCAGTCCTGAGACTGGTTTGATGCAGCTCTCCATGCTATTCCATCCTGTGCAAGCTTCTTCATCTCCCAGTACGTACTGCAGCCAACATCCTTCTTAATCTGCTTAGTGTATTCATCTCTTGGGCTCCCTACACTATTTTTACCCTCCACGCTGCCCTCCAGTACTAAATTGGTCATCCCTCGATGCCTCAGAACATATCCTACCAACAGATCCCTTCTTCTAGTCAAGATGTGCCACAAACTCCTCTTCTCCCCAACCCCATTCAGTAGATCCTCATTAGTTATGTGATCTACCCATCTAATCTTCAGCAGTCTTCTGTAGCACCACATTTCGAAAGCTTCTATTCTCTTCTTGTCCAAACTATTTATCGTCCATGTTTCACTTCCATACATGGCTACACTCCATATAAATACTTTCATAAACGACTTCCTGACACTTAAATCTATACTCGATGTTAACAAATTTCTCATCTTCAGAAACGCTTTCCTTGCCATTGCCAGTCTACATTTTATATCCTCTCTACTTCGACCATTATCAGTTATTTTGCTCACCAAATAGCAAAACTCCTTTACTACTTTAAGCGTCTCATTTCCTAATCTAATTCCCTCAGCACCACCCGACTTAATTCGACTACATTCCATATCCTCGTTTTGCTTTTGTTGATGTTCATCTTATATCCTCCTTTCAAGACACTATTCACTCCGTTCAACTGCTCTTCCAAGTCCTTTGCTGTTTCTGACAGGATTACAATGTCATCGGCGAACCTCAAAGCTTTTATTTCTTCTCCATGGATTTTAATACCTACTCTGAATTTTTCTTTTGTTTCCTTTACTGCTTGCTCAATATACAGACTGAATAACATCGGGGACATGCTACAACTCTGTCTCACTCCCTTCCCAACAGCTGCTTCCCTTTCATGCCCCTCGACTCTTATAACTGCCATCTGGTTTCTGTACAAATTGTAAATAGCCTTTCGCTCCCTTTATTTTACCCCTGCCACCTCCAGAATTTGAAAGAGAGTATTCCAGTCAACATTGTGATAAGCTTTCTCTAAGTCTACAAATGCTAGAAATGTAGGTTTGCCTTTTCTTAATCTAGCTTCTAAAATAAGTCGTAGGGTCAGTATTGCCTCACGTGTTCCCATATTTCTATGGAATCCAAATTGATCTTCCCCGAGGTCAGCTTCTACCAGTTTTTCCATTCGTCTGTAAAGAATTCGCGTTAGTATTTTGCAGCCGTGACTTATTAAACTGATAGTTCGATAATTTCCACATCTGTCAACGCTTGGTTTCTTTGGGATTGGAATTATTATATTCTTCTTGAAGTCTGAGGGTATTTCGCCTGTCTCATACATTTTGCTCACCAGATGGTAGAGTTTTGTAAGGACTGGTTCTCCCAAGTCTGTCAGTAGTTCTAATGGAATGTTGTCTACTCCCGGGGCCTTGTTTTGACTTAGTTATTCAGTGCTCTATTAAACTCTTCACGCAGTATCATATCTCCCATTTCATGTTCATCTACATCCTCTTTCTTTTCTATAACATTGCCCTCAAGTACATCGCCCTTGTAGAGACCCTCTATGTACTCCTTCCACCTTTCTGCTTTCCCTTTTTTGCTTAGAACTGGGTTTCCATCTGAGCTCTTGATATTCATACAAGTGGTTCTCTTTTCTCCAAAGGTCTCTTTAACTTTCCTGTAGGTAGTATCTATCTTACCCCTCCTGAGATAAGCCTGTACATCCTTACATTTGTCCTCTAGCCACGCCTGCTTAGCCATTTTGCACTTCCTATCCATCTTATTTTTGAGACGTTTGTATTCCTTTTTGCCTGCTTCATTAACGGCATTTTTATATTTTCTCCTTTCGTCAGTTAAATTCAATATTTCTTCTGTCACCCAAGGATTTCTACTAGCCCTCGTCTCTTTACCTACTTGATCCTCTGCTGCCTTCACTACTTCATCCCTCAAAGTTACCCATGCTTCTTCTACGGTATTTCTTTCCCCCATTCTTGCCAATTGTTCCCTTATGCTCTACCTGAAACTCTGTACAACCTCTGCTTTAGTCAGTTTATCCATGTCCCATCTCCTTAAATTCCCACCTTTTTGCAGTTTCTTCAGTTTTAATCTATAGTTCATAACAAATAAATTGTGGTCAGAGTCCACATCTGCCCCTGGAAATGTCTTACAATTTAAAACCAGATTCCTAAATCTCTGTCTTACCATTATATAATCTATCTGAAACCTGTCAGTATCTCCAGGCTTCTTCCATGTATACAACCTTCTTTTATGATTCTTGAACCAAGTGTTAGCTATGATTAAGTGTGCTCTGTGCTTCCTCTTCCATTTCTTACCGCCAATCCGTATTCACCTACTACGTTTCCTTCTCTTCCTTTTCCTACTACCGAATTCCAGTCACCCATGACTATTAAATTTTCGTCTCCCTTCTCTATCTGAATAATTTCTTTTATCTCGTCATACATTTCTTCAATTTCTTCGTCATCTGCAGAGCTAGTTGGCATATAAACTTGTACTACTGTGGCAGGTGTGGGCTTCATATCTATCTTGGCCACAATAATGCGTTCACTATACTGTTTATCCTATTTTCCTATTCATTATTAAATCTACTCCTGCATTACCCCTATTTGATTTTGTATATATAACCCTGTATTCACCTGACCGGAAGTCGTGTTCCTCCTGCCACCGAACTTCACTAATTCCCACTAAATCTAACTTTAAGCTAACCATTTCTCTTTTTGAATTTTCTAACCTACCTGCCCGATTAAGGGATCTGACATTCCACGCTCCGATCCGTGGGACGCCAGTTTTCTTTCTCCTGATAACGACGTCCTCTTGAGTAGTCCCCCCCCGGAGATCCGAATGGGGGACTATTTTACCTCCGGAATATTTTACCCAAGAGGACGCCATCATCATTTACCCATATAGTAAATCTGCATGCCCTCGGGAAAAATTACGGCCGTAGTTTCCCCTTGCTTTCAGCCGTTCGCAGTACCAGCACAGCAAGGCTCTTTTGGTTAGTGTTACAAGGCCAGATCAGTCAGTCATCCAGACTGTTGCCCCTGCAACTACTGAAAAGGCTGCTGCCCCTCTTCTGGGACCACACGTTTGTCTGGCCTCTCAACAGATACCCCTCCGTTGTGGTTGCACCTACGGTACGGCTATCTGTATCGCTGAGGCACGCAAGCGTCCCCACCAACGGCAAGGTCCATGGTTCATGGGGGGTGGGGGGGGGGAGGGCACGTTTCCGTTAGAATACTAGAATTTGGGAGTTCGAATCGGGGTCTAGGTTAAATTTCTTTATTTTCATTTTTAATTTTCCCAACAATGCTGTAGCATACATAGTTCTTATCAATCCGTATACTCGAACGATAGTTAGCGTAGAACGTAACACAGAGGTTCTTAATTTCTTGTGAATCGTGATGCCGTATCAGTGTAGAGATGTTAAACGCAGACACTACATTCAGTACGAGCGGTCTGTTGAGTAACAGCTGAAACACATAATTAGTTGTATATGATAATGATGATGAAAATTGTAACTGAGTTTCGTAATTACCTGTGAAGCTAGATGCTGCCCCTGTTGGTGACGCAATATCCCAAAGAAATGTAATGGACATAATGGTAAGCATGATAGTTCCGAGTAATCGAATAAGCTAAGACCAGGAAGCAGTAGTGGAAATTGGGTTCAAATATAGTTGCTGAAACAGTGCGATACAGTATATGATTTAATTTCCGTGGTTGTAGGGAAACTACCTATGATAAAGGTAGTAGTGACAGAGCCAGAAAAACAGTAAACAAACAAAGTTATATCTAGCTGCTGAAGCTAACTCCGGTATTCTGACGCAAAACTTTACCCACTACACTAACTGGGCAGCACAGTTGCGCAGTATTCAGTGCAGAAACTTGTGGTACGTGTGATTAGAGTCAGAACTTGGAATATTCAATTACCTAACGATTTCCGAGATGGAACGTCCCATGTGTCTATCTCCAACCGACATTCCGCATTCAGAGTCTGTTAGTTCCGGCCGTGTGGCCATAATCATGTCGGAATCTTGTCACGTGACTCACCTCAGTACAAATAACAGCTCTGCTAATGCCTTTTTTATACCTTCTGTACGGTTTTCTACCATGATCTTTATATGTGCATATTGCTATCCCATGACTTGTCTCCCCATTATGTGTTGTTCCCCTTTTGTCCATATGAATATCTGGAAGACAGCACAAAATTTTCAAAGTTAACGAAAACTCACACATTACGCAATCGACTGTGATACACGAACAATTCAGTGCCTTTAGCCAATTTTAATAACCCATCAGTATCATCAGTAACGTTGCCGTCTGCTCCTATACTCCGTAAGACAGGCAGTTAAAGCTTTTTTTTAAAAGGTATCTGTGGCGTTTTGCGGCCTTCCTCGACATTCTTCTTGCAACAGGTGTGGAGGTGAACAAGATACAGGAAGGATAAACTAAAATAACTAAATAGTTGAACGTGTAATAAATTAATCTGTTTTTACACTTCAGAGATAAAAGTGTGCGTTGTATCAGTATCATTCTACAGCCATCCTTTGTATGTTTTTCGTTAAATAATTGAGGCACGTGTAGTCCATATATTTATAATAGTATATTTATAATAGTATTCAACTGCATTTGTGTGTTATTTTATAGTACTCCATTTGAGATCCTGTTTTTAATGATAGGTCCAGAATATTTATCTGTTTGATTTTCTAATTACGTTGGGAAGCTATTACTTTGGCGTCTAAATTCCTAGTCACGAAGTCCAACCACTTTTTTTTCGGAGGAATTAAATACTTTCATTACTTTTCTGCCACATTTTTTCCTTTATTTTGAATGGGATGTATCACAAACTGGAGTAGTGCAGAACGAAGTACCAAACAATTTAGGAATGTTTCCGGCCGCCCATTACTTGATTTAATTTGCTTTCCATGTATTATTCTGCAGCCGGAAAAACATCTTTTTTTCTTTTCTGAATAACATGTAATAGTATAAACATATTTTATCCGTTCCCAAGCAAAACGAGTGCTCGACACGAGACACTTATTTTACGACAGACACTTAAATTTTCACACTTGTTTTATTCCGCGCTACGAAATAAACGTTGATGTTCTCCGTAATGTAAGAGCCGAGTTGCCGCTTGGACGGGCGCCATAGCAGCACGCTCCGCGGGCTCTTAATGCTTTCTGCAGGAAGTTTTCTCGCGCTGGGGTTTTTTCGCCGAAAGACGCACGGAATGGCGTTCCTAGCCTCATTGTCGGTTCCGGAATATAAAAGAGCCGCGAGCTAACTCGGCGAGACATTTGCGAAGATTTTAACTTCGCGTTTGTACTTGGTGAACATTTATGGTAAAAAATGCGTGTTTCCTCACGTTGTGTTGTCCGGAAAAATATTCTGTACTTGGACTCTGTCGTTGCTGAATTTACGGGTAGGAATTCAGTCCGCAGAATTCCGGGAGAGATTCTCTTCGCAAAGAGTAGCACGAATAGGGAAGACGTTTTTAGAGGCATATTCATAAAAAGCTTGTAGCTAGACTACGCTGTTTCCACATCACATGCATAGCGCTGTAGTCTCCTCTAATTATTTAAGGGCGTCCTCAGTCGTCTCAAAAATATAACGATATCTACAAAAAGCTAAGGATGGGTTATTTGCTGAACAAATAATTCGCCAAGGAAAACATTCTGTAGAAGCGAAAACATTAACACTTTTCAGCTCTGTTACACGCAGTTTACGTGCGAAAATTAACAAGAAAAGTCTGCCATTATGACTCAATACCAGGTGTACCGATATGAAATGAGCGTTTTTTTTGTGAAAATGAAACACTAATTTTGAATTGAAAAGTAAAAACATTTTATTCAGAGTACTGACCATTCCTTTATATACATGTTGACCACCTTTTTGGCAATTTGTGGACACCACGGCAATAGAAATGTTCGTTTTTTGAAGCAAACCAATCAGACACCTAATTTTCGACTTCTTCGGAGGAATCGAAGTGTTCCTCATCCAATGCGTGTCCCATTGATGAAAACAAATGGTAGTCGAAAGGGGCCAATTCTGGTGGATAAGACGGGTGGGGTAGCAGCTCCCAACCAAGTGTTTTGATTGTATCCGGAACCAGTTTTGTTTTGTGTGCAGGTGCATTGTCGTGTAAAAGAAATTACTTCGCCATGTCTTCTGGCCCATTCTGGTCTTTTTTTGATCAATGCATAGTTCAAATTGATAATTTGTTGTCTGTAGCGATTAGTATTCACGGTTCCACAGGGTTTTAGAAGCTCATGATACACCACACCTTTCTGATCCCACCAAACACAGAGCATTGTCTTCTTGCCGAATCGATCTGGTTTTGCAGCGTATGTTGATGGTTGTCCCGGATTAACCCATGATTTTTCCCGTTTAGGATTCTTAAAATAAATTCATTTTTCATCGCCAGTAACAATTCGATGCAAAACTGATTTTCTTTCACGTCTTTGAAGCAAAATTTGACGAATAGTTTTTCGGTTTTCCATCTGTCTTTCATTCAATTCATGTGGCACCCATTTCGCACACTTTTGGATCTTTCCCATAGCTTTCAAACGGTCAGAAATTGTTTGTTGTGCAACATTTAGCATTTCTGCCATTTGCTTCTGACTCAAAGTATCATCTTCATCCAATATTGCTTGCAATTCGGCGTCTTCGAAGTTTTTTGGTGGTCTTCCACGTTCTTCATTTTTTACATCAAAATCATTATTTCTGAACCGTTGTAACCATCTTTTGCATGTTGCTTCTGATAGAGCATGATCACCATATGCCTCGACAAGCATTCGATGCGACTCTGCAGCTTTCTTTTTCAAATGAAAACAAAAAATTAATGCTTTCCGCAAATCATCACTTTCTGGTACAAAATTCGACATTGTTAACGCGATGAAAACATATGACATTGTTTGTTCCGTGACTTGATGTATACTAAATATCTTTGACAGATGTCATACCAACCAAACAAAAAAAATTAAGGCTCGTTCACAACAAAGGTTCCCTATCGACACATTTGTATCGTAACGCTCATTTCGTACCGGTACACCTGGTAGTACAGTTAACTCACGCTAGATATGTCATGGGAAAGGAGCGATGTAAGGATTTTTATACCTAAATTCCAACCACGAAGAAATCCAGTTCACACTGGAGGTGGAGGTGGGTGGCAGTGCGCCGTTTCTAACTATTAGTCGATGGGAAAGTGGGAGCTTCATTGGCGCATTCCATTACCCTAATTTGATACGAACAGACCTATGGTTTTAGGCGTGTAACTATCATCGCTCTTCACCGGGTGCATGTTCTGTCTAACAGGGACAGCCTTAGTAAGAAGCTGGAACATGTACAGTTTGTATTCAAAGCTGATGAGAATTCTCCACATCTCATTGGCACAATTTTAATTAGGAGTAAACGTAATCACTCAAAATACAATGAGGAGATGGAACTGCTCAAGCCAAGAGCGTTACTCCCAAATATGAGCAAAGTTTCATCTAAATTAGCCAAAACCTTAAAGAAACATTATGTTAAAGTAACCTTCCGGCCGCCTACAATTCGCCTGTGTTCGATAAAGAACGTTGTTGATTTGCGGAAGGCTGGAGTCTACATATACCTACCACGCCAGTGTCGCAAAGCCTACACTGTCAGGACCTAAGTGACAGTACATCCCAGCCCTGTAATTAAGCCATAACTGAATATTGTATCTCCAGAGGAAATTCTGTGCATCATTCTGCCACGAAAATCTTGGCGATAATGCAACTCTCCAGGGATTCAGTTAGTAAGGAATATTCAGAAATACTTTTCGGCCCAAGATCTTAATAATCGTGATGGGAGCTTTCAGTCTGATAATGCTTCGGCTTCACTTATTTATTCAATATTTTCAGAAAGCCAAGGCTTTACTCCTAATGACATGTCTAGCGTGATTTAACTGTACTACCAGGTGTACCGGTACGAAATGAGCGTTACGATACAAATGTGTCGATAGGGAACCTTTGTCGTGAACGAGCCTTAATTTTTTTTTGTTTGGTTGGTATGACATCTGTCAAAGATATTTAGTATACATCAAGTCACGGAACAAACAATATCATATGTTTTCATCGTGTTAACAATGTCGAATTTTGTACCAGAAAGTGATAATTTGCGGAAAGCATTAATTTTTTGTTTTCATTTGAAAAAGAAAGCTGCAGAGTCGCATCGAATGCTTGTCGAGGCATATGGTGATCATGCTCTATCAGAAGCAACATGCAAAAGATGGTTACAACGGTTCAGAAATAATGATTTTGATGTAAAAAATGAAGAACGTGGAAGACCACCAAAAAACTTCGAAGACGCCGAATTGCAAGCAATATTGGATGAAGATGATACTTTGAGTCAGAAGCAAATGGCAGAAATGCTAAATGTTGCACAACAAACAATTTCTGACCGTTTGAAAGCTATGGGAAAGATCCAAAAGTGTGCGAAATGGGTGCCACATGAATTGAATGAAAGACAGATGGAAAACCGAAAAACTATTCGTCAAATTTTGCTTCAAAGACATGAAAGAAAATCAGTTTCGCATCGAATTGTTACTGGCGATGAAAAATGGATTTATTTTAAGAATCCTAAACGGGAAAAATCATGGGTTAATCCGGGACAACCATCAACATACGCTGCAAAACCAGATCGATTCGGCAAGAAGACAATGCTCTGTGTTTGGTGGGATCAGAAAGGTGTGGTGTATCATGAGCTTCTAAAACCCGGTGGAACCGTGAATACTAATCGCTACAGACAACAAATTATCAATTTGAACTATGCATTGATCAAAAAAAGACCAGAATGTGCCAGAAGACATGGCGAAGTAATTTCTTTTACACGACAATGCACCTGCACACAAAAAACAAAACTGGTTCCGGATACAATCAAAACACTTGGTTGGGAGCTGCTACCCCACCCGCCTTATTCACCAGAATTGGCCCCTTTCGACTACCATTTGTTTTCATCAATGGGACACGCATTGGATGAGGAACACTTCGATTCCTCCGAAGAAGTCGAAAATTAGGTGTCTGATTGGTTTGTTTCAAAAAACGAACATTTCTACTGTCGTGGTGTCCACAAATTGCCAAAAAGGTGGTCAACATGTATATAAAGGAATGGTCAGTACTCTGAATAAAATGTTTTTACTTTTCAATTCAAAATTAGTGTTTCATTTTCACAAAAAAAAAAAACGCTCATTTCGTACCGGTACACCTGGTATTTATACTTCTCGGGTCCGTGTTTCGACAGACGGTACGCGTGCAATGCCATCTTTACGCATGTGCCTGCGCGCCTTAGATTGAGCAGTATTCGACAGAGAGCGCTAAACTCGACAGAGGGCGCTAGTTTGGCGGAAACCTACACCTATGCGTCTCGGCGTCAATTTTTAGGTGTAACTTCAGTGACGTGAAGCAGCAGTTTCCCGTGTGAAACTCACCTGAAGACGTCTGAGTGGTTGTCTACGTAATCTGCCTGAAAACCCGAACAGTGATGGAATACATTACATAGCAACTACAATTTCACAATAGATTGCCGCAGAAGCCGTGCACATTACTACATGAGACACTCTCACACAAGCAATGTGAGTGTCAAATCTGGGACGGGGGTTCCTAGAAGCAGTACTTCAGAAAATCTGCGCTCTTAAGCTTGAAGATTAAACGTAATGTCGTGCTCTAAACATTTCAGGTGGTGATATTTTTTGACTTTTGACTTTCCATATTAGCTGATGTTGGGAACGCAGCCTTGTGACGATTTGCAATTACAAATAAACTAGCATCAGGTTGCAATGCTGATTTCGAGAATTGCAGCCGTATCTTCAAATGCACCTTGTAATAAGTGTTTTATCCATGTTAGGCATAATTTTTTCGGTATCGCAGCTGGCTGTCGCCAGCGACCAACAGTACGTTGCGAGACCTGCGTCCACGACATCACACGGAAAATGACGCCTCAGCGGCGGGTAGCCGTCTTCACATCTGTTACAGCAAACACAAAACAGAAATTTAAACAAGCGACTGCATCGTAAAAAACATAATAAATTACAGTTGACATGTGTACATCCTCTACGAGTAAAACGGGCGCATTATCGAAATCCACTGTTCAGTACTAAATGTTTCCTAATGCCAGTTTTTCTTTCAAGCATATACACGCCACAATTTAAAAGTACCGCATGCAGATGGAGCTGCAACTTCGTGAAGTCAAGTAAGCCCAGCTAGGTGCCGCGGTTCCTAATGCCTGGTATAATGAATAATAGAATTTTAAAATAACCATGTTTAAAAAACGCATCAGTTTACATTAAAAAATGCCCTGAATATTCTTTTAGTTTTACAGTATAAATTTTCAGGGCAATACTAATGAGAACTCTAGCGTTTTCTAAATAATAGCTAACGGAGCACCTTGTTTACATGGTTATATAAACATTCCAATACCGTCCATCAGCAGCACTTTTAAGTTGTGACGTGTAAATGGCGTAGAGAGAAAGTAATGACTGGATATATTTTGTGTTGAGCAGCGAGAAAAAATCAGTATGTTTGCATATTGTATCTAGTTTGCTCGCAGGCGCTACACGAACTGAATGGTGTTTTATTATGTCTGCAGTAGTGCAGCAGTTAACTGTTCGTTTTGTTTTCTATTTGCTGTGCAAATCTGACGATGGCCAACGCTAAAACTGCTAAACAAAGTAAAGTGCATATAGATCAATGACGGAAATTTATTCTAGTAGAAAAAAATAATGTCGTATATTTATTTTTTCGCATTAATAATTAAAGCTTTATGTTCCCTTCTACGAGACGTGAAAATCTGTTCTATCAGCTACTACCCCTCCTGCACCATAACATCAGGCAAGGGTAGCATTAGTATATACGGAACTGGATCCATTTCCTCCTAATTCTTCACTTAAGCCGCTTATTATGAAAATGCATAATTGTTGAAGGTCAAATCTCTTAGGATATTAGGTCACGTCATGTTCCTCTTCAATTAATTCTTCACGATCGACGTTTCTACTCTTACGCCCGGGAGTCTCTTCAGTATCATCTCGTGTTCACTGTTACCCGAACACTGTTCAATACATTTATCGCGTTCACTTATAAAAGATAGTTTTCCTGTGTCTGTTCTTAATAAGTAGAATTACTGGAAAAAATCCTTCCGGCTAATATTGGTGGGCAATGATCACTTTACAGAGAAACGAAACAGACAGAGCAAGAGAGGAGGATTGTTTGTCAAAACGTTATTGTAGTGCGGCAATATGGCTTCCTGGTCATCGTTTGCATTCCTCTCTCACTTTGGCTGCGTATTTATTTATTAATATATTTGTTTATTGTTTATTTAGGCTGACCAGTCTAGGGTCTAAAGGCTGTCTCATCCATCGAACTAGGAATAAGACGTAACAACACACACACAGACACAATTAAAGACATACACATACAGTAATAGTAATTTACACTAATAATAATAATAATAATATCACATCACAGCCAATACAGATCAAGCGTGGGATACACCAAGAAAACTCATTAAGTCCTTTCTGGTTCTGCCTTGCTCTGAACCCACTATCCAACATGCTAAATAATACAAATTATGGATACAATATTACTGGAACATACCAACACAAAATCACATATTTGCTATACATGGATGATCTAAAACTACTGGCAGCAACAAATCAACAACGCAACCAATTACTAAAGATAACAGAAGTATTCAGCAATGATATAAATATGGCTTTTGGAACAGACAAATGTAAGAAAAATAGCATAGTCAAGGGAAAACACACTAAACAAGAAGATTACATATTGGATAACCACAGAGACTGCATAGAAGCGAGGGAAAAAACAGATGCCTATAAATATCTAGGATACAGACAAAAAATAGGAATAGATAATACATATATTAAAGAAGAACTAAAAGAAAAATACAGACAAAGACTAACAAAAATACTGAAAACAGAATTGACAGCAAGAAAGAAGACAAAAGCTGTAAATACTTATGCTATACCAAAATTGACATACTCATTTGGAGTAGTGAAATGGAGTAACACAGACCTAGAAGCTCTCAATACACTTACACGATCACAATGCCACAAATATAGATTACATCACATACATTCAGAAACAGGAAGATTCACATTACGTAGAAAGGAAGGAGGAAGGGGATTTATCGACATAAAAAACCTACATTATGGACAGGTAGACAATTTAAGAAAATTCTTTCTAGAACGAGCAGAAACTAGTAAAATACACAAAGCAATCACTCATATATATACATCGGCTAAACCATTGCAATTTCATAACCACTTCTACAACCCTTTAGATCACATAACATCAACAGATACGAAGAAAGTAAATTGGAAAAAGAAAACACTACATGGCAAGCACCCGTATCATCTAACACAGCCACACATCGATCAAGACGCATCCAACACATGGCCAAGAAAAGGCAATATATAAAGTGAGACGGAAGGATTCATCATTGCAATACAGGATCAAACAATAAACACCAGATACTACAGTAAGCATATTATTAAAGATCCCAATACCACGACAGATAAATGCAGACTTTGCAAACAACAAATAGAAACAGTAGATCACGTCACAAGCGGATGTACAGTACTAGCAAATACAGAATACCCCAGAAGACATGACAATGTAGCAAAAATAATACATCAACAACTTGCCATACAACATAAACTAATAAAACAACACGTTCCCACATACAAGTATGCACCACAAAATGTACTGGAGAATGATGAATACAAATTATACTGGAACAGAACCATTATAACACATAAAACAACACCATATAACAAATCTGACATCATACTCACCAATAAAAAGAAGAAATTAACACAACTAATCGAAATATCCATACCCAATACAACAAATATACAGAAGAAAACAGGAGAAAAAAATTGAAAAATACATCCAACTGCCTGAGGAATTCAAGGACATGTGGCATCAGGATAAAGTTGACATAATACCAATTATACTATCAACTACAGGAGTCATACCACACAATATCCACCAGTACATCAACGGAATACAGGTACATCCAAACCTATATATACAACTACAGAAATCTGTAATTATTGATACATGTTCAATGACCCGAAAGTTCCTAAATGCAATGTAACATATACCATACAGTTAGAGGAAGTGTCGCTTGATCAAGGTCCGCTTCAGTTTCCATTTTTAACCAGATGTAACGTCTGAGAAAGGAAAGAAATAATAATAATAATAGAGAAGTTGCCTTGATATATCCACTCCACAGGAAAGGTAACAAACAGGATGTAAACAAATGGTTCAAATGGCTCTGAGCACTATGGGACTCAACTTCTGAGGTCGTTAGTCCCCTAGAACGTAGAACTAGTTAAACCTAACTAACCTAAGGACATCACAAACATCCATGCCCGAGGCAGGATTCGAACCTGCGACCGCAGCAGTCTTGCGGTTCCAGACTGCAGCGCCTTTAACCGCACGGCCACTTCGGCCGGCAGGATGTAAACAACTACAGAGGAATTTCTTTACCGCCAGTAGATTATAGATTATTTTCCAGTATTGTATGAAGCAAGTGAATATTAAGGAGTTTTTAGGAAGATGAGGTCATGCTCGGAACAAATATTTAATCTCAAGTCAGTAATGTATGAAGCAAGTGAATATTAAGGAGTTTTTAGGAAGATGAGGTCATGCTCGGAACAAATATTTAATCTCAAGTCAGTAATTCGCCACTAATTACTTAATTCAAAGGACATTGTAGTTTTGTTTGTGGATTTCAAAAAAGGCTTTCGATTCTGGAGACAAAGAAACTACGGATAAAATAATTCGAGGATATGGCGGAAAGTCTAAACCGGTGAACCTTTACAGTCTGTAAAGAAAAAATTATGGAAGAAATTTCACAACATTCCAATATGAAAACAATATGAACGCAATGTGACGACCTATCCCCGATTCTCTTTAGTAGTGTGTTACAGAAAACAGTGAGAATTTGGAACGAAAAACTTACTGCACTCAGCATTTCGCTGATAAGGTTGAGAGTATAAATCAAAAAGATTGACATAACCTGTCTTGCGTTTGCAGATAATTTTACTATACTTTCCGAAAAGAGGCATCTGCTGGAGAGAAGTCTTCAGGTGTGCCGCAGGGGAGTGTCGTAGGGCTGTTGCTATTCACAATATATATAAATGACCTTGTGGATAACATCGAAAGTTCACTGAGGCTTTTTGAGGATGATGCTGTAGTATATCGAGAGGTTGTAACAATGGAAAATGGTACTGAAATGCAGGAGGATCTGCAACGAATTGACGCATGGTGCAGGGAATGGCAATTGATTCTCAATGTAGGCAAGTGTAATGTGCTGCGAATACATAGAAAGAAAGATCCTTATCATTTAGCTACAATATAGCAGGTCAGCAACTGGAAGCAGTTAATTCCATAAATTATCTGGGAGTAGGCATTAGGAGTGATTTAAAATGGAATGACCCTATAAAATTAATCGTTGGCAAAGCAGATGCCAGACTGAGGTTCATTAGAATAATCCTAATGAAATGCAATCCGAAAACAGAGGAAGTAGGTTACAGTACACTTGTTCGCCCACTGCTTGAATACTGCTTACCGGCGTGGGATCCGTACCAGATAGGTTTGATAGAAGAGATAGAGAAGATCCAACAGGAGCAGCGCGCTTCGTTACAGGACCATTTAGTAATCGCGAAAGCGTTACGGAGATGATAAACTCCAGTGGAAGACTCTGCAAGAGAGACGCTCAGTAGCTCGGTACGGGCTTTCGTTGAAGTTTCGAGAACATACCTTCACCGAGGATTCAAGCAGTATATTGTTCCCTCCTACATATATCTCGCGAAGAGACCATGAGGATAAAATCAGAGAGGTTAGAGCCCACACAGAGGCATACCGACATACGAGACTGGAATAGAAGGGAGAACCGATAGAGGTACTCAAAGTACCCTCCGCCACACGCCGTCACGTGGCTTGCGGAGTATGGATGTAGCTGTAGATGTAAATGAAGATGTACACTCCTGGAAATGGAAAAAAGAACACATTGACACCGGTGTGTCAGACCCACCATACTTGCTCCGGACGCTGCGAGAGGGCTGTACAAGCAATGATCACACGCACGGCACAGCGGACACACCAGGAACCGCGGTGTTGGCCGTCGAATGGCGCTAGCTGCGCAGCATTTGTGCACCGCCGCCGTCAGTGTCAGCCAGTTTGCCGTGGCATACGGAGCTCCATCGCAGTCTTTAACACTGGTAGCATGCCGCGACAGCGTGGACGTGAACCGTATGTGCGTTTGACGGACTTTGAGCGAGGGCGTATAGTGGGCATGCGGGAGGCCGGGTGGACGTACCGCCGAATTGCTCAACACGTGGGGCGTGAGGTCTCCACAGTACATCGATGTTGTCGCCAGTGGTCGGCGGAAGGTGCACGTGCCCGTCGACCTGGGACCGGACCGCAGCGACGCACGGATGCACGCCAAGACCGTAGGATCCTACGCAGTGCCGTAGGGGACCGCACCGCCACTTCCCAGCAAATTAGGGACACTGTTGCTCCTGGGGTATCGGCGAGGACCATTCGCAACCGTCTCCATGAAGCTGGGCTACGGTCCCGCACACCGTTAGGCCGTCTTCCGCTCACGCCCCAACATCGTGCAGCCCGCCTCCAGTGGTGTCGCGACAGGCGTGAATGGAGGGACGAATGGAGACGTGTCGTCTTCAGCGATGAGAGTCGCTTCTGCCTTGGTGCCAATGATGGTCGTATGCGTGTTTGGCGCCGTGCAGGTGAGCGCCACAATCAGGACTGCATACGATCGAGGCACACAGGGCCAACACCCGGCATCATGGTGTGGGGAGCGATCTCCTACACTGGCCGTACACCACTGGTGATCGTCGAGGCGACACTGAATAGTGCACGGTACATCCAAACCGTCATCGAACCCATCGTTCTACCATTCCTAGACCGGCAAGGGAAGTTGCTGTTCCAACAGGACAATGCACGTCCGCATATATCCCGTGCCACCCAACGTGCTCTGGAAGGTGTAAGTCAACTACCCTGGCCAGCAAGATCTCCGGATCTGTCCCCCATTGAGCATGTTTGGGACTGGATGAAGCGTCGTCTCACGCGGTCTGCACGTCCAGCACGAACGCTGGTCCAACTGAGGCGCCAGGTGGAAATGGCATGGCAAGCCGTTCCACAGGACTACATCCAGCATCTCTACGATCGTCTCCATGGGAGAATAGCAGCCTGCACTGCTGCGAAAGGTGGATATACACTGTACTAGTGCCGACATTGTGCAAGCTCTGTTGCCTGTGTCTATGTGCCTGTGGTTCTGTCAGTGTGATCATGTGATGTATCTGACCCCAGGAATGTGTCAATAAAGTTTCCCCTTCCTGGGACAATGAATTCACGGTGTTCTTATTTCAATTTCCAGGAGTGTAGATGCTATAACACATGTTAATCTCCTGGAAGAAATTGCCAGCAGAGCTGGGTTTAAGAATTTATACAGAAAAACAATTTTCTTAACAGACGTTAGGGATGCTCCTAAATTCCTGAACAGATATTGGCCAAACAGAGAGGATAAAAAATTCAAAGATCTACGGGAGATAATTCAAGAAGATGCTTAGGAAAAATCTGTAATAGCGGGAAGGTTGCATAAAATGAGAATAAATATGGTATCGCCAAAGACCACTACAGCAATAAATTCCAATGCAAAAATAAAGTATTAAAGCACAGTAGTGAAGCCGGAATGCCTATATGCTAGTGAAGCCGGAATGCCTATATGCAAGCGAGTGCGTGGCATTAAACTATAAATTAGATAAATTAGAACTACCAAAAATGCTAATTATAAGGAAAATATTAGGCTCAAAATACACAACAGAAGGCTGGAGGCCAGCCGGAGTAGCCGAGCGGTTCTAGGCGCTACAGTCTGGAACCGCGCGACCGCTGCGGTCGCAGGTCCGAATCCTGCCTCGGGCATGGATGTGTGTGATGTCCTTAGGTTAGTTAGGTTTAAGTAGTTCTAAGTTCTAGGGGACTGATGACCTCAGCAGTTAAGTCCCATAGTGCTCAGAGCCATTTGAACCATTTGAAGGCTGGAAATTACGAAGTAACGCTGAAGTATACCAAAGTATATAAAATATTCAAATGTAATGAGAAAAGGAAGGTTCGTGTTTTATGGATATTTATTTCGAACGCAAGACTATATTAAATAACGAGATTTTCAAATATTTGTGGAGTAAGCAGTCCACAAGCTGGGTCAACGAAGTGAAAAGGAATTAGAAAAAAATATATATATATATATAAAACAGAAGATGGAAAACAGAGAAGCCTTTCGCGAGAAAAAGTAATGAAAATGGAATTCCAAGGCAGGGTAGCCAAAAAAAATCGGTTCAAAATGAAGGCAGAAGGAAGAAACATTGTGAACAGATACAGGAAGAAAATGAAAGAACAAAGAATCGAGAAATGAAATAGGGACGTGGTTCTCAGATGATCTATTCAGAGGGGAAAAAAGGCATAACAATAATATTACTTCCTTGATGACGGAGCTGACTGGAGTGTCCGAGCGGTTTTAGGCGCTACAGTCTGGAGCTGCACGGCCGCTACGGTCGCAGGTTCGAATCCTGCCTCGGGCATGGATGTGTGTGACGTTGTTAGGTTAGCTAGGTTTAAGTAGTTCTAAGTTCTAGGGGTCTGATGACCTCAGAAGTTAAGTCCGATAGTGCTGAGAGCCATTTGAACCTTGATGACGGAAAGCCAGCAAGGTGGAAGCTTAGAGACATCTTGTCCATCGCAGGTACGTTTGTTCTTGGATTTCTCAACCACTTGTCGGTTTTGAAGCCACCTAACAACCTGGAAGATTTTATTACGATCGACTATGGCCACAAAACCCAGCAGACTAGATGAGGAACCTGGCGTTGCTGGGTATCTGTTTATAGCTGTGCTCCAAACTTCGTCCATGTGGAATTTAGTTTAGATTTACAAATTTACTTTGCTTGCAGCATTTGAAGTAGTGTAATTGGGGACATGAACGAAGAGCTTTACTGACATGGGAGAGATCCGCGTGCAGCTGGTGACGTGAAAAGCATGTGATTCTGAGTTCCACACCCACAACAAGCAGTGTCAGGGCTTGCGGTTTGTTTACGATCATGGCATAACGTAAAGTCACCAGGAATTGTACACGTTTAAAGTGAAATGGTAAATTATTAGGAACAAGCAATGTTTGGGATATAAAAACTCTCTCATCTCCGACATTTCCCGTTAGAATTTCCACTTACATGATGTAACGTTGGAGAGTAGTAACGGTAAGCGTCTGTGACTGCAGGTTTCTGAGGAGCGAAGTAATGCCTGATGCTCTCGATCAGAGTTCGCTTTCGGAAGTTAAAGTGCGAATTAGGGCCTGATGTTTTCGATGTTTTGGAGCTGCAGCAAGGCTCGCCTCAGGATCTGCGCCGAGCCCTGGAGACTGCATCGTCCTCAATCTTTTAGCCGATGCAATGATTAGGCACTGAAATCGGAAAGTAAACTTAATAATCCTTTTTTCCCAGCAAAAACTATAAATGCAACTTACTGAAAGATTCAAAGCATAGTCTTTAAGTTTTTAATACAAAAAGAGATATCAGTAAACCCATGTGCCCTAGCTAAGTAAAATAGCTATTAGTTTGTACTTGTAAAGATAAGATTGTGGCGCGTATTTCCGGCACTGACATGAACATCCGAAAATACAGTACATCGTTCACCGATTTTTTAGCCCGCCCCTGGTAGTGGTCAGCGCGACGGAATGTCATACCTAACGGCCCGTGTTCGATTCGCGGCTGGGTCGGAGATTTTCTCCGCTCAGGTGCTGGGTGTTGTGTTGTACTTATCGTCGTCACTTCATCCCCATCGCCACGCAAGTCGCCGAAGTGGCGTCAACTCGAAAGACTTGCAACAGGCGGGCGGCGACGGGAGGCCCTAGCCACACGGCATTTCCATTTTACCGATTTTTTTTTTAAAAAGCTCCAACAGTCCCTTCTTTTGTGTACTACAATGCTACTCGTGCCATATGTTGGTTATTTGGTATACTACGGTGTGATGACTAAACATGCAAACTAATAAGACGAGGAGAAGATTTTAGATAAAATTTTGAAATTAAGTCATTTTTCTCGTTCTAATTTTTATTAAATAAAGCGTATATTTTGCCCCAGGCTATACGTACTTTTCGAGATTAGCGTGTTCAAACAGTCAGACATGACTGTTTCAGATAAGATGTTAAATCACGATTCATTTTTTTCCATGTTCCTATTTTGATGAAATAAAACGTTGCCTATTCCAGGCATACTGCCATGGAACGGCAGTTTGGAAGGTAGGAGACGAGGTACTGGCAGAAGTGAGGCTGTGAGGACGGGACGCGAGTCGTGCTTGGGTAGCTCATTTGGTAGAGCACTTGCCCGCGAAAGGCAAAGGACCCGAGTACGAGTCTCGGTCCGCCACACAGTTTTAATCTGCCAGGAAGTTTCAATTCCACAACTGTTCGGTACTGAGAAAATTGGATAATTTTTTTTTTTATTTCGTCCGTCTCAGCTGCACTGATATACAAATTTTGCGCCGTTTTTGGGCTGACACGCCGATTCTCAAGACACACACCTTGTTATGAACCTAACTAGTCATACAATACAGTGCCAAAAGGCGCGAACAGCAGTGTGTCTGTTACATCCGAGTGACATAACCGTATAGGCTAATATATTTGAGAGTACTTGTTGCCCGCAATATATCTTTCTCTACAGAAGCGGTTCGTGCCTTTCGGCACCGTATGCTGTATGTTAATTTACGGTTAATTTACGGTTAATAACAGGGGTTTGGTTTGAGAATGGGAGTGTCGACCAGTAACCGGTAACCACTGCAGAAAAAAAATTGTATCAATGCAACTGAGACGGACGAAATAAAATAAAAAAAAACCAATTTCTTCAGAAATAAAACCTGTACGTTACCCCAAGCTGCGTTCGAGTTACCTGAAGAAAAAAAAAAGAAAATTCGTCCACTAATTTTAAAGATTAGCACGTTCAGACAGACACAGCTGTTTTATGTTGTTGTTGTTGTTGTTGTTGTTGATGTTGTGGTCTTTAGTCCTGAGACTCATTTGATGCTGCTCTCCATGCTACTCTATCCTGAGCAAGTTTCTTCATCTCCGAGTAGTTACTGCAACCTACATCCTTCTGAAATTGCTCAGTGTATTCATCTCTTGGTCTCCCTCTACGATTTTTACCCTCCACGTTGCCCTCCAATGCTAAATTTGTGATCCCTTGATGCCTCAGAACATGTCCTACAAACCGGACCCTTCTTCTTGTCAAGATGTGCCACAAACTCGTCTTCTCACCAAATCTATTCAATACCTCCTCATTAGTTATGTGATCTACCCATCTAATCTTCAGCATTCTTCGGTAGCACCACATTTCGAAAGCTTCTATTCTCTTCTTGTCCAAATTATTTATCGTCCACGTTTCACTTCCACAGATGGCTACGATCCGGACAAACACTTTCAGAAAAGACTTCCTAACACTTAAATCTATACTCGATATTAAGAAATTTCTCTTCTTCAGAAACGCTTTCCTTGCCATTGCCAGTGTACATTTTACATCCTACTTCGACCATCATCTGTTATTTTGTTCCCCAAATAGCAAAACTCCTTTACTACTTTAAGCGTCTCATTTCCTAATCTAGTGCCCTCAGCATCACCCGACTTAATTGGACTACATTCCATTATCCTCGTTTTGCTTTTGTTGATGTTCATCTTATATCCTCCTTTCAAGACACTATCCACTCCGTTCAACTGCTCTTCCAAGTCCTTTGCTGTTTCTGACAGGATTACAATGTCATCGGCGAACTTCAAAGTTTTTATTTCTTCTCCATGGATTTTAATACCTACTCCGAATTTTTCTTTTGTTTCCTTTACTGCTTGCTCAATATACAGATTGAATAACATCGGGGAGAGGCTACAACCATTTCTCACTCCCTTCCCAACCACTGCTTCCCTTTCATGACCCTCGAATCTTATAACTGCCATCTGCTTTCTGTACAAATTGTAAATAGCCTTTCGCTCCCTGTATTTTACCCCTGCCACCTTCAGAACTTGAAAGAGAGCGTTCCAGTCAACATTGTGAAAAGCTTTCTCTAAGTCTACAAATGCTAGAAATATAGGTTTGCCTTTTCTTAATCTAGCTTCTAAAATAAGTCGTAGGGTCAGTATTGCCTCACATGTTCCAACATTTCTACGGAATCCAAACTGATCTTCCCCGAGGTCAGCTTCTACCAGTTTTTCCATTCGTCTGTAAAGAATTCGCGTTAGTATTTTACAGCTGTGACTTATTAAGCTGATAGTTCGGTAATTTTCGCATTTGTCAACACCTGCTTCCTTTGGGATTGGAATTATATTCTTCTTGAAGTATGAGGGTATTTCGCCTGTCTCGTACATCTTGCTCACCAGATGGTAGAGTTTTGTCAGGACTGGCTCTCCCAAGGCCGTCACTAGTTCTAATGGAATGTTGACTACTCCGGGGGACTTGTTTCGACTTAGGTCTTTCAGTGCTCTGTCAAACTCTTCACAGAGTATTGTATCTCCCATTTCATCTTCATCTACATCCTCTTCGATTTCCATAATATTGTCCTCAAGTACATCGCCCTTGTATAGACCGTACTGTATGTTAATTTACGGTTGATAACAGGGGTTTAGTTTGAGAATGGGAGTCTCGACCCGCAACCGCTAACCACTGCAGAAAAACTTATATCAATGCAAGTGAGACGGACGAAATAAAAAAAAAAAAAAATGTAATTTCTTCAGAAGCAAAACTTTATGTTACCCCAAGCTGCGCTCGAGTTACCCGAAAAAAAAAAGAAAAAAACCAAAATTCGTCCAGTAATTCTAAAGATTAGCACTTTCAAACAGAGACCGCTGTTTTATAATTTTCTAGTTATCACAGAAGATTGTCTTGATAGTTACACGATCGCATTGTCTGAGGTCGGAGCAGCCGCAGTAGACGCCAAGCCGCGCGCAAGCATTCGCCGACGCCCTGCTGGCCATTGTCACAGGCGGCCGCCGTCGCACAGCCCCTGCCTGGGGCCCGTATATTAGGCACGGGCCGAAGCCGGCGGCGCCGCTTTAAAATTCAAATACCGGCCACCAGCAGCAGCAGCAGCCGGATTACGCGCCCCCTATTTTATTGCAGGCGTCGGTCCTCCCGCGTCCGCAGACACGGGTCGCCGCAGCGGAGCGGGAGAGGATGCGGCGCACAGGGCGTAGGATGTAGGGCGTAGGGCGGCGTCCGGGCCGCGCCTGCCCTTTGTAAAAGCGCCGGGACGGCCGTACGTCCCGGCGGGGGCGAGCGCTAGCGCGTGCGAACACGGGCCCGCTTTTGTGATGGAGCCATCTGGGCGTGAGTAATGCGACGGCTGAATAACGAACTACGGGACTGAGTGCCAGTCGTTGGGACTTCTCTCTGGGCGTTACGACTATTTATCAATCAAACTCCTCGTTCGCGCTGTGATCGCTGTGCGATGGCGTCCAGTGGCGGCGTTATCCTCTGGTAATGGCGCCATTTAGATGCGGTGCGGATGAGCAAAGGATCACCACGCTGTCCTCCCAGCCTCTGCCATCACTCCAGACCGTCCAGTCGTTACTTTTCATGCATATCACCCAAGAATCGCCCTCAGGTAGCTAGGAAAACATGTTGAGTTGGTGCATAACTTTGCAGCGTTTTTCCGTAAGTTTAATAAACCCAACACAACACACACGCATAACTCATCAATAACAGATTTTCCTTTTCCATTTACAACTGCCTTCCAACGTTGGGTAACTTTTCGTTTTTGAGACGAGGAGCGTATCGATCCATGTTCCGAGCGCACTTTCATCCGAAAAGGAAGTTCTTCGTTAGGGAGCGGAGAAGACGAATATTTGCGGGCGCAAGGTCAGGTGAATAAGGAGGAAGCAGAATGACTTCCCAAGGCAGCTTCTGTATGGTACTTTCTGTCAGTCTAGTAGAATGCGGGCGGAGTAGCATCACATCATGCAGGCTTGCTAGTCGTTACACCAGCACTGCGTCTACAAGACTTTTCAGTTGTTGACAACGAATATCGACAGGAAGGGTTACACCTCGGAGAAGCAATTATTAGTACACCACACCGTTCTGTTCCACCAGGTGCATAAAAATATCTTCCGCGGATGCGCGCAGGTCTTTGTACGGGGAGCTGCTGCTTTATTGGGAGAATTTTGAGAAGAACGATTCACCTCTAAAGGAGGCTTTATATAAGACCCTCGAGCGATCTGTTCTTGAGTACTGGTCGAGTGTTACGGGTCCGTAACAGGTCGGACTAGAGGAACACAAAGAAGCAGTTCAGAGGTGGGCTTCCACATTTGTTACCAGTGGATTCGAGCAACAAGTAAGTCTTGCAGAAATGCTTCGGGAACTCAAATGGGAATCCCTGGAGGGAAGGCGACGTTCTTTTCGGAAACACTACTGAGAAAATTTAGAGAAACGGCATTTCAATCCGACTGCCAAACGAAGGGACGCGTGCAGTACAAAAGCGTAAGGGCAGACCTCGTCTGTTGACTGACAGAGACCGCAGACAGTTGACGAGGGTCGTAATGTGTAATAGGCAGACATCTATCCAGACCATCACATAGGAATTCCAAACTGCATCAGGATCCACTGAAAGTAGTATGACAGTTAGGGATGAGGTGAGAAAGCTTGGGTTTCAGGGTCGAGCGGCTGCTCATAAGCCACATACCACGCCGGTAAATGCCAAACGACGCCTCGCTTAATGTAAGGAGTGCAAATATTGGACGATTGAACAGTGGGAAAACGTTGTGTGGTGTGACGAATCACGGTACACAGTGTGGCGATCTGATAGCAGGGCGTGGGTATGGCGAATGCCTGGTAAACGTCATATACTACTGTGTGCAATGCCAACAGTAAAATTCGGAGGCGGTTGGGTTATGTGGTGGTCGTGCTTTTTATGGAGGAGGCTTGCCCAACGTGTTGTTTTGCCTGGCGCTATCACAGCACAGGCCTACATTCATGTTTTAAGCACCTTCATGCTTCCCACTGTAGAAGAGCAATTCGGGGATGGCGATTGCATCATTCAACACGATCGAGCACCTGTTCATAATGCACGGCCTATGGCGGACTGGTCACACGACGATAACAGCGCTATAATAGACTGGCCTGCACAGAGTCCTGACCTGAATCATACAGAACACCATTGGGATGTTTTGGAACGCCGACTTAGTGCCAGGCCTCACGGACCGACAGCGGTACCTCTCCTCAGTGCAGCACCCCGTGAAGAGCCGGCTGCCATTGCCCAAGAAACCTTCCAGCACCTGATTGAACGTATGGCTGCGAGAGCGGAAGCTGTCATCAACGCTGAATTCCAGCATTACCGATGGAGGGCGCCACGAACCTGTAAGTCATATTCAGCCAGGTATCCAGATATTTTTGATCACATAGTGTATATCACCCACTGCACGGGATCCGTACCTGGTAAATCGGGGAAAAACATTTAGCAACCAAATACAAAACTAGTACCACGTCCACGGTTGTCTAGACCTGCCAGCCATGTAACGGTACCAATCTTACATCACTATGAGACTCGTAAATACATGGGAAATAATCAAATGAAACATCGCCATACGCAAACGAGACACAATGCAGCAGAAGAAATAAACTCATTCTAGGTACAAAGAGACTCGTAGAGGTCACGATACAATAAAATGCGATATTAGAGACCGTACGTCGTATACCTTTAAATCGATTCTTCAAAGACCAATTACGAACGTGATTCAAAAATGTGAACAACAGACGCATAGTAATAGACGGAAGAAACGGATCTCACGCCCTTCCTAATAGTGCGACCAGGAGCGTATTTATGACATGAAGATGTGTGTGTCTATCGACCCATGACTACGACTCCTGCAGAAGGCATTGTGAGCTTGCAGGCGTACCTGGGAATAACGATCATACATCGGCCACGCAAGACGTCCCCGTTTACGTGCCACCAGTCTCGGAGAAGTGCCATTTCACCGGCTCCAAATAACTGCGAGAAAAATCACATGCCGGCCGGGGTGGACGAGCGGTTCTAGGCGCTACAGTCTGGATCCACGTGACCGCTGCGGTCGAATCCTGCCTCGGGCATGGATGTGTGTGATGTCCTTACGTTGGTTAGGTTTAAGTAGTTCTAAGTTCTAGGGGACTGATGACCTCAGAAGTTAAGTCCCATAGTGCTCAGAGACATTTGAACTATTTTGAACCAAAAATCATTCGCAGATTGGGAAATTGGGATAATCACGGGCCTGTAGCTACATATCTCATAAACAAAAATGCATTATTTAGTTGCAAAAACACACCATACCTCTACTGGTTACAATATCAGCCGATGTTGGACGTTAAGATATCACCTCGAATCCTCCTCTCATATAACATTAGAGCTTCTACAGCACAATGTAGCCTATGACGACGCATAAATCAGATAATATCGGAACCTAATCATTCTGGAATGAACGGTAATACCGAGATTTTATGAAGCCGACTGTACTTAGGGAAAACGTACTGAGGCAAATGTACAGTAACTTCCGTCCTGCCTGCCATCGTACGATTCTCTGCTCACACCGTACTCCTCCCTCTTTGTGTGTTCCAGTCACGAATTGTGCGCAGGAGTAACGAACACTGGTAAGCCAGCGTTTGTGTTATAATGGCTCTCATTTTACCACTTTCGTGTTTTCGTTATATATACGTAGGAAGAAGCAGTATAACTATAGTTTCATCGAGGTACGGTTTCGAAATTTTCTCAGTAAACCGTACCGTGACCCGCATCCGTCTCTTGCAGTGTCTGTCGCTGGAGCTGGATGAGAGCCTCTGTGATGCTTTAGCTCTTAAGAAACGAGTCTGTCACGAAACTTTCTGCTCGTCTTTTCTATCTTATCTGTCGACATTGTTAGACCGACGAGCAATCAGTGTCTTTAAACGGGTCCATCTTCTACAACCTACTGTGAGCGTCGCGTCTCCATACATTAGTGCCTTTCTCCACACCGGACAGCGCTCTGCACTGTGACAGAGAGAACGGCTGCTCAGTTTGGCCACACAGGGCACAAGTTGCGGACGCCATCGCTTCTACGCGGGCAGTGGGCGGCGCCACCTCAGAGCTTTCAAGCATAACTGGTAATTTTCTAAATACTTGTCATAATTCCCATGTTAAATGACTATGCAAAGTATCCCAGGAGTAACGGTCAATATTCATGGGTAAGAGAGGAATGAAGAATAAAAGTCCAGCAATCATGAGCTCTTAACTTCGTAACTTAATAGCTATAAGCACTTCTCCATTTTCGATACTGCGAAACAAATCTCTTCTACTGCAACATGTTTGTTTTCCATATTTTGGGAAAAGGGGGGGGGGGTGTAGGTAGTATCGACCAACCCAAGAAAAAAATTATTCCATGAAGTTTCATGATTGCAGCATGATAACGTCGACTTCTTGCCATGGTATTTCGGCAGGCAACGATTCAGTCGTCTCCAAGTGAGCGTTTTGCGCTGGAGGTTTACACCAAAAATAGGCACTACGACGCATTTGACATGGTAACGCTGTGTAGTTGCTCAAAGTATTCACTGTTGAATACAAAAGTACGTTGAGGAAAGGGCATGATAAAATAGCGCTGTTCTGTCGGCTTTGAACTTACTTCTGATGAGTGACAATGAATCCGTGAGAGTTACTCTAGTGAAGAGCGTGACAACATCTAAGCTTACTAATAAGTTCGATTCGTGGAGTCGAAACGCCTTCAGTCTATTAATAAAGTCACCGGATTTCCGAATATGATGTGGAAACTCCCCCCCCCCCCCCAAAAAAAAAAACATCTCAGTAATAACGCAATATGTCTAGCTAAGTCATCCGTTGGAAAGCCGATATTACTGACATTAGGAACTTCTTTGTGTATTCTTGGAATACCATATACCAACCGTGGTACACTAGAACTGTGAGGTCTCAATCGTTACGCAACTTCTCGCGATAGACAACAAGACTCCCACAACGCTGACGTTATTCTGTCCACTCTCCGTACGGGGACTTCATCAGTCACCCGGTACGTTGGTTCACTGCTATTCTTCCGAGGTGGAGCTCTCGTAAGTGCGCGACACGTTTCACCTCTGATTTCTTCTACAGAGTTACTCAACAGCACTAATAAAATCTTTTAAAGGCAAGGTTCAATCCTTTTCCAAACGTTGATAGCGTTACTTTGTCCAAAAGCTTATATCTTACAATTAAAATCGACCACTGAGTGTCGAACAGCGTCTTCTTGCGGTAACTTTGCTGACTCAGTCCGCCATGGCCAAGGTTACGCCAGCGACCGACTCCCAAGAGAAACAGATAGAGAGAAAGAGAGAGAGATGGGAGATTAGAAGCAATCTCCATATGCACATAAAACAACAGTTGGCCTTCAGTTCACGGCGAAAAAAACGAATCCTCTCCTTCACTAGTGCTAGACTTGTCTTACGTGCGACGAATTTCGCACTGGCGATTTTGATAAAATGTATCACTCTAGCAAACTTGTGAATCAGTCTACTGTCCTGGCATTTCAGTAAAAACACAAAGAACTTAAGTTTCGGTTGTGTAACTTAACCAACTTCTGCCTGCATCGTTCCGGAAGTGGTATCTGATATGATCCTTGAAATCTTCCCAGCGAAAGAGTATTCCATGAAGAAGTTTCGGTATCGCAGCCGCATAACTTCGACTTCCTGCCACGGTATTTCGGCTGACAACCATTCAGCCATCATGAGGTGAGTGTTTTGCTCTGGAGGTTGTTATTTCACGTCTCTACGTTTATACCAAAAACAGACGCGAAGACGCATGCGCAGAGGTACCCGCTACTTATGCTACCTCTTTCGGGCTACGCGCTCTTTTCGAATACCGTTCCACCTATGGCGTGCAAGCGCATGTGTAATGTGTTATTACATGCGTGCTCTCTGTCGAGACGCGGCACTCGCGGAGTTTAAATTCAGATGTCAGAGTTAATAAAATTAAAGGTCATCACATGTGTCATTGGTCATAAAATGTTTTCTTTCTGAAGAAATTAAAGAAATCACCAGGTCCTAAACCTTACCCATTTGAAAGCCTCCATCACGATTAGTAAGATCTCGTGTTAAACGCATTTCCACCGATTATTTAATAATTGAATACCAGAACGATCTCCTTGGCAGAGTAATCCATGGATCTCCTGTGGACATATAATGCTCGATTATGGCTGACTTACCGGGCTGCAAAAAGTATAAAGATAGAGATGTGAACTAGCAATCTGCAGTGCAAAACACTCACCTGAGGATGGTTGACTGGTTGTCAGCCGAAATATTTTGACAGTAAGTCGATGTTATTCGGCTGCAGTCCGAAACTTCACGGAATACTCTTCACGCCAGGAGAATTTCAAGTATCACAAAATAAATAAATAAACAGCCAAGTAAACATAGACTCTAAATTTCACACCTTAAGAGCTATGTGCACTCGTTCAGAAGAAGATATGCAATTCACAGTCACAAAAATGAACAGATGCTCATACACTCCCGGAAATTGAAATAAGAACACCGTGAATTCATTGTCCCAGGAAGGGGAAACTTTATTGACACATTCCTGGGGTCAGATACATCACATGATCACACTGACAGAACCACAGGCACATAGACACAGGCAACAGAGCATGCACAATGTCGGCACTAGTACAGTGTATATCCACCTTTTGCAGCAATGCAGGCTGCTATTCTCCCATGGAGACGATCGTAGAGATGCTGGATGTAGTCCTGTGGAACGGCTTGCCATGCCATTTCCACCTGGCGCCTCAGTTGGACCAGCGTTCGTGCTGGACGTGCAGACCGCGTGAGACGACGCTTCATCCAGTCCCAAACATGCCCAATGGGGGACAGATCCGGAGATCTTGCTGGCCAGGGTAGTTGACTTACACCTTCTAGAGCACGTTGGGTGGCACGGGATACATGCGGACGTGCATTGTCCTGTTGGAACAGCAAGTTCCCTTGCCGGTCTAGGAATGGTAGAACGATGGGTTCGATGACGGTTTGGATGTACCGTGCACTATTCAGTGTCCCCTCGACGATCACCAGTGGTGTACGGCCAGTGTAGGAGATCGCTCCCCACACCATAATGCCGGGTGTTGGCCCTGTGTGCCTCGGTCGTATGCAGTCCTGATTGTGGCGCTCATCTGCACGGCGCCAAACACGCATACGACCATCATTGGCACCAAGGCAGAAGCGACTCTCATCGCTGAAGACGACACGTCTCCATTCGTCCCTCCATTCACGCCTGTCGCGACACCACTGAAGGCGGGCTGCACGATGTTGGGGCGTGAGCGGAAGACGGCCTAACGGTGTGCGGGACCGTATCCCAGCATCATGGAGACGGTTGCGAATGGTCCTCGCCGATACCCCAGGAGCAACAGTGTCCCTAATTTGCTGGGAAGTGGCGGTGCGGTCCCCTACGGCACTGCGTAGGATCCTACGGTCTTGGCGTGCATCCGTGCGTCGCTGCGGTCCGGTCCCAGGTCGACGGGCACGTGCACCTTCCGCCGACCACTGGCGACAACATCGATGTACTGTGGAGACCTCACGCCCCACGTGTTGAGCAATTCGGCGGTACGTCCACCCGGCCTGCCGCATGCCCACTATACGCCCTCTCTCAAAGTCCGTCAACTGCACATACGGTTCACGTCCACGCTGTCGCGGCATGCTACCAGTGTTAAAGACTGCGATGGAGCTCCGTATGCCACGGCAAACTGGCTGACACTGACGGCGGCGGTGCACAAATGCTGCGCAGCTAGCGCCATTCGACGGCCAACACCGCGGTTCCTGGTGTGTCCGCTGTGCCGTGCGTGTGATCATTGCTTGTACAGCCCTCTCGCAGTGTCCGGAGCAAGTATGGTGGGTCTGACACACCGGTGTCAATGTGTTCTTTTTTCCATTTCCAGGAGTGTAGCTTTAAAGGTATGCAATTTAGAGCCCATGTTTCCTACACTTTTTTCTTAAAATTGTAGTCCCTGTCATGTCGCTGAATTGACTAGTACTCCTGGACACCCTGTATATTCATTTAACCTCGAAATTATGTGAAATATTTAGGAAATATATTACTTGTGTTGAAAGCAGTGTGGATGCGATGACGGGAACGCAGAGTCTTGCTCTCTATGCAGTCAAATTCGGGAATCGTTCTGTACCACAATGTAGAACGCTGTACATTGCCGAGGAAGGCACAAATGTTTGGAAACGCGACGTTTGCAGTAGGACGCTGCGAATGGAGCTCTCCAGCAGATTACCGATGGTCTCTCTGACCAAACAACATCGTGATTGCAGAGCGGCGCTGGAAAATACTCATTGGACGATGGAACAATTGAAACGAGTTGCCATCTCCAGTGAAACGTGCTTGCTGTTACATAATGTCGATTACCTGTCGGAACACGCCGCCCTTCGGAAGAGCAGCTGATCGAACTTGCTTCGCAGAGAATACATAGATCGTCAGCGGGAGATACTTCACCGTGGCATGCGTTCACGGCCCTCTTTGAACGTTCCCTTGTTACATATGCTTCTATGAGAAGCGTGAGCATTATACTGACTACCATTTGCAGTCCACTTTTCAAGGCGTTACCCATATCAACTCTGCCTATATTTTTATTCCACTGGCCATAGTATGGTGTGTGGTCCTTCATATTAAGTTCGTGAAAGTATGATGGTTGGTGTCTTTTTGTGTAAGTCCGAGATTGTAAATCTGTTCTACCACCGATCTCCTAGGTAAGTTGTGAATTGGAAGAAGAAATATCTTTAGTGTTTCGCATCGCGATCTTGTGTATAAAGCTTAAAAGGTGTCCATATTTCGTTTTCAAACCCTTCTGCTTCTATTTCTGATTCTTCCTCCGTATTTGTTTTCTTATTTTACAGCTTGCAGTTCTTACCATATGCCATCGACTTATAGAACTACTCTGATTCCTGCTAACAGTAGGGAAAGTTTCACTACCCCAACTACAGCGTGTACAATGTCAAGTGAAATTTACATGAAAGTTTACTGATATTTTGCCAATGAGTTATTTGAAAAGCTCAAGGGAAAGTAATAATGAGAATTCAGCATCACGATCCGGGGAATGGGTTTTATTAAATATTCGTTATTCATTTCTCAAGCGGGGGTCTTTCAGCCAGAATTTACACAGGGGATATAGGAATATGGAGGAAATCACGTGGTCGAAGAACGAAGAATGAATTATATTCAACATTTGTTAGTTAGACAGGCCATCCGCTCCGATACACACGCTGTATTCCAATGACAATCGCATTAATACGATTCCTTAAGAGAGGTGTGGATTTCATCTTATTAACCAAAGATACAGTAATTCCAAAAAATCCCAACCTATCAACATCTTCTCTGAATAACGGCCGGCCGGTGTGGCCGTGCGGTTCTAGGCGCTTCAGTCTGGAACCGCGTGACCACTACGGTCGCAGGTTCGAATCCTGCCTCGGGCATGGATGTGTGTGATGTCCTTAGGTTAGTTGGGATTAAGTAGTTCTAAGTTCTAGGGGACTGAAGACCACAGATGTTAAGTCCCATAGTGCGCAGAGCCATTTGAACCATTTTTTTCTGAATAATGAGTATTTATTCTGATCAGGAAAATAAGAGTTGGATACCATTGCATAGTCCTACTGTTGGTGCATACTAACTCCAGAGCCAGCCAGTCAACAATAGGTTATGGCTGGTAAAATTCGGAACACGCAAATTTGGAATATATCTAGGAACGTATTCGCTGCGGCTGGTCCCGGCGGAGGTTCGAATCCTCCCTCGGGCATGGGTGTGTGTTTGTCCTTAGGATAATTTAGGTTAAGTAGTGTGTAAGCTTAGGGACTGATGACCTTAGCAGTTAAGTCCCATAAGATTTCACACACATTTGAACATTTTGAACGTATTCGCACTCGCTCGTTATCAAATTATCATAATAATAACCAACAACTGATTAGTTGTCGATTATTAGTATGATAATTTGATAACGAGATCGAACGCATGGTTCGCAAAAAGGGAAAAACGAATCTAAGTAAAAACTCACTTCACACGATGCCAAAGAGCATTAATTCGCATGGTTGATAATTTAAGTGAACGCAAGGTTTACCTACATCGAAAAGCGAAACTAGAATCTTAAACATGACCGCGGTTCAGCTACTGTATAATTTTGAAGAGGTTGAAAAAATCAGCCAACCAGTTGAAACCAAGGATTATTTAGCCTTTGACGTCGGTTTCGAAATTTATAAAAATAACTTCTCCAGAAGAAGTCGACCCTAAAAATGTGTGTACTCATTTTTACATACATACCAAAATATTAATAACAGAAAATTTTTTATGAGGTAAGCGTACTCACTTGTTACATCATATGGTGGTAAATTACTTTAGCCGAAGCCGAGAGGCACTTGTCATATCCAAAATTTTTATAAAGAACAGGAACAAATGTTCACCAACAATTTTTTATGATATTTCACTAATGTTTTCATTATTATTAAAACAATTTCGAATTTCGTTTTGCTGATTAATGGTGGGATGTGTACTAATTTCGGTGATGCCATTTTCCTCAAAAAATTGTTAAGTTTTATCTACATATCCATTTTATTGATAACGACAACTGTTATTAAAACTTCATTATTTTGCAATTTACAATTAATATTATTAATCACTTTATTTTATTTAGTGCAAATGCTATTTACAGTTGCCATTTCTTTTTCTGTGACGTTGTTACATTCATGAGCATCCTAACTTGTTGGGCCTTGTCTGCTTTCGCACTGTCTAGACCAATTTTAAGGCCAACCACGAAGTCGTCTATTGCTGTAAAGTCACTAAGCCCAGGGGCTACATTGCACTTCAAACCCTTTTTGTAAAATTAGGCCTTCTTCCTCTGAAAACTTAATTTGAAGTTTATTTTTAATTGGTGAATTGACCACTTAGGATCACGCTACAATTTCATTTCTTCTTTGTCTGAAGTTTCCTCTTTCTCCAGTACTCCTTCATATGGACCCTGTGCTCTTGCTTCTGTTCATCCTTCCATGATCTCCCAGTCTTCATATTTCTTTCGAATTGAAATCCTTCCAAATTTTGAATCATGGTCCGAAATGTATCCCTGCTTAACATGTGAACTTCCTGCATGTTGTACCTTTCCAGATATTTAAGAGCTTCCTTAATCCATGTCGTTGTTGTCTTCTTTTCCCACACGTAGTCGAATATCCTTCTGGTTAGTCTGGTTTTTCCACTCTGTACAGGTGTCCTGGAAATGATAACCTCCTCTTTTTATGTTCTCGGCAACGGCCTTGCCGCAGCGGATACACCGGTTCCCGTGAGATCACCGAAGTTAAGCGCTGTCGGGCGTGGTCGGCACTTGGATGGGTAACCATCCACGACGCCATGCGCTGTTGCCATTTTTCGGGGTGCACTCAGCCTCTTGATGCCAAATGAGGAGCTACTCGACCGAATAGTAGCGGCTTCGGTCAAAAATGATATCATAACGACCGGGAGAGCGATGTGCTGACACCACGCCCCTCCTAACCGCATCTTCCTCTGAGGATGACAGCGGTCGGATAGTACCGATGGGCCACTTGTGGCCTGTAGACGGAGTGTTTTTTTTCGTGTTCTCAGAGATTTTCTCCGCCTTTTTCTAGATTTCATTGTTGCACCGGAGTTTCCACCCAGTTTCAACCTGGGTTGGACCCATGATTTTCCGTAATATTCTTCTTACTAGAGTCTCCAGCTTTTCCAGCTTGTAATTCATTGAGAGGCATTCGATGGCGTACAGGCACTCTGTTTCTACCACAGCACTGTAGTGCTTTATTTTGGCATTCCAAGAGATATGCTTTTTGTTGTAAATGTTTCTAGTTAATCCGTAAGCTCTCTCTATGCTTGAGATCCGATCCCCCACAGCAGCTTTCTCCGTTCTGTTGTATGGCTTCACCGAGGTATTTGAAATTTTTTACCCTCTCAGTCCGTCCAATCCCTGTTTCAAGGAATTGTGGCCCATGTTTGTCACCTGTCATGAATTTGAATTTTATTTAATACCCTTTCAAAAAATTTATGCTGTGTTCAATTATTTACTGTAAGTTAATCATTATTTATCAGTATCCTGTTCTTAAATTTTGACAGTTTTTTAGGTAAATTTCAGAAAAAATGTTTAGTGAACACGGTGTTTCCCGTCTTTATAACCAATTTTATAATTTATGATAAGAGCCGCTCGGCTTCAGCTTAAGTAACTTACCACCATGTAACGTGACAATTCAGTAGGCTTGCCTCAGAATTATTTTTCTGTAATATTTTGTTATGTATGTAAAACTAGCCTGTAACGGTTTGTATGCATTTTTAGGGCCCATTCATTCGGAAGAAGATATTTTTATTGATATCTAAATCTAGGTCATGGGCTAAGTGAACCTTGTTCGCAACTAGTAAGCTGATTTTTTTTTTACTTTTTTTGTTTCGTACCTGTTCGAAAAGCGAAATATTTAACGGATACTGATCGAAATCGAAATATACCGAGCGTACTCATGGGCGCACGATCACCACGCCGTCACCAGGAAGAGCGTTCGCAGAGCCTTCTAGATTCCCTACTTAGCCACCGATGTTAGGCGCATGTTTAAGAAGTGGTGTTAGGGTGGGAGGGAAGAGGGGAAAAAAACACCAACAGGGAGCCAGGCGTGTATCCAGTCGGGCGGACGCTAAGAAAGACGTGTGGTCGTTGTACTGGATCCACAGAACTTTGCCGGGCAAAGTTTTGAACAGAGTTCATTGGAAAATTCCCACGAGTTCGAGTGTTGGCTTCCTTGATCAATCTCAAACGTTAAAAAGCACTTGGACGTCCGTTTTAGTCGGCCACATCAGGCAATAAGGCACCTTTGAAAAAGATTGAACGAAAAGTTACCAAGAAATAAGAAAAACGTGCACATCCAATTACCCGAAAATCCACACATTACAGAGCTTATTCAAGGTTGGGATTATGAAAAAGTGTGAAAGAGGTTACTGATGTGCAACTCAAAAAATAATCATAAATAAAAATGCAATCCCCCCTCGCAGCCTAGAAAGATGATAACAAAAAATAGATGATCAGTCTCCAAGTCTAAGTCAGAGGAGCAAGGGAGTACAAACGAATATTATATGAAAGGGGGCTCAGACAGGCCCCTTTCAAGTTTTGGCTGTGGGCAACGATCCCCTCTTATTGTTTCCTCACAGAGTTTTTCACTCATTTCTTCGGTGCTGCTGTTATGCTCGGCACATATGTGTAGCTATTCTTTATCTGTTACGTTAATCCATATTGGTATAGATCTAAGGCATACGAATAATATTCAGTAATTGGTTGAACGAACATTCTACATGCTATTTCCATTTTTTCGATAAATTTCAGGCTGTCTCTACCACGTATACATTTACTGAGCTCAATCAGCTCGAGAACGGCAGTTATTTATACTTGACTAACTAATGCACCACTGCAAATGTAGATACAAATGAATTTATGCGACCGGATAGATTCAATTACCCTAGACCAAAGAATAACACTGCTATCTGGATGCTTGGGCATAATAGAACGTATACGACGCAAAACAGGGCAGTAAAATACGTTGACTGCTTACCATGCTTTGTAAAAGAACACTGGAAAAATCACGATATACGGTAAATGCACAGAAAGCTTTGACAGCATGCTAAAAATTATGACCACGCCATTAACTCAATATAGCCGACAGCATGACAACTGTTAATGTAAGCTTGCGTTGTTATTTTACACATACACTCTTGTATGATTCCTACTTCAATGATGTTTTCAGTTTTATATTTAAATAGTGTCTGGAGAAAAAGAAAAAAACGGATATAAAGTTTTCCTTAAATGTGTGTTATTTTAATATCCTGTGATTGAAGTAGTTTTATTTTCCTTCAGGAACAAAACACTGTGCTTAGTTTGCATACGAAACGACTATAAACTCTATCTTTTTCTTAACAATAAGTAACCTTACGAGACAGACAGGGCAATTATGCGGCCAAGATAAGAAGAAGGTGTTAATGAGGAAGAAATTACAGGGGGATATGATGATGTAGCTCTAGCCTATTAAAAAAAGCAGCGCTAATTATCGTGATTATAAAAAGCCCTGAAGCATGCGAAGGCGTGCTGAAAAATACTCAGAACTTTTTTGTTCTGTCCTCAATATCGGTTGAGGTATTACATATGATGCGTACTACTCGGCCGTCTTCCCCGCTTCGCTAATGCAAATTTGTAGCCCTGTGCGCAAGACGGCTCCGAATTGTAACCTCTAACATGGCGGTGTGTGAGATAATCATGAAACAGCGTGCTGTAATCAAGTTTCTAACCGCAGTGAACGTGCGCACTTGGAGCACGCTCTCCGCTAGCACGACAGTGCCAGATCACTCACCAGCATTGCTCACGTCTGCAACAATCCGACGCCTTGGGTTCACTGCCATCGGTCATCTTCCATACAGTCCCAGCTTGGTCTCGTCCGATTCTCATCTGTTTCCCAAACTTAAATAACGCCTTCGAGGACTTCACTTTGATGGTGATGAAGCGGTGCAAGCAGGGGTGAGGTTCTGCCTTGTTCAACAGTCAGGCATTCTACGGTGACGGTGTCAACAAACTGGTCTCTCGTTGGGAGAAATGTGTTCGTTGCCAGAGTTACTATTGTAGACATCTCGGTATTACGTTGAAATACTGTATGTTTACTAGTAGTAAATTATTTTTGAATAAAAAGAAAGAATTCACCACCAGTGTTTGTCCGGCAAGTGGAGAGCCAGATTGCGGCACGAAAGCCCAAACTGTGCGCTTCTATCCTAGGTTGAATTCCAAACATCTCCACACTGTCTAATGGAGTGAGGACATGTGGCAGCGTTGTTTGTGAGCCGATAGTCGAATAGGATCTTTTAGCTCAGTGGCCCCCTCGGCGCTATTCGAGAGGTGGTGGTGGTGGTGGTAAGTTCCAATGGAGCCAAATTGCTGAGGTCATCGGCGCCTAGGCTTACACATTACTTAATCTAACTTAAACTATCTTATGGTAAGGACAACACACACACACGTGCCCGAGGGAGGACTCGAACCTCCGACGGGGCGAGCCGCGTGAACCATGGCAATGCGCCTGAGACTGCGCAGCTACCCCACGAGAAGTTTGTTGCGAGTCGGCAACTTGTGTACCATCTCCACTTCCTCATCATCATAGAAAACCATCATGACAACAACCTACAAACAAACCAGTTAAGTCAGTCAACAAATATCTTCTGCCCACTCCCATTCATCTGGCCACATGTAAGAAGCGTCGATAACCACTGCTGCGAGACGTGCAGAAAGAGAGTAAACGTGGATCTAGAAGGCACCGGCAGGGAAGTGGTGCAATGCCAGCTCCAGTGTCGTGGTTGAGGATCGCAAATAGCCCAGTCGAGGTGGTCCCATAGATTCTCGACTGGGTTTTAATGTTGTTGCTCTTCGAACCACACACATACACAGCAAGTTGTGTGACACGTTGCGTTGTCCTGCTGGTAGACGCAATCGTGCGAGGAAAAGCAAACTGCATTTGGGTATGGGCATTGTTCCCAAGGATAGAAGCACACTTGTGTTGATCCAATGTCCCTTCCACAACGACGAGATCACCCAGGGAATGCTACGAAAACATTGCCCGGGCCATAAAGCTCCCTCCTTCTTTGCTTTCAGACTTCTCACACTGTACATGCCAATGGCAATGTGTCTGGTGAAGCACAAAACCTGTTTCATCTGCAAAGGTCCCCTGTCGCCACTCAGTACACGTGCAGATGTGGTACTGGCGTGCAAATTCCAGCCTTAGTCATCGTAGAACTGCAGTCAGCAGAACCATTCGCCGACTGAGACCCATAAGCAAAATGACCAGTGAACAGTCTTTGAGGAGACACTGTTCGTAGTCCCTTGGTTCATCTGGGCATCTAGTTGCTCAACAATTGCATGACTGTTTGCCCGTGCACATCTCCACAGCCGTCGTTCACCCCTGTCACCTAAGGCCTGTTGTGCACTACAGCTGCCTTGGCGCCGGTTTTTGCTTGTGCCATTTTGCCATGCACGCTATACTTTAACCACGCTGGCATGTAAACAGTTTACAGACTTAAGTATTCCAGAAATGTTTCCACCCTTGGCCCGAAAGCAGATTAACATGCCCTTTTTGAGCGTCAGATAAATCTCTGTGATTCCGAATTACAACGACTGCATTGTTTCCCGCGTCCCCGCCCCATTTCTCGACACACTTGATATATCCTCCGCTTCTATTGCTACCACCTGCGCCTTTGAGTGGTTACTGCACGTTGACGTCGAAAACAGACAGTGGTCACATTAATATGACCAGACTGTGTACTCGTACTTAAACTTTATACACAACGAAGAAAGAGGCCACTGTGTGTGGAGGAAGATAAGCCTTTGCAAATATGCTGCTCAGACTGTTACTCAGCTTTGAAAGGTTTGAAACGTAAACCCTAGTGGGGACTGTTGTGGTTGGCAGGAGAGCCAACACCGTGTTACTAGAGGAGGCCGAAAGGCACGCGTTTTAGCTCACGCAGGCTGGCGTGAAGCCTGGACAGGACAAGGAAATTAGAATTTAGAAAAACGGACGTATCTGGTGGAATACTTAACTTTAATCCATTAATGATGAACGTCGCTCTTGACGGTACATGATTCACAATATCAATAGTAATTGAATATGGCGCCTTGCTAGGTTGTAGCAAATGACGTAGCTGAAGGCCATGCTAACTATCGTCTCGGCAAATGAGAGCGTAATTTGTCAGTGAACCATCGCTAGCAAAGTCGGTTGTACAACTGGGGCGAGTGCTAGGAAGTCTCTCTAGACCTGTCGTGTGGCGGCGCTCTGCAATCACTGATAGTGGCGATACACGGGTCCGACGTATACTACCGGACCGCGGCCGATTTAAAGGCTACCACCTAGCAAGTGTGGTGTCTGGCGGTGACACCACAGGGACTGTTTAAAATGATTGAGAATGTTGTCATAATTTTAACAACATTTATTTTTCAAAAGAAAAAACAGACATAAACCATGCTAAACGAGTTATTAATTGAATTCTGTAAACAACTAATAGGTGCCAGAATGAGATTTTCACTCTGAAGCGGAGTGTGCGCTGATATGAAACTTCCTGGCAGATTAAAACTGTGTGCCGGACCGAGACTCGAACTCGGGACCTTTGACTGTCGCGGGCAAGAGTTCGAGTTTCGGTCCGGCACACAGTTTTAATCTGCCAGGAAGTTTCAACTAATAGGTGGTTTATAACTACAATGGATAAGGATCCTGGGTGGCAGAAGTGAGTCAAGTACTCTGGCCATAAAAATGTAGGTAACACAATCTGAATTGATCTGACACTGAGCAGACTTTCATTGATCATATAGTTTGTCTACATAGGTGCAGCTGAGATCAAGTGGCGATGGAGATCTGTATACCCTGACAATGCTGGAGTGGCAATATGCTACCCTGTTTGCTTGGTGTGGCGATGTAACTTGCAGCTGGCGAGATGTGTGCGGTGGAGGTGAGACGGCAGAGGCAAATGTGAATCGATCGTGACCACGAAAGAAATGCATCAATCTCATGGTCGGGCGATCAGGCAGACGGATCGCAATTTACTCTCCAGCAGAGGCCTGAAATCAGGTAGATTTCAGTTCGTGACACACCGTTTCGCTTGTCGTACCAAGGACCAATTTGGCTCACTTATACGTCAGAACGCACAAGGATACCAAACTTCAAGAAACGAATGAGTGAGCTCTCGGCAAACGAGTAGTATGACACATTTGAAGTCACACTGTTGGTACAGCAAGAACTTCACCCATGCTGCCCAGTCTGAACTATTCGCAAGTGAAGTCAGTCCCAGGACAGGTCCCAAGTACCAACCACACATGCCAGAGCTCCGACAAGAAGTGCTTCCAGACCAAAGTCCTGCACCCGAGCGCTTTGCACCCGTCCAGGAAAAAAAGATGCCGTTTTCCCGCAAAATGCACAAACGACACCGCCTTCACCCCGTCTTGAGCCAATCACACGGCTGTACAGGCGCTAAATCTCCCCTACCACATGACAGCACAAACTCATGTCAAAGTAGGGCAAGCGTTAAGAAACCTGCATCTCTGGAAAAAAAGAAACCACTGATTACTAGCTTTCTTAAGTTTTTGCAGTGAGGGAAGATAATTTTCACTGAAGTCGTGTCGCTTCCCACGGCAACAAGTGAACAGATGCAATCTCTATCTAAATCGCCTGTTCCTTGGAGCTTGTTAGTCCTAGCTATGAAGTGTAATAAAGATTCTATCTCTATACGTTTCTCAGACGCTGGAGTTTCTTATACGACCGAGGCAGCCGATAGAAGTGGTTCACAGGCCTAGTACCTGGTTTACGACTCCACTGTGTAGAAATGTTCCTTCAGACCGTCGCTCCCCGCCCAGGCTGCTCTTGGCGCCGTGGTAGGTATCGCAGCATTGCTCTGCTGGACACCTGTCTCAATGATGGGCTGCCCTAAATGGCTGTGGATCTGTTCAGCAAGATTTAATAAGGTATGGGCTGGCCTCAAGTGTCTTTCAACTCCCAGGATGCTGTTTCCACAAGCTAAAAACCAAAAAAATACCTCATGTTTTTAGCTCCCTACCAGGCTCCATCAACGTCTGCTCAGGTTGTTAACTTTCTGGAGTTTCGCTCAAAGTGCGTCAGGTTGTAATAAAATCTTCAATTCGAAGGAAACCAACACTGATGTCGCAGCAGCTGTTCAGATCGCCTTCCAAATAGCTTGTCGAGATCACAAGTTGTAGCCAATGACGTGACAACTCAGTTCTCCTTGTGATTTATCGTTGTGCTACTGGACACTTCAGGGTACAGCAATGTAATCGCCATGACAACATCTAACGCATCCACTGTCGAACGAGTCCAAGGGGCTGCATTTTGCGACTCATTTTGACAGTGGTGGCCATGACGCTTTCATAGGAATCTAAGAAAATGGTTCAAATGGCTCTGAGCACTATGGGACTTAACATCTGAGGTCATCAGTCCCCTAGAATGTAGAGCTACTTAAACCTAACTAACTTAAGGAGATCACACACATCCATGCCCGAGGCAGGATTCGAACCTGCGACCGTAGCAGTCACGCGGTTCCGGACTGAAGCGCGTAGAACCGCTCGGCCACAACGGCCGGTAGGAATCTAAGACGTCCGTGTTATCTGTACAGCATCAAAATGCGATGCTGTTACGTAGGCCCCACGTTCTAGCGGCTCTCTTTTCCAATAAGTTTGAAGCAGCATTTGCAACCCAAACTAAGATTTCAAGAATGAAACTTTCATGAGAGGTGTTCAAAGGAAAAGGTACGAAATAACACTGTGGGAAAACGGAAGACTTTTATTCGAAAATAATCACCAGAGTGCTGAGCACTACTATCCCGCTGTTTCACGAGCCGAAGGATTTCCTGTTGCCAGAATTTCTGTGTCTGTGGTAGCAGCCAGTCCTCCTCTGTGTCCATTTCTTCGTTAGAGTTGAAGCGCTTGCCTTTGAGATGTTTTTCCAGCGGTCGTAACACATGGAGGTCGAAGAGCTCAAGCCGTTCCCATTAGAACTTGGCCATTACACTTCTGTGACTTTGGAGGCCTTGTAGTGGAGCAGAATCACTCCATCCATGAGCGGCCTTGAGCGTTTCCTCTTGATGGACTTGTCTCATTGTACGCGTCACCGTTAGTAATTTTTCGGTCCTCGACGAATTCGATGAGTATCGGACCTTGAACGTCAGAAAAGACGGGGAGCATCATCTTGTGTACTGAGGACACAGCTTTTTTGTGGAAGGTGATGACACTAAATTCGCGTCTTTAGATGCCTCACTACGTTATCCCAAAGCAGCGTATGGTGATTTCACCTAGTTTTGCTGTTGTGACGTTTCGTAACTCTCCATTTGGGCACACCTTACATACACTACGTGATCAAAAGTATCCGGGCACCCCCACAACCTACATTTTTCAAAATTAGGTGCATTGTGCTGCCACCTACTGCCAGGTACTCCATATCAGCGACCTCAATAGTCATTAGACATCGTGAGGGAGCAGAATGGGGCGCTCCGCGGAACTTACGGACGTCGAACGTGGTCGGGTAATTGGGTGTGACTTGTGTGATACGTCTATAAGCAAGATTTCCACACTGCTAAACATCCCTAGGTCCACATTTTCCGACGTGATAGTGAGGCGGGAAAGTGAAGGGGCATGTACAGCACAAAAGCATACAGGCCGACCTCGTCTGTTGACTGACAGAAACAGCCGACAGTTGAAGAGGGTCGTATTGTGTAATAGGCAGACATCTGTCCACAGCGTCACACAGGAGTTCCAAACTGCATCAGGATTCACTGCAAGTACTATGACAGTTAGGCGTGAGGTTCATGATCGAGCGGCTGCTCATAAGCCACACAAAACGCCTGTAAATGCCAAACGGCCCAACGCTTGGTGTAAGGAGCGTACACATTGTACAATTGAACAGTGGAAAACGTTGTATGGAGTGACGAATCACGGTACACAATGTGGCGATCCGATGGCCGGGTGGGGGTATGGCGCATGCCCAGTGAACGTAATCTTCCAGCGTGTGTAATGCCAACAGTAAAATTCGGAGGCGGTGGTGTTATAGTGTGGTCGTGTTTTTCGTTGAGGGGGCTTGCACCCCAAGTTGTTTAGCGTGGCGCTATCACAGCACGGGCCTACATTGATGTTTAAGCACCTTCTTTGCTTCCCACTGTTGAAGAGCAATTCGGGTATGGCGATTGCATCTTTCAACACAATATCGAGGACCTGTTCATAACGCACGGCCTGCGCCGAAGTGGTAACACATCAATATCGTCTCTGTAATGGACTGACCAGCACAGAGTCCTGATCTGAATCCCCTAGAACACCTTTGGGATGTTTCGGAACGCCGACTTCATGCCAGGCTTCACCGACCGACACTGACAACTCTCCTCAGTGCAGCACTCCGTGAAGAGTGGCTGCCATGCCCAAAGAAACCTTCCAGCACCTGATGGAATTTATGCTTGCGAGAGTGGAAGCTGTCATCAAGGCTGAGGGTTGGCCAACACCATAGTGAATTCCAGCATCACCGATGGAGGGCACCACGAACTTGTAAGTTATTTTCAGCCAGGTGTCCGGATATTTTCGATGACGTAGTGCATAGTCTGTCTCAGATGATCCACCGTTACTAGAGCCCAAAATAAAAATACTCTAGAAATATTAACTAGCCAGTATGAAAATCTTGACTGGGGGCGCGGAAGGCGAATCTGACTACGATATGTCATAATTTCACGCAGTAGTTTCCAATAATATCTGGATACTACACTCCTCTTGAAATAATCTCGCTTTCGCTCATTTGATTTGTAAAGAAAACAATCTACTAAACCCAAATAAATTACACTATTTGCAAAAAATACAGCCATCGCACTTTGACACTGTCTGTTGCAAATCAGTGTTCATAATTATTAGTTTCTCCATGATCGGAAGGTATGCTGATTCCGCAATTGTTAGTTTAATCAATGAAAACAGTCCTTGTTACTTTTTTATTGCGTCCACTGCTGGTATCGGGCTTTATATTAGGCAATTTAAAGTGTTTCTGAAAACTTCGTAAATGTAATAGAGATAAATATTAACAGATGGCGCATAAAAACTTACATTGTACCATTCAGGAGCAACATCAAATGATAAAATAAAAAGTAATTCCGTTGGATTCAGAAAAGTATGCGCCCAGTGACATCGAGAGAGAAATTGCCTTGTCAAGATTATAAAAACTTGTCAACTCAATACATTAAAAGGTACACATTGGTTTTAAGAGGAATTTGTGCCCAGACATGTTCGAAAATTCAAATTGCATATTTTACCAACAGAAAGCTAAGGCTAATTTTAGAATAATTAAGCATAAAATAGTTGCAGTGGACGGAGTATCAACGTCTAATGTAGAGTTACGTCCTCCAGCGTACTACAGCTTAACTTAGGGATTCGTAAAGAGCATTAGCGTAGCTTGGAAACATCGTGGACAGCTTAACAGAGCATGTTTATGACTGTAGGCTGTATCCAGTTGGCTTCCATATGAGGGGAACTGTGCGAATGAAGTATAATATGTTTACTAATATTACAACTAATCTGGTATAAATACGTTTTAAATTACTCGTTCCCCATCATTTCGATAAAAAAATCTTTGAAATGATCTATAGGACATGTAACCAACTTTCTCGAATCTCCTGTTCCTACTGGCGCAGACACTGTTTCGTGTGGCAAGAGAGCCATTCATTGGACATTGGCAAGGATTGGTTTTCGTTTCCTTCTTCTGCTTCTGGTGGAATTAATTTGCTGCTTTTCGTCTGTAACTGTGTATTTACACATTCCTCGTACTCCACATATTGCTCCTGCACGTCTTCCACCGTCGGAGGGTGATGTGGGATTGAAAGTCCCACCACCAACGTGAAGTACAATGATGTCGTTGTAAGATTGAAAAATTGTACCCCAACAACAAGCCAGTATGACCACTCTGCAACGGTGACACTGGGCCGAAACCTGTGCCTCTTCTTCCCTCGCTATCAGCATTCCGAGAATAAGAGGGCGCTCGTGGTCATTCTGCTGTACAGTAATTTTCGCACTTATCGTTATCGATAGAATGGTCCGAAACGTGAACAGCCAATCGCATGCAGGGTAGTGAGAGCAAATAGCATTGCTTCATTTTGAATGAGCCTGTGTGCGGTCGAGTGGAAATATTTTATCTTTGGTATTCTTTGGGCGCTGTTGCAGACGTGACGAAAGGAGAATGTTGACATATGAAAAATTGCGGGACCAGTTCGTCAGCAGATGATTAATGAAATAGTACGTTTGGTCGCTGCTTGTATCTTTGTGAAAAAGAGGGATGGAAATTTAACGTGGCCTTGTTTTCAATACTTGTGTGCTCGTGTTATTGGCTTCTGTTTTTGGAACATTAACGTTTCGTAAAGATTCACTGAAAACTTTTTTTGTAATTTGTAGCAGTCAGTGTTCTGAATACTTGTCTTAGCGAATAGTGTTTGCTACGTTTAAGAGTGCATCTTATCCTTAAGTGATCGTTTAGCGAGACGTAAAACGTGATACAAATCACCGACGGACGCCGTAACCTTAATGTCGCCTTTCTTGATTTTATTATCACTCTCCCTGTGCTGATGTCATGACCGCTGAATTTATGAAAAATGCTGTTAACGATTAGATGGAAGCAAAATGTCTGTAACAAGCAAGAATATAAATGTCTTTGATACCCGTTTCACCCCAGAAATTTAAACTCTGCACTTACCCTGCCTAACGAAACCCTAGTAAATTTGTACACAATCAGAATAAACAGCAACGTAGCTAGAACGGAAACATCAATGGAGATAGTTTCACTTGCGTGGAGTTTCATCTTTCATTTTGTAATCAGATTGAAGACACAAAATCGAAGAAATTCGTTTCCGAGACAGCGCTGTCTCATGTGTTACATAACATCGAGTAGTGCAGAAAATGTAACACGAATAAGAAAGAACCTGAATCAGTTACAAACGAGAAAAAGGAAAAAGATATATTTGCATGTAGCAGGACGCAACGTACTCCCTCCGAAACCATAAGCATTTATCTTTAACCACAAGACCACAACATTTATCTACAGCTTTTATCCTAAATAATGTCTATCATATTTCCTAAAGACCTTTTGCTTCCGATGTGTCATTAACTGGTATTTGTTTGTAACAAATTGTGCCGAAAGTGCCGTTTGTGATGAATCTCGATGGCCCATTGTCTTGAAACAGCATGCCGTCATAACACAAGCTATGATAAGGAAACTATAGAATACGATGAAATCCAATATGGACTCTGCAAAGTAGCAAGCGAATAACGTCACTAACGTATGACGTCACGCTAGTCGGCTTGTTTGCCACACTTTGCGAACACTTGGTTCCGTGCAGGGTACTCGGGAACAAATACGTAACCGAAATGGTACCCACTGAAGGTCTTGACTTGGTCGTGTGGTATCTAGAGCATGAATGCATTTGAACGCGCAATCAGGAAATATCAAAAGTCATGTGAAGTAGTTCCTCGCTTCCCGCCGGAGACCGCACTCTTAAGACCTGCAGTGTCACGTGCTGTGATGTACGCGCCACGGCCTTTCCTTCTCGCGGGCCATGACGCGACCATAATTCCGTGAACCGCTATTGGTTATTCTTGTTTCGGTCTGGGCTGTCGCTAACGGTAAGTCTTCTCGCCGGGGCATTAGGCAGCTGAATGGAGCGGAACAAGCAACAAACAAGCGCCACGCGCGAAGTTTACATGATGTATTTTCTGACGGTCATAACTGCGTATTATCACAATTATGGATCAAATTCTCGCGTGGTATCGATTTCTGAGGACGATATCTTGCAAGTATGCATTTTTCTCCTTAAAATGCAAGGCCGAGTCGGTGATATTTCCTTGTTAGATTAGTTGATAACTTCTTGGAAGAAGTAATTGCTTTTCTCATCATACCTCTTTAATTTCTGTTGCACAAGATACAGTGGAAATCGATAGCTCCGGTCCTCTGAAAGAAGAACTAATTTCGTAATAAACTTCAAGCATCTCCTCTAGTACCGCCCGCTCATCTTCTTTCATCCATAATAGCCGTCTTCGTCCTATCGTGAACTGCCACGGCGAACACTGCCGAGAAAGCAAGAATCGTTGATTTCCTATTAGCACCCGACGCCATAATAGTTTGCTGTCTGCGGGTGTAGAACGGATGTGCAGTTTGCGAGCGTCTAACCACACGCGACTTTTCTCATTCGCTCTAGCAAATGTTTTGTAGCGCTCATTACAAAAAGTGTAAATGTGCGCAAAGGAATGTGCTGCAAGCAGTTCTTATGACAAGGAAATGAAAGTATATGGTTCGAGAGATCTATTCGATTCTCACACATATCTTGTTGTTGTTGTTGTCTTCAGTCCAGAGACTGGTTTGACGCAGCTCTCCATGCTACTCTATCCTGTGAAAGCTTCTTCATCTCCCAGTACCTACTGCAACCTACATCCTTCTGAATCTGCTTAGTGTACTCATCCCTTGGTCTCCCTCTTGTAGCCTATCTAAGGGATTCCAGGGGTAACAAAAATTTTCAACATTCCGCATGATTACTGACAGAATTATAAATTTTAATTATGTCATAATCTACTCAGTATAACCTTACGCTACAGAATAACACAAGTATTACATTTAGAAACTGTGTCTTGAGGCAGGGTAATTCACCACGTTAAAATACCCAGATTACGTTCGTCGACTATTTGAGACTGAGAGCACTTAGCGACTTGCAACAAAGTTTACACGTAATTCGAAAATTTTACAAATTTTTTCCGCTGACATCCAGCACAAAATGGTGAAGCGAACCAGTGTTGCGTTTACTACATTTTTGTTTTTTGTGCAATAAAACTGACGCATGAGGTATGACATTTAATTTTTCACTTCTTTATTACTGACTCCATTTGCAGACAGTATCCACATTAACCACTGAACTGTAGCACCAAAGTTACGCAACTGCATGAAACGTAGTTCAGGCAATATGAAGTCTTAAAAACTGAGGAGCGAGAAAAACCAGCTTCTGCTTCACACGTACTGCAAATCACCCAGACTTTACTCATGCACTGACTGATAATTGGAGCACCTAGCGACCTCCAAACTTCGAACACAAAAAAATGTTTAAATTTTTTTCGCTTACAAGTTTAACGTCAAATGTTTAACTTGTTAGCTCCTATTTAAAGTAATCAGAAGTCCGTAGCTGTTTTATACATGAGAGTTGGATTCTTTTAAGAATCGGATTTTTACTGACATTATAGAACACTTGATTTTATTACTCGACGGCATATGCTTCAGTGAACAGTAAAACATGATATGCGACACCATAGTATCAGGTGAAAGTGCTGAATCTGAGGATCATTAGTAGTAATAAAGACAATTCCAGCAGAATAAAAATAAACAGAGCCGAAGTAGAAGACGAATGTGTCTGCTAAAGGAAGTAACTCAGATAAAACGGAAACATTATGAGCCTCTTCAACCATCATCTGCCGACTTGATCACGTGCAGATGGTGGTTGAAGTGATCGCTACAGCAAAAATCTATTAATACCTTTATTGTTGGCCCCTGTTTTGATCAGAAAAGAGGCAGAATCTTCTTACACGTCGGTGAGGGGCCAGACGATAGAGCAGTAAAACGCTGAAACTGGTAGCCAAATAAAATAAGTTCGGAAACTACAAGGCTGAAAGGTGTTTGACATTCTATAAACTTTTCATTCTTAAAATCTAAGCTCATGAAGGAGGGGGATAAGCCTGCTGTTGCTCGACCTCTATGTAAAATATTGAATAATGGGTTTGGCTGAGTAAAAGGAAAAGATAGAGGAACAATATAACAACATTAACGATTATCAATGGTGTTGTGGCCCAAACATAAATATACAAATACACGTTTTCAAAAAGATGATTTTCATGATGTATAAAATTTTACCGGGTAGGCTAACAAAGATAGGTGTTCTGGCATAATCAATTTAAGAAATAAACGAATTTCAGAAATAAACGAAAAGAGTTGGAATAGCGATAGGAATGTGAGTTGCCTAAGTTGAAATGAGTGTGTTTATAAAATACATATTAACATGAGCTGTGAATGGTGAAAACTGTAGACGAAGTCAGAGACTGAAATACATTTAGCAAGTAAACGAGGACGTAGATTGCAAGTGCTTCTCTGAGATGAAAGGGTTGGCACATCAGAGGAATTTATGCAAAGTGCCTCTGTTGTCCAGAAGTACGATACAATATTCCTTCGGGAATACGGATAGCGAATGAAGGAGTGCAGGTTGTAGACACCTGGTTAACGACATATGGAAGTTTGGGTGTGGCGTGAAGCGCGCTCGGATAGCCTAATGGTTTGACGACCGCTCGTGAGAAGCGGCAAACCCGGGTTCCAGTCCTCGTACGGCAGTAATTTCCATTGTCGTCATTCCGTTACACATATACAGCTAAATGTGGTCCACATTCGCAATTCTGAATACATTTCACATATTAACATAGCACTACGTGCCGCGTTATTGCTAGACAGACGTCTTGGCAGCTCGTAAAAGTTTTAAAATCTCTTCATCATAACGCAGGATTACTCAGAGAAAGCTGAATGGCGGCTCTCACGAGGAAACTCTTAGTTTAGACGACGTAATTGTTGGAAAAAAGGTTGTTTGCGAGTCTCATGTTTTGCCCGTGGAAAGAAGACGTAACTAATGTCACCCTGTGCAGTGTCAATGCAGTGCGGATCTGATACGGTTTTATTCCACTGCAGTGAATGACCATCGAAAAACTTTCGTGGTTGAATCCCATGCGGCAGGTATCAACCATCTGGGTGGGAGAACAACGTCAAACCACAACGTGAAGGCAGGGTTTACGTGAATTAAAAGGCTGAACAAGGCATAACATCTTCCCTTGAATAACTGACATATGTTCCAGTCTTCTCGCTACTATTGAGGAGCATTCTGTGTGGCCAGATGGTACAACTAAAGAGCATTTTTTTTTTTTTACCAAAAATGTCGACTATTTCACTATGAACGACGCCTTAGTGATAGGAGTTTACAACCGGTTTGTAAGTTGATAACCCTTACATGTACACATGTCGGTGCTGCCACTCTGATATTGATTTGCTAATTTTATTTTTAATGCCGTCCTCGTATTACCACAAATTAACTCTTCCTATTTTTCGCGTAAGTACGTTATACACTTTAGATTACGTTACATACGCTGTATGTGGCCACACTGTACTGTACTATCGACTCTAAACATCGAAAGTTATTATGATCGGAAGGTTTGACTTCGCCTTTTCGACGAAACTAGTAGCCTGGAAACTTCTGAAAGATCGTCAAGGCGAAAAATCAACGAGAAAAAGGAATTTTATAACCTTTTTTCATCTTTCTATATCGATGCTTCAAAAGAGTAGGAATGATACTTTAAAGACGTCCTTAGGCGGATACGTTGCAGGTATAACTCCAAAATACCTGACATTAAAGGCACACCAACATTTAGGAGGCGTAATGGCCAAACCTTGTTCTCAGCGCACACAAGTTTTGCGGTTTATCGGCTTTCTATACTCTCCGCTTCGCTTCTCGTAGCAGTAGCAGAGGTGATTCGTTTCCAGATTATCGATATTCTGCACCGGAATTTCGTAACTGCTGGGTTTGCAGCAACATTATGAAAAGTTTTAATGATATACCAGTGCTAAAATTCAGTTAGAAGACTGTGAGCCCATCATCATTAGATACATCTTCATGTACTCTTCGTATATACGCCACAAGCCTCTGCACAGGGCCTGGAGGAGGTTTCTTTGTAAAAACATAATCGATTTTCTGTCCTGTTGCAATCAGATATTGGGTGATTGAATAATTGTTGTCTATCTGCCTCACTACTCACCCTAATATCTGTGTTCTTATTCTCACGATACCGATGAGAGAAATTCTCTTAAATCAGCTGGCCGATCACGTAATGTTTGGGGCGGCCTGTCATGTATTCCTGTTTTGCGCCAACCCCTTCGTCTCAGAGCATCAATTGAAACCTACGTCCTCTGTTGTTTATTATATTAAGTTGGCTGTCTGCTTCACATCTGCTGTGCAGTGAGTTACGTTAATTTAAGTATTAACTGTATTTTTCTTACTTGTCACTTCTTCAAAAAAAAAGTTCAAATGTGTGTGAAATCTAATGCGGCTTAACTGCTAAGGTCATAGGTCCCTGAGCATACACACTACTTAACGTAAATTATCCTAAGGACAAACAGACACACAACCATGCCCGAGGGAGGACTCAAACCTCCGCCGGGACCAGCCGCACAGTCCATGACTGTAGCGCCTGAGACCGCTGTCACTTCTACTTCCGTGTGTTTTTGCTTTTAGGAAGCTTTAATTGTCGAGTGTTAGTAATAGTGTTCCATAGATTTGAATACAGTCAGAGAGTTTCCCTTTAGTCAGCTGTAGTGCCAGTAGTGCTAGCGTTTGTTTTGAATACAGTCCAGAGACAGGTGCCGGCCGCGGTGGTCTCGCGGTTCTAGGCGCGCAGTCCGGAACCGTGCGACTGCTACGGTCGCAGGTTCGAATCCTGCCTCGGGCATGGATGTGTGTGATGTCCTTAGATTAGTTAGGTTTAAGTAGTTCTAAGTTCTAGGGGACTGATAACCACAGCAGTTGAGTCCCATAGTGCTCAGAGCCATTTGAACCATTTGAACCAGAGACAGGTAGTACTTATTTTCGTTGTTTTCAACAAGAAGTTCAGTCAGCTATCAGCCGCCTTTAGTGAATTAGCAGTCTAGTTAAAAGTTGATTAACTCTGTACTCTAAACTGATTTCTTAGGATGGATAGGATGTGTGACTGCTGTGTACGGACGCAGGAGGAGCTGGCCACTGTTCGCGAACGGCTGAACGTGTTGATGGCCGCGGTCAGCCGTCTTCAGGCTGCTGCCTCGGAGTGTAGCGGCAGTGGGGAGTCTGGTGCGTCGTATGGTACACCCCAGGTGTTACATGCTTCACCCACTGTCCCTGCTGTCGAGACATCTTCACGGGTACCGGGCGCGGGTTCAGCGGCGTTCGCGGCGCACGAGGCGGAGGGTCAATGTGGAGGCTGGCCGTGTGGCATCGCCCGCTCTGCCTGTGAGTGGACATGTGGCCGCTCCTTCAGCAAGGTCCGAGCAGGCACACGGGGGGAGGGGTTTATTAGTTATTGGGAGCTCCAACTTTAGGCGGGTGATGGAGCCCCTTAGGGAAATAGCGGAAAGGTCGGGGAAGGAGGCCAGTGTTCACTCTGTCTGCTCGCCGGGGGGCCCCATCCGAGATGTGGAGGAGGCCCTACCGGCGGCGATAGAGAGCACTGGGTGCATCCGACTGCAAATTGTTGCTCATGTCGGCACCAATGACTCCTGCCGTCTGGATTCAGAGGTCATCCTCAGTTCATACAGGCGGTTGGTAGAGTTGGTGAAGGCGGAAAGCCTCGCTTGCGGGGTGGAATCTGAGCTAACTATTTGTAGTATCGTTCCCAGAACCGATCGCGGTCCTCTAGTTTGGAGCAGAGTGGAAGGCTTAAACCAGAGGCTCAGACGATTCTGCGGAGATCTGGGCTGCAAATTTCTCGACCTCCGCTATCGGGTGGAGAAATGTAGGGTCCCCCTGAATAGGTCAGGCGTGCACTACACGCAGGAAGCGGCTACAAGGGTAGCGGAGTACATGTGGAGTGCACATGTGGGATTTTTAGGTTAGAGAATTCCCTCCCTAGACCCGACAAGACGCCTCCTGAGACGCGACCAAGTATTAGTAGGTAAAACGTATCAGGGAGTAACAATATTTATGTGCTAATACTAAACTGCAGGAGCCTCTATAGAAAGGTCCCAGAACTGTTCTCATTAATAAACTGTTACAACGCACACACAGTACTAGGGACAGAAAGTTGGCTGGTACCAGATGTAAACAGTAATGAAATTCTAAACTCAGGTTGGAATATATACCGCAGAGACAGGGTGGACAGTGAAGGGGGAGGCGTGTTTATAACGATAAAAACTACAATAGTATCGAAGGAAATTGACGGGGATCCGTAATGTGAAATAATTTGGGTGAAGGTCACGGTTAAAGCAGGCTCAAACATGGTAACTGAATGTGTCTATAGGCCCCGTGGCTCAGCAGCTGTTGTGGCAGAGAACCTGAAGGAAAATTTGAAAACATTTCGAGTAGATTTCCCGACCATGTTATAGTTCTGGGTGGAGATTTTAATTTGCCGGATACGGACTAGGAGACTCAAACATTTATAACATGTGGCGGACAAAGAATCCATTGAAATCTTTTTAAGTGCATTATCTGAAAACTACCTTGAGCAGTTAAACAGAGAACCGATTCGTGGCGATAACATATAAGACCTTCTCGTGACAAACAGACCCGAACTATTTGAAACAGTTAACGCAGAACAGGGAATCAACGATCATGAAGCTGTTACTGCATCGATGATTTCAGCCGTAAATAGAAGTATTAAAAATGGTAGGAAGATTTTTCTGTTTAGCAAAAGTGACAAAAGCAGATTTCAGAGTACTTGACGGCTCAACACAAAAGTTTTGTCTCAAGTACAGATAGTGTTGAGGATCAGTGGACAAAGTTCAAAACCATCGTACAATATGCATTAGATGAGTATGTGCCAAGCAAGATCGTAAGAGATGGAAAAGAGTCGCCTTGGTACAACAACCGAGTTAGAAAACTGCTGCGGAAGCAAAGGGAACTTCACAGCAAACGTAAGTAATCGCGAAAGCGTTGCGGAGATGATAGATGAACTCCAATGGAAGACTTTGCAGGAGAGTCGCTGAGTAGCTCGGTACGAGCTTTTGTTGAAGTTTCGAGAAAACACCTTCACCGAGGAGTCAAGCAGTATATTACTCCCCCTAGGTATATCTCGCGAAGAGACCATGAGGATAAAATCAGAGAGATTAGAGCCCACACAGAGGCATACGGACCATCTTTCTTTCCACGAACAATACGAGACTGGAATAGAAGGGAGAACCCTCCGCCACACACCGTCAGGTGGCTTGCGGAGTATGGATGTAGATGTAGATGTAGAAAAGTTAGTAACGTTCTTGTTTTGCACGTTGCTAATCCGGTTGTTATGGTTCTATTTACCGGTTGCCATTTTTATTTGTAATTTACTGTTGCCATTTGAGTTTACTTATTGTCATTTTGCATGTGAGATAGTGAGATGAACTGAGGAAACGTAGAAAAACTTGGACAAAATTTCTTCTTGCTTTAATGAATTGAAACTCTCCATCGCAAAATAATGCCGAGTATAAAGAGGAAGGACTTGACACTGTCATTTCTAGCTCAAGCAGCCCATAAGGTTTACTTTCACGCTTTACATCTCAGCTGAGTGGAGATATGGTAGCTTACGTGGAGTGAGATAGGAACAACGGGTGGAGCTGCAAGTAAAATTCGTAAGAAATAATATTGTGCTAAGTGAACAGTCTTGTTAGTTGATTGGTAGTTGTGACGGAAGATGGATGTATTATCCTCGGGCCAGCACGCCGTAACTCTATGTTTGTTCAACCCCCGCCCCCCCCTTTTTTTTGCTAAAGCACGATTCTGTTCACAATAATGAAGAATCCCTGAGTACTAAGCTATCACCATATTCCAAACTTTATTTTTAGTGTCATTTTTGGGGAATATTTGAGAGACAGGAAAGTGCTTAATGAATTTATATTTCGTCGGCTTTGCGCTGAATTATCGCCCAGTGAAGCGGTTAGTGCTAAACAGTCAGTCGTTAGTAGAGGGGCGAAGAGTATAGTCGATTGCATGTCAGTGCGCGTCCAAAATTCCGACTCTTGCAGGCAAGGCAGAGTGCGCGGTTACAAAGTGTGAAATACTAGCAGTAGCCTGAATCACATTTATTAGTCTTTAAGCTTTATATACTGTCCAGTCGCATTGATGTGACCACCAGTCAGAAGCCTGAATGACATCAAGACCGCTAATAGACGTGTATGAAGAACGTCAGAGAGGTTATGAGGCCGGTCGGAGTGGCCGTGCGGTTCTGGGCGCTACAGTCTGGAGCCGAGCGCAGGTTCGAATCCTGCCTCGGGCATGGATGTGTTTGATGTCCTTAGGTTAGTTAGGTTTAATTAGTTCTAAGTTCTAGGCGACTGATGACCTCAGCAGTTAAGTCGCATAGTGCTCAGAGCCAGAGGTTCTGAGAGGCACGGACAGGGACGTGCAGCTGTTCTGACTGAAGTGCGGTCGCTAGATGCGCTATCTTCGTCGGTTGAGGGCCCTTGACGCGAGCAGCCCAATCGAGGTCTCACGGATTCTCGTCTGGATGTAAATCCAGCGAGTTGGGTGGCCAGGGGAATACGGTTAACTCATCCTGGTTCTCTTCGAACCACGTACATACAGTGCGAGCTGTGTGATACTTTGTATTACCCTACAGGTAGATATCGTGCCGAGGGTGCATATGGTGCCCAAGGATAGATGCATGCCTATTTCAATCCACTGTGCCGAGCAAAATGCCAAGATTGGCTAGGGAATTGCACGAAAACAATCCCCAGACAGTACCGCTCCCTCCCTGTTGCAGGCTTTTCCTTACAGACGTTTCACGTCGTACACGCCAACGGCCGTCTGTCGGATGAAGCATAAAACATCTGGAAAGGCCACCTGTCGCCATTCAGTGGACGTCCAGTTGCAGTATTGGCGTCCGTTATCCAGCCTTCGCCGCCGGTGAACAGTAGCATGGGTGCGTGACCCAGGCGCCTCTGAGCAGGCTCACACGCAGCAGCGTTCGTTGAACGGTACTTGAGGAGACACTAAGCGGTCAGTTGCTCAACAGTTTCACGTCCATTCGGCAGTACATATCTCCGCAGCCGCCGTTCACCCCTGTCATCACTGGTCCGTGGAGTACCACAGTTGTTTCCCCACCGGTTTTGGGCCATGCTCGTTTTACTCCAAATGCTGCGGCACGCGAATAGCTTGTTGATTTAAACGTTTCAGAAATGCTTCCATCCTCAGTCTGAAAGCCAATGCTTGTGTCCTTACGGACGCCAGATAAAACAGTCCCGTTTCCGCTATACGACAGTGACTACACTGTCTTCCGCGTTCCACCGACACGCTTTGTATGTCCTTCACTGATCGTTCTGCCACCTGCCGTCTCTGATTAGTTATGCAGATTGACGTCCAACATAGGCTGATGTCAGATTAATGTGAGTGGACCGTATAGTTTGGCTCGGTGAATCACCGCTATAAGGCGCCTAAAACGAGAATCCCTGGAAAATTATTTTACCAGATGAAAATCATAACTGGGGCTGTGAAATTGCCATGTGACTGCATGCAATAGCGTTCTGCAGGCCAGATCGCCGTAAACAAAATTAAGTAATATCTAATGATATGCCGGTGGCGACTATTGGGAGGCATGGCAGATGGATGCTGTGACAGGAGTTACTCACCGAGTTCGCCACTTGACGGTTCCTCATGGGAGAGGAGGTGGCTGTAACCTGCGTACGCGGGAGGCCCAGCAAAAGAAGAGTAACTTTTAACCATTTATTTCTGCAAATACATCTCTCCTTCAGCGGCGCTATGGAGGTCCTCCGCACTCGAAGAAGATGGCGGGAGCGTATGTGGCTTACACACGCCGGCCTAGGAGGTCCTCGAACCTCTCGCGTAACTGTGGCTCATTCTGCTCTCTGAACCGCGATGGCTGTTGACGTGTGGTCAAGAAGTGCGCCGACCGTGGCCTGCCGCGCAGGTAGACCCCAAGGCTCTGCTGAAGCGTCAGGAACGCTGGTGTCCTGGCCCGAGTCGAAACGGAAGACCCCCAGGCCTTCCCATCTGCGCTGGAAGCTGTCAGCAGCGCCGAACTCGTGACTGGCGCTTAAGGAGCGAAGACAGCTCTCCGGTGGCTGCTGGCGGTGTTGCGTACGAGCAGGAAATCTACGACAGACTTATGGCCAGCGTTAATATCGTGTCAGGGAATCGAGTACGCGTGTCCTGCGCGCCATCGATCCTTCTGACCAACTCCCCTCCGAACTCAAATATTGCTGCGACATGTGAAATACAGGGAAGAGCCTAGCCTCGTCGTCGTCGTAGCATTCACATACAAAACTTGGCACTTATAGATGATATCGTGTAGCATTGCCTCTATGTTAGTGGGAGAACTGCTTTCTACACTTACAGTGCCATTGTATCTCTGATTGGCAATATTTTTTTGGCGATCGAAATGCGTTGTGTGTTTACAGATGGAAGTAAAAACACAGCTTTTTATAAAATATTTTACTGAAAGTTTAGTGATCTAGCTTCAAACGGTGGTGACGAAGACAGCCCTTTTACAATTTGGGTCAGTGCTGTCATCAACCTCTCCCATTATTCAGCAGTCCTCGAGAATTCTTGCAGTGGCCGCGACAGTTTAAATACTGAAACAGTGGCATATAGCATGGAGTGAGGAGTATTGTTCTCAGTGTGAGTACCGTTAACACTCCGTGCCATATGAGAGACTACTACTTCCGGCAGTCCTCCTACAGCACCGAGCGAGGTGGCGCAGTGGTTAGACACTGGACTCGCATTCGGGAGGACGACGGTTCAATCCCGCGTCCGGCCATCCTGATTTAGGTTTTCCGTGATTTCCCTAAATCGCTCCAGGCAAATGCCGGGATGGTTCCTTTCAAAGGGCACGGCCGACTTCCTTCCCCGTCCTTCCCTAATCCGATGAGACCGATGACCTCGCTGTCTGGTCTCCTTCCCCCAAAAACCACCACCACCTCCTACAGCAACATTGGATGGAGCCGAAGCTTGCGGTAGCATCGGAGGAAACCTCGGCCAGAGCGTGGGGAGAGGCCGTGTGTTAGCTGCAGCAAGGGCCGACGCACTGAACTGGCCGACGCGGTGCCACAGCTCACGGTCACGCTCCAATGCCTCCTCTGCTGAGGCTACGACTCCATCCTCTGCCACGGCGAGGGGGCTCCCCTCCTCATACTGCAGGTGGAGTAAACCGACTGTCACCGCTTCGACACGAAACAGAAATAAATCGTCGTGGTCGCATCTCGGACGGGCCTCCCTCGGCTGTAGACCGTCGCCATTGACATCCACTTGCAGGTAGGTGTGTCCCATTGCTGGACAGGCTTGAGAGGCCGTCGGAGAACGTCTGCAGGCACCAACATTCGTGCTGCACGCCACGTACGGATGTCTGCTCACACTGAAAGAGCACAGCATTTCTTACATTTCTGTATGTGGTGGTGGTCCTCAATCCCCTAGAACTTAGAACTAATTACCTAACTAACCTAAGGACACCACACACATCCATGCCCGAGGCAGGATTCGAACCTGCGACCGTAGCGGTCGCGCGGTTCCAGACTGTAGCGCCTAGAACCGCTCGGCCACTCCGGCCGGCTTCTGTATGTCGGTTAGGGTACAGTCGATATGTGTGCTGGCGTAAGTTGGCGCCAGCAATCGGGGCAGCAAAGAGGTTGCGAGAAGATCGACAATAGACGCCGAAGCAAACGAGCCTATCAGGAAAGAAGCCAAAGACAGACTCGCTAGCAACGTGCCGCCAACGCCCTCTCCGCTGCCAATATTTAGATCGCTGCCGCGGACCGGAGGGCCCAGTCGATCCGTCATCCAGTGAGTCAACGAATCGAGTCATCAGTCACAGCCCAGTGGGAGTCGCAGTCACAGTTAGCTCACCTGTAGCTCAGAGTCATGCAGCACATAGCGACCAGAGTAGTGTACATAGGGGGACTTTCTACCTCAACAGCAGTGAGGCTAAGGTGAACTATTATGGAAGAGCTTGTACCACAACACCTGGACTATGTTAAGTACACTACTGCGCATTAAAATTGCTACACCACGAAGATGACGTGCTACAGACGCGAAATTTAACCGACGGGAAGAAGATGCTGTGATATGCAAATTATTAGCTTTTCAGAGCATTCACCCAAGGTTGGCGCCGGTGACGACACCTACACTGTGCTGACATGAGGAAAGTTTCCAACCGATTTCTCATACACAAACAGCAGTTGAAAGGCGTTGCCTGGTAAAACGTTGTTGTGATGTCTCGTGTAAGGAGGAGAAATGCGTACGATTATATTTCCGACGTTAATAAAGGTCAGATTGTAGCCTATCACGGTTGCGGTTTATCGTATCGAAACATTGCTGCTCGCGTTGGTCGAGATCCAATGACTGTTAGCAGAATATGGAATCGGTGGGTTGAGGAGGGTAATACGGAACGCCGTGCTGGATCCCAACGGCCTCGTATCACTAGCAGTCGAGATGACAGGCATCTTATCCGCGTGGCTGTAACGGATTGTAGAGCCACGTCTCGATCGCTGAGTCAACAGATGCGGACGTTTTTGCAAGACAACAACCATCTACACGAACAGTTCGACGATGTTTGCAGCAGCATGGTCTATCAGCTCGGAGACCATGGCTGTGGTTACCCTTGAAGCTGCGTCACAGACAGGAGCGCCTGCGATAGTGTACTCATTTTTTTCGGATGAATCCAGGTTCTGTTTACAGCGTCATGATGGTCGCTTCCGTGTTTGGCGACATCGCGGTGAAAGCACATTGGAAGCGTGTATTCGTCATCGCCATACTGGCGTATCACCCGGCGTGATGGTATGGGGTGCCATTGGTTACACGTCTCGGTCACCTCTTGTTCGCATTGACGGCACTTTGTACATTTCAGACGTGTTACACCCCGTGGCTCTACCCTTCATTCGATCCCTGCGAAACCTACATTTCAGCGGGATAATGCACGACCGCATGTTGCAGGTCCTGTACGGGCCTTTCTGGATACAGAAAATGTTCGGCTGCTGCCCTGGCCAGCACATTCTCCAGATGTCTGGTCAATGGTGGTGGAGCAACTGGCTCGTCACAATACGCCAGTTACTATTCTTGATGAACTGTGGTATCGCGTTGAAGCTGCATGGGCAGCTATACCTGTACACGCTATCCAAGGTGTGTTTCACTCAATGCCCAGGCGTATCGAGGCCGTTATTACGGCTAGAGGTGGTTGTTCTGGGTACTGATTTCTCAGGATTTATGCACCCAAATTGCGTGAAAATGTAATCACATGTCAGTTCTAGTATAATATATTTGTCCAACGAATACCCGTTTATCATCTGCATTTCTTCTTGGTGTAGCAATTTTAATGGCCAGTAGTGTAACTTCTCGTTGGTTAATAAAGAACCCTGTTAATATATTCGTGCAGTTGTGTCACGGAAAGAGGATATCAGCCACCAACAACATCCTTTCCTTGCTTCCCATGGTACAACCTACAGCGACAACGAGATGGCACAAAAATATGGACCTCAGTTCTCCCTTAAGACAACAACCCATGGTGACCACGGACGTCCGTGAGCAGGGAAGGGCGGCGCGTAGCCGGCCAGGCCTTGAGACGTCCTCGGGCGACGTCTGCGGGCGGCCACAGGCCGCCAAGGTCCCGCTGCACATCACGTGCAGTAGTTGTTGTGCTGCACGTCGCGTGTTCCCGCCGAGGAGTGGGCGCCTTCACACCGCTGTCTGTACTAGAGAACAGTGTGCGGCTGTTTGGAGCCCCACACGCGGTCCTGGAACTGTGCAAACCGCTCCAGACTCTGCTGTCTGCCGCCTTAAGCCAGACGCTGTTGTCAGGCAGCTAGGGCGCCCCTCCTCATATAGACGTCCGACAATGAGTGGCACGGTTACGGCAGAAATGTTTCTTGACCTCCACATCCTGCCCATTGTTGCTAACAGTTTCATCTACAAATGTTGCTGTTGCAGTATTATCCTCGATCGCCAGGACAAAACAGCGCCCTTCTTCCTCCCTAATTTGCTTGTCTGTGAACTAAACTTCGGGATCGAAACATTATAACTAGTTTTATACTGCCATCAGACAGCCACCTAGCCACAGCACCTTATTTCGATGCAAACATATTATGATCCTTCTTGAGAGTTAATTTCCCATCCTTTCTTTCTTTTTATTTCTTTTTTTGGGGGGGAGGGAGGCGTTATCAGTCTTCTGACTGGTTTGATGCGGCCCACCACGAATTCGTCTCCTATGCCAAATTCTTCATCTCCGAGTAGCACTTGCAATGTACGTCTCAGTTACTGCTGGATGTATTCCAGTCTCCGTCTTCCTCGACAGTTTTTGCCTTCTACAGCCCCCTCTAGTACCACGGAAGTCAGTCCCTGATGTCTTAACAGATGTCCTATCATCATGTCCTTTCTTATTCTCAGTGTTTTCCACATATTCCTTTCCTCTCCGATACTGCGCAAAACCTCCTCATTCCTTACGTCACCAGTCCACCCAGTTTTCAACATTCGTCTGTAGCACCACATCTCAAATACTTCGATTTTCTTCTGTTCCGGTTTTCCCACAGTCATTGTTTCACTATCATACAATGCTGTGTTCCAAACTACATTCTCAGAAATTTCTCCCTCAAATTAAGGCCTATGTTTGATGCTAGTAGACTTCTCTTGGCTAGGAATGCCTTTTTACCAGTGCTAGTTTGCTTTTGATGTCCTCGTTGCTCCGTCCGTCATTGCTTATTTTGCTGCCTAGCTAGCAAAATTCCGTAACTCACCTACTTCGTGACCATCAATCGTGATGTTAAGTTTCTCGTTGTTCTCATTTCTGCTACTTCTCAGTACTTTCGTCTTCCTTCGATTTAATCTCAGTCCATATTCTGCACCCATTAGATTGTGCCTTCCCTTCCGCAGATCATGTAATTCTTCTTCACTTTCACTCAGGATAGCAATGTCATCAGCGAATCGTATCACTGATATCCTTTCACCTTGAATTTTAATTCCACTCCCGAACCTTTCTTTTATTTCAGTGTACAGTATGAACAGGAGGAGTGAAAGACTACATCCCTTCTCTAGACACCATTCCCATCTACAGAAACCAGTACGGATTCCACAGACACAATTTGCTCAGGTCGTCCACCAGATCAAGTCTGTCGTAACCACAAGGGCCCAGGATGATGCCGCATTCCTTGATTTTCGGTGAGCATTCCATGCTGGTACGCGATGACTCATAGTCAAGAAAATAATAATTTACCGAGTATCAGACCCACGTTGTGACTCAATTGCAGACGATCACACATCATCTGTTACGGAACAAGGTCCATAGATGTGTAAGTCACGTCGGATGAATTCAAGCGAGTGTTACAGGGCGCAAATGATCTAGTGGGTAACGTCGGATGCTCCTTGGCGATATTCGCGTATGATAGTGTCATGTAACAGGAACGTTGAAATGCAAGAAAACTGCAATCAAATGCAACTACACATTACACAGAATGGCCGTTGTCCGTGAACGTAAATAAATGTAACATTAATTACGTGCAGCTGTCCTCAAAAGCAAGGTTGATTCTGAACCGAAAACTCTTCTACTGGATATTGTCCCATTGGAGCTGCCACGCCTTGGCCTTCCTGTCACCGCCAGTTACGGCGGGACATACAGTTTAACGTGGATTCCGAACAACGGTGGACTGCGGAATTTTTCACATTTACGGATCAGTGTCACAGCCGAACGTTGCGGTACGTAACGAGAGAATTTCTGGGTCCATTACTGGATTGTGTGCTGGACCTTCTAGTTTGTACTCTGTCATTTCTATCACTGAGTTATCTAATATGTATGGCTCATAAATAGACGTAAACAAAAATTCCTGTTCGCATCACGAAATGAATTCTATCGAGTTTTTCGGTCTCATCTGTGATCGTTGCTGTTAAGAGCCTTACACTGTTATCTGAGAACAGCTTCATGGGACTGCTGATATGGGGCCTCTCCATTAAGAACGGCACACTGAGTTTGATAAACGAAGATAGAACAGTAATTAAAAAAAATAGTAAAAACCAGTGCAATGCAGTTTCGTCAGTAATTAATAATATTAAATGTTTAATCAGAAACTCTGATACATTTCTAATACCAGCACGTACATTCAGCCAATACTTTGTAATCTGTACAGAGGGAACCAAAAAGTTAGTGAGAAAATCTGATGAAACATATAGATTAAGAACAAAACCCTAAATCATGATCAGGCCGGACCTTCACTTTAGTGAGGCAAACCAGGAGAAAGTTCTTGAAGTTGTCAAAGCCTTGAAAAACTCTTATAGTAGACATATGTTTAATTTCGTGAGTCTGCAGACAAACGACGCCAGTGAGCCTGGTTTACAGATCCTGCGGTCCTCCTCACAGGCTCTAGGGACGTGCGCCTTCGCCCAGTTCAGTGGCACGGTGCGACGAGCGGTAGACTGGCTTTACAGCAGGGGCTTCCTCATGTATTACATACGGAATATTGCGGCCCATTGTAGCGGTGATGTGTGGTCTGGGAAACATTCCTACACCTGTTGACCAGGTTGTGGACGTCCGTGTAGTAAAGACACGCGTCAAGATCGACGCTCTGTCACAGGGACGAAATTCGGGTACATTTTTACATTTGCTGAGTCATCAGGGACCTTTGGGAACCGTCTACTTGCGGCAGGAATAAGATCACTTGTACCTCTGGCCAGACTAAACGGGGCACGCAGTAGTTTTGAGTCGGGACCAGCGGCCGCAGACGTAACCACACTGCAGATTCAGTCGCGTAAATAGATTCCCGTCTCCGGTGAGGAAACGAGTGTTAGCAATTGAGGGTGATGCTTGTAAATATTATGCCTCTGTCCAGCTAGGTGCCGTGCATGCAATGACATTAGTTGTAGCCGTATTTAATAACACAATGTAGGCTTTCACAGCCGGTGTTAATTGCTGTTGAAACATGCACGCTGAGACCCCTTATTCGGAGTACAAAATTAATCTCTGACGCTTCGTCCCCAACGGCGACATTTGGAGAGGTGAAGCAACACTGCAGCTTCGAGAACGTGTACCGCAGATGATGATGGAATGTCATGGATTAGTTTTCTGCTTCGACCATAGCCCCTCAATCTGAACGTTTTGAGAGTTCACGCTAACTCTAGATGGGCAAAGAAGAGGTGTGTATAGGGACCGCAATTACAATTTACCGCAACTTGACTTTGTTCGGTTGCAGATACGTTGCCTAGTCTACACTGTGTCACCTGAAGATTTTAATGTAAGTACTTGGCAGAAGTACGGGGATATGAACTTGAAATCAAGTGTTATAGTGAGTGAGTACTTAGAACTGAGCAAGATGTTAAGTACGTCACAGTTTAGTTACAGGAAAGAAAGATCATGTAGGCAAGCTATAGAGCTCTTAGAGACATTTCATCAGCAAGCGAGGACCATGCTCATACACAGGCAACATTCTGTGATCTGAGTAAGCCCTTCGACTACGTTGACCACCATGTTTTTCTCTACAAACCAAAATACTGTAGAATTTGTAGCGAAATTGTAAAACTAATGCAACTGCAAAGGAAGCAGATGGCGAGTTCAACATGGAGAGCCGCAGCGATCTCTTCTGTTCCTGGTAGAACTAAATTACTTGCCGGATAATACAGATTACTACTTTTCTACGTTAGTATCAACGTGATTTCCTGAAGCACCGATTGTGTGAGGCCTATCTCGCTCTATTCGTCTATCAGTTCCACGAAAGCAGTAGCGAGCAGAACCGTGTTTCTACAGTTACAGAAAGCCTTCTATTCGATTCTGCACCAGGAACAGAAGAGATCGCTGCGTTTCAGAATATATCCAGCATCAGATATCTACAAAAAAATCTGATACAAAAGTAATTAAAAAAACTTAGTGATGGATGGCTATATCATTCCGCTTTGATTGAAACAATGTGGCACAGACTATAACAGACATACCTATTAGCGATTGCTGCAAGTAGGTATGGCGCTTCAGGCTGTATGTGAAACCAAACATTCGCAGATTAGAGACACAGTTCTGGAGAGTGCAGACCAAGAAGACATTTATGCTTCCAGATGGCATTACGAAAAACGTAGTGGCGCCAGGGCGCATCACGCGTCTACTGCCATGCATTTATTATCCGTGTGTATGATGACCGTGGACAAGCTTATTATAAAAGAATATTTTCTGTATACAAATGGCAATGATTTTACACTGACAGAAGGTTACACATAATATTTGTTAAATTCGGGATCATTACATGGCATGACACACCGTTACCGCTACAATCATAATAATTGTGCGATCTGACAAGCGATATAAAATTGACATATAAAACAGCAATAAACAGATATGCTACAAATTTAATACAGGCGTAAGACAAAGGAAGGAGAATACACTTTTCTCGTTAAGACTAGGACAGTCGCGCCTATCAGACTCAAATGTGGTACCTGGTGGCAAAAATGTGGTCCACACTCTGCGGAACTGTGTCAACAGGCTGCGAATGTTAATTTCACATGAGACTGGAAACACCACATCTACGTACAGCAGTCGCTCGTGGATAGGTGTTACAGTTTATTCCAAGAGATTTCGATCAAAGCGGAATGCTATGGCCATCCATTACGATGTTTTATAAAATATTTTTGTATCTGATTTTTTTTTTTTTTTTTTTTTTTTTTTTGTAGTTTTCTGATGATGAGTAAATTTCGAAACGCGTCATATGAGCAATCAAGTCATTCCCAGTCTGATGTCTGACTTTTACCATTGTGACCCAGTTAGTGTGAATGAAGAACTGCTGATTGTAATAGTAGCGATCGCCTGCATCCTGCATGATATTTATACTACATTTAATCATCCGCTTCAAGATGACCGTGAGTCTTGGAAACGTTCCTTCATATGACGACGGACGCGATGACGGAGAGGATACATCTGGTCAGAGGTATTTGGCGGCTAGAATCACCTTTCTAGCGGCTTCCAGGGGAAATAAAACTTTAATTTTCAGTATTTCATATAATTATTGACCAAATTTTATAATTTAACATGGTGTCATAATCCACTACCTAACAGGTGTAATCTTACGTTAAAGGTTGTATTAAAGTTACAAACTGTGTACATGATCTGAGACAGCGTAACTCGCGGCGCGCAAGTTAACCCACTGTATTCATTTAGTGTTTGATAATGGGAACACTTAACGATTTCCTAGTAACTTTAAACATGATTTCAAGCCTTTTTTTAAACGTTTTCTCGCTTACAGCGCCACACAATGAAAGGAAAACAGTTTATCTCTTACTAAATGCTCGTTGTTCCTATACTAAAATTTCAACACCAGTCAACACGTTTATTACCAACTATGTTCGTTACCCATTTTGCAAACAGTATCCACATATTACAAAACTGATACCTCAAAATTTGCCCAAAGTCATGTTAAATTATGATTCAATGGCTCTGCTAACATCAGGTCAAAAACAAACCGGATTTTCACTATGAACTATTTCCCAAGAAGGTCTTACGAGAACACATCAAAGGGTTATCACGTTTTTGGATAACCAGTTTCGGTTTTGACTTTTACATTATCCTGTGGCTGAACAATACAAAACTTATAAGACTAACATAATGGGGATTTTGTGTCTTCATCTATGAAGGTCTTACATGTTTAAAATCAAATTCACTGGTGGATGAAACGCAAGGAAAAGAGTAAATTACATACGATGTGCCAGTGGGTCGATTAAACTTGGACCATACATAGAAAGAACTGGCATAGTATAGTACAGTGCATTCCGTGTTCCCACCTGCAGGGTACGAAGTTCACCCAGGAACATTGTCGAATATGTTCGCTTAGGTGATGCAGTAGTTATTGTGTGGGGAGGTATGACGTTACACGAGCGAACTGGCGTCCAAATATTTGAACACGGTACAATCACCGGTAAACGCTATTGTCACGTTGCAGTACGTCCATATGTGTTTCCAGTATTCAGCCGTGCCTTCATTTTTCTGGATGACAATGCACGACCATACCCAACAGCGCAGGTAGGGACTTCTGGAACGAGAGGTTATTCGGCGAATGGACTGGCCTGTCCGTTTTCTCGACTTAAATCTCATCGGGACACATTGGGGGGCACGTATTACAGCACGTCAACATGCACCACGACTATTCAGTAGTTGTCAACCACGCTAGTCAAGGAACAGAGCGCTGTATCCCAAGAACCGCTTACTGTCCTTGTGGCCAGAATGGGAGCACGTTCCAGGCGATGCACTGCTGCCTGTGATCATCTCACACCCCATTAAGAACCATGTCCCGCTTTTTGTAACGCCCACTGGACCATCATAAATCGCGGTGACTTCAGTGAATTTATTATCTTTAAAATAACAATGTTATTTCTGTTCGTCTCATTTCCTATTTCCTCCAGTTACCTTCTGTGCTATACTGTACCAGTTCGTTCCTTGTATGGTCCAAGTGTCGTCGACCTATGTCGTTTGCCAGCAACCATCGTGTAAAAGTCCACCAGCAGTGTATTTAACACATTGCCTCATTCGCATAGTAATCAGACCTTTGAAGCTTAAACGTGGGAGTTCGATTCTTTGAAGAATTTAGGGGTGATGGGATAGTTGGTGTCAACCCAACAGGCGACCTAACATATCTCTCAGAATTTCCGGCAAGTTGAAAAATAGAGGGAGATATATACGTGCATACGACAAATACTTTCGCTCGAAAATTTCTCTCCCTCATACTTGCTCAGTGTTGCCACAGATAACGTGTCGCTGATCTTATTTGTAGTACGACTGCAGCACACACGAGGTGCCTAGTTGCTTCCACCGCCCTGAACGAAACGCACCAACCTGCATTCTCCAGTAGCTGTCGTCCCCTACGCAGAAAACAGCACGTACGTCGTTAAACCGTTATCTTGAAGCTGTAATAAACTCTTAGCGATAAACTGGTATTGTATAAATAATTAAATCTTCAGTCATTTTGTATATACGGGATGCCACTGACTTTCCTATTAGCAGAACACGGCTATAATCCACTATATAAATCACAAATAATCCTCATTATTTACACTTCCGTAGAAAATAAACAAATTAATGAACAGCGTATTTGGGTAATTACTATCAGATTGTTCTCAGTTACATTTCCACTTAACCAGAAATTGATAATTACGGTCCGCAGCTCGTGGTCGTGCGGTAGCGCTCTCGCTTCCCACGCCCGGGTTCCCGGGTTCGATTCCCGGTGGGGTCAGGGATTTTCTCTGCCTCGTGATGTCTGGGTGTTGTGTGATGTCCTTAGGTTAGTTAGGTTTAAGTAGTTCTAAGTTCTAGGGGACTGATGACCATCGATGTTAAGTCCCATAGTGCTCAGAGCCATTTGAACCATTTGATAATTATGTTATTAACCGATTCCGACCAAGGTAGACAACATGTCTCTCCATGGATACTGCCGAACCAGCTCTCATCTTACAGCCGAACCACTTCGCCCACCATCCATGTTAGGTGCGATCCGAAGATGTCCGAAGTGCTTCGTGCGCCTTTTCGTTTAGCAACTGTGTATAATGCTGCTGGTAATTAATACTTCTGAAATAACAGAATGATACCCTGATATTGAGAGATGCTTTTATGTGAAATGCAAGTAAATTCCCTGTTCAGTTTTTCTAATATTAATAGCAGAACTTTATTTTGGCGCGCTACTTCCGAACGCATCAGCCAATCGCGGAGGAGGACCACAATTTAGGTGATATTTCTCATGACATACATGCCGAACAAACCATCTGTCATCGGCACCTCGCAGCACGGTACGTCATCTTCCCACAGCTGCCAGCTTTAAAAAGAGCTGAATATGATGGCTGTAAACGAGAAATATTACAAACTTAATTACATGAATGTTTTCGTACTGGCGTCCTTGTACGGAAGCAGTAGGAAATCAGTACTAACCACGATAATACGTTGATTATTTTTTTCGTTTGATCGAGACTCTTCCCAACACAATGATTGCCGTACGACCCTTCTTGCTCACCCACACTTACATGACCAATCAATGAATCAATCGACTGCTTGATTCCCTACTAGAAGTAGGATCGGGTACGTCCACTTGTTAGAGTAGCAGGTTATGTGTAGCGCCAGTGGTCCAGCAAAAGGTGAAGGGACTGAGAGGGGGCCGTATCTTTTCCCAGACAAGTCCCCTTGGAGCATCACAACTACGACGAGTCAGTTATCACCCCATTCTTCAACCGTGGAACACGCGTTCTGCTGGAGTGAAGTTTCTGATTTGCATCTCTCATTTCGCAGAAGGCGGCGGAAAGGGAAATTTATGTTCTAATGCAGTTATTTCCCTCGGCTCTCAAGCTCCCACGCAATATATTTCCCGGCAACAAATTACGGAAAGAGCCATTGTGTGCGTTGAACTCGGCAAACTGCCAGTATTCATATCAGGTGGAGCAAAATCAATTGGTGCTGTGCCGCTCGGTCCAGAGCCTGCTGGGAAATCACAGACAATTTAGGAAGCGGGCGATGCGCGCTCCGCCGAGACTGTCTGGCCGGCCAGCCATCCGGAGCGGCGAGTTGCGTCCCTGGCGGAAAGGCGCGGCCCACGGGCTCGCCGTTGCTCATTTCCGGCGGTTCTGCAGACTCCGCGGAGGGCTTGCCGCGCAGGGACCCCGCAGGCCTCACTGGCAGGTTCGGTTACTCGTGCTCCATCGCCATCACAAAGTTCGAGGATCCTGTATCCTCAAGCATTGCATTTGCTGTATTTGGCATTTTAATTAACACTTCTTAACTGTGCACTGACCTTATCCCACGTACTTCACCGCACGAGTCTCAGACAGAAACCTACATGTACGTGCGGGGAGGAAGATTCTCCAGAAGACACAGTCTTCTTTTGCGGCGATACGCGAATAATAGACATACACGACACTTCGATTACATAGAAACACAAACACATGTATACACAGAACAGGAGACCAAGAACAATGGCCACGGTTAAATGCATCAGCAGACAGTATTTCAAAAACATCACATGAATAGTACCTGCAGACAAGAGATAATAAACATCCACAGTGACAGCAGCAACAATGACACTGTAGAGGAACAGGAAAAGGTGCAGGAGGAAGGTGATGAGATGCAACACTACATAAAACGTCTAGAATTGTGAATCAGACATAACATGCAAAACGCACTGACAGATCGTACATATCAAATAACAGCGAATACTAGAGAAAATGTAGTGTAGCGTGCTGGTAATCTAGCCAAGAAAGCACCCAGTTTTGTACATGGATGAGTACCTTATGTTCATGCATAGGATTAGCAGTACCGTTTCTCTATTACTAATTGTAAACAATTTTTTTGTGACTGGCGGTCAATGAATCTAAGAAACCATTCCGAAGCGTTTACCGCCAGTTACAGTCGGTGACGAAACTAACAAATCTCTCCTCGATCCTATCACCCATATACATTATTCTTACAACAACATCATTTTATGATCATTTCAACCTTAAATATTTGTTATTTTAAAAAAGTATTTCCTCCATTTCAAATGTTGCAGATAAAATCAAAACAAAAAACTACAAAAATATGACAAACGAAATCTGTAATACGTAAGATCTGTTTTAAAGTATCAGTTAATACGTCTTTAATCTGCAAATAAGAAATAATTAAAAAGTTAGTATTAGTCATAAAGAAGAACCACAAATAAAAATCAATACCAATGAATTCAGATCTGATAATAAAGGAAGAACTTCAAAAAGTTATTCAAGAAACAAAAAACAAAGTCCCCGGGCATTCATAATATAAGTGTGAGTGTGATTAAGTACAGAGCTTTACATTTTATGATTTTTGCTAGGTGTGTGAGCATCTGCCATACCAATGGAATGAACCTCTGGTACACCCTTTTTACAAGAAAACAGATAAATCTAAAGGCACAAAATCCTGGGGAATAAGTGTGGTAAATTCCTGGTGTAAACTGCAAGCTAAAGTAATAACAGGTTAATACTGCTGCAATGGAGCTGCATAGCTTGGATGCAGGGATCCTTGAGCAGCTAACAACTGACCCTTTTATTAAACGTTAGCGTTGCTAAATACCTGTAGGAGTCGTATATACGTCCTAATGGCCTTCTCTCACCGCTCCCCCCCCCCCCCCCTTCTCTCTCACTCAGTGTCTGTGCTGTCACCGCCAGACACCACACTTGCTAGGTGGTAGCCTTTAAATCGGCCGCGGTTCGTTAGTATACGTCGGACCCGCGTGTCGCCACTATCAGTGATTGCAGACCGAGCGCCGCCACACGGCAGGTCTAGAGACACGTCCTAGCACTCGCCCAGTTGTACAACCGACTTTGCTAGCGATGGTTCACTGACTACATACGCCCTCAATTGCAGAGACGACAGTTTAGCTTAGCCTTAAGCTACGTCATTTGCTACGATCTAGCAAGGCGCCATATTCAGTTACTATGTCTTCTGAACAGATGATATTGTGACTCATGTACCGTCAAGAGCGACGTTCATTATTAATGGATTAAAGTTAAGTATGAAACTAATTACGTCCGCTTTCTGAATTCTAATTCCTTGTCATGTTCCAGACCTCACGTCAGTATAGTTCTTACATCCTCACGCCAGCCTGCGTGAGCTAAAACGCGTGCATTTCGGCCTCCACTCGTAACACGGTGTTGGCTCTTCTGCCAACACAACACTGTCCATCTCCTTCTCACCCTCCCACTGACGCTGAGTCTCGTTTATTGTTATTGACAACGAAACTTTGATTAGGAAGTGAAATCGCTTAAAATGGATGAGAAAACTGATTGGGATCAGTGGTTTAAGGGCTAGGACAGATCTTGGAAGGAGAGACAGCATTGGTCGTATTTTTTGGTTTTTTCGGTCACTTGAAGATGGTCACTAAGAGACCAAAATCGATTTTGCGGTTAATAAAACAAAAAAAAAAAAAATACGACCAATGCTGTCTCTCCTTCCAAGTATACCCATTATCTGGTCGTGGTGCACAGGACACTCCATGGAGTCGCCAATTAATAGGACAGATCTTTCCTGCAGCTGGATTTTAATCACAGAATTTCGCCTAATTTTAATCTGCAAACAGGTCAGATAACTAAGTTTCGTACGATTCGCATTCCGCAGTAGTATTCTAATCATAAGCCGATATATCATAAATACGTAGATTTCCTATTTTTTGTTAAAACCGACTGCGAAGGAGAAAACAAAACAGCACATGGATACGTATACAATTTTTGTTTAAAGTTATATATAAGGAGAAAGAAAGTATAAGGGTGAAACAAGATCCATATAACATGGGTAAATTTATATTAGTCTACTGTTTTAATGCTCTGCTAACGCAGTAAAAATTGACTCCGAGAAAGAAAACGAAACTGCACTATTTTTTCACTACATCATGGCACAGAATTTTTTTTCTCACAAGTTGGATTCAATAGAAAATCTGTACGTTGTTGTTAAAAAAAGTATGTAACTGTCTTTATGTTTACTAGACTATTGTGTTAAAACCTGAAGTAGCCCAAGAAATTTCCTGATATTTGCTGTTGTGTGTGTGTGTAATATAGATTTTATTTTAGCAAAGAAGCAAGGTTAAAGTTTTGCATACATTGGTACTTGAACAAACAGTTGCATTGGATCTTTAATGTTTTCAAACTGCATCAGGATCCACTGCAAGTACTATGACAGTTAGGCGGGAGGTGAGAAAACTTGGATTTCATGGTCGAGCGGCTGCTCATAAGCCACACATCACGCCAGTAAACGCCAAACGACACCTGGCTTGGTGTAAGGAGCGTAAAGATTGGACGATTGAACTGTGGTAAAACGTTGTGTGGAGTGACGAATCTCGGTACTCAATGTCGCGATCCGATGGCAGGGTGTGGGTATGGCGAATGCCCTGTGAACGTCATCTGCCAGTGTGTGTAGCGCCAACAGTAAAATTCGAAGGCGGTGGTGTCAGGGCGAGGTCGTGTTTTTCATGAAGGGGTCTTGCACTCCTTGTTGTTTTGCGTGGCCCTATCACAGAAAAGGCCTACACTGATGTTTCGCCGGCCGCGGTGGTCTCGCGGTTCTAGGCGCGCAGTCCGGAACCGTGCGACTGCTACGGTCGCAGGTTCGAATCCTGCCTCGGGCATGGATGTTTGTGATGTCCTTAGGTTAGTTAGGTTTAAGTAGTTCTAAGTTCTAGGGGACTAATGACCACAGCAGTTGAGTCCCATAGTGCTCAGAGCCATTTGAACCATTTGATGTTTCAAGTAACTTCTTGCTTTTCACTGCTGAAGAGCAATTCGGGGATGGCGACTGCATCTTTCAACAAGATGGAGCACCTGTTCAAAATGCACGGCCTGTGGCGGAGTAGTTACACGACAATAACATCCCTGTAATGGACTGGCCTGCACAGAGCTCTGACCCGAATCCTATAGAACAATTTGGGATGTTCTGGAACGCCGACTTCGTGGCAGGCCTCACCGATCGACATCGATACCTCTCCTCAGTGCAGCACTCCGTGAAGGATGGGCTGCCATTCGCCAAGAAACCTTCCAGCACCTGATGGAACATATGCCTGCGAAAGTGGAAGCTGTCATCAAGGATAAGGGTGGGCCAACACCACATTGAGTTCCAGCATTGCCGACTGAAGGCGCCACGAACTTATAATATTTTCAGCTAGGTGTCCGGATACTTTTGATCACATAGTGTACACAATCTGACGTTGCTTTCTACACAGCTGTACAGACAGAGTTTCAGTGGTACACTTCCAGATAAATTGCGTCTGCTCTGTCACACCTCGCTGAAGTAAACATTCTCAGGTAGCCAGTGTATTCATGCTGCGTACCAAATTACGTTAACGCATACGATTACAACAGGCCTCTGCAGTGGAGAGATAGGCAGAATTAATTTACACATTACAATAAGGCAAAGTATTTGTCCATGAATTCGCAGTACTGTCCAGTATAGCATGCACATGGGTGTAACTGGCAGTTTGAAAAATTAACTGTTACATAATTCACGACCCTATTCGTTATCACCGTAGTATTGTTTATCGGCATTCTTGCGAAAGTATGGGTGCCTAATATTTTCCAAAAAGCTGCTCATTAAAACAGGGCTTTCCGGTCCACATACCTCGGGTTCCACTGGTGATAAAAAGGAAGGGTGAATTGTTGTGGACAGCCCTTTGACTAGGGATCATTTGTATAACCAACGGAAGGGTCGTTCTAGTGTCACTATCCTACAATACAGGATCAAGTATGAATATTACACACTTCCCTCTCCTTAGGCGGATGGAGAAAATCGTTTGGTGCTTTTAGCATTTGTTGTGGTGTACAGTTGATTTGATAGGACTTTCGGAGACACCATTAATTCATAGGCGGTACCCCGTAAGACCCAAAAAAGGGGCGTTTAACATGTAAATGTAGGCTTTCGCGGCCGTTGTCACAGTCAGTAAAATTCTTCTAGGTTTGAGCACGCATTGTCAACTATAAAAGGTCAAGTGAAAAGTTCGACAAATTCCAGCGGATAACAACGAATGAAAGACCGATTCTGGACGCGCGACGAACAGTGGTGAACCTCTCCAACCACACTTTGAGCGATGCAGCAACACAAATTCTGGCTAAAGGGTTGAACTATGCAATCGCACCGAAACTAGTACCGAAAGAAGACATTATAGAATCAGTGGAGGCTTCGGTTCGTCATCTACCACATCCAGAAGCAGAGAAGACCCGGCAAGAAACGGTACGAGTGTTGGCTCACGCAAAGCCCCCGAAGCAAGACATCAGTAACGAGGAACGCCATGCCATCAAGGAGCTGAAGAACAGCTCTCAGATAGTGGTAATACAGGCGGACAAGGGAAATGCCACCGTAGTGTACGGCACAGTAGGTTACGACAAGCGGATGGAGGACCTTTTGAGTGAACCCATTTACTATAAACTTAAGCGAGAGTCGACGGCCAAGATAATGACATCGACGCAAGTGCTGCTGAAGCAAATTAGGATGAATTTTGACACGGCCGGAAGACTCATTCCACAGGTGCCACGGGCACCAAGAATACATGGTATACCAAAGGTCCACAAAGAATCTTTTCCTTTACGGCCAATAGTGAGTAGTAAAAGCTTACCGACTTACAAACTAGCGAAAGAATTGGCTCCGAAGCTTAGACGTCTAGTGAACCACACAGATTCATACATCAAGGACTCCACCCACTTTGTGGCACTTTTGAAAGAAAAGAGTGTCTCGGATACGGATCTGATGGTCAGCTTTGACATGCAGTCTTTATTCTCGAATGTACCCGTGACGCACACCATGAACATCTTAGAGGAGCGCATGGCACCTGATACCTGCGAGCTAGTGCGCCACTGTTTGACGATCGCCTATTTCAGGTGGAAAGGGGATTTCTACGAACAGACGGGCGGTGTACCTGTGGTTCCTCCTCTATCGCCTGTTGCAGCAGACATTTTTAAGCAAGCGTTCGAAGAAACAGCTGTCCAGTCCGCACCGTTACGCCTAGAATGCTGGCTACGATACGTTGACGACACGTTTGTCATCTGGCCACACGGAGAAGAAGAGCTTCTGGACTTCCACCAGCATCTCAATCAGAAGAACGGGGTATTGCCTTTTCTCGACGTGGAAATTTACCGTAAGGCCGACGGGGAACTTGGACACAGAGTTTATAGAAAGCCCACCAACATTCTACGCAAATGAAAACGGCCCTGTAAACTTTAACTAAGAGAGCCTACAGGATCAGCGACGAACACAATCTTAAAGCTGAACTACAGAACGTCAGGTCCATTTTTGGATCAAATGGTTACGACATGAGGGTTATAAATAAAACTATGGCGCCAAAGGAGGAGGGGAATAGCGAAAAGCAGAACGAAGCACGGAACACCATGCTGCTGCCATACATACAAGGGGTTACTGAACGTCTGGGCAAAATTCTCTTTAGGGCAGGTATTAAGCCGATCTTTCGTAGCGACAACAAAATAAAAGACGTTCTGGGTCCGACGACAGATACAATTGACAAGTTTCATGCCACCGGAGTTTATGAAATCGGGTGCGAATGTTGACTGGTGTATGTAGTTGAGAATGGGCTTCCAATAAGCACAAGGTTATCTGAACACGAGAGATACATCCGTCTGAAACAATAGAAAACGTACGCGGTGGCAGAACACCACGAACAGTGCAGGATGAAGATCGAATTTCGAGAGGCCCGCTTACTTTCGAAACAGCCGTTTAGTTTGAGGAGGAAGATTAGAGATTCTATAGAAATAGCCAAGCGACCCGAAAACATGAATAGAGAAGACGGGTACCTACTTCCAGCGTCTTGGCTGCCAGCTGTGACAGCTTTGCGAAAGGACAGCTCTCGCAAAGCAACAGGCGCGCGGTAGGCCACAGCGGTATAGGGTACACAGAGCGCTGACGCACCCTAGTCGATACTAGGCAGTTAGTGAACAACGCCAAGCTGCAGTCGCCGCTCAGTTTCTCATCCGCCGATTTCCACCAATGGCAAGCAATAAAGGAAAGTCAAATGGAGAACCCCTGTTTCTGCCAATGAAAACACTCAGTGCAAAGACCAATAAAAGAACACCTGATACCCTTCCTGTTCAAATGGTTCAAATGGCTCTGAGCACTATGGGACTTAACTTCTGAGGTCATCAGTCCCCTATAACTTGGAACTACTTAAACCTAACTAACCTAAGGACATCACACACATCCATGCTCGAGGATCGGCCACCACCGGCCGGCGGTACCCTTCCTCCTCACCCTTATACCCATTGACAGCACTCCTCCATAGTATATAAGCAACCAAACAAGTGCTCACTCAGCAGTTAGCAGTACACCATGAGGAAGGCGTCTTGCAACAGTCGCCGAAACGTTGGAATTTTATAGCAGACAATGCGACCTCGAACCCAGAAGCATTTTACTGACGGCATTTAACATATTTTCGCCGTCGCCAGAGGACCAAACCCAGCTGACGATTCCAAGACGGCTACGCACAGCAAATGGCTGAAATTTTTACGATGTATTCCTAGGATTCCGATCTCTAACCACCTTGAATATTTTCTTCGTGTCTTCATCATTTCCGAGATACAGACATACCCTGTTTGTGCACGTAAAATACGCACGTAAAATCCGGCATGAGACGAAAAAGTAGTTTATAAAGTGACGTAACACTGAAAATAATACTGTTAACTGCCTTCGTTATCATCTGGGATTCCCCATATTGAACTGAAGCACTGGCAAAAAATTTTTTGCACCAAAAATTCGATCTGAAGTGTAGAATTAGTTTTACGTTATTTCAATTTCACGTAAGTAAACTGTCTGAATTTTACTGACCAATCTATTTCATGTCATGTGTGTTACACGCCTTGATTCAAGAGGAGAAAAAACGGAAAATGCTCCTATCGGCGCACAAAACATGTGAATATGTTCATGTTTATTTACAAGATTCTCACTGAAAAGTGGGTTACATGCCAGATTGGACCTTCTTGAGAACCTTTAAAATTTTTTCCAAAAATTTTGCCATGCGAACATATTCGCGCTTCTTTTATGCTGAGAGGGATTAAGACAGTGTCAGAGGCAACGAGACGGAAAAGTAGTAAATACTGAAAGAGAGTACACCGAAGCTGTTTTATAGAAAGAGCAAAGGAGACCCTGACAGTGTGAGAGAAAGAAAGAAGCACAGTAGCTGGGGAAGAGAATTCAGTGACAGAACAGTGCTAGGAAAAGAATGAAGGAGACAGTGCAGGAGGAGGGAGTGAATAAAGAGAAAAAAAAAGAGGAAGTGCCTGAGAACCAGTGACAATCAGATACAGAGTATACCGCTATGACAACAACGAAGAGAGAAAAATAGTGAAAAGGAGGAGACGCAGCTGTAGCAGAATGGAAGGAACGAGATAGTAGCAGGAAGAGAGAACAAGAGGGAGACAATGACAGTGAGAGGAGACAAGTAGTAGGACAGAACAAAGGGGAGACAATGACAGGAGACACAAAGAAATAGTGACAATGACCTGGACTGAACGAGTGAGTTAGAAAGCGCAATTGGGAGCGAGTTACAGCGATGGATGGGTGGTAATGAGTCACAATTACGTGAGCTTGTAGGAGTTTGAGGTAAGATGAATGTAAAAAAAAAAAGCACGAATATCTTCATATTGAACCGTGATTTATTTTCAAAGAACATTAAGAATATATTTTATTTACTAACAATTCATCAAGAACATTTAACACATTTAATCACACAATGTAAGCATGGAAGTAGTTGCCAGGGAGTAACTGATGAAATCATAACCAAATTCCTTTTAACAAATGGGAATTTTATTCACTTTAATAGTGCCTAAAAGCATTTTTTTTTTTTTAGGAAACAAATTTAAAATTATAATCAGAAAGAACCCTCTAAATATCAAAGATACAATTTATTCAGAGGCAGAAAGAAACAAGTTTTGACTATATGGGCTTTTAACTAAGAGTTTTGACAATTTACACAAGCACGCAACCTATGCACCCCCCCCCCCCCCGCCCCTCCCGTAGGAGGGATGGAAATGGTACAAAACACTAACAATTAAAATATTAACCTTGCCACTAGATTTTAACTTCTAAGAAATGTCTTATGGTGAAAGAGTGGCAACTTTATATACTAAAATGATCATTTAACTAAAAGCCCATGAAATGCAATGTCATATAAAATCTACAAGGTTGGCCCAAACAATAGTTAAGATGCTCTACAGTACACAGATACCGTCTCTCAAGATCATAGGCAATAATATCAAAGTTTCCAAAGATCAAAACATATTTCAGATATTAGGCCGTTACACTCCAAGCAATAAATTCGTTAACACACCAAATCCGACAAACATGACAGAGGCAGCTACTAACGTACGGTAGATTGAAAGGGAGATTACCGAACAACCCGAACCGCAGGTTGCTCTAACCCGCCCCTGCTCCACAAGGGAAAAACGGACCACCCAATTTATAAACAACCACCTTCCCGCGGGTGGGCAAACGGAGAAGAATGGTGGGACGACCCCGAAGCAAAACGGCTGGTGACCTCACCAAGAAAACAAGTAGAATTTAACACGAGTAAATCAAACAAGATATCACCAATCACTTAGCTTCTAATAAACTGCGATTTCTCGAGAAGACCCGGCGCAGCACCCCCAAATCGCTCTCCCGAACCGTCCGTTGCCAGCCGCTTGAGCGGAAGCAGGAAGGCGCGCCGATCTCCCGTCTCACGGCGTCGCAGCTCGCACCAGCCAGATCGACGTCGTGGGTTGACTGCTGTTGCTCTCGTATCTGCCGCGAAGCCACTACCCCTCGCTATACGGCGCGGCCCACTGGGGTCACGTGGCGACCTCACGTGCGCCGACACCCAAGACGGACAAGTCATGTTGTGTGTCAGTGCGCGACCGACCAACCGATCGATCGAACCGCCCATGACCATTGGCTGAGCAAACTCGAGCAGACTGGCGGCCTAATGGGCAGATTCAGATGGAGGAACAAAGTTCCGACCGGGCGACCACTCGCTGAGTTCTCTTATTGGAGGAGTGGAAAGACTCTCATTTTGCCGGCTTTAAAGGTTGACCCGAACGACAGACATACTAGCACTCCGAACGACAGACAGACACTAACTGCCCAACAAATGCGGACGAGAGACAGACTAGCAAGCTAGGGACGAGAGACTGACCCAGACTGACCCACTGGCGAGCTCATAGCGCCCCTTAAATGCACGTGAACAGGCAACCTTTCCCTTTTACCACCAGAGGGAGACACCAAAGCTGCGATTGCCACAGCGGCGCCACCGCCAGAAACGAAGGGCGACTGCTTCACACTACGCGCTGCGGCACGCTATTGAAAACAGCAATTTTTAGCACGGCTCACATATGCAAAACGTTTTGGGAAAATTTTTCAAGGTGCTGAGGAAGGTAGAATGAGGCAATTGGTAACCCCACTTTTCATTCATTCGTTTAAATAAACAGCAACATGTTCGCAATTTTTTGTGCTCAGGTAGCAGCATTTGTCCGCACTCTTGTATGCATGCACTCGATAAGCACAACGTGAAATGCCACGGCCTATAGTTCATCACTGACTTGACACTCTAGCCGCCAGCTCAATTTTCAAGTTCAGTGAACGTGAAGGACCTTTACTCGAAATGAAGCATGTGGCGCGTTCTTACCGTTAATCAGATGGTGGAGACGAGAGCAAGACGACAGCCTTCAGCATGGTGCAGCTTAGACGCCTCGCACCGCGACCCGTTGGTCAAACAACAGCGTACTGCGCCGTCGTGTTTATGTTCGGGCCAGTGGCAAAGTTACAAGACTGCCTGCCACGCAGCCTGCCCGTCTCTGACGTGGACACCATCGTGCGACCCCGACAAGGGCAGGCTTCTCCCACTGAACAGCGTACGCTCCGCTCTCTTCTCAAAAGTCAAAACAAGATCCCCCCTTTCTGCGCTTGTGCGCCGCTTGAAAATATTCCAGGCCGCCGCGCGCGCCCTCTCTCGCTACTACAAGGACGTGTTAAGTCCTTTCGCCAGTGGAGCCGACGCTCGGGAGGAACCGATACTTGCCGCGCGGAGTGGCCCGGACCCTCCCGGCAGAGGTTCGAGTCCTCCCTCGGGCACGGATGTGTGTGTTGTTCTTATCATAAGTTAGTTTAAGTAGTGTGTAAGTCTAGGGACCGATGACCTAAGCAGCCTGGTCCATTAGGAATTCACATACTTTTGAACATTTTTTGAAACCGGTACTTCCGTATCAAACACCTATAGTGGAAGCAAGTATGTCAGATATACGACTTGGATTTAAAAACTTTACATCATATTCTCACTCTCTTTTTAGTTGAGCACAAATAACTAAGGAAAGTAGAGAGTTAAGATTACTAACTTACAATGTTTTTGTCGATTTCTAAACGCGTTTGACGACGTAGAAAGGGAAAAATGCTGTGGGAATCACTAAAAGGATTGGAAATTCCACCGTTCCTCCACAGGCGAAAACGTAAATTCAGATGTTATTGAAAACTAATGAAGTGAGGATCTGTATCGTAAGAAACGGGAGAGAATATGTCGATATTAATCAAGGATTTAGACAAGGCTGTCCACTGTGCCATATCCTTTTCAGTGCTTCTTAACGAGGAGTTTAATTAGAGGGACGTTCAATAAGTAAGGCAACACATTCACGACCATTCATAAATGATTGTTTATAAGAGGGGCATTCAGTAAGTCATGAAACACATAAACACATTTTTTTCTGTAAGATGGTTGGTGTTTTTCAGGATCCCAGTACACAAAGCCCTATTTTTTCAACATAATCCAATGCGATGGCCTTACGCCACCTTATTGGGAGGGTCCGTATGCCCGACTGGTACCACTCTACTGGTCGGCGTCAGACCTACATCTTATCGCGTCGATGACCTCGCCATCCCCGTATTGCTTCCCATGGAGTGCATCCTTCATTGGGCCAAACAGATGGAAGTTGGAAGGTGTCAGGTCCGGGCTCTAGGGTGGATGTGGAACAACAGTCTAGTGAAGTTTTGTGAGCTGCTCTCGGATGCGCAGACTTCTGTGAGCGATCTGTCGATCACAACGAACGAGAGTGTCCGCACGTTCCAACAGTGCAGGAGTCACAGCTGTGTGCGGCCTTTTTGCAATTATGACAGACGTCGCACCCAACGACTCACCGTGCTTTTGTTCGCCGCCAGTCTCCGTAGACATTCTGCAAAAATCTATGAATATGTGCGATGTTCTGTTTTTCCGCCGAATGAAACTCAATGACAGCTCTCTGTTTGGAACGGACCACCGTTACAGACGCCATTTTGAAGGCTACGTATAGAGCCGCCACCTACCGGAACTTCATGAAACGATAAGGGCTGAAGCGGGAATATTTCACGGTGTTCCACAAAAAATTCCGCGTTTTTCCGTTGAAACTAGCCGAGAAAAAATGTGTTGCCTTTCTTATTGAACGTCCCTCTAATTAAACTCCTCGTTAAGAAGCGATAATTTTAATTTCATGATGAGGGGGCTAGAGTTGGTAGGAAGGGTAGATGTCAGGGCGAAGCTCATCATCCGGGAGTGGTAGACGGTGGAAGTTGCGTTGGGAAAGGATATGGAGGGTGTGGAGATGGAGAGAGGGAGGGACACAACGGTAAAGGCGCGGCAACTGGTTGGGAGTGGAGAGGAAGGGAGACACCAGGGGGTGAGGGGGATCAAGGCGGCGGACAATATATAGTGTGCGGATGTGTTCAAGGAAAAGGAGAAGGTGGGGGAAGGGGATGAGGTCATAGAGGATGCGCGTGGGGGACGGAAGGCGGATGCGGAAGGCGAGGCGGAGTGCATGGCGTTCGAGGATTTGGAGGGCTTTATAGAACCGGGGAGGGCGGAAATCCAAGCGATGCTGGCATAAAAAAGGATGGGGCGGATCATGGATTTGTAGGTGTGACGGATGGTGGAAGGATGCAGACCCCACGTCCGGCCGGACAGGAGTTTCGGGAGGCGGAGGCGATTGTGAGCTATGTTTTGGATGGTAAGGAGATGGGGAGTCCAGGTGAGGTGGCGGTCGAATGTGAGGCCAAGGTATTTGAGGGTAGGAGTGAGGTGGATAGGACGGCCGTAAATGGTGAGGTAGAAATTATGGAAGCGGAAGGAGCGGGTGGTGCGGCCTATGATGATCGCCTGGGTCTTGGAGGGATTAACACGGAGGAACCACTGGTTGCACCAAGCGGTGAATTGGTCAAGGTGGGTTTGGAGGGTACGTTGGGACCGTTGAAGGGTAGGATAAAGGGCTAGGAAGGCGGTGTCATCAGCGAACTGGAGAAGATGAACAGGAGGGGGAGGTTTGGGCATATCAGCAGTGTACAGGAGATAGAGGCCGCGGCTAGCGCGGAGCGGCGTTTATATTCTCTTCGGCTAGAGGCCGCTCCTGCCGTGGTGCAGTCCTAGTCAGCCGGCTATTGCCTGACGTCATGTCACAGCCTTCTCTGCTCTTGCGTTCTTCATCTTCGTGCCGGCGCTTGTCGTTGCGCCGGAACACCCAACGTTTACAGTATGTTTGAACTTTCAGCGTGAAACAATATACCGAATCTGGTGAAATGCAGGATTTTTCAAAATTAAAGCGTCGTTTGATCTTTATTGATATGACAAGACGTGAACCAATAAACATTCAGTGTATCTCAAGGGAGTATTACGGGAGCATTCCTGATCATGATGTACACTGCACAATAAAACTTAAGGACAAGGTAAAGTAACATAACATATTAAATACTCTTTGATAACGTATGATAGTGTGTGGGAATGTTGCCAGAGGCCATCCGGTAGTGCACAGAAACTTGGACGTCACCTGGCATGAGGTCAAGTTGACTATAGCCTCAAATGGGGATGGTTCCACGACACGGGGCAGTTGAAGCACGGGAAAATACAGTGTGTCTCAATCATCCAGCAGTTTCGGTGCATTGTGATGGTGTTCTTCATTACAGCACGACCTGGAGGCAACTTGTGGATGAGTTGACACGGGGAACAGTCATCACGAAACTGGAAGGAGAACGAAATGTGTCGAGTGTTGCTCAGGAGTTCAGTGCTGCTCACCTCCCAACGTTTCATGCGTGTCGGGAGCGTCCTGAACCACAGGCACTGCTGCCCGAAGGAGGTGATGGACCACGGTCGCTCAAGTGCAGCAGCAGGTGACCGCTGTATTGTGCAACAGGCAGGAACAGCGGGTGCAATATTGCAACCACATTTAACAGAACTGCAACGCTCGTAATCTCACGCTCCACAGTGTCACGGCGACTGCGTAATGGTGATCTCTTTGCCCAACGAGCATTACGTTGTGATCCGTTGACACTGCGCCTTGGCGGCAACGTTTGCGATGGTCCCAAGAGCGTAGGGTCTGGACCAAATCAGAGTAGGGTCGCATGATCTCGTACGAGAGCAGATTCAGTTTGAGTAGTCATTCTGGACGCAGCCCCATAACGTGAGAGTTAGGAACACGTAATCCATCTGGGAACATTGTCGAACGTGATCATTTCGGTGGTCCAACTGTTGTGGTTGGGGGGGTGGGGGAGGTTCCATAATGTTGCATGAGCCTGCTGACCTGCAGATCTTTGAAAACGGCAGAACCACCAGGCAGCGTCATTGTGGTGCATTACTCCTCCCCTTTGGGTTTCTTCTAGGGTGCATTCGACCCTGACTTCCTTTTGCTGGACGACAATGCGTGATCGCATAAGACTGCGTGGGTGAAGGATCTCTTTGAACAGGACGATTTTCGGCGAATGGGCTATCCTGTCCTTTCCCCCGACTTAATTCCCGTCGAGTAGGTGTGAGATTCGTTGGGGAGAGCTATGACAGCACGTGCACACACACCAACGTCCACACACAGCTGTCATGTCAGCCGCAATCGTGGAGGAATGGAACGCCCTACCACACGAACTCACCAACATTGCGGCCAGCAACCGCCCTTTGTAATCATACACCCTGTTAAGGAACATTTGACACCTATTGTAATATAACACCTTAAGACCATCAGAAATCGGGACTATTTCTGCGTAATTATTGTCTTTGAATAAAAATGTAATTTTTGTTCGAATCATTTGGTTTTTATTTCAGTTTTCTTTTGTACTGTACTGTAGCAGTTCTTTCTACACACGATAAAGTGTCATCGAGCTTTGTTACTTTGCAGTGACACATCATGCAGAAGTTACTTTCGTCCTTTAGTTTTGCACCCCGTTGTATAAATGTAATCCTTGCTAACTAAAATATATATAATAATTACTTTTATTTCTGCTAAAATTTTCAAACGTTCTTTTTTTGTGAACCCCATGATGCCTGTACAGTAGGTGCTGGAAAATGAACTTTGAAAGCAAGCATTGGCATAATATATATTAATTTGCACAGCAGTTTAAGGTGTTACACAATGTCCTTTCTACTAAGACAATTTATACCCACCTTTCTACTAAGATTAGACCAATTTATACCCACTGCTGAACGTACCGGGTGTCCGGGACGTAGGGACGAATTTGAATTTTGCACCATTTTGTCTTATAACGGTTGGCAGCCGTAGTTTCTTCATGTTTGTTATTTGTGATCCTTCCCATTACCAGCCTTATAGGTTTTGTGTGGTGAACACTGTTTTTTGATCATTATTTTCGTCTTGGAGCAGATGGCGTGTGAGCAACGCATCGCCCGCATCTCGTGGTCGTGCGGTAGCGTTCTCGCTTCCCACGCCCGGGTTCCCGGGTTCGATTCCCGGCGGGGTCAGGGATTTTCTCTGCCTCGTGATGGCTGGGTGTGGTGTATTGTCCTTAGGTTAGTTAGGTTTAAGTAGTTCTAAGTTCTAGGGGACTGATGACCATAGATGTTAAGTCCCATAGTGCTCAGAGCCATTTGAACCATTTTGAGCAACGCATCCAAATGATAAAAAGTTATTACAAAAACAGGAAAGTCCCACAGCAACCGTTCGCAAATTGTGTGTGACTCTCGGACGTAATGCTGCTCCAACCGAATCATCAGTTCAGAAGTTGTTCCTGAAGTTTGAGACCACGGGCTCCGTTCCAAACGGTAAGAAAACGGGACGACGGCATTCTGTTCGAACAAAAGGAAACATTGTTGACGTGCGTGACAATGTGACCGTAAGCCCCCGAAAATCTGTTCGCGGACAAGCTCAGCAACTGAATTTATCACCACGTTCACCTCATGAAATCGCTTCAAAAGATATTAAAAATGCATGTGTACAAGATTCGTCTTACACAAGTGTTGAAGCCGGCAGATCATGGAAAAGACATCGATTTGCTCAATGGGTCTTGGCTCGACAAGCGGAGAACGAGAACTTCACAAAAAGGATTTTCTCGGATGAGGCACACCTCCGCCTCAGCGGGTACGTCAACGGGCAGAACTGCAGAACTTGGAGTGACGAAGATTCGCGGAGTGACTGTGGGAGATGAGACGCATCCACAACGCACGGCTGTGTGGTGTGGGTTCTGGGCACGAGGAGTGATCGGCCCGTACTTTTTTGAAAATGGTGATGAAGCTGCCGTCACTGTGATCGGCAACCGTTTCCGGAACATGCTTTGTGGTTGGTTTCTCTCTCTTATTGATGAAAATGACGATTTTTGGTTTCAAAAATTGGTGCGATATGTCACACATTCCGTGAAACGATTGCTCTCCTGAATGAAAAGTTTCCTCAAAAACTTATCTCTGTGCGTGGCAACCAGGGACGGCCTGCAAGATCGTGCGATCATACGCCTTGCGACTTTTTTGTGGAGATTAGTGAAAGCAGAAGTGTACGTGAACAAAGCACAAACAATACACCAATTGAAGGATGAAATTTAAAACGCTATTAACGACATCGCTGCTACAGAAGAATGCTGAAGATTAGATGGGTAGATCACATAACTAACGAGGAGGTATTGAATAGAATAGGGGATGAGAGGAGCTTGTGGCACAACTTGACCAGAAGAAGGGATTAGTTGGTAGGACATGTTCTGAGGCATCAAGGGATCGCCAATTTAGTACTGGAGGGCAGCGCGGAAAATCGTAGAGGTAGACCAAGAGTTGAATACACTAAGCAGATTCAGAAAGATGTAGGTTGCAGTAGGTACTGGGAGACGAAGAAGTTTGCACAGGATAGAGTAGCATGGAGAGCAGCATCAAACCAGTCTCAGGACTGAAGACAACAACAACAACAATAACAACAACGACATCCCACGAGATGTTGTGAACCCATCATCGAGAACGTCGCCGGGCGGGATTTGCCGAGCGGTCTAAGGCTCTGCAGTCATGGACTGTGCAGCTGGTCCCGGCGGAGGTTCGAGTCCTCCCTCGGGCATGGGTGTGTGTGTTTGTCCTTAGGATAATTTAGGTTAAGTAGTGTGTAAGCTTAGGGGCTGATGACCTTAGCAGTTAAGTCCCAAAAGATTTCACACACATTTGAACATCGAGAACGTCAATGAAGGCATTGCTCGTTGCTCCGCGACCTTGGGTGGTCATAAAGAGGATATAATTTTTCATACAAAAATGAGAAAAGTTACTTAATGTGTCTGTAAAAAAGAAGAAAGGAAAAAAAAAGCAAAAAACATATCACATTTTCAATAAATTTTGAATGTTCTATTGCACTTTAATATTCGTCCCTACTTCCCGGAAACCCTTCATTTAAGTCTGCTTATCTTCTGAATCCAACTTGGAACTATCTTTGTATTCCTCACATATTTTCCCGACAGGCAGTTCGTCACCAAATTGCGAGCATGGTTTGTTAGGCTAATGGTCGAACAGTTTTCACATTTATCCGCACGTGGCCTCGTTAGCGTAGATGCAGTTGTAGCATAACCGGAGAACAGGATGTTGTGACACAGACAGCGAGGCTGGGAGGGTGGCACAGCGGTGCGTCCGTCGCAGGGAAACCAGACTGCAGCACGCGACTCCCGGCGGAACTGGGCTGGCAGGAAACATTACACGAGGCACTAGTAGTGAACTGACTTCGCCTTTGTTTTCAGTTTTACTGCTTTGTTCTATATCGCAGCAGCACGAAACTCCATTACACCGCGTAACAGGAACCGGGTATGTAGGCTGTAATACGCCCCGTAGCTGTCACGAACATTACGCTCTGTGGTTTTCGTCTTAGAAAAGAGTACTCGGTCGCAAAAACTTTTCACTTCCTCAACTGTTGTGTTTCCTCAGATGCATCATATATGTTCCAAATATTTTCTCCTTTAATATTCGAGCAAAGTGTGTACGCAGAAAATGAGTAAACACTGCGGATACGACTCATGTTTTCCTTTGCATTGAAAAGAACTTCCCAGAACTGCTCGGAGATAAAAGTTATGAAGAAGCACAAAGTCATAAAGTTAAAAACCAACACATTGGAGCAAAATACATAAAGGCGTTTATGACTTACAGCTCGCGGGGACTGCGTATTATGAGAAAGCAGGTTTACGACTCCATGCTGTTCAACAGACTTCGGGCACGTTATATAGCGCAGTCCGGATTCCGAATTAAATTAATCATAGTGCTGTGTGCGTTTCTCTATGACGACCAACACCTTTCTCAGATATATGCTTCCAGCGTGAAATAAATACGTGTACGTTGTATAACTGTCCAGGTATCTGTATGTAATAAAAGTATCTGAAAATAAAATTTCGGAATGGCCTGGTTCAGTCCGTGTAACGCAGTATCTGACGCTCCTGGAAAGTAGTTAAAACACCCAGATGCGTTAACTGAACCAGTACTCAAATTCACTCATCAGTACCAGCACAGGTTTTCCAAGTGGAAGTGCCAAGTGATAAGACTTTCTCGAAGTTCTCTACAATATAGATCATTAATTCATCTGAACCTGTCTCGGTAGCCCAATTCGCGTACCGAATCCTGTAATGTGGCGCTCGATTCGGTTCGAATCCCGGTGAGTGAAAGAAATTTTCACCGCCACTTTTGGCTGTCGAGGAAAGAGAGGTAGCGGCGTAAAGCTCCATATTACGTAAAAGTTTTGCATTAAATTTGTAAGCCCGCTAGACGCTTTAGAGGATGTATATCAATTAAAGCTCTTCAGTAGTGGGAAGGGAACTGGACCAAGTCAGATACCTGTGAAGTTTTTCAGAAATTATGCGAAAGAACTAGCTCCCCGGTTCTTGAGCATTTGTTGGTGGTATTTCTGATTTTACCATTACTAACCGTGTTTTTAATATTGGTGAAGTTTTCAGTAAAGATATTAGTACATCTTATTTCTAATCTACGATGCCTTTTATTGTTACGACACGTGGTCGTCGTAAGGTTCACGAAGACGAAGCTGTTTATGTGTGCTGTAAAGGTTATGGTCCACATGAAAATGTTAATTTGGTTGGTGATCTGTCTTTGTATTATCATAAATAGATTTCTTTCCAAAAAAAAGAACATAAATAGATAAAACAGTTTGCAACAGGGGCTGTTTTCTTGCAAGAGACTTGCTCCCCTTTCAGTTGTACGAAATAGATTTGTGAATGGGTCCAGGACTTTCTTGCTGAAGGCAGTCAACACGTCATTCATAACGGAACAAAATTGACCAATGTAATTTCGGAAGTTCCCCAAAGGAGTTTTGCAGGGCCGGTGATATTTACAGTTTACACAAATGATTGCTGAATAACTCTGAAAGTTGCGTGAGGCTATTCGTGGACGATGCTGTTGTCTACACCAAGGTTACAACAACAGAAGATCGTGGCAAGATGTGCGCAGCATCGATGATTTCTCCAGGGGCTGTTAATTGACCCTGAACGTAAATAAATGTAACGCAACAGACAACACCATTCGCAGATTAGGCCTTTCCCGTTTAGACTAAATACGTGTTATTGCCGCCAAAACATGTGAATGGCTGTTGGTCCGCATTTAACGTTAAACTAATATTGATGCAAGTTCGTGACTGTTCTGACTACAAGTTCTCCACATGAAAGCAGTCAGAAGTTTATTAGTCCGACCTGAATAATTTTAACGTTGTCGACAGTCTATAACCCACAGCTATTCGCGAATTACTACTTGGAGTCTTTCAGTGGTCTTCTCATAAAGAAATTCTCGCCGTAATATTTCATGCCGTTCGCGAAACATGGCACACGGAGTTTAGGTACTACAAAAAAGTTCACACGCTTAAAAATTCGAAACAAAACCACTTAAAATATCCAGATTTTCAGTAAACAGTTTAATACTGCAAGACGCTTTACGTTTACGATGCGGGAACAAGAGTTCCTTGATCTTATCACAAATATGTATACGGCGGTTTAACATTGATATATACCGTAAGAAGGTTCGCGAGGACTCCTATATACAGGAACTGTAGCACAACACACTACACAAAGTGCGGAAATTGTTCAATTCCTGTTAGATGATGATTCAGGCAGCCAGTCGGAACAGTTCCAGCCCTCAAATATTCGCGGTAATCGCTAAGTCATCCAGTATAATCACAGAAAGCAATTTACAAAAGAAATTCTGCGTTTACGAAACCAAATTTAATTAAAATAAAACATAGCACGAATTACTCGCAAAATGAATTACTAAGTGATTTAATACCTAACTTCCCTTCCCGCTGCTGTTCTACAAAAGTGGGTGCACTAGAACAAACGTCACATGATCCATGATTCCACAAGAGCTTTCCCAAACACACATTTTACATACTTTTTAGTGAAATAAAAATCCTCGCTTCCCCTTCATACACAAACACACACATACACACTCTCTCTCTCTCTCTCTCTCTCTCTCTCTCTCTCTCTCTCTCTCCCTCACTCTCTCCGGCCCCACGGGAAGAAACAGTTTTAAGACCGCTTTCTTCCCTGCAAGGTCTAAGGACATGGAATAATTTGCTGCATTACAATGAGTAACATATTTCTCGTAAACAGCCAAATAAACACACAACACTTGCAGTTATATCGGTGTTAACCGTAACTACTGTAAAATACCTAGGAGTAACCATACGGACCTGCCTAAAGTGGAATGACCACACAAAACAAACAGCAGGAAAAGCAGATTTATTGGGAGAATCTTGCCGAAATAAATGTAATTCATCCATGAAAGAGGTGTCTCTCAAAACAGTTTAGATCGAATTTTCAGTATTGTACATCAGTCTGAGACCTTTACCAGGTCTCCCGTAGGAGGTTCGAGTTCTCTTGCATGGGTGTGTGTCTTATCCTTAGCGTAAGTTAGTTTAAGTAGTGCGTAAGCCTAGGGACCGATGACCTCAGCAGTTTGGTCCCATAGTCCTTACAACAAATTTCCAATTTTTCCCTTACCATGTTGGATTAATATAAGAAATAGAGAAGCTTCAACGATGAGCAGCGCCTTTCGTTGCGTGATCGATTACTCCGCGCGAGAGCGTTACGGAGATGCTCGACAAACCGCAATGCAAATGCTTAAAGAGGTGTGTTCTGTACCACGCAGAAGTTTACCGTTGAAATTTCTGCAGCGGACTTTTCGGGAAGAGTTGGGCAACATATTTCTTCCTCCCACACACACCTCGCGAGAAGATCGCGATGACAAAATTAGAGAAATTAGATGTCGTACGGAGTTTTAATGCCATTCGTAAGTGAACAAGAAACGGTAAACCCTGAGCGTGAGAGGGGCAGGGGCAGGCGATGGCAGCTAACACCTCCCCCTTCTCCCCCCCCCCCCCCCCCCACCACACACACACACACACATCCAAAGAAGAAGAAAATAGTCGCAAATCAAGCGCGCATCTTATTCCACCGAACAGAAATATCAATAATTTAAGTGAGAATGTGAAGAATTCACTGTCAGTTCGGAGAATTCAGTGTCAGTTTGAAGAAGCAGCTCGTTGTCTAGTATCAAATTTACTTAAATTCGTAAAGTCGTAAAACTGTTTCCACCCTTCCCTCTTTCACTCTTCCTACCTTATCGTAACTCTCTTGGTCCCTGTGATGTAATCCGAGAGGAAGCTGTAACGACCCAGCTATATTTATTCTCTAAAAATCGTGACATTTTATCGGTGACTTCACGAGTAGCTAGTCACGTCTGCTAAGTACCTTGCTGCAACTTTCTGCCCTTATCGTAGCGTAGGCTATGCACTCGAAAAGACTAATAGATTTACACGTAGCAACTTTCGAGAACTGCTTTTACTGAAACAAATTTTTACGAGTCTAAAATGCTACAGACAACTGCAAAGTCATTTTTAGTGCATTTTAGATGGTCGGCGGGCGGAGGGCTGGGCCTTTCTAAAAATAGAAAAATAACAATTAAAAATAACAAAAAATAAACAGCTTGGTCACACACTTCCCTGCTTACCATGTGTGCTGTATAGACAGATCAGTGTTGTCCCCTTAACAACAATGCCAGCATTTACTGGGAGCGTTATCATTAATTTGCGATAATGACGTATTGACTGCAGTTTTTTAAAATCCTTAATTAAAAATATCGAGATCATCATCAGACCATGTCTCGTTAGGTGGTGAGTAAAGACGACCGACGGATCACTGACAAGTTTCGGAAGACATGATCGAAACCTCTTACCATTCTCATGCAATTTTTAATACAGAAGATAAAAAATGTGATCAAGAATGATTATTATTATTTCGAAGTGCAGTATTTTTCTTACGAAAATGAATATTAACGTCTATGGATATCGGTTACCTGCACGGAAGGGATAAATTTTGAGAATAGCGCTTTTAGCTGAACTTCAGATCTTTACTGGAACGTTCCGTAACAGACTGCAGCTTTACTTTCAGGAGTTGAATGAAACTACTATCAAGACATATAGAGTTATCACTTCTGCAATCATATTAGCGAAGCTATTTAAATGGAAATGAAGTAACTCTTTTTAAGTTATTAAGTTTACTTTTAGCTTGACAAACTGAGTAAGTGAAAGTAACCAATGAATATTAAAAAGCGATATCTCACAGTTGTGATGCCATTTTCTGGTTTGAAATTCTTTGTGGTGACATTCTTATTGAAATTACAATACAATGCATTATACTGACACAAACGCTTTTTAGTTAATAAACAGTATCTGAAAATGACTTTGAAAGTGTTCATAAGGTACTTTTAAGTTTACGCACTTCCAGCGTGCTGGATGTCAATAGTCAGCAACTTATTATGATTCAATGAAATTACGAAACTGTGAAAGTTGCAAATACGAGTAAGTTTGTATTTAAATGCGGATCAGTTTCGGACGTTGGTCCATAGTCCATCTATACTACAGAACACAGGTTATCGTGTTCTGCAGGATAGCTTGATAATGGACCAAGGTCAGAAGCTGGTCTCCATTTAAATAAAAATAAACTTCTGTGCGATTTTGATAACTTCGTAATTTCAGGTGGCACAAGTTACTGTAAAATAGCCACTCTATTGTTTTAAAAGTATCGTCACATTCTCAATTAAATGACTGTGTCTCCTGTAACAGTATTAAATATCGAATGTCAAAATAATTAATTTTAAGCCACAATGCAGTCGTAAGCATTGTGCAGATCAGCTTTCACGATATCTTCATGTCTGCAATTGGACAGATAATACACGCTGTATTGTCCGTCTTATGGAACAGTGCTCGATGTACTTGTGGTGCAACACATTCCAAAACAGAATTTCGCCTGGAAATATCATTCATCCGGTACTACAATTAATATAATACAAACAAGGCGCTAAACAGTCGCTTTTTTTCATAAAATGTACCACTTTTCTGCACTAGTCACAACTTTACGTAAATCACTTCTTGGTTGAAGTATACTCAAACACGATCTGGGAGTGACTGTGCCTCTGTCAACGTGGCCACTGAAAAGGCGAAAAGGGGAAAGGGGTAGCAGTTCCCCCACTTTTGTGGCTGAGAACCACATCCTTACCTTCAGAAAAATATTCTTGCGTCAGGAGGACAACAGACAGTTACAATTTGTATAAATTAAAATAATTACAAGAGAGTTGGAACTTCAATAGCGGCAACCCTTTATTTACAACTTTCACGAAATAAATACACGCTTCAAAGTTTTCCTTTCCTTCAGAGTATTCACCAGCGATGTGAAATTCGTTACTTAAGCTGAGCAGTGCCTGTTCTGTTACTAGTCCGGGTGGAGTGGTATACTGCCAGATAAATTTTTGCAGCAGTTCCGAAGGGAATGACATGAAGTGCTTCCTTCATCTCAGAAACAAAGTTGAAGTGACAAACGCTTGAATCCGCGGAGTGTGGTGGGTGGTACAGCAGATCACAGCACATCGACTGAACAAATTTGTCACAACACACAGATTCGTCTGGCAGTAGACTGCTCCACTAGAACGAGAAACACAATTGGTGCTGCAAAGGGTAACCTACAACTTCCACATTACTGGCAATGGGTTATACACAATGCTGGTGTCTACTATGAAGAACAGCGAAACTTTGAAACAAACAAAAAATTTTTGTAAGTTGTAAATAAATAGTTGATACCAATAAAGTTAAAACTCCTTATGTTCAACAAAGTTATGTTCAACAAAGCTATAACACAATAAGCGAAATACCTACACAGCAAAGTAACGTCTTTGGTTTCCCAGAAATGGTACATCGATATAATCAATGTCGTGTCATTATTGTTAGCAACATATTACAGAGAAACTTAAAGTAACGCTGTTCCGTTACACGTTGTCTCTGCACCGGCTTAGAGTTCTTCTTTGTCGCCTCCTCATCATACCGAACAAACACCTCACCACTCAGTACGCACGTACAACACAAACGTCTACACTCAACAGATACAGGGTGTCCCACATAAAACTGGTAAGCCTCACGTACCGGCTAATCATATCTTGTGAGATTATTTGTGACGTGGCGTCACGTCTGCAGCATTATGAGCAGGGCCCTTCATATATCTAGAGATTTTGACGATCTGATGCTACAATTAGACAGATTTGGTACGATACCACTCAGAAGGACATGAGTCCGCTTCGAGAACTGCATCATCGAGTTGATGCCACAAAGATCCACTGCCTCGCGTCTAATCGGTTGCCTATTTCAGTATTTCACACGATACTATCCTACGCAAAGCACGGTTCAAAAACAGTCAGTAAAAAGAAACATAAATAGAGTTTGCTTTCTCTCGCACATCGGACGGGAAATGAATGTGTGTGTGTGTGTGTGTGTGTGTGTGTGTGTGTGTGTGTGTGTGCAGGAAAGTGGCATTCATTTTGTGTGCTTGATCCAGATGACATCCATTCTTTGCTTGCTTTCATCATTTATATAACTAGTAGTAATAGGTGCAGTAGTTCTTCCGTAGATGTCTTTTACGAGGGTACTAGTTACGTCATGGTATTATAATTTACGCACAACAAAAATAATGCAATGTAATTTATGTATACGGCCGTTATGTAACTGTGATTTGTCAAGGACTGGGCAAGCAGTCGGCCGTGGCCTTATCGTAGGAACCATATCGGCATTTGCCTGAATAATTTTGGATAATTACAGAAAATCAAAATGACGATGGGTGAAGTCCGGAACCTCAACACTCCACGAATACGACGCCGGTCCGTCTACAACAGTACCATCTCATTCAGCTCCACCCTAGCGTATAATAATGTTTTGGGAAGAAGTTATTTAATAATGAAAAAGATAGTGCTACACTGCCCATTTATTTCTCACTACCAGTCACTGTACTCGCTACGCACACTATACACACATTATACCGAAATGTAACATTACACAAACTACTTGCTGATACGGGAAGCACAGCGGCGATCAGTAGTTTCCATTTTGTGTATCGCAACTTCCAACTTGCTGCCGTGAGAAACTGAGTCAGCATTCCTTTATAATGAGCAAGATATTACTGAGTTCAGAAAGACGATACACTTTGAAGGCTTACATCGACTGAAGCAAAACAAGAGAATCTTCAAGGAACACAAAGAGAGTATCGACAATTGTGGAACGTTTTTGATCCCTTTAATGTCCTAATTGTGCCTAAGAAAGAATTATTTTCTGAACAAAATTCATTAAAAATCAAAACAACAAGAGTTATCCTCTTTAATTTCATCTTCAACTCAGGCTTTTTTCTCGTTTTATTGGGATCTATTAGGTTGGGCTTCCCACACACATGAATAAAATTTCTATATTTTCTTTTCTTCCTGGCAATTCCCCGTGATCATAAACGGCTCCTGAGTCCTGATCTCTCATGTCAGTGATTTAGAGTGTGAAGATGGAGTGACCTATATGTACGTTCACGGAAGTTACTTCAAGACTGTGCAAAGGTTGGGCGCTGATAACCGCGCAGTTGAGCGCCCCACAAACCAAACATCATCATCATCATCATCATCGTCGTCGTCGTCGTCGAAATCGGCGGTGTCAGTGGCGCGCCCCTCCTTGAGTCACTCGCTGGCTGCACACAATATAGGAGAAGATCAGTGTTTAACGTCCCGTTGACAACGAACTTATTAGGTAAAAAATGAGAAGGAAAGTTGCCTTGCCCTTTCGAAGGAACCATGCTCTCATTTTCCTGAAGTGAATTAGGGATATCACGGAAAAGCTAAATCAGGATGGCCAGACGCGAGTTTGAACCGCCTTTCTCCCGAATGAGAGTCTAGTGTGCTAACCCTGCGCTACCCCACTCGGTGCATGCAATGTACCTTACCTGTTCACCTTCTACATCGGTTTTGTCATAAGGAGGGAGGTTTCGGGATGATACTTAGTAGGAAGGGACACACAATTTTGGTGCGTTCTGTTTGGAGTGCTCATAGAGTACTGAGCACTGGCTTCCATGTTACGTTATGAATCACAAAGCCGTTTGGCTATTGTCTTTGATGTGGGCTAACATTCTAGTAGAATTTTTTAAATGATCGCCATAGACTGAACATTTATTGCAATAAATTAAGTCCAATACCCACTATTACAGTTTGAACCTTTTGGTCATTTTCAAGTGTAGGCTCACGTCATTATTATTATTTTACTAGTGCTGGCTACTGCAGTGTCTTCAGTATCCGTCAGCACTTGAAAATGACCAAAAGGTTGAAACTGCAATTGTGAATGTTGTAACAAATGTACAGTCAGTGACGAATACGAAGTTATTTAAATAATATTTTAGCATTGCTATGTACATTACGGGCCACACAGCGGAGAAAATAAGTATTACGTTAAGAAACCACTGTGGTAGTTCTCTGAACATACAGATTTCACAGACTGGGTCAGAATCAGAAACAGAGGCGCCACAGACACCAGGGCAGGCAGCGGCTGCATAGTGTGGCGTGTCACAGAAACAGAAACTATGCTCCATCTCTCTCTCTCTCTCTCTCTCTCTCTCTCTCTCTCTCTCTCTCTCTCTATGCAAAACAAATCCTCCTCCTAACTTTCTCAGTATTACAGCAGTAAACGAAACTTGGAGTATATTTCTACATCCTACCACCCTGTAAAAAGTTGTGATGATTTTAGTATGATTGCTGGTAGGTACAGTACATGGTTACTCCTAAGAACTTCCGGGTTTTCAGAAGAGGACTGCGTACAAAGGTGCAAGACACACGGATTATAGGCATACGTCACTGGATAGAGCTTCTCTCCATTACAGGTGCTCAGCATTCTCGATGTTAGTGACGTGGAAAACTTCAGTATAGGCGGAAAAGCATGTACGTGTAGGTTCATTGAAGTTGACGCAGCTGCTGCTGCCTGGGAAGGCGCAATGATAGGAGCCCACATAGAAATCTGTACTTCTGGTTGCCTATGTTTTTCCTTTATTGTTGTTTCATTCCCCCTCGCTCCATGTAGGCGGGAAGGAGGTGGGGGTGGCAGCAGTACAAATAACCCGCTCTTCAGCCAGTAGAACCTAATTCTGACTTATATGCTAAAACAAAAAACAGACACATGTACTATGAATTTAAATAATTTGAAAAGGTGACGTGAATGGGAGAAAAACAATTAATATAACGCTGTTTTATAAATTGACAAGTAACGACGAAAATGTGAAACACTCGAGAAACATTTGAAAAACACTTGAAAAACACTGGACACGACAGAACATGCACTGACCATTAGAAACGGAGCACCGTGCACTTTGACTAAAACTGGAAAACGACCTGCCCTGGGATGGTGTATTGCAGATGAAAAGAAGCTTGGGTATGGAGAGAAATAGGGGAGTGGTGGTGATGAGGATGGAAAACTGGTAAGGGATGACTGTGGGAGACCGAGAGAGGGGCAACTGGTATTAAGAGCTGTAGAAAGGACAGGAATAGGGTGTGGGGGGTAACAGGGAAGTTGAAAAGCATGAGCTGTGGTAGGACGAGAGGAGGAGGAAAGACCACTGGGGAGGATGGCTTCAGAGCTGAAAGAACATTTCATCGTCGAGGAGAGAGACGCAGTTGAAATGTCTTTGAGAGAGGACTTGTAGGGGGTGCAGGTGAAGGGCTGGTGTCATGTGTAGCTAGAGGCGCGGCTGCATTCTAGGATCGGAAAGGAGAGGGGAGTCGAGTTTAGAGGTGGTGTAGGTGATTTGGAGGTGTTCAGTGTGAGAGAGGATAGGGGAGGTGGGAATTCAATGAGTCGGTGAAGGATCCGTGTGGGGGAAAGTATGTGGATGCGGAAAGCGAGGCGGACAGCATGGCGTCCGAGGAACTGGAAGCACTCAAAGGCCATAGGAGGGGCTGAGATCCATGCAACACTTGGATAGCAAAGGATGGGGTGGATCAGGGGTTTCTACCCGTGAAGGACAGTGGAGCGGTGTAATCCTCACGTTCGGCCGTTTAGTAGTTTTGGTATTTTTAGTCTGTTGTGGGCTTTCTGTTGGATGGTTGGTAGGTGAGGCTTCCGTGTTAGTTACTGGTCGAAGGTTAGTCCACTGGTGACCTATGTGTAAGTGCAGAATAATTTGATGCAACGTTACGGAGAGGACGATATGTTGTGCTCTAGTTGTGCACTCTGCAACTACACCAAGACGCGTATTACAAATAGAAGCTCGGAGAGATCTGTTCACTAATGTACGTCATTTTTCTGTATGTCATTTAGTTTTCTCGCGGTCATCTTCTGAAACCCCAGAGATACTTGCGATTAACCCTGTGTTGTCGACATCATGTGTGCTACAATTGGCTCGAGAGGTCAGCACAGTTGTGCGTGGCACAGTGCGGACACCCTGTTACGTGCAAGTGCGCGGCTGTGTTGCAGGCGGCCGGTACTCGGTGTTCCCGTCTGGCGAGCTGCACATCCGGCACGTGACGCAGGCGGACGGCGCGCTGGCCTACCGCTGCGAGACCAGCCACCTGCTCACCGGGGAGCTGCGCCTCAGCGCCGCCGCCGGCAGGTCAGTCTCCGGAGGTTTAGTGTTGTCACGGCACGACCCACACCCACTGCCTTCCACCGCACTTCGTTGCGGATGTACAACGCTTCAGTACAACAGATCCAGAAATGGCTTCACCCGCTCGCCGACCTTGGCACCAAAGTGTCGTTGGTATGGGTTCCTGGACATGGCGTGTCGATGTGTGAGACTTCTGCTCATAGTCGTCGGCAGAAATTGATCTAAGAAAGGGCAAGATCCCAAAATAGACATACTTCATGTAGCGATTTGCTGAGTTAGAAAACTTGTCTTGCCCTAAGAACTGATACTGACAGGATATACACAAAACATATTTTATTATTAACGGTTCATACTTATCCCTTAATACTTTTAAGGTATACTCTAAGATAAAAAAAGTACACCACGAACGAATAATCCGAATGAGACTTAATTCGATAGAAGTGATGCACATATACAGACAAACAAATGTTTACAATTTCAGACAAATTGGATGATTTATTCAAAAGAAAGAGCTTTACAAATTAAAAAAAGTCACTAACGCGTTGGTCACTCTCTGGTCCTTATGCAAGCAGTTATTCTGTTTAGCATTGATTGACAGTGCTAGAAACGTTCTCAGTTAGAGACAGATTCGACGTCTCAATTAAGGAGAGATTCGGCGACCTTGTTGGGAAGGAAGTCTTTGGCAAGTAAAAGATAAGCAGTAGAAACTCTCGCAGTGTGAGGCTGGGCATTATGTTCCTGAAATGTAAGCACAAGATTCCTTGTCACGAAGGGCAACAAAACTAGGTGTAGAATAAGGGGGTCCTGCTATGAAAAGAAATGGGATCCCAACTCCTGGTTGTCAGGCGATATGGCCAGATTGGTATCCCTCGTCTTCGCTGGTCATCAGAAAACAGTTCTGCTTCAGTCAGTGAGATTCATGACTAAGACGGTGTGTCGACGATATTCTACGCCCCGTTTTGTTGCCTTTGATGGCAGCCATCCTGGGTTTATATTTCATCAAGAAAGTGCCAGCCTGAAAACGACGACAATTTGTACAGCTTGTCTTCATGGTTGCTAAACCCTACCCTGCCCAGCAGGGTAGCCAGACTTGTCCTCTGCTGACCCCGTTGGGAGCATATAGGCAGGGCCTTCCAAACAGATAGAAATGTTGACGATCTAACGCAACAATTGAACATTGATATTCCTCAGGAGAACACTCAACACCTCTATCAATCAATGCCAAGCCGAATAACTTTGAATATGGGGCAGAGGTGGACCAGGTACGCAAAGCCTGTAGAACGCATTCTAATCTTTGATGACCGTAGTAACATAGCGAAGGAGATTTAGTTTTCCAACTTGGACACCAGGTATCCTCAAACACTCCCCAAACGACCTTTCAGAAAAGGAGAGTCGTTGTAATGTTTTATTTACCTCTCCACTAAGCTTGTTGTTTTTTCACTTGCCCTGCACGCTCACTGTCGTTACTGACTTGCTCAATTTCTGAAGCTGTTTTTCTTGGATAATTCATCGCATTTTTGTGAAACTGATCATTTCTTTTCCTATACATGTACATCACATCCACAATTCCCATCCCATTCCGATAATTCCTTCGTCGTGCGTCGTTTTCTTTCTTATTTTCTCATGGAGTATATATAGGTTAAATTCCTCAATGATAAGGATATTACAGTAGCACATGCAAATGATGACCCTTTGTTTCCCCACACGACTTCAGAGCTGAAGATGTTATGTAACTCATTGTGTTACATGCACAATTTCTATTTTTTAACGTACGCTAGCAAAGTAAATTTTAACAAATTGTGTTTGTTCGGTTGACTGAGCCGAGTGTAACTCAGGGGCAGTATACGAATAGACGAATTCTTCTTCAGTTTGCCTCATTATTGTGCAGTCATGCCAACACACTACAGAATTCGTAGCTCTATAGCTGCTTGTTGCGTGCACCCCTCAGAGTTTGACCACCTGCCGGTTGCTGGATATTTTTCGACTTTGAAATTTCACAGTCTTTCTTTTCTGCTAGCACATAAAATGGAATAACCTTTCTTCTACTGATGAATGTAGCTCCTTAGATTAAGTAATATGTATATCTACAGTGTATCAACGTCATTAAGAATCTTGTCGTGTAAAAGTAAACACTGATCAGCAATCCAGTAAGTATCGTCGACGTCCGCAGACAAACTACTGTTTTGATGTCGCTATGCAACAAAGGAAGGGGACGGGAATTCTAAATGGATGATGACTACATATACTGTACTGTGCTGTTGTGCCGGTGACTGACATCGGAATCCGCGTGCAGCTACGTTGGGACGGTTCCGTTCTGCACCGTCATAGGAGCTGTGCGACGAAGCGAAAGGGTGAAGGTCGACGACACTGTTACGGTGCGGCTGTGTGAGGATTCACATCCATACAGAGTGCAGAACGCCGCCGACGAGGGCGTCACGTCAAGCAGTTGACCAAAATCCCCGTAAACAGCGCTCAGCCAAACAAAACAAAAGACGTATGATGATTGTTCAGGTCACTGAATTTCCGTTGGTTTGGCAGTGTTAATCTGCAGTTGAGAAGTTGCTAGGAACTCGTGAGGATTCTGTTACGAATACAAGGTCTGTACGCAGATTTCTGTTGCCCCCCCCCCCCCCCCCCCCCACTTCGCGGGTGCCAGTGCTGCCGATGCTGTTTTCGAAGCTCCAACTCTTCTAGCCAGGCTGGACGACCTCAGCGTTGTTGAACATGGGAACATTCTACCACTTTGGCATGGACGCTGCCCGTCTCTCCCTGGAAATAACTTCAGTGAGACTAAAGTACTCCACACGGTTTAGCCGACCGTAGTGGCCGAGCGGTTCTAGGCGCTACAGTCTGGAACCGCACGACTGCTACGGTCGCAGGTTCGAATCCTGCCTCGGGCATGGATGTGTGTGGTGTTCTTAGGTTAGTTAGGTGTAAGTAGTTCTAAGTTCTAGGGGACTGATGACCTCAGAAGTTAAGTCCCATTGTGTTCAGAGTCATTTTATTCCATACGGTTTGGGCGACCTGTCCATCTCGTCGCGTGGAGTTAACTTACAGCCACCGCCATCTGTTAAGCGACAGCCCCGCACCACTTCATCCTCACTGTTATGATTCGCTGACGGTGAGTCACTTCCTGCCCTTGTGTCAGTTTTTTAACATCTTATGTTTTAATGTGTGTCTGTCATCTCAGCTGTCTGAGGTTTAAGCAGGTACAGCAGAGCCTGTAGAACGCATTCTACTCTTTGCTCACCGTACTAACATGCCGAAGGAGATTTACTTCCCGAACTTGGATACCAGCTGTTTTCAAACACTCACCAAACGATCATTTAGAAAAGGAGCGTCGTTGCAATGTTTTATTTTGCTTCTCCACTAAGCTTGTTGTTTTTTCACTTGCGCTGCATGCTCACTGTTGTTATTTTTTATAGTTTCCCGATCCAGTTAATGGCGTTTAGCCTCCTATCAGAAGCCCGATTACCCTCGAATATTTCAGGTGAGGAAGGAGAGAGGAGGGGCGCGGACATATACGCGAAAGCCACTAGAGAGGTGTATCTTACTTTACTACATGGTACCCAAATTTCAATTCCTGAATATTACGTTCCAGTTCCATTTCTAAGTGTGATAAAAATAATAATTAACACAAGCTTGCACGGAGTCACTCCGCTTTTGTTCTTCCGTATTTCCTCATATTATTTATTCCTGCGGTGTTTCCTTCCAGGGCGACGGATCAGACACGCGTCCGCCCATTCTGATTAGATTTTCCTTGATATCCCTAAATCGCTTGAGACAAATGCCGGGATGGTTCCTTTTCTTTAAAGTACGACATTGCACCTTAGGCCACACGCAGGTCGCTTCGTTGTACCTTTGGAAGCAAAGCTTCTTCATCAGTAAAATAATTTAATTTTTGAAGAACCGTAGTCCATTACGCAAAACTCAGTGCTGATTCGTTGGAAGAAATCATAGGTCACCCTGTGAACTTAGTAGCTAACTTATCGATACATGTAATACTGAATGTATTGTATTACTTTTTCAAAATACTTTCTCATCGTGTAACGTGTGCTTCAGATATTGTATTCAACCGCTGAGAAAAACTGACTGACTGGTGGGCTCTGTGATCCGCATGTGAACATCGTCGTAAAACAAAACTTAAATCTTAATGAATTGCTGAACTTGAAATAACATCAATCTAACAAAATGACGAAAGAAACTAATTATTTCCTCAGTTAAATCTATTTAACTGACACTCGATAATGAAGTACATTACGGAAAATGTGAAGTGCTATGCGAACAGGACGTCGTCAGAATTTTCAGGTGTTCTACTAAGTAAACATTAATATACAGTGAACAATGAAGGTGATATCAAGTAATTATTTTCTTCCATATTGGGGCATGGTTTTCGTATCAGAGAGTTATAATTATCATTACAATTTCGAGTTTTTCTATGCACACACGACGAAATATTTTAAACTTTACTGAGAACGATGGAGGAGAGTTTTACTATGCAAACACTTTTGTAGGAATTCTGGATCTGCTAAACATCGAAATATCCCCCACATTGTGACTGCATACAACTGGAATGCGAGTCCAGTGTGCTAACCACTGCGTCACCTCGCTCGGCTGCCACATGCAGTCACAGATTGTTTCAGACAACCAAAGAAAAATTTAGAGTAGGTATTTTTTTTAGCTGCTACATTTCCTGATTTCAGTTTACTTTCGAGAACGTTAGCACACACTTTTCTTTCAAGAGAGATCTCATTTTGCTTTATTGTGTGTAACCTACCTAGTCTCTCTCAATATGTCTTTCTCAATGCAGGTATCTTGCCAGAAGTGAAGTAGCTCCGATTTTACCACAAGGGCAAGAACTGGATTTCGCAAATATTTGTAATACATGCTCGAAAATTCAACTCCCTCTGAACACAAACATGAAACAATTACATAATAAAATATATTCCAAGAAGAGAAACTACTGTTCAGTAAGTACGGATTTCTCTGAGTGCAGAAAAAATTCCAGGGAGTTTCGAAATCTATATTCTCTAACTCAACTGATATTATGAAAAAAAGGTTTCGTAATTTCGAGCATAGACATTTGAAAACGTCCACGTCTTCTGTGAAATACTCGTATTAGTAACACACCAACACACTGGTATACCGGTGTACGAATAGTATGATTACAAATTCCAAATATAAACGTTGTCGAAATTTTCATTAATCCCCAGTAACATATGGTAACTATAATGGACCCATCAGCATGAAGACTGAATTCAGCGTTGTTTAATCATTCACTTGAACCCCTGTGTTAATTATAAAATGTAATCCGTGTAAAATATCGCTAATATAAATATCTAATAATGTGGGGGATAAACTTTATCTGTGTATTTGTTTACCACTGATGTCCTTAGGTTAGTTAGGTTTAAGTAGTTCTAAGTTCTAGGGGACTGATGACCACAGATGTTAAGTCCTATAGTGCTCAGAGCCATTTAAACCATTTTGAATCACTCAAGTGTCAAGAGTACTCACAGAAAAAAGAAATATTTGGGAGTAAGATACGTAATTGATGCGAGAAAATGAAACAGCATTGAGAAAAGGGAATGTCACAAGCCACAACACATGGATAAAGTATTCAGATACTTTCGTAGTGTAAATTCCATGATCAGTCTAGATGAGGTCACCTCTGACGTATACTTATAATTAGGAAAGCGGATGATCCACATGAAATAATTATTTATGCACTGAATGTAATATAATGTAATGTGAAAATATCAACTCACAAGACTAGAATATACAAAATTCTATATGAACGAAAATTGTTGTCAATTATATAATCTTACATCATTAAATAATTTTTATTACCTTCTATAAAACTTGTTTAATGATTGTATACAAAATGAGCATCATACGTGGATCAATAAAACGCACTCCGTCTTCAGGCCACGAGTGGCCTACCGGGACCACCGTGTCATCCTCCGTAGAGGATGCGGACAGGAGCGGCGTGTGGTCAGCACACCGCTCTCCCGGTCGTTACGATGGCTTTCTTTGACCGGAGCCGCTACTATTCGGTCGAGTAGCTCCTCAATTGGCGTCACGAGGCTGAGTACACCCAGAAAAATGGCAACAGCGCATGGCGGCCTGGATGGTCACCCATCCAAGTGCCGACCACGCCAGACAGTGCTTAACTTCGGTGATCTCACGGGAACCGGCCACTGCGGCAAGGCCGTTGCCGGATCAATAAAAAGCAGATGTAAATTATGAAACAAGTAGAAAAGTGAATTGAAATTTTACAATTTCTCTCGTTCTCAACCTTATTATTTAGAACTGAGTCGTGGGTTTAAATTAAGAAACAAGAAAGATGTAATGAAAGCGTAGGTATCAAATTTTAAGAGTTGGCAGTAACATAATAAGAATTAGCAAAGGACATGAAATTCCAGATACGATCATAAATGATAACACTGCAAAAGAGCTTAAGATACATGATGTAAAAGGGAGTGGCTCTAGAAAGACCGCCAATACAGTAAAATCTTTCCCCCTGTAAGGTAATTATGATGCTAGACACAAAACAGGGGAGAATGCACACAGTTGGGAAAAAATTGTTTCATACGATAAGTGAAAAAGAAGGAGATGGAGAAGAAGGAGGAGGAGGAGGACGAGAAGTGGAAAAGGAATAAGAGTCAAACTCAAATAAACGAAAACGCCGGAAACCACAAGGTTGGCTGTCTCATCATGAGCTCTCCAATGACGAACAGCCCGACCAGTGCACCACGGAAGACTGAAGTAGACTCATCTCATAAAGAAACGATTGTCGTAAACAGCTGCCTACTGTGCGAGCGCCTTCTCCACACGCTGATGACTTGAGCAGTACCGAGGTGATCATGTGGGTCCCCATTCAGTAACAATCCCTTCCTGTAGTTTTTTTTTTTTTTTTCTACATAGATTTCGACGTGCACGTCGCCGCCAAAGTGGCGTCAACTCAAAAGACTTGTAACAGGCGACCGACCTACCCGATGGGAGGCCCTAGCCACACGACATCTCTCTTACACACACACACACACACACACACACACACACACGAAAAACTAGTTTGTCTTAAGGTATAGGACAAGAAAGTATACTTGCATAAAACATTAATTAATTGAGTTCGACTCTCATATAACCGGGGTGGGAATTCTGGTTAAAAAAGGAGAACAGATTTTATTCGTCCTACATAATTTAATAATGTTGTACAAACAAAGAAGGAGGCTATAACTAAGAGTTGCAAAAATCATCCTTTTCCAGAAATGTTTATTATATAATTCCGCTTTGCATTTCCTTGGTTTCAGCTATGTAAACATATACAGGGTGTTACAAAAAGGTACGGCCAAACTTTCAGGAAACGTTCCTCACACACAAAAAAAGAAAATATGTTACGTGGACATGTGTCCGGAAACGCTTACTTTCCATGTTAAAGCTCATTTTATTACTTCTCTTCAAATCACATTAATCATGGAATGGAAACACACAGCAACAGAACGTACCAGCGTGACTTCAAACACTTTGTTACAGGAAATGTTCAAAATGTCCTCCGTTAGCGAGGATACATGCATCCACCCTTCGTCGCATGGAATCCCTGATGCGCTGATGCGGCCCTGGAGAATGGCGTATTGTATCACAGCAGTCCACAATACGAGCACGAAGAGTCCCTACATTTGGTACCAGGGTTGCGTAGACAAGAGCTTTCAAATGCCCCCATAAATGAAAGTCAGGAGGGTTGAGTTCAGGAGATCGTGGAGGCCATGGAATTGGTCCGCCTCTACCAATCCATCGGTCACCGAATCTGTTGCTGAGAAGCGTACGAACGCTTCGACTGAAATGAGCAGGAGCTCCATCGTGCATGAACCACATGTTGTGTCGTACTTGTAAAGGCACATGTTCTAGCAGCACATGTAGAGTATCCCGTATGAAATCATGATAACGTGCTCCATTGAGCGTAGGTGGAAGAACACGGGGCCCAATCACGACATCACCTACAATGCCTGCCCAAACGTTCACAGAAAATCTGTGTTGATGACGAGATTGCACAATTGCAACATTACCTTCCTTCAATTGGGCCAACTGGCGGTGAATCGAGGGAGTACAGTACATACTGAGGAAACTAAGATGAGCTCTATATGGAAATTAAGCGTTTCCGGACACATGTCCACATAACATCTTTTCTTTATTTGTGTGTGAGGAATGTTTCCTGAAAGTTTGGCCGTACCTTTTTGTAACACCCTGTATATTATGCCACCGAAGTCACGTTCAGCAGCTGTGTCGCATTCTGTGGGAAATGCAGCTCAAGCTGACTGGCTACTTTCACCGATACTCGTTCTAAAGCAATTCTTTACCATTGTAATACAATTCTCTGAAACTGCTTCCAAAAGGCGCTACAGTAACTGACATTGTCATAAATTCCTCAAAGCTATTTCGTCGTTCTTATAAGCATCGTTTAAGCCATACTTTGAAAAAGCCAAGAAAATATCCAAATGGGAAGCCCTGTCAACGCTATCGCCAGCCCACTTACCTGGAAGCTGAAAGCAACTATCTCGTTACACAGCTCCTCTGTACTGCGACTTCTGCGGTATTTGGCACCATAATCAGCAAGCTGCACGTTTTTCAAAATAATGTACAGAGTTTCGGATGAAGTCGTGTGGTACTTATGAGATCTGTTGTTTAGCATTCTATCAAATATTTTGAAGCAGACCAGTTTAAAGAGTGCGTTCCAGTACTCAGTCGGCAGAGATCATCAAAATTCCGAAGCCGTCGGTGCCGATCAACAAGTCAATTTGCTTCAGTTACTGCTCGTCAGTCTTTGAGACCCTGCAGTACAGTGCCGGATTTGCAGTATTCTTGCGCTAATAGAGGTTGTGTAGAAGACAGCTGTGTGAACCAAGAATACTACTGCCACATACACCATTTGAGCGGCAGACGTCCGTTGCTAAAGCAAACAGTGCTAGCTGAGCAGAACGGCAATGTAGAAATGATACTGTGCTTTTAAAGTTATGAGGCGAATGAAAGATTTATTCTCCTAGACAGAAGATAGTAACACGAGGAGTAGGAGCATTCACGTGCCTGTCTCGGTTATTTCTTTCTTTCCTCGGAATATGTGCTACTGACTTGGGTCAATTCCTTCTCACTGATTTTGGGTCTGCATGAGCCCGAGGGGGGAAAAAAAAGCTATGTAAGATTAGATGACCTTGCAGGAAATGTAGCATGTCATTACAACTAATGTAACTTGTTCAGGTCCTGTTGTTTAAAAATTCTCCCATTTTAAGTGTGAAATGGCCGTCATGCTTGAACTACAATCATCATCCGATTTGGTGGCATACCTTCAAAAAGACTTGATAAAATCTCTCTGCGAAATGCAAAACAGTGGTAACCATTCACACGAAGAGGCAGACTGCAGGGGACCACATTTGTGTTATCTATCATCTCGATCCAAACTGAAAACTGCTTCTGAATGTTGCGAACAACCACTACTGAGAGTTGCTTCTCAAGTTCAGAGAACAGTTTTTCTGAAACCCACTGTCAAGATTCTTTCCTGTGAAAATATTACAGAAAGTTCGTTCTGTTAACAGAAAATTACGTGAGTTGAAGTTCTGCACCTTACACAACTTGAAGCTGTGACAATTATCGTTACATGTTGTTGTTGTTGTGGTCTTCAGTCCTGAGACTGGTTTGATGCAGCTCTCCATGCTACTCTATCCTGTGCAAGCTTTTTCATCTCCCAGTACCTACTGCAACCTACATCCTTCTGAATCTGCTTAGTGTATTCATCTCTTGGTCTCCCTCTACGATTTTTACCCTCCACGCTGCCCTCCAATACTAAATTGGTGATCCCTTGATGCCTCAGAACATGTCCTACCAACCGATCCCTTCTTCTGGTCAAGTTGTGCCACAAACTTCTCTTCTCCCCAATCCTATTCAATACTTCCTCATTAGTTATGTGATCTACCCATCTAATCTTCAGCATTCTTCTGTAGCACCACATTTCGAAAGCTTCTATTCTCTTCTTGTCCAAACTATTTATCGTCCATGTTTCACTTCCATACATGGCTACACTCCATACAAATACTTTCAGAAATGACTTCCTGACACTTAAATCAATACTGGATGTTAACAAATTTCTCTTCTTCAGAAACGCTTTCCTTGCCATTGCCAGCCTACATTTTATATCCTCTGTACTTCGACCATCATCAGTTATTTTGCTCCCTAAATAGCAAAACTCCTTTACTACTTTAAGTGCCTCATTTCCTAATCTAATTCCCTCAGCATCACCCGACTTAATTAGACTACATTCCATTATCCTTGTTTTGCTTTTGTTGATGTTCATCTTATATCCTCCTTTCAAGACACTGTCCATTCCATTCAACTGCTCTTCCAAGTCCTTTGCTGTCTCTGACAGAATTAAAATGTCATCGGCGAACCTCAAAGTTTTTATTTCTTCTCCATGAATTTTAATACCTACTCCGAATTTTTCTTTTGTTTCCTTTACTGCTTGCTCAATATACAGATTGAACAACATCGGGGAGAGGTTACAACCCTGTCTTACTCCCTTCCCAACCACAGCTTCCCTTTCATGTCCCTCAACTCTTATAACTGCCATCTGGTTTCTGTACAAGTTGTAAATAGCCTTTCGCTCCCTGTATTTTACCCCTGCCACCTTTAGAATTTGAAAGAGAGTATTCCAGTCAACATTGTCAAAAGCTTTCTCTAAGTCTACAAATGCTAGAAACGTAGGTTTGCCTTTCCTTAATCTTTCTTCTAAGATAAGTCGTAAGGTCAGTATTGCCTCACGTGTTCCAGTGTTTCTACGGAATCCAAACTGATCTTCCCCGAGGTTGGCTTCTACTAGTTTATCGTTACATGTGGTCCGAGAAATGATGCATAAATGAGCATAAAGATCATGTGGAACAATTCGACTCTTGGTCCGGCACACAGTTTTAATCTGCCTGGAACTTTCATATCAGCACAAACTCCACTGCAGAGTGAAAATTTCGTTCTGGAATTCGAATATTAATCGAAAATTTTTTTCAGATCTGGGAATACGATGTAAATACATTCTGTTGTAGACCACAAATATGCAACCTCCATCCAATGATTGTCTGGCATTCCATCGGCATTACAGAGCGGAACTGTTCCGATGACGTTCTACCGCCAGCATGACAAATGGACGACTCAACAGGACATGTAGTTTTGCAGATACCGTCAAATTAAAATTACTTAAGATTATATACTGAAGTTTTTAGAAAAGAACTTGTTTGGCTCTTTCAGCAAATGGTCACATACATGTATGCCTGATAATTCGTGTAAAATTTTCAGTTTCATTTGATTTTGCTGGGTGGAACTAGCAAATAGTTCCATATGTAGACTGGCCACTTCCAGAACGCTAATTTACCTGCCGAACAAAGAAATTTCTTGGGGAAGATATTTATACTAGAGCCTTATCTATTATCCCTACTGAAGGTTTAATCCGTTAATTGATGATTAGACAAACCACTTACTAATGGAGCAGTTTTTCATGATATACGTCTCAAATTAAAACCGTGCTGGACTGAAGTTCTATTCTTCGTTACATTTGTTACATACTAATTTTTCGCCGTATTTAGTGCAATAAAATGATGTAATAGTCAGTGTCGTGCAGTGTTTAAGACACTGCATTCCCATGCGAGAGGAATAAAGTTCAAAACTCTTGAACCATACTCCTTCTTGAATGGGTTCATCTACTTCGATTTCTGTTTTAGGAAGAAGACAGGTTGGACAGGTTGGTTGGTTGGTTGGTTGTTTTTGGGGAAGGAGACCAGACAGCGTGGTCATCGGTCTCATCGGATTAGGGAAGGATGGGGAAGGAAGTCGGCCGTGCCCTTTCAGAGGAACCATCCCGGCATTTGCCTGGAGTGATTTAGGGAAATCACGGAAAACCCAAATCAGGATGGCCGGACGCGGGATTGAACCGTCGTCCTCCCGAATGCGAGTCCAGTTTCTAACCACTGCGCCACCTCGCTCGGTGGACAGGTTGAATTCAAGAAATCATTGCTTCAATCCGAACTATCCAATCCACCCTGGATTTGTTTCTAAATAAAAAGTACATAGTTTGTGACATTTGTGCATGAGTGGAGACGAAACCCGATTCAGCCACGAAAATTCGCAGGACAGAACCGTTTCTAGAGGGATCCCAAGACCAGTTTATTTCCCGGCATACTGGAAGGACACTCACCATGTATTCTTGTTGGCGGCGTCGGAGAAAATAGGCAATGGGAAAGACTGTCGAAGTCACCTGACAGATGGAAGACTCAACAGAACATGAAATGAAAATTTTTTCCTGTTATTGGTTTGGCCTACTAAGGACCATATGAAGTAACTTACGTATTCTTTCTTTTCTCCTTTCTTTCTTTCTTTCTTTCTTTCTTTCCAGTAACTTTTCGTTCTTACCCAGTGTTCTCTCTTCTTTCGTCTGTCTATATTGCAGCTGTCTTTTTCTTTGTATTGTCCCGGAAGCCCTTGAAACGCTTTACTTTTGATCTGAAGCTTTCTCTTTCTCCTATTTCTTCCTCCGTTATTCCCTTTTCTCTCAGGTCTGCTCTAACGTCATTGATGTTTTGGGGTTGCTGCCAAAGAAGTTAAAAATTCTTTTTGTTATCCAATATTCATCTAATCTTTTTAGATGTCCATAGAATGCAACTCCTCTCTTCCTCGTTTTGTCTTATATTTGCTATATTTTTTCATAAACTTCTTTATTACTTCTTAATTTCCCATTCTCCTATTTTGATCCCAAGATTTTCCTGATTATTTTCCTTTGTTCCCAATTGTGATTCTTCTAAGTCGTCCTTCTGTTTTATCCTCCATTCCGTGATTACCTTTTCTAGTACACAATTGAACAGCACTGAGGATAGTCTGTCTCCCTGCATTACGCCACTTTTGATCTAAAAAGCCTTGGAGGTTTCGACTAAAAATTTAGTTTTGCATTTTGTCTGTGTTGGCATGTCTTTTGTGATTGCCACTGATTTGTTGTCAGTTCCAAACTCTTTTAAGGTGTTGAGTAATGTTTTCTCTCAGTTGAATCATGTGCTTTTTTGAAGTCAACAAGTGTTACATAAGTGCTTTTAGATCTCATTTGACGATATTTTAATGGTCTGAATATCCAGTCAGATTTGTATAGAACTTGGCTGTTGAGGCTCACATATCTATAAGACGTTGCTCCCCCTCCGTATTGGATGAATGCACTGATTCTGTTGGGAAGAGCGTCTTAAAACCGTTGTATGCTCTCTTGAGGCAATCTGACCCGCAGCTGTTGTATCTGGCCCTTGATATGCTGGATACTAGAACTACGACGAAGTTGACGTCCGAGTTGGTCCCTCACATGTTTTATTGGGAACAGATCAGGGCATCTTATCGGCCACGGGAGTACAGCACAAGCAGAAAGTTCATAGAGACCCATTCCCTGAGTAGACTAACGTTGTCCTATTGAAAAGTGGCACCACGATACTCTGTCACGATAGATGGCAGAGACATACAGTTGTGACTTCAGAGTTTCGTGACCTAAAGTCATACTCGATGGCTCCCACGCCATGGCGACAGGAGCAACATCGCTGAACCTCTCCAAAACATTGGAACAATGTGGTCTCTCCCATGTCACTGTCCTACTAGCCGACGAAGGTCATCTCGGGTAGTGCATACAGCGATGTAACGCTGAAAACAATGCCACCTCATTCATCAGCGCTTCAGTGTGGAACCGCGCGACCGCTACTGCCTCGGGCATGGATGTGTGTGATGTCCTTAGGTTAGTTAGGTTTAAGTAGTTCTAAGTTCTAGGGGACTAATGACCTCAGATGTTGAGTTCTATAGTGCTCAGAGCCATTTGAACCATTTGAATCATTCATCAGCAATACGTGCTTTCCGGTCGACGCAGCCTATGCCTGGGCAGTAATTCCCTAGTCCGGCTGCAGCTAGTCTCTGACTAATGCTGAGGGATGACGCAGAATGTTACAGAAGTCAACTACCTGTTATCGGATGACAGGAGCATATGTGAAGGGCTTACGATGTGCTCGGTGCAAAATACGGCGATCTTCTCTTGTGGTGCCCACACGTGCTCGACTGGAAACTCGATGACAAGCACGTCTATCTTCAAATTCCCATGCAGTCCAACACCGAGCCACCGTCTCATGCGAATGCCTTAGAAATCTGGACACTGCACGATCAGACCTACCGACCTAACGGAAATTCACAATGATACCCTTTCTAACTATTTCGAGTATTGAAAACACTGTCTCACGTGAGAGCGCAGCATGTGTGTCCTTCACGGTGATTCCTCAAATCTGACGCTGTTCACGTACCTTTACATGCCCTAACATTCCGTGCAACTGTACTAAACACGGACAACACTACTGCAATCTGGTGACCATTCGACAAGTCTCAGAGAATTGCAGGTCCTATCATTTACATTTTCCCTTTGTATAAGTGTTCACCCCCCCCATGAACCATGGACCTTGCCGTTGGTGGGGAGGCTTGCGTGCCTCAGCGATACAGATAGCCGCACCGTAGGTACAACCACAACGGAGGGGTATCTGTTGAGAGGCCAGACAAACGTGTGGTTCCTGAAGAGGGGCAGCAGCCTTTTCAGTAGTTGCAAGGGCAACAGTCTGGATGATTGACTGATCTGGCCTTGTAACAATAACCAAAACGGCTTTGCTGTGCTGGTACTGCGAACGGCTGAAAGCAAGGGGAAACTACGGCCGTAATTTTTCCCGAGGGCATGCAGCTTTACTGTATGATTAAATGATGATGGCGTCCTCTTGGGTAAAATATTCCGGAGGTAAAATAGTCCCCCATTCGGATCTCCGGGCGGGGACTACTCAAGAGGATGTCGTTATCAGGAGAAAGAAAACTGGCGTTCTACGGATCGGGCGTGGAATGTCAGATCCCTTAATCGGGCAGGTAGGTTAGAAAATTTAAAAAGGGAAATGGATAGGTTAAAGTTAGATATGTGGGAATTAGTGAAGTTCGGTGGCAGGAGGAACAAGACTTCTGGTCAGGTGACTACAGGGTTATAAACACAAAGTCCAATAGGGGTAATGCAGGAGTAGGTTTAATAATGAATAGGAAAATAGGAATGCTGGTAAGCTACTACAAACAGCATAGTGGACGCATTATTGTGGCCAAGATAGATACGAAGCCCACACCTACTACAGTAGTACAAGTTTATATGCCAACTAGGTCTGCAGATGACGAAGAAATTGAAGAAATGTATGATGAAATAAAAGAAATTATTCAGATAGTGAAGGGAGACGAAAATTTAATAGTCATGGGTGACTGGAATTCGAGTGTAGGAAAAGGGAGAGAAGGAAACGTAGTAGGTGAATATGGATTGGGGCTAAGAAATGAAAGAGGAAGCCGCCTGATAGAATTTTGCACAGCGCACAACTTAATCATAGCTAACACTTGGTTTAAGAATCATGATAGAAGGTTGTATACATGGAAGAACCCTGGAGATACTAAAAGGTATCAGATAGATTATATAATGGTAAGACAGAGATTTAGGAACCAGGTTTTAAATGGTAAGACGTTTCCAGGGGCAGATGTGGACTCTGACCACAATCTATTGGTTATGACCTGTAAATTAAAACTGAAGAAACTGCAAAAAGGTGGGAATTTAAGGAGATGGGACCTGGATAAACTGAAAGAACCAGAGGTTGTACAGAGTTTCAGGGAGAGCATAAGGGAACAATTGATAGGAATGGGGGAAAGAAATACAGTAGAAGAAGAATGGGTAGCTCTGAGGGATGAAGTAGTGAAGGCAGCAGACGATCAAGTAGGTAAAAAGAAGAGGGTTAGTAGAAATCCTTGGGTAACAGAAGAAATATTGAATTTAATTGATGAAAGGAGAAAATATAAAAATGCAGTAAATGAAGCAGGCAAAAAGGAATACAAACGTCTCAAAAATGAGATCAACAGGAAGTGCAAAATGGCTAAGCAGGGATGGCTAGAGGACAAATGTAAGGATGTAGAGGCTTATCTCACTAGGGGTAAGATAGATACTGCCTACAGGAAAATTAAAGAGACCTTTGGAGATAAGAGAACCACATGTATGAACATCAAGAGCTCAGATGGAAACCCAGTTCTAAGCAAAGAAGGGAAAGCAGAAAGGTGGAAGGAGTATATAGAGGGTCTATACAAGGGCGATGCACTTGAGGACAATTTTATGGAAATGGAAGAGGATGTAGATGAAGATGAAATGGGAGATACGATACTGCGTGAAGAGTTTGACAGAGCACTGAAGGACCTGAGTCGAAACAAGGCCCCAGGAGTAGACAACATTCCATTGGAACTACTGACGGCCTTGGGAGAGCCAGTCCTGAGAAAACTCTACCATCTGGTGAGCAAGATGTATGAAACAGGCGAAATACCCTCAGACTTCAAGAAGAATATAATAATTCCAATCCCAAAGAAAGCAGGTGTTGACAGATGTGAAAATTACCGAACAATCAGTTTAATAAGCCACAGCTGCAAAGTACTAACACGAATTCTTTACAGACGAATGGAAAAACTAGTAGAAGCCGACCTCGGGGAAGATCAGTTTGGATTCCGTAGAAATACTGGAACACGTGAGGCAATACTGACCTTACGACTTATCTTAGAAGAAAGATTAAGGAAAGGCAAACCTACGTTTCTAGCATTTGTAGACTTAGAGAAAGCTTTTGACAATGTTGACTGGAATACTCTCTTTCAAATTCTAAAGGTGGCAGGGGTAAAATACAGGGAGCGAAAGGCTATTTACAACTTGTACAGAAACCAGATGGCAGTTATAAGAGTTGAGGGACATGAAAGGGAAGCTGTGGTTGGGAAGGGAGTAAGACAGGGTTGTAGCTTCCTCCCGATGTTATTCAATCTCTATATTGAGCAAGCAGTAAAGGAAACAAAAGAAAAATTTGGAGTAGGTATTAAAATCCATGGAGAAGAAATAAAAACTTTGAGGTTCGCCGATGACATTGTAATTCTGGCAGAGACAGCAAAGGACTTGGAAGAGCAGTTGAACGGAATGGATGGTGTCTTGACGGGAGGATATAAGATGAACATCAACAAAAGCAAAACGAGGATAATGGAATGTAGTCGAGTTAAGTCGGGTGATGCTGAGGGTATTAGATTAGGAAATGAGACACTTAAAGTAGTAAAGGAGTTTTGCTATTTGGGGAGCAAAATAACTGATGATGGACGAAGTAGAGAGGATATAAAATGTAGACTGGCAATGGCAAGGAAAGCATTTCTGAAGAAGAGAAATTTGTTAACATCGAGTATAGATTTAAGTGTCAGGAAGTTATTTCTGAAAGTATTTGTATGGACTGTAGCCATGTATGGAAGTGAAACATGGACGGTAAATAGTTTGGACAAGAAGAGAATAGAAGCTTTTGAAATGTGGTGCTACAGAAGAATGCTGAAGATTAGATGGGTAGATCACATAACTAATGAGGAAGTATTGAATAGGATTGGGGAGAAGAGAAGTTTGTGGCACAACTTGACCAGAAGAAGGGATCGGTTGGTAGGACATGTTCTGAGGCATCAAGGGATCACCAATTTAGTATTGGAGGGCAGCGTGGAGGGTAAAAATCATAGGGGGAGGCCAAGAGATGAATACACTAAGCAGATTCAGAAGGATGTAGGTTGCAGTAGGTACTGGGAGATGAAGAAGCTTGCACAGGATAGAGTAGCATGGAGAGCTGCATCAAACCAGTCTCAGGACTGAAGACCACAACAACAACAACAATAATTGTTCAAATCTACACTGACCCCCCCATCTGTATACATACGCCGCTGGGCCTCGTATGGTGTATGGCGGAACTTACCATGTACCACTACTAGCTATTTCATTTCCTGTTCCACTTACAAATGGGGCGAGGAAAAAAATATCTATATGCCTACGCCCGAGCCTTAATTTCACCTACCTTGTGTCCGGAGATGTTATGCAAAACGTACGCTGGCGACAGCAGAATATTTCTGCAGTCAACTGCAAATAGCGGTTCTCTCCAGGGATTCGCATTTGCGTTCACGGAGAACATAGCAATAATACTTACGTATTGATCGAATCCAGTGGCAAGAAATCTAGCAGCACGCTTCTGAATTGCTTGAATGTCTTCCTTTAATCCTACCTGGTGAGGATTCCAAACACCTGTACAGTACTCAGGAATCAGCTGCACTAGTGGTCTGTACGCTGTATCCTTTGCAGATGAGCTGTACGCTCCCAAAACTCTCTCTAAAAAAAAAAAAAAAAGTCGACAATTCGCCTCCCCTGCTAGCGTCCTCATGTGCATGTACATCCAACCATATCTTATGGGTGTCTTTTTTTTTGTCCGGCAGCGTAATTTGATAGGCAAGATGAAGAAGCCAAGTCGGTTAGTCAAACAGTTGCAGAAGATGTCTGTAGCACTATAGGAAAATTTGAAGAATGGTAGAGGAGAGATCCTTGTAATATGTGACACTTTGCTGCTACGTCTGCTATAAGTCCCTTGAACTGCTGCTATTCGGAGGTCTCTTATTTCTGAAAGCCATGACAGTCATACGGAGCCTTGCTACTACCGTAGGAGAATCTGATCCAACCGCCACCTCCACGTAATGCCAGATGTTCACACTTGCAGTGTGTCGACTCCCAAGAAAACCCTTGACACCAGCGTGTGAGCCAAGTGTAATGAAATGCACTACAGCTCCCAAGTAAATGTCTGCGTCCCATTGCTCCGTTTGTCTCACAGCACTAACTAAAACTCAGGAAGGCGACACTGTGGTAATAATTAGTACAATGCGGATTAAATATTTGACGTTAAGCACGCATGCGAGAAAACTTTAGAAAAATGAAAACAAATTATGTTTCAAATTTGTTTTATGTCGCGAAGTCCTGAAATTATCGGACAGGTTGAGCATAGTCTAGGTAATTGTGCTTCGTTTAAGTAAAGGACACTTCTTCACGCACAACATTTAAGACGTCATATCCGCTGTTCCCTGTGTCGTGCGATGATATAATTGTGCAGGTACATTCATTGGTGTATATTGATATCTCCTGTCAACTGCGTTAGTAGTAAAGAAGTAAGAAATTAAAAGGTCATGTCTGAAGCTGAAGCGTGCTGCTTGAACAAAGAAAATGTGGTAAACGATAAACTTCTTTCCTTTCAACATTTTATGAGGGGGTTGTCAGGGACAAGTAGTTTCGTAAAAGTTGCAAAATTAAGCGTGAATTTGGTTGTAAATCTCAAGTGCTCTCATTCTCAAATACTGGATGAATACGGAAGTAAAGATCGGGTAATTTGCGCATAATGTGTTGTACTTGCTCGAGGCATTCACATGGCTCCGAGCTATATACTTGTCTTACTGTGATAAATCTTTAACTTTGGGTTATACCTCTTAATGAGTAGAATATGACACCATTTTAAATATTTAAATCCGGTCAATAATTATATGCAATATTGAAAACTAGCATGTTGTTGCCCCTGGAAGCCGTTGGATATGGAAGTTCAATTGACATTGGGTGACCTTGCCCAGCGTCAGTCGTTTACTAATACAGATTGTCAGAAATACTTTTGCTACCGTAAGTGCAATCATTCTACCTATGACCCAGATGAGATATTTTCTATGGAAACAGCACAACAATAAAAAGTCTTCTTACATTAATGCAAATGATGTACCGTACCCAGTTATTTCAGTGGTTATTAATTTTAAATGCTATACTTTAGCACAACAAAATTTGTGATTAATAATTGTGTGGTGCTTAATGAAATATCTGAATGTTTCGAAGTTCTTGGTTTTTCTGTTGTCTTCACCTGAAGGAAAGTACGAACACAGAATGATGTGTGGGAGCAGACACTCTGCTGCAATCTAGTTGCCGCCCAAACCGAGTGAGCGGCTTTGCCTTCCTCCACACTGAACTTCTAAAGCGGCGGTCACTCGATGGCTGCTGTGGCGGGAAGATAAATGCCGCTGCCATTGGTTTTGTTCGGTCGAGTCGTTACCATTGATTCCCGTGCGCGGAAATCCGCTTACAACTTTCGCGTGAACCACAATATGTCCATTACCCTTACTGTCTTGACCTAGAAAACATTTTATTTCTTTCCTAGCTTGTGCCACTATCGCACGTAAAATGTATTTCGGAAGGAAGGGTGATACGGATAAATCCGCTCCCAGCGACAGTGTACTCGTATTTTTTGAGGTTGCAGCCTCGGAGTACCTACCACAGTTATCCTACGTCATGTGAGTTGAATGTCGCAACTGTCGTTTAAAAATTCTTGCGGGCTGCTGTGCTCTCACTCGTACCACATCCCTAACAAACATCCTCTGACAACCTCGATGCCGGCAGAAAGTTAAAGTAATGTTCATCCTTCATCGACATGATAACCTGCGTTTGTAAACGCTTCGTTACGTAGTTTCCTTCCTCGTGTTTCTCAGTGTTTACTGACAGCTCTGCCATTGATTTCTTCACATAATCAACTGGTAGTGTAAAAGGAATATCTGCAGCATTACTTTCCTGTTGAGGCACATAGTTGCTGCCATTGAACTTCATACAACAATAATTTTCTTCTGCAGTAAAGAATTAATTGTGCTTGGAAGTAGGACAAAGAAAGCGTTCCAGGTATACCGGCACCACTGTGAGATTGCGAATGCTCTATGAATACCCAATGGCCTCCAAAACTGTCGCATCTGGCTTTTGTTCGCTGTACCTTCGCTGGGGGTATCGGAGGTGTGAAGCCTTAACCAAACATAAATCTATTTTACTGAACAATATAATAATATACAGAACATCTACGAGAAGGAACCAGGAACTAGTAGTCTGTTTATCATGATGCACTTGACACCTAGTACAATAATACAATACTATACAAAACACTAGCCCACTGGAACAATCAGCTCTACAAAAGAAGGCACTGATAAATAAACAAAATAAGAAACCACTTTCATAATACAGTACAAAATATCTAGTCTGTCTTACATAAAAACTTTAAAATAAATGGAACACGAATATTGTATGGAAATAAAAACACATGTATCGACAGGAGAACGCGAGGGTGCCTAATTATACAACACACTCAATCAAGGTCGACACATAATACAAACAGAAATATTCCATATTCGTAACGACAGAGTTAACTTCCTTGATATTCTCTGTGTAGGGAATGCTGTATAACACTGATCCATTACTCTTATGTACAAACCCGATGGTGGCGGTTGTCAGTATGTGTTATAACGAAAACTTAATAATAACTTCCGATGTAGACAAAATTCTGTGCCCAACTGCTGCATATGATCGCTGAATATAGCTTATCTAGTCTATTCTATACTGTGCTCAACTAATGCAAATATTGTTAATACTTGAAAGAAGTCATTGTTCTTACGCAGAAAATGGTGCAAACATCTATGTGTGTTTAGCAGTGACATATGAAAACACCTGAAAATTCACCTGAGATGGAAAATGCGTATAAATGACAACTATGGCCCCAAAATCTACAGTTCTTTACTAGGTGTCTTTAATTAAACTTACCCTATGTAACACGATACAACACGGAAACTAATTACCGTACGTGTACCACACTTGGTAATATTAATGCCCAAAGTATGGAGTGCATGGTATCCATGCTTCACAGCGCCACCGTCCACTTCCATCTATGGCCACCAGCTGCCGTGACCAGTCATCGTGATTCATAGTCTCTCACACCTGATCAGTTGCCGGCCACTGTGGCCGAGCGGTTCTAGGCGCTTCAGTCGTGGACAGCGCTGCTGCTACGGTCGTAGGTTCGAATCCTGCCTCGGGCATGGATGTGTATGATGTCACTAGGTTAGTTAGGTTTAAGTAGTTCTAAGTCTAGGGGACTCATGACCTCAGCTGTTAAGTCCCATCGTGCTCAGAGTCATTTGAACCATTTGAACCTGATGAGTTGCAGTGCACTCGTTGACATGTCAACATGAGCTTGGACAAAAGCAGCAGGATATTATTGGAGAAGCTCTATTATCAAAACGATAGTAATGCCGTAGCTGCACTTCGAGAATATCACCGGGTGAAAGGCGTACGTAAAGGTCCTCTTTCTTAACCTGCTGTGTTGAGCATGATGAAGAAGTTTTAATCAACTAGAGAACTGGGTGTCAGTCCGGGAAGAGGCTGACGAACGGTTGCCCACAGGTGATTGATGAAATCGTTGTTGCTATGAAAGAAAACGCTGCGCGCAATTCCCGATCGTCAGGCTGTGCGCGCGCTGTGTCACGACCGTTCAGCATCCGTGGTCCACTGTATGGAAGGTGCTACGAACCATTCTCGAATGGTATCCGTACAAGATCCATATCGTACAGCAGCTTGCACTACCGGAAGCACAGCAAAGTGTTCAATTCGCTCTCCACTTTCTCGCAGGGATTGAAGTTGTCGAGGGCTGGCCCTGAACCATTCTATGGACAGACAAAGCTGATTTTTCTCTGACAGGTGAAGTGAACACACAGAATTGCGGAGTGTGGGGATCTCCACCTCCAGTCACTCTGCATGAAGTTCCTCTGTATGATGAACGTGTCACCGTATGGCGTGGCTTCACGGCTACGTTCATCATTGGACCATTCGTTTTTGAACGGGTTGGTGCTCAAGGACCAAAGACGTGCAGTGTGGCTGGCCCGCGTTACTGCCATAAGCTTCGCCATCATGTCATACCTGCCCTGCAGGAGGGAGTCGGATCGAACTCAACAGTTTTCATGCAAGGTGTGGCCACACCGCACATCGCTCCTGAAGTTTATCCGCTTCTCCGAAACACATTTGGAAAGGATCCAATTATCAGACGTTCGCTTCCAAATGCTTGGTCGGCAAGGGCAAGATCACCCGATCTCACTCCATGAGATTTCTGGTTATGGGGCCACTTGAAGGACAGGGTTTACCAGGGAAACAGTAACACACGTGCTGATCTGAAGTGCAGCGTATCAAGAGAGGTAGTCAGCATACCTACGGACATGCTTCTTTCTGCTGTGCAGAATGAAATCGCGCGGTTTTAGAAACTTCTGGACACTTATGGACCCATATTAAGCTTCTTTTGTAGCGATAATGGATTGGCATGTAATGGTATCATGTACTGTAGCAGCACATTAACAAAGTGTTTCAACTTAATTGATTCTGAATAATTTCTATTCCCCCATGTCCTTGACATTAGTGCTACCAAGTTTGGTCCGCGTACGGTAGTTCGTTCCCGAGTTACAGCCGCGCGGTCTGCGGCGCCTTCTCACGCTTCGCGCGGCTCCCCCCGTCAGAGTTTCGAGTCCTCCTTCGAGCGTGTGTGTGTGTGTGTTTTGTCCTCAGCGTAAGTTAGTTTAAATTCGATTAAGTAGTATGTAAGCCTAGGGACCGATGACCTCAGCAGTTTGGTTCCATAGAAACTTACCACAAACTACCAATTTCCGAGATATAACGTGTTAAAAAGGGAAAGTTTAGTTACAACCATCCGGTATTTGCACGCCACAGTTACGGTTTTTTTGTACAGGACACTTACGGGAATCCCTAATAGAAAAAATCCTGTCTGTCGCCGCATCAGTTGGGTGGGGTTCAGAAAAGGTGCTTAATGAAAATTATACGAGGGCAGTTCAATAAGTAATGCAACACATTTTTTTTTCTCGGCCAATTTTGGTTGAAAAAACCGGAAATTTCTTGTGGAATATTTTCAGACATTCCCGCTTCGTCTCGTATAGTTTCATTGACTTCCGACAGGTGGCAGCGCTGTACGGAGCTGTTAAAATGGCGTCTGTAACGGATGTGCGTTGCAAACAACGGGCAGTGATCGAGTTTCTTTTGGCGGAAAACCAGGGCATCTCAGATATTCATAGGCGCTTGCAGAATGTCTACGGTGATCTGGCAGTGGACAAAAGCACGGTGAGTCGTTGGGCAAAGCGTGTGTCATCATCGCCGCAAGGTCAAGCAAGACAGTCTGATCTCCCGCGTGTGGGCCGGCCGTGCACAGCTGTGACTCCTGCAATGGCGGAGCGTGCGAACTCACTCGTTCGAGATGATCGACGGATCACCATCAAACAACTCAGTGCTCAACTTGACATCTCTGTTGGTAGTGCTGTCACAATTGTTCACCAGTTGGGATATTCAAAGGTTTGTTCCCGCTGGGTCACTCGTTGTCTAACCGAACACCATAAAGAGCAAAGGAGAACCATCTTTGCGGAATTACTTGCTCGTCATGTGGCTGAGGGTGACAATTTCTTGTCAAAGATTGTTACAGGCGATGAAACATGGGTTCATCACTTCGAACCTGAAACAAAACGGCAATCAATGGAGTGGCGCCACACCCGCTCCCCTACCAAGAAAAAGTTTAAAGCCATACCCTCAGCCGGTAAAGTCATGGTTACAGTCTTCTGGGACGCTGAAGGGGTTATTCTGTTCGATGTCCTTCCCCATGGTCAAACGATCAACTCTGAAGTGTATTGTGCTACTCTTCAGAAATTGAAGAAACGACTTCAGCGTGTTCGTAGGCACAAAAATCTGAACGAACTTCTCCTTCTTCATGACAACGCAAGACCTCACACAAGTCTTCGCACCCGAGAGGAGCTCACAAAACTTCAGTGGACTGTTCTTCCTCATGCACCCTACAGCCCCGATCTCGCACCGTCGGATTTCCACATGTTTGGCCCAATGAAGGACGCAATCCGTGGGAGGCACTACGCGGATGATGAAGAAGTTATTGATGCAGTACGACGTTGGCTCCGACATCGACCAGTGGAATGGCACCGTGCAGGCATACAGGCCCTCATTTCAAGGTGGCGTAAGGCCGTAGCATTGAATGGAGATTACGTTGAAAAATAGTGTTGTGTAGCTAAAAGATTGGGGAATAACCTGGTGTATTTCAATGCTGAATAAAACAACCCCTGTTTCAGAAAAAAATGTGTTGCATTACTTATTGAACTGCCCTCGTACTTCGTTCAGAGCCTACGCCCCAACTCGTTTAAATTTAAACAGACAATTTCGGTCGACACAGTTTGCTGTGGTACTCAGCTGTCAAAACGTTTCCTCGCCGGTAGATGGCATTCGCTCGTAAAGCCCAGCGTGTCGTTCAGATACGGGATATCACGGCCCACAGCGGCGTCGTCACCACTCGCAGAAGTTGGGCAGCATGTCTGCCTCCTTGGTCCACGCTTATCGACGCATCCCTTCGCGCTCGCGACATTAGGAAGTGTGCACCCTGCATCTTGCTATCAGACCGCGCACAGCGCCGCATCCGGCCAACTTGTGCAGCAGAAGCCAACTCCAACAGCCGCTGGCACACGCTCTCACACAGTAATCTCTTTAAACCTCGGCTCCACTCCCCTTCATCTTATCATTCAAATTAATTATTTTACAGCTAATTTCCTCGTGCCGCTACATTAAAGGCACCTTGTTTAGTTGCATCGCATGCCTAAACACTCCTGCCATAGACAGTTTAATTTCTAAATTGCTCTGATATTTGATACCAACAGTCACTCAGATTACAGTTGTAAGAAGACTAGTAATAAGGAACGTAATACTCTTATTAGCCTTTACACGAGAAAATTTTCTACACCTCATAGTTTTTATTTCACCTGCATTATTGTTGCGGGGGTGAGAGCACTTCTGTGCTTTAGGGAACAGTGTATAGTGGCCTACATACATTTAATAAGACTATATGCCAGGGGCACATTTGTAATTTTCATTATGAATGAAATACAACACTGGTGTAAAATTCTATTGTAGAAAGTTACACCAGTGTTGTGTGTTCTTCATTCATAAGGTATAAGATATTCTACCAAGAACCTACGGAACAGCGAATCAATGCCAGTAATTTTCAGTAAAATGTTATTTTATATATCACTACCACTATCCACTAGATTTAACTACGTTCTTACTCTGTCAAAAGTAAGTACTTCAGCTTATTTATAAAAGGTGTTATGTACAGGAATAGACGTTGGCCCGGTATTAACTCCCGTAGCATTACAATTTTTTTTTCCCCTACTCCGAAGGAGTAACATTCAAATTACCGGTTTTGGCAGTTTATTGCCGTCTTCAGATGTGATTACTTCACACACAGCTTCCTCATCATATGTAAAAATACGACAACGAATTATATACATCGTGTCATCACAAAAGACTGAAATTAAACTACGGATGTATGTATGCTATTTATGAGGAGCTTATGGAAGAGAGGGGTGCGAGAAATGGGGGGAGAGGGAAAAACTGAGGCCATAGGGGAAGCAAGGCGGGTAACAGAGCAGTCTATTCGCGTATAGAGTTATCTTCGATGTATGACATTTTTGCAGGTAAATCCTTAAAAGCACAAGCAAGAGTAAAAATAATGGAAGTTGCCACAATTTTTAATTTTTCTTAAATCTCATAACTTTACAGTAAATATAATGAAAGTTATAAAATTTTATAAAAAAGTTTTCAAAAAAGTTTTGCAGTGACTAACTTGAATGACGAAGTTTTTGTGGATTAATCACATTTGAAGATGACAATAAATTTCCGAAACTGATAGTGTGAATGTCTTAGTTAACAGACGATCTTGAAGCAGTCAACTATTATATCAACGTTTCTAACGGCGCAAACTTTCATTTCCTAAAAAAATTGATAAGGAAACATTTCTCACTCTGAAGTTCTTAAAGCAGCCATACTCCCTCTTTTATAAAAGTAGAAAAGATTACGTGGGTAATTAACACTAGCGCTTCTCCTTAGTTCGAATTCCGCTGTTATGCGTACTGTTTCAGTACCACAAGATAATTAATTCTCTTTAGTTCGAGCTGATGATTGTCTGTTGAAAACTGAAACTTCGACATGCACAGCTCACCAGGGCAATAGATGATAAGGCAGATGGGTCAAAACTACACAGCTGTCATCCTAGTATTTCTGAGAGCTTTGTAGACAAGCTAATGTTCTAAATAGCCAGTTGACGACGGGAGGGAGGTCCAAGGTGTTTCGCAAGTAATAAATACTTCAGAGATGAAGTGTGTTTGTGCATTAACACTCTAAGATACCAACATGGAGGCAGCCGTCACAAATACGGTTTCGCTTATCTTAGACATTTTAGTCCTACGATACACCTCACTTCAAGGGGCCAGAGTCATTGTCTGATGTTTTTCATTGGGCTTAAGAACACTAACTACTCCTGGGATGCCTGTTACTTGTTGTCTTCACCTGTTCTAAATAGACCATTATAGCGAGATTTCTTACCTTAAGAATACCAGGTTTGTCCATGTTTTACATAACTAAAAAGGCGAAGAGTAATAATGTCTCAGAGAACCATTTACACAAAAAACCTAAAGGTTACGGTTGTTGAATTTACTGAGGCCTACGCAGAGGATTTGTTCTACAACGCCCTCTTCTTCGTAACATGACTTTCTCAGATGACTTGAATCTTACTCAATAACACACATTTTCATTTACTTAGTTAGCACTGACTAACTCAACTCCAACGTCCTTCCTCGTTAGGCAGATAATCGCACCAAGTATTAAGGCATTCACTTCTTTTTCCGTCATAAGTGCCGGCCCCGGTGGCCGTGCGGTTCTAGGCACTTCAGTCCGGAACCGCGTGACTGCTACGGTCGCAGGTTCGAATCCTGCCTCGGGCATGGATGTGTGTGATATTCTTCGGTTAGTTAGGTTTAAGTAGTTCTAAGTTCTAGGAGACTGATGACCTCTGATGTTGAGTCCCATAGTGCTCAGAGCCTTTTTTTCTGTCATAAGCGGACTGAGTTCAAAATGTGACTTCGGTGAAAACTTAGACGTCTGACTAAGAAGTTTCGCTTCTTTAGATATGAAACTCCACCATACGGAAACAACATTCATCATTCAAACGTACGGTGTCAAAATATACGATTGCGACGTGAACCTGAGTAAAGGGCACATAAGCCAGTTCTCACTAGTGCTTTTGTTCTCCTTCAGCTTTTGTAGCTCCAATTTATTCTTTCAAAGTCCACGATGGCGTTCCCTTTCATACTGTAAAAGAAGATCTCCTGCCAGAGAATATATGTGAGAGAGGATGGTGGACCCTGGGCTGGTGTACAATTTTGAAACATGTTTTATGCTCGCGTATTATGACGTTATGAGCGCGTCTGTTCCTATAAGGGTCAACCTATACATTGCTTCTTGCTGCATATACCTCGCGAAAAGACCGTGAACATAAAATTAGAGAGATTCGAACTCTCACGGATGCTTTCGAGCACAGTATAAAAAGGAAAGTGGCACTCGTACACAAAGTTCCCGACGCTAAACATAATAGGGTGGCTTAGGGAGTATAGATATAGATGTACATGTACATGGTTCAACCATCGACTAATAGCTACCATCGTGATGAAATCAGTCAAGATAGATCCTTTCCTGAGGATCTGATTTAACACCACTATTGCAAATCAATATGCAACTTTTACCGCCCACATAGCTGGAAGAACATGTTATCGATCTGGTCAGAATTAATCTGACACTTGGAGACTAAACTTCTCGTAGATGTACTTCTATATATCCGCAGAGAATTACATTTGAAAAGGATTTCACCAGTAATCATATTTCAGATTTTGGCTTTTTGTCATTTTCTCTGTGATTTGTCCACAAGCATTACTAAGCACAAGTTTGTTGGTTCGCTCTAACGCATAATAAATCACATTCTGGACAGATACACCCCAAATAATAAAAAAGACAGCAAACTTCCAAGTTACTTACTTCCAGTATTTGGAGATTGTTGCACGAACAGAGATTGTTATACTCCCGCAACATGGGAGAGTGCAGGAAAACTGACAGAGAAAACTCATGTACTCCTAGGAAGGACTAGACCGTGCATGAAACTTACAAAAATTTTCTTAATGAGTGGTTGACAAAGAAATCAATTAGAAAATCCTAGTCTTCTGGTCCTTAGCAAAGTCAACGACGGGATCCAAAAATTCCGCCTGATCTCTTGTGGATAAATCTCCTGCTGAAACTGAAGACAACAAACAGGCCCGGCGAGTAAATTCCGCATTTAGAACCACTTTCATGCATAAAGATACATCTATCGTGCAATTGTTTGACTGAAAAATTTTCTCACGATTCAGAGATTTTCGGTATTAGAAATCGGTGTTTATGCGACAGCACGCTTCATATTGTGTTTAAAAACGCGGCACATGAAAACGGGATTGTCAGGTGCTGATATTTTGAGTTGGTGATAAAAAGGTAGGGTGAAGTGTTTTAGACAGCCCTTGGTTTGGAGCCATTTGTACAGCCATCAGAAGGATCGTCTTAGTGTCACTGTCCTACACTACAGGGTCAAAATATGAATGTAACACACTTCCTCCTGCTTAGCCAAATAGAGTTAATCGGTTTGCTCTTTTTTGCATTTGATGTAGTCTGTGGTGGGCTTGATGGGACTTACGGATTCACCATTATTTCAAGGGCGATTCAACGGAAAACCACCAGAAACGGGATTTTAACTACATTTCAAGCGTCACCAGCGGACCAACACCTAGTCGATGGTTAGAAGACAGCTGTACACTGCAAGTGGCTGAAATTCTTAAAATATATTCCTAAGAACTATCTCGAACAACGTTGATAATTTTCTTCATATCTTTAATACTTTCCGAAATATAGAGGTTCAAGGTTACCCTACTTGTACATGTATAATACGTACATAAAATCCACCGTAAGGCGAAAAGTCATCTATAAAGTGACGTAGCACGGAAAGGTATGTTGTAAAGCGTCTCCGTTATCTTCTGGAAATACCATTTTGTAGTGCTGAAGCACAAGCAAAATTTTTGCATGCTTAATCTGATCTGAGATGTGAAATTAGTTTGCATTGTTTCACTTTAACTAACTAAACTTTCTAAATTTTACTGACTTACATGTTTCTTCTCATATGAGTTAGATGTCCTGCTGCAGCAGGATAAGAAGGAAATCAGCGGGAGAATGCTCCTATTGCAGCACAAAAATTGCAAATGTTTCCTGTTTCTTTCAAAGAGTCGGAGTGAAGAGTGGGGTAACAACTTCCTCATTCCATCTTCCTCAGCATCTTTAGAAATATTCCCAAAAATTTTGACATGCAAACATATACGCGCGTTTTTATGCTATGACGGAAGAAGAGAGTGGCAGTGGTAAAGAGACGGAAAAGTAACAAACACTGGAAGAGAGCAGACAGTGTTATAGAAAGAGCGAATCAGACAATGGGTACTGTGGAAGAAAGAGATGGAGGCAGAGACAGTGGAACAAAGTTAATAGTGACAGAATAGAAAAGAATGAAAGAGACACTGCCACGGGGGAGGAATAAAGAGAGAGAGAAAGTGGAAGTGGATGAGAGCCAGTGATAGAGTGAGTATACGTCAACGAAGACGAGCAGGAGGAGAAAGGTAGTGACAATGAGAAGAGACAGCGGCAGTAGGAAGGAGGAAATGAGATGTTACGTAAGAGAGTTCTAGAGGGAGACTGCGACAGCCAGAGGTGACTGTAATAACGGGAGAGAAGGGAGGGACCGTGGCTGTGATACTGGAGATAATGACAGAGAGACGCAAAGAGGTAATGACAATGAGGGCTGAATGAGTGAGCCAGAAAGTGCTACTGAGAATGGATGGGTGTGGGTGACTTACTGCAATAAACTAGTGAGTTACAGTTACGGGAGCTCGTGAGAGTTTGAGGTGAGATGCATATTAAGAAAAGTGCGAATACATTCAGATGCCAGTGCTGGCGAAGGTAGAATGAGAAAGCTGGGACCCTGTTGTGGATTGGCAGGAGAGCCAACCCACTAATGTTAGAGGAAGCCGAAAGGCACGCGTTTAAACTCACGCAGGCTGGCGTGATGTCTGGAACAGGACAAGGAAATTAGAACTTAGAAAAACGGACGCAGATGGTGGAATACTTAACTTTAATCCATTAATGTTGAACGTAGCTCTTGTCTGTACATTATTTACAATATCAATAGTAACTGATCATTGGCGCCTTGCTAGGTCGTAGCAAATGAGGTAGCTGAAGGCTATGCTAACTATCGTCTCGGCAAATGAGAGCGTATTTTGTCAGTGAACCATCGCTAGCAAAGTCGGCTGTACAACTGGGGCGAGTGCTAGAAAGTCTCTCTAGACCTGCCGTGTGGCGGCGCTCGATCTGCAATCACTGATAGTGGCGACACGCGGGTCCGACGTATACTAATGGACCGCGGCCGATTTAAAGGCTACCACCTAGCAAGTGTGGTGTCTGGCGGTGACACCACAGACACCACTTTTCAGTCACAGACTTTTGAATTAATAGGAACATATTAACATGTTTTGTGCTCCCAAAGTAGCATCTTTCGCTGATATGTAATATTACTTAATATGACCAAAGTACTGAATCTTCCTCCACAATTTTGCAATCAATAGGCAACCGAGCGATACTTTTTCCTAGCTCATATTTGTCGTTCAGCTGTGTTTACAAACAAGGGTGTAACGACAGATGCACGGAATTACAAAGTGGTCTCTCTAACCTCTGTCTTTGTAGATTGCTTCTGCATCATCGAAGTTCAGCCATTGTGATGTTGCTGGAGGAGAAAAATCTTTTCTCCATTATTCATAACTGGTTCAAGGAAAACCGGTCGCGAGGAACGCAGCGTGTTTAATTCATCAATTATGTCTCGCAACTAATCGGATGACGGGATACTCGCCGTCTTTTAGGTTTTCCAAAGACCTTTGCGAGAGGAAAATGATACTGCTAGATTACGTACTTTCGGCCAAACACCGCTTGATGGCTTGTGGAGCACACTCAGAACCCCCCTCCTCCCCACCTCCTCCACCAAGATTTCTTTGATACTATCAGCACAGAAAGTCTATATTAAACCTTCGTCCTACCCGTATTTTCGGTAGAAAGTCGACATTAAAAAACGGCAATTTTGCAAAATTGGAATCACATGTCTACAAGAATCTTTATTCAGTTAACACATCTTGCTAGCCACTTATGACAGTGGATACAATTTTGCATTAGAATACTCGAGTTCGGGAGTTCTATTCAGGATATAGGTTTTTCTTTTTTTTTTAATTCCATAATTTATAGACTGCATGATACTTTATCTGTGTTTCGTTATCACTATACAGAAATTACAGTAGGTGTTATAGAAAAGACGTGCAATTATTCAGCACTAACAAGAAATGGCAGTACAGTCCTCTCCATTATTCCATTTTTGAGCGAAGAGTTGACACAAACACGATCTAGCGAGCCACTACGTGTTTGGAGATAAAGAGAGGTCGATTTGAGCCCCCGATTCGAAGACTATGTATTTATTGTCACACATGCGCTGTCAGTGATACTGTATTTGAAGTACTATAACTGATCGCTCTTACTGAATGTAGTAAGTACGTTTAACATCTTCACTTGATAGCTTTTAAAATTATTTCTGTGCTATGACAGGTAATTTTATTTTTAAATAATTATTACTCTCCATGTATTTTTCTGACATGTGTGACCACTATTACGTTCAATTATAAAAAACGTATTTGCAGGTACATATCGTGTAGTAAACAATGTATGCTACAGAATTACTGAGCAAGTCAGAAAGAAAACAAAAAATATAAATGAATTAAAGAGGTGCCGCCTTCTTGCAAGAACATAATTGTTTTGTCCTGTTCAGTACCCAAACAAGTTTTACCAGATATGTGGCATCTGCGCCCACCCCCTTTTTTTCTGCTGGATAACAGAACGGAGAAGAAGGAAGACCGACGAAATCAACCTCTTGGTGCAACAACAAACAATCCTCCAGAAGCAGAAGAATCCAATGGGCGGCCCATGTAGTCCGTGTACCAGAAGAAAGATGAGGGCACTTCATGAAGAACCAGGTGCCGGCCGGTGTGGCCGAGCGGTTCTAGGCGCTTCAGTCTGGAACCGCGCTGCTGCTACGGTCGGAGGTTCAAATCCTGCCTCGGGCATGGTTGTGTGTGATGTCCTTAGGTTAATTAGGTTTAAGTAGTTCTACGTTCTAGGGGACTGATGACCTCAGCTGTTAAGTCGCATAGTGCTCAGAGCCATTTGAACCATTTTTTTTTTTTTTAAGAACCAGGTATCAGGCTCGCTGTAGGACGACCAAGGCGCTGGTGGACGGACGATCCGGTGATGGACCTGGTAGCCTTGGGGACTGAAGGCACCTCGAGGAACCGAGCACAGAAGTACAAGGGTTCGAGGCAGTTAGTGGAAGCAGCGTGTGGACTGCAGGCCCCCTGATCGCTGTATTTCTGGCTGTCTATAGTTATAAGGAATATAAAATGGAATTGAAGTGTTGGCAGAAGTGCCAACACCGTGTTGCTAAAGGAGGCCGAAATGCACGCTTTTAAGCTCACGCAGATTGGCGTGAGGTCTGGAACAAGGTAAAGGAATTAATAGTAGCAAATAAAGTACGTAGTTGATGTAATACTTAACTTTAATCCATAATTGGAGAACATCGCTCTTGATGGTACATGTTTTATAATTTCAATATTAACTGGTAATGGCGCCTTGCTAGGTCGTAGCAAATGACGTAGCTGAAGGCTATGCTAGCTATCGTCTCGGCAAATGAGAGCGTAATTGTCAGTGTAGCATCGCTAGCAAAGTCGGCTGTACAACTGGGGCGAGTGCTAGTAAGTCTCTCTAGACCTGCCGTGTGGCGGCGCTCGGTCTGCAATCACTGACAGTGGCGACACGCGGGTCCGACGTATACTACCGGACCGCGGCCGATTTAAAGGCTACCACCTAGCAAGTGTGGTGTCTGGCGGTGACACCACAGGAATGATACTCAGTACCAGGTAAGGTAAATCGAAGAAAGCGTTGACATCAAAACTGAGGTGACGAAAGTCATGAGACAGCTGTATCCACATATACAGATGGCGGTAGTATCGCGTACGCAAGGTATAAAAGGGCGGTGCATGGGCGGAGCTCTCATTTGCTCTCGGAGGTTTCATCTGAAAAGATTTCTGAGGCGATTATGGGTGCACAACGTGAATTAACAGACTTAGAATGAGAACAATCGGTGAAGTCAATATAACGAACGTATCCATTAGGATAGTGCGGCGAAATTTGACTTCATTGGGATATGGCAGCAAACGACCGATCCGAGTGACTTCAGTAACACCACGACATCGTCTGCAGCGCCTCTCCTAGGCTCGCGACCATATCGGTTGGGCCCTGGACGACTGGAAAACCGTGGCCAGGTCAGATGAGTCCCGGTTTCAGTTGGTAAGATTGGCGCACGTGCCACGAAGCCATGGACCCAAGTTATCTACTAGCGCTGTGCAAGCTGGTGGTGGCTCGATAACAGTGTGGACAGTGTTTACATGGAATGGGCTGGGTCCTCTGGTCCAACTGAACCGTTCATTGACGGAAATGATTATGTTCGGCTACTTCAGGACCAACTGCAACCATTCATGGACTTCATATTCCCGAACAACGATGTGGCATGCACTAGGCCACAATTGTTCGCGATTGGTGTGAAAAACATTCTGGGCAGTTCAACGGAATTATTTGGCTGCCCAGATCGCCTAAGAGGAATCTCATCGCACATTTATGGGACACAATCGAAAGGTAAGTTCGTGCGCAAGTTCCTGCATCAGCAACACTTTCGCCGTTATCGTCGCCTGTAGAGACAGCATGTCTCAATGTACACTCCTGGAAATTCAAATAAGAACACCGTGAATTCATTGTCCCAGGAAGGGGAAACTTTATTGACACATTCCTGGGGTCAGATACATCACATGATCACACTGACAGAACCACAGGCACATAGACACAGGCAACAGAGCATGCACAATGTCGGCACTAGTACAGTGTATATCCACCTTTCGCAGCAATGCAGGCTGCTGTTCTCCCATGGAGACGATCGTAGAGATGCTGGATGTAGTCCTGTGGAACGGCTTGCCATGCCATTTCCACCTGGCGCCTCAGTTGGACCAGCGTTCGTGCTGGACGTGCAGACCGCGTGAGACGACGCTTCATCCAGTCCCAAACATGCTCAATGGGGGACAGATCCGGAGATCTTGCTGGCCAGGGTAGTTGACTTACACCTTCTAGAGCACGTTGGGTGGCACGGGATACATGCGGACGTGCATTGTCCTGTTGGAACAGCAAGTTCCCTTGCCGGTCTAGGAATGGTAGAACGATGGGTTCGATGACGGTTTGGATGTACCGTGCACTATTCAGTGTCCCCTCGACGATCACCAGTGGTGTACGGCCAGTGTAGGAGATCGCTCCCCACACCATGATGCCGGGTGTTGGCCCTGTGTGCCTCGGTCGTATGCAGTCCTGATTGTGGCGCTCACCTGCACGGCGCCAAACACGCATACGACCATCATTGGCACCAAGGCAGAAGCGACTCTCATCGCTGAAGACGACACGTCTCCATTCGTCCCTCCATTCACGCCTGTCGCGACACCACTGGAGGCGGGCTGCACGATGTTGCGGCGTGAGCGGAAGACGGCCTAACGGTGTGCGGGACCGTAGCCCAGCTTCATGGAGACGGTTGCGAATGGTCCTCGCCGATACCCCAGGAGCAACAGTGTCCCTAATTTGCTGGGAAGTGGCGGTGCGGTCTCCTACGGCACTGCGTAGGATCCTACGGTCTTGGCGTGCATCCGTGCGTCGCTGCGGTCCGGCCCCAGGTCGACGGGCACGTGCACCTTCCGCCGACCACTGGCGACAACATCGATGTACTGTGGAGACCTCACGCCCCACGTGTTGAGCAATTCGGCGGTACGTCCACCCGGCCTCCCGCATGCCCACTATACGCCCTCGCTCAAAGTCCGTCAACTGCACATACGGTTCACGTCCACGCTGTCGCGGCATGCTACCAGTGTTAAAGACTGCGATGGAGCTCCGTATGCCACGGCAAACTGGCTGACACTGACGGCGGCGGTGCACAAATGCTGCGCAGCTAGCGCCATTCGACGGCCAACACCGCGGTTCCTGGTGTGTCCGCTGTGCCGTGCGTGTGATCATTGCTTGTACAGCCCTCTCGCAGTGTCCGGAGCAAGTATGGTGGGTCTGACACACCGGTGTCAATGTGTTCTTTTTTCCATTTCCAGGAGTGTATGTACAGGGGACTTGTAGCGACTTACTGAGTCCACGCCAGGTCGAGCTGCTGGAGCACGCCAGACAACAGGAGGTATCCCATGACCTCTGTCACCTCGTTGTATATCGAATTCTGAGACGTGTTCAACTGATAGTAACAAGATATTATAACCCACAAGATAGCGTGATGAACCTAAAACGTTAATATCTGGAAAAAAATTTACGTTAGTTTACAACGCTTTAGTATAAATCTGAAGAATCGGTATTCTGTGAATGTTGTGGAACAATAGTGCCGTTTCCATAACATTTCTCACTAATGAAAAATGGAAGTTGGTAAAAGATATCAGCGCATACGCTGAGACAAATCGATAGCCATTTTTCCTTCACTCAGTACACATGGCACAGAATAGAACGTAGATAATGTTGGTTCGAAGTAATCTACAATTATTAACAGGGTGTATACGACCCGGGAGATCTGGGAAAAACCAGGGAATTTTTTTCATCCGGGAGAAAACGGGGAAAATCAACGGAATTTTTTAGAATTCCGGGCATTGTACATTGTTTTAGTTTTCAGTTACATTTTCGTGATTTTGGCTGGTAAGAACCAATATTCTGACAAATTATATTACTGTATCCCGCTTCTGCAGAGTAATGGTGCCGCAACAAAACATGAACGACAGAAAAAAAAAACGAAAAAGGAAATACGCCGTATACAACAATAAAACACGATGCTCATACAAGCGTCTGCCAACAGCAAAGTGTGTCAAAGGCTTTAGGAAGAATATTATGTAACGCTTCCTAACAACAAATGGCCTCCGATGAGCGTGCCGTGTTAGCTGTTTACATTAGATTCGTTTGAGCAGTTGTGGGCGGGCTCTTGCGCATGCGCAGTTGAGTCGCGTATGAGTAGTACCTTCTCCCGCTTCTGGCTACAGAAGTGTGGCTGGGCGCCTCTGTCTAGTATTGCCCCGGTTCGGAAATATCGTAGATCCGGGGCTACGCACAGAGCAGACTTGAGTTGTAGTGGGGAGGTGGCCGGTCGCCACGTGACCCGTGTTTACAATTAGTGATTTTGCTGTTTCCTCTTCATTTATTGCTCTCACATTAAACGAAAAAAAAAAACGGATTTCTGTGGCCGGAAGCTATCAAATGAATTAAAATACGTTCGCATAATTGCGGAAGGCTAAAATATGTTATTAGTTTCATGTTTTATTTCCACCTTTCTGACAGTCAAGCATTAATCGCCTTGCAGAAGAATGAAGCTATTTTTGTCGGTTTGGTAAGGAGATTTGGCTTTTATTAATATTTTGCTCTGAGCAGTCAATTTATTTGAAACGAAGTATTTAATTTCACACTGTTGGCTAGTTTGAACTGTTCGCTGCATTTCAAGTTCACGTTTTTCATCTTCTAGCTCGTGTGGCATTATGCCATAATAAAGAACCAAACATGAGATAATACAGTACTGGTACTCAAGAAAATGTACATCCGATTCTGAATATACGAATGTGCACTTTAAGCCGAATTATGCATTTTAGTAAGGGTCACGAAATTCCAATGCTCTTGAAGTATCCTCTGATGTCTTGTTTCCTTTATGACATAATGCAAGATCTTTTAATGTTCTACACGTACGCACATGCGGGCTACCTGCGTCATTGTAGCTGCGTATGGGCAGCGACGCCCCTTACTTGGTTCTCTCTGGCAGCTGCTGAAACGAACCTATTTCTAACAGGTCACGGGAAAACATTGCGAATGATGGTTTGAAAAGCGTTACTTTCAAAGTAAATTTCGTTTTACGCAAGATGAGAATGTAGGATGAATTTATTAAATCACAGAGCGTTTGACTCTCATTTAAAAATCAGCTCTTTGAGGACGACCATCTAGAAGAATTTCGAGCCCAGAAGATCAGACATTTACGTCGTTTTTAAAAATTTTACTGGCACATTTTTGTGATGTATCTTAAAGTGTAGCACGCGCGATCAACATTATATGTGGAAGCTTCGCTTCTCTTGCAGCGTATTAATGTTAGAGACCAATATTATATGTGAAAGCTTTGTTTTCCTTGTAGCAACACTATATATATTAATTTAACCCATTAACTTTCCTTATTTTTACGTTCGCGCTTCTTAAGAATGATCTTGCTATTGGCTGACTACATCATATGTACTATGCTGTCATCAGCTGGCGAGATCACGTGACATGAGCTATGACTGGCTTACAAAAGCGCGTCGCAATGTCGATTTCTATGCTTCGTAAAGTAACATGCGTTGTTTAGTGGTATTGGAATTTATACCTTCGTAACACGAAAATAAGCAGCGTACATGCTGCTGCACATAAAGATCTTTCGAAGTCGAGTTTTTTTCGCTCTGAGTTTTGTTTTCTAAAGTGCTCGGAAATTCTACGTCGGTGTATAAAGCCATAAACATTCAAAGGATTGATATGTTTTACAGTGCCGAGGAAAAGTATACTGTCACTTTATTAACACGGAAAAACAATATTTTCATCCGGGAGAAAGTATTTTCAACCGGGAAATCCGGGAAATTTTTTTCCTTGTCCATGTATACACCCTGATTAAGTGTATATATATATATATATATATATATATATATATATATATATATATATATATATATATATATATATATCAGGGTGTGTACGACCCGGGACAACCGGGAAATCCAGGAAAACCCCGGGAAGTTTTTCATCCGGCAGAAAACCGGGAAAAACCCGGGATTTTTTCGGAATTCCGGGAATTTTTCATTGTTCTAGCTTCCAGTTAAATTTTTGTAATGTTGACTGCAGAATTGATTCACTAGCAAAGAATGTTATTGTATCCTGCTACTGGTACTGCAGCAATAAAATATAAACGAGAGGGGAAAAAAATTTAGTGGCAAAGGAAGTGTGCAAGTTACGACAACAAAACACCGTGCACGCACAAGCGTTTGCAGATAGTAAAAATATGTCAAAGGCCGTAGGGCGCAGACTGTAATTCTTCGTAACAATAAACTGCTTGCTATGAGCATGACGTAACAACTGTTCACATTAGGTTCGTTTGACCAGTTGCCAGCGGTCTGTTGCGCATGCGCATTTGAGTAGAGTATAAGCAGTACCTTCTCCCGCTTCCCGCTACTTGAAGTTTGGCTGTTAGCTGTATCGGTAGTAGCAGCAAGCAGCCAGATGCAAACGAGAAAAATTTTTCTCGCGCGCCCTAGCTGCCAGATTCGCGCTTGCACGGAGTTGTAGTGGGGAGGGGGTTAGTCCTACGTGACCCGTGTTTACGTTAAGTGATTTCGATGCTTCTCTTCGTGTACAGCTCCCACGTCAAATGAAAACAAAACGGATTTCTGTGGCCGGGAGCTATCAAGTGAATTAAAATACATTCACATAATTACGGAGGGCAAAAATATATTATTAATTTCAGTTTCTGATTTTATTTTCTTTCCAAGTTAGTAGAAGTCAAGCATTAATCGCCTTGCGGAAGAATGAAGTTATTTTTGAATTTCAAGTGCACGTTATCATCTTCTGCCATGTATGGCATTATGCCATAATAAAGAACCAAACAAGAGATCGTAGAGTACTGGTACTCCAAGAAAATTTACATCCCAAAACCACACTGAAAAGCTTAATATCAGATGGGACCTACTTCATTGTGAATCTGGAAAAAGCCAATTTGCACTTGAAGCCGAATTATGCATTTTAGTATGGTTTACGAAATTTAGATGCTCGTTGGAGTATCCTCTGATGCCCTGTTTCTTTTATGGTGCAATGTAAGCTCTCTTAGTGCTTTATACACACGAACATGCGGGCTTCCTACAACACTGCAGCTGCTCACGCGCAATAATGCCTCTTTTCTGGCGCTCTCTGGCAACTGGTAAATCGAACCTATTTCTAATAGTCTCCAAATAGTATTGCGAACGGTGATTCGAAAAGCGTTACTTTCAAAGTAAATTTCTTTTTACGCAAGATGAATTATGTTACGTGTGAGAAAGTGGGATGGATATCTAAATCACAGAGCGTTCGAAACTGAACAGTTTGAGGACCAGCCACTTACAAGAATTTCGAGCCGAGGCATTTATGTCATAATTTTAAATTTACTGGCACATTTGTGTGATGTATCTTAAAGTATAACACACGCAAAAAAGATCAATATTACATGTGAAAGTTTAGCTTCTATTGTAGCGTGTTAATCTTAGAGACCAATATTATATGTGAAAGCTTAGCTTTTCTTGTAGATATACGGTACTGTGTACATTAATGTAAACCGTTGCCGGCCGAAGTGGCCGTGCGGTTAAAGGCGCTGCAGTCTGGAACCGCAAGACCGCTACGGTCGCAGGTTCGAATCCTGCCTCGGGCATGGATGTTTGTGATGTCCTTAGGTTAGTTAGGTTTAACTAGTTCTAAGTTCTAGGGGACTAATGACCTCAGCAGTTGAGTCCCATAGTGCTCAGAGCCATTTGAACCATTTTTTTTGTAAACCGTTAACTTTTCCTCTTGTGTGTTCGCGCAATGTAACCAGTAATCTTGCTATTGGCTGACTATAACACATGTTCTATGCTATGAATAGCTGCTCTCTGCTCTCATCGGCTGGCAAGATCTCGTGGCTTGAGATATGACTCGCTTACAAAAGGACATCGCAACCTCGGTTTCAACGCTCCGGAAACTAACGCTCTGTGTTTGGTGCAATTCGAATTTATACTTCCGTAATACGAAAATTTGCAGCGTATATGTTGCTGCAAATCAAAGGTCTTTCCAAAACTTCTCACCTTTTTTTTTTTTTTTTTTATTAAAAGTCTCTCCAAAACTTCTCTGCTCCGTCTTTTCTTTTTTTCTTTTTCGGGAAGTTCTACGCGATTATATAAAACGTTAACCATTCAAAGGCTTGATAAGTTTTACAGTTCCGAGGGAAAATCTACGGAAAACCTACTGTCACTTAGCACAGAAAAAGTGTATTTTCGCCCGGGAAAAAGCATATTTTTTAAACGGGATACCCGGGAGAAATCCGGAAATAATCCGGCAATTTTTTTTCTTTGTCCCCGTATACACCCTGTATATACAGAGCGAAAAAGCTCGATACGTACGAGGACGGGTTCGGACTGACCTAGTCTCCCCCTGCAGCGCATATATTACGACGTGAATGTCTGTGCTGTACTTGTCTCATTAGCTGCGACAGAACACGTTGCGGTGCGAAGCCGAGCTTTCCGTGCCGTATTGTTCTGCCATATCTTTTGTTTGGGTTTTTGTCATCTGTATATCATTCTCTCATTTTAACGACAACATTGTCGTTAGGACGGGTGAAAATATACAGATGCCAATAGGACAGAAAGCAGCCTGCAGCGCAAAAAATGAACACTGATATGAGACACATCTTACGTTCGCTGTCAATAGACAGTAGATTAATGGAAAATGTGTCATTTGTTCATGTTCAGCAACTGCAGTCGCATATAATGAAATAACATGTAAAAGGTTGCATAAAAGAAACTTAATTTCTTTACGGGTGTTTTATGCAAACACTGTGAACTACGTGTAAGCATCTAAGAGCTCTTATTATAGTAATGGTTTCAGGATTGTACTGCTTATTGCTCCTTCATTTATTTTTAGGGCTATGGCATTCTGGGTTTATGCACTTTATTATTGACACTTGCAAATAATGCGATAAGCGTAACCTTCTAAAAAAGGGCAGTAAGTGTCCGAAACCAGTAAAGAAATTAAATTTCTTTTATGCAACTGGATGCTTATTATTTCATTGTTTACAAACTTGTCCGTTTCGTCACCTAGTGAGCTATTATTAAGTTATGGTGCTATGACTTGCATGCATTACGATGGTAAGGTTTCTCTCTCTCTCTCTCTCTCTCTCTCTCTCTCTCTGTCTCACACACACACACACACACACACACACACACACACACACACATATCGACTAACACCATGCGCTATACTGATGTGAAATTTTTGGCTTACTGGAAATGCACCCGGTCACCGTTAAGCGCCAAGCTAGGCACAGAGAGAGGTGAGCAGCTTGCGGGGCAAATCCAGCGTAGTCTTCTGTGGCCCCTTGAAGGAAACAGTCAGCATTAATCAGCTTGTCCAACGTAGTTCTGCAGACTCATGTAGTGACATCAATAAAATATTTATTTTCCTTTTTTTCAGAATTTTTTCAGATTCTCGACAGCATATTTTCACCGCCTGATCAAATAAAAACTGAAGCACCCAGAGAGGGGGGAGGAAACGAAATGACACTTCACGGAGTGAGATGATATGTGATGTTACTACAGTGATTAAAGAATCGAGTCAAGTTTGAAAAGAACTTAGCAATGTGAGCCTACTCATCAGTAATACGCAGCACCCCGTCTGGACTTGATGCATATACCTTTTCGCCTAGAAAAAGAATCATAAAGCCGTTGTATCCCCCCCCCCCCCCTGAGGAGCCGCAATTATTGTAACCGGCCTTTGATATCCTTGATACCGGCGCGGGGACGGATTTGACTTTCGAGCTGGCCCCACAAGTTTAGTATCGGTGGCCAGCGGAGTTCCTCAGTGTCACGCAAATATACACTGCCACACGTGGACAAGCGTTGTCCTCTTGAAAAGTGGCACCACGATGCTGTCACATGAGAGTTATCACACAAGGAAGCAGGATGTCAGTGACGCACCGCTATGCCGTCAGAGATCCCTCAGTCGTTCCCGGCCATAGCCTGAAGGTAATACCTGACGGATCCGCACACCATGATGCCAGGAGCAATCGCGCGGTGCCTCTCCAGAACACCGAAGGACCGAGAGCTCTCGCGAGACCGCCGCCATACTAGCAGACGACGGTCATCAGGTGTAGCGAAAACAGCGGTTCGTCGCTGAAAAAGACGCGAAACCATTCGTTAGCATTGTATTCATTTCGGTCACGGCAACTTTCCGAATTCAATGGTTTGCGTTGTGTTAATGGCAGCGTACTCTTAATTCCCTATTCTGCCTGCTGCTAGTCTCCGGCCACTTGTGTGGGATGACACAAATGTTTAAAATTACAGCAATAAAAACTTTGCCACGATAAGTGGTAGCAATGTAAACCCATGTCGTGCAGGACTCCGAAGGCAGAGGAGTCCACCCCACGGGCTGCAAGAGAGGAAGAAGAAGAAAAGCGATTCTTTCATATTGAATATGTGTCAGTTAAACACGAAAGAGGTCCCTCGGAAATACAATATCAACCACCTATACCGACGACCACAGAAGATTAATGGCTTGTTGATGTGCAGTTATTTGAATTACAGGCGTTGGTTATCTACTAGCTTGCTTAACACTTCCATTTCTTTTTTACGCTTTCCCAAAGATAACCTTTGCTCGTCAACTAGTAACTCTTGATTACAACAAAAACAAATTAAGTATTGTACACCATGTTCCCCACAATGTATTATTATATACAACTCGTATGAAAGAAAGAAATATCTTCTCCTGCTCTCCATGTATACGTCATAACAACGAATTAACTTTATGAACAATTTATTATCAACTGGAGGAACTTCGATGAAATGTTGCTCTTAGCTTCGGCTGTACTTCTCCAGTCTCGTGGAGCACCTACGCCATGTCCTTCTAGCCATATCACAGCGAAGAGACGCCCTGTCCAGTGGCTTTAGTTCGCTGGGGAGTGCCTCACACTTAACTGCATGATTTTGTTCGAAATGAATTCGGTGAATGTGAATTCCTTGAGGTCAGCTGCATTAGTTAGATCTACCGCCCTATATGCAGATTTGTGCCAGACCGGGACTCGAACCCGGATTTCCCGCAAATAGCGACTGGTCGTCTTAGAAACTTGCATGATTATGATTCTGAGCTCAGCCACTCAGTTCGCCGGATTCCACAGCAGAAAGTTAAACCACCTCTCCTTGTTGCAAATACTAAGGTATAATACATTCTAAAACAAAAAAAGAGCGACTCACCATTAAGGAATTATTGGAATGGCACGGAAATCAGTAGATGTAATGCACATGTGCAGACAAAAAAAGATTACAATTTCGAAAAAGTTGCATTATCTGTTCGAGAGAAAGGCTTTCACGAGACTACAGCGCGTTGGTCCACCTCTGGCTCTTGTGCAAGCTATTATTCGATTTGGCACTGAGTGATAGTTGTTGGTTGTCCTCCTGAGGGATATCGTGCCAGATTCTGTCCAATAGACGCGTTATATTATCAAAATCCCCAGATGGTTGGAGGGTCCTGCCAATAATGCTCCAAAATTTTTTAGTTGGTAGGTCCTGGTGGCCTTGCAGGCCAAGGTGAAGTTCGACAAGCACAAAGCCAAGCCGTCGAAATTCTCACCATGTACGGGTGGGCTGCTGAGATGTACGCCCAGCTTGGTTTGCATGGCAAGAAAAAGTGAAGCTTAGAATATCGTCGACGTTCCGCTGTGATGTAAGGCCGTCGCGGATGTTAACCAAAGGGGACCTGTTACTAAAAGAAATGCCAGACAAAGACCATGACTCCTGGACGTCGGGCCGTATGGCGGGCGAGAGTCTGGCTGGCGTCCCACCGCTGTCCGAGTCGTCACCAGGCACGTCTTCGGCTTGGAATCCCGCTTCGGAATGAGCCCCAATGAATAGAGAAGACGTGTCTGCAGCCACCCTACACAACGGTGGGATATCAACCCGCTGACCATACGGCCCGACAGTCGGGAGTGATGGTCTGCTGGGCCGATTCACTTCATACCTTGGGCTGCAGGGTCACCCAATCTCTTCGTATTTGAGATCGTTTGGAGCATTATGGGCAGGGCCCTCCAAACACCTCGGTGTTCAAGTATGTAAACCGCCAGTTGGACAGAATTTGCCACGATATCCCACAGGAAGACATTCAAGAATTTTGTCAGTCAATGCCAGGCCAGATAACTACTTGCATAAGGGACGGAGGTGAACCAACGCTTTATCGACTTGCTCAATTTGTCAAACTCTTTCTCTTAAATACATCACCCAAGTTTCCCAAAATTGTAATCACTTTTTTGTCTGTACATACACATCACATCTACCGATTTCCGACACAGTTTAGTAATTCCGTCGTTTCCTTTTTTTATTTTAGTCTTAAAATGTAAACTGCCCCTTTACAGAATTTTTATTTTTTAAGCCTTTTATTTCTTAGGATCGCTCACAGTGCTAACACTTCGTAATGTAGGAGTATTTCGCGCCATACTCTTTCCCTATGGCTTCTTCCTTCATTCAAAATACCCTCTCGTCTCTTGGGTAAGGCAGGGAAGGGGGTGATTTAAGAACAGCGCCCGTTCTCTAACGGCTCCCTCGAGCGAAAAACTCATCGCTGCTGGAATTTGAATGCCGGGAGGTGCAGCTTTCTCTGGCCGGACAGGCCCACGCCAACTCACACACAAGAAGCACCACGCCACTGGATAAAACTCGTTTATTACAGATATTTCACATTCAGACATACAGATTCTGTAGTTGGAATAACTCGAATCAATTATGATATATGTTCTAGAATCTAGTACAACAAAGCACGCAGAGTTCGCTCAGCTGTAAAAGATTACGCCGCTTTCGTTCACGTCTGTCCTTCGTGAAACACTGACTAGTCTGCGACTACAACGCATTTAGTAGCTTCAGTCACTAAATGATGATCTTACTGCATGTGCGGTAGGCTTTTGTTTTCTTCGTGACGTTGCCTGTAGCTTATTTCTTACCTTACATTCAGTTTCAGCTCATTTCTCGATGCCTTTCTTTTGGTGCCTACGCTAGTGCACTGAAAACTGTTACTTGTGTACATACCGTTTCTTTCATAGAGTGGTTGGTGTACAGTCTTTCATGGTTATAATATTAGAAACCAAGATCGCTTGATGTGAAATACACTGCGAAAAAATTGCAACACCAAGAAAGAGTTGTGCGACATAGACGATAGTTGGTAGGCGTGTTTCTACATCTGAAAGATGATGTCTATTCTGATATCGCGCCAGTTGCATAAGGGCGGCGCTAGTGGCGCCACCATGGAGAATCAAGTCAGATTTGCTTTCAGCACACGCTGTAACGGCCGTATCGTTAGTTACCTTTGAGACTGGACGTGGTGGGTTGATGTTAGTCAAAAATGACTTTAAAGGGAGCTTTACTATCTTTGGCCCGAAAAAAGCATGTTATTTGAGAATTGTTTCTCGGGATGTGTTATAGATATCAATGTCAAATATGGTCAAAATGTTTACTGATATTTCCTCTACAAACTGAAATTTGTTTCGACCGGAAATGTCGAAGAGCAAACGCGGAAGTGCCGTCGGAACGAAACAAAATTTTGACGTAGACGTCCACGCGCGGTATGTCGCAGGCCAGCCGGCTAGTCAGAAACTAAAATTGAGTTGAATTTAGCGAAGTGTATAAGATTCTCTAGGAGTTGTACCTCGTTTACGTTATTTGGACCATAGGAAACAAAATGGCGACCATTTGAAAAAAAATAATTTTTTTCATCGATTTTTCCGATTTCAGCTGGCAAATAAAAATATTTTTTGTTGATGGATCAGAATAAAAGTGGTGCAGTTCCTAGGCAATTTAGTGAGCTTCGTCGGAAACAAAGAATCATGCCAATCGGTTCAGTAGATTTGGAGTTACCGTACCGCACGATAAAAAAAAGTCATTTCGATAAAAACGCGTTTGACGTTTTGACTACATATAAATCCAATATTATGAAACTTACGTTCAATCTGCCATTCCGGGTCCATAAACTAGTCCTTCTCTTCCTCATAGAGGGCGTTGTGCTCGATCTGGGCCATCCTGCGCTGTTCCAGAGCAGCTCGTACGGCCGGTGACAAGCGGTTTTCGGCCGCTTGAATCCGGTGGTCGTCCGAATGCTTGGCGAACTGCATCGAATAGAGTCCCAGAGTGACGTCCATCGTTGTGATGGTCTTCAGAATTGCTGAATATCCTTCGTTGAAGCTGCTCACTTCCAGGAAAGTCGCAATCTCCATAGTCTTCGCACTAGAATGCAAATGGTTGGGGGCTAACTTCCAAACACACTGGTGGGTGAAAAAGGCCGATTTCAGGCAGGTTTTTGTTCAACCGCGAATAACAAACATTTCCGTTCCGTATTCGGAAAAACCGTTTCAGGGGTGGATTCTAAACACTTTTATGGATCCAAAAATGCAATTTTAAAAAAATCGATTTTTTTAACCAGAAGATAGTAAACCTCTCCTTAAGGCGGCAAACACGCCTTTATCGATATCTAATTGAGTTCAAACGAGGTAGTGTAGCAGGGCTAGGAGAAGTTGAATGCTCCTTTGTTTTGCAGAAAGACTTGGTGGGAATGTGGGCACTGTACAGAACTTCTGGCAGCGGTGGTCACGAGAATATACTGTTGTAACAAGTTCGGCTTCCGGACTTCTACGTGGCATTACCGTGTTCTGACTGTGGCCTTGAAGCATCTTACTGAATCTGGAGCAGCAATCTGAGTGGCCGTTCGCACCACAGTGACACAAAGAACTGTTCCAAATCGTTTACTTCAAGGGCGACTCCGAGCCAGACGGCCTTAAGCGTGTATTCTGCTGACTACAAACCACCATCATTTGCGATTTGAGCGGTGTCAAGTGAGAGCATATTGGGTGGCGGGTGGGGGGCTGGAGGCAGGCATGGTAGAGGTCTGTTATGCTGATGAAAGCCAGTTACGCCGTGGTGGCAGAGATGGCCGTGTTTTGGTTTAAAAGAAGTCCAGTTGAGGGCCTGCAACCGAACTGCCTGCGTACTACTCATACCGAAACAACACCTGGAGTTATGGTCGGGGGGAAGGTTGGTTGTTTGGGGGAAGAGACCAAACTGCGAGGTCATCGGTCTCATCGGATTAGGGAAGGACGGGGAAGGAAGCCGGCCGTGCCCTTTCAGAGAAACCATCCCGGCATTTGCCTGGAGTGATTTAGGGAAATCACGGAAAACCTAAATCAGGATGGCCGGACTCGGGATTGAACCGTCGCCCTCCCGAATGCGAGTCCAGTGTGCTAACCACTGCGCCACCTCGCTCGGTGGTCGGGGGAAGGTTTCGTATTACAGCAGGTGCACTCTCGTGGTTATCCCATGTGTTCCAACACGATAACGCTCATCCACGTACCGCTGTTGTTGTAACACAACTTGCTCTACAGAGTGTCGGCATGTTGTCTTGGCTTGCTCGATCACCAGATCTGTCTCCAATCGAGAACATGCGGATCATCATCGGGCGACAACTCCAGCTTCGTCCACAACCAGCGTTAACCATCCGTGCATTAACCGACCAAGTGCAACGGTCATGGAACTCCACCGCACAAAGTGACATCCGGCACCTGCACAACACAGTGCATGAACGATTGCATGCTTTCATTCAACATTCTGGCAGTTACACCTGTTATTAATGTACCAGCATTTCACATTGGCAGTTGTTTATCTCAGGCGTACATTAACTTGTTATCTAGCAATGTTAATCATTTAAATATGTTACCTAGACGAATGTATTCCAGCAATATCATTATTCAATATCAATTAATTTTTGGTGCTCCGATTTTTTCCGTCAGTGTAGTTTATCCCATAACCAGTTTCGACCGTAATTAGCTGTCATCCTCAGCTTCTCACATCTCCCAGAAAAATATTACACGCCAGTCTCGTCTACATAGTGGAGAACATGCACCAATTATAATAAGACAGCTCCACGTTTCGACTTATGGTATTGCCTGATAGTTCTCTTGCCGCTAAAGTCAGAGCAATTTCCTGCTTGGAGGGCGACCAATTCCTGCTTTATTTAAGACGTCTGTAGTTAAAGCGCAGTTAGTTTCGGCAGTCCTGGTGCTTCCTGTTTTCTTATTGTGCACTCACTGTCTTTGTGCCAAAAGTTCACTTATTCCATTTATCCGCTGTTTCTGAAGTACGCTACTTCGTCCTCGCTCTTCTGTTCGTAACCGATTATTTCGGCCTTGAATGCTTGCAACACTGACATCGAATGCAGCAGAGCAATGTTGTAATTACAATCATCACAATTATTATGATCAATTTCATAACTCAATAACCTGTTATCCAGCTTTTCACCAGTATTTCTATTGTTTAATAATCTTCTCTTCGAGATCAGTTAAACTTTTTTCCAGCTACATTTAGATCATTTAATCTACTGTTTACAGTCAACTTATTACAAAAACTGAATTTATCTTTTTCTTTTTCGATTCCTTATTAGTCTGTCTGTAAATTTATGTTCGGGACCAAGTTTTCATTTGTTACAGTTGTAAATATCAGTCTATCTGGATAAAGATATCATTACCACATCCTTTACAATTTTTGTGAAATTTGAGTTTACTTATTCCGCTTATAATTAGTATTTTACTGGGTGTTCTTCGTATAGCTTGTCACTGTTTCATTTTTAGGCGTAATAAAAAGCCAATTATTTTGATTTATCGTGTCTACAAACTATTCTTCAGGTACACGATTTTGCTTTCACAACATACACAATATACAAAAACTAGTTCCCATGTACACTTGTGATTAATGAAATTCTTACACTCTGGTGGTTCTTTACGTAACATAGCACATACTTTCTTTTTCACTATCCACCCTGTGAGCTTCTCCTAAATGTGTCTCTAGTTAACACACGTAATCATCGCGAAGGTACTCTGTTTCCTTCAATTCTCATTGTAGTGCGCCTGGAGTATTCACTTTCCACCTGTATATTAACTCGAAAGTGTGTACCCTTTACTGCTGCACAGAGTGGTATTAAATACGAATCTACTATAAGGAACCCGTAAATCTTTGTACTGGTTTCCTTAGTCATAAAATGTCTGAAATACTCTACAAGACTACGGTGAATCGTTTATAACGTTCCATTACTCTCAGGCCTTCATGCAGTAGTCTGTATTTTCTTTATACCCAATATTCTAGATGATCTTTTAAATAGGTCCCTCAGAAATTTCGATACCTGGTCACTAATGGAATCGCTAATGTAAAATTACTGAGATCACCCTGAAAAATAAGGATTTATTTTCTACCATTGACACATCTAAAGGACCCACAATGTCCATATGTTACTTCCATAAAACCGTTTTTTGCTGTCTCTGTGAGAGCCAAAAGTGATCTTTTGCGGTATTGTGTTGCCTTGTTATGATGGCATGTAGCATTAGTTTTTACATGCTTTCCAAGGTCGTCGTTCATTCCATGTCGTCTATTGCCTGTTTCAGTTCTTTCTCAAGTTCCATGTATCCCTTGGCATCCCCCAAATGACTTGATGGACACCTTACAAGAAATATCCACGTGCGTCCTTTACGATTGGCTTGTATTGTAAATTTCCATCCATAAAGATAGGCTTGAAAGGACTGCCTGATGTGTAAAACAAGACAGTATACTCACAAATACACATATATTTCAGGCCTCTAATGATTTTTTCCTAAAAATGAAGGTGAAGTGCGTATTGCATAAAAAACTTCGTTTTATTCAGTTGTACACAGATGGATCTAACGTGAAAATTGTCAACATAAGGGTCACAGTTGTTTTGTTGTCCATACAATGTATAAACATTGTCTTACTGTTGTGGGCCTCTCTGCTGAGGCCTTGTTTAGCTTCCTCGGTGTGTAAGCGAATGGAATGTCAGGTCATATCTTCCCTTGAGTCAACATTGACCCGGGCGCTGCTCCGCTACCATTTGTTGTAACAACAGATGTCTCTTGGAAGTTTGGATAGCGCAAGATAGGAGGATTTAGCAGTTTTCTCTTTAAATTATTGAAGGCTGCTACTTGTTTTGCTCCTCTGCATTTATACATGATATCACCATTTAGCAACTTGCGTAACGGATTTGCAATGGCGTGAGGAAAACATATTCAGTAATATCCCACTAATCCTAAAAATACTTTCATTTCTTTAGTCGATATGAGATGATGGAAGTTCTTTATTATCTTTCTGTTTTCTTGTTCTGGTTCTACACTTTTTTCTGTTATTTTGTGCCCAAGATATCTCATTTCATTTCTAAGAAATTAGCATTTTGTCAGGTTGTAACTTCAAACAATGCTGCCTTAATCTATCAAATATGACCCTTAATGTCTCACTGTGTTCTTTTAATGAAATGTTGTGACAAATATGTCACATAAATACATGATACATCGCCTTGCAGTGCGAATGAAGCTACATTTATCAATCTTTTAAACGCGCTCAGAACTTCTTTTAATTAAAATCTTTTGAATTCCCAACTTTGAAAATTTATGCTAAGTCCTGTCTTTTGTCCGTTAACATCTGGTGATATCCGCACGCCAAGTACAACGTTGTAAAACATTTTGCTTTCCTGATTTGATCTACAATCTCCGCAATATTCGGCATAGGAAAAGAATCTCCTACACTATTCTTATTTAGTTTTCTAAAGTACACTACTAGTCTATGTTTCGTTTTTCCACTACCATAAGTTTTCGTTGGAACTAACAATATTGCTGCATTCTTTTCTTTGTGGGGAACAACAGCCACTTTGAATTTTTTGAAAGAGATTTCCGCCGTTTGACTGTTAACTGTTCATTTATTTTACTCAGTCATGGTTTCGGATTTGCAGCCATTTTCAAGTGCATATTCAACATGCTCATGAGATGGCTACAATAGTCCAGTAGAATTTGCGCTCAAATCGGAAATAATTGCTACAAAATGTTTTATTGTTTTAATGGCTTCGTTTGTGTCCCAGTATGACTATCCTAGGTTTTCTCCCTCGACGGAGTTTTGGAAAAGTGGTGGGGGCAAAAATCTACGCGAAAAGGGTATTTTTTCGGTTTTGTGATTATATATCGTAAATGACTCACAATATCGAAAACATAGTGGGATTAAAAATTTTAGGGTATTAAATTTTGCATTGAATGAAACTATCCGCGTATGTTTTGACCACCCCTTTCCATACTAGTGCTCTTCAAAATTGGACCAATTTTACATGTTCATGACGTTGGAAGAAACCCACCTATCGATAATGTCGTTCATAAAAAAGATATGGAGAGATAAATTCTGCATTCGTTGAAGCTAGAAGTGAATTTATTGGACCACCCATTTGTGTACAGCTCCTCATTAAAGTTGGACCATTTCTCGTCATCAATGAAGGCAATTTCAAATGTAGGTCTTCAGCAATTCTTATGTACACTCTTTTAAAAAAAGAACTGTAGCAACCCATTGTATTGTATTTATTTAATATAGTAATAGAATAAAATATTAAATTTTTGTAAAATTTGAAAAATAATATTAAAAAGTTTTTCATATATCGAGGGTTAAGAACTGAGACCTCGTTTCTGACAGATGTCAGAAAATGTCCTGGCTCAAAAAAATTTGTAAGTAAAAAAAATATACGTTATAACAAAATGAATCAAAAAAAATGCAGAACCTGAGAGTAATAAATGATTATGCTCTAAATAAAAAAGTCAAAGCAATCCAAATTTTTATTAAAAAGTTATGTTCTTTACTTCCCCTGTAAAATATGTCTTTTGTCAGATACGTGGTCTCCGTTCTTAGCCGTCGATATAATATATACCCATTCAACTGATATGAAAGAAGCAGGAAGAGACACTCGTTGAAATTAAGTAGTGGTTATTATACCTTGTAATTACAAAATTTTACATAAATGTATGAGATGAAAAGGGTAAAAGTAGGTATGTACACAAAATTCACATACGTCGACGTTTGACTGTCATTGCACCACTCGGCTCCGCAAAGTCTGTAATTTCCGAGTTCGACGCCCCGTCACTCGACTTCTCAAAGTCAGTAATTTTCGTCACCTCATATATACTGTCCAGGTCTTCGTCGGTTCCATCAGGTTGGATTGAGTTAGTGCTTGTATTCCCTTTGCAGTTGACACAAATTAATGAGCACTTAATACCAGCCTTCCGACGCCCACAGCTACCTGCACAGCATTTGCAGGAAATTGTTGAGAGAAGAGAATGAGGAGCTGGTTCTTTGGAGGTAGGAACGGGGCCAAGCCCAAACTCTGAAGCCTGTCATCATCAGAGGAGCGGATCCATCTGGTGCCCTATCCACATTTGTACTTGTACGTAGGTCATCAAGCAATGCTGGCGAGCTGTTTCCGACGTTGGGGGTAGGGATGCTAGGGTGAATTTCACAATCGCTTTGGAGAACAGGTCGAATCACAATTTGTCTAAAGTGTCTCCTGCCGTACTTCCACAGAGGGTTGTTAAAAATCGGAGGCCAGCTTCGACAATAGCTTCAGCTTGAGTATCATGCTCTAAGAAAGATATGATATATTCCAGAAGACATTTATTTTTGGCCAATAGATTGACCACCCTCTTCTTGCCCTGACCGAAGAGTGATGAAGTTGTGTCGTGTCCACTTATGGCGTGGAGAAATATGAGTGGCCTTCTAATGTTGCTTGCCAGTTTGAAACTGCTGGAAGCAAATACTTTTGATGACGTCTTTCCTCTTCCATGTTTCATGAAACCGCTGGAAGCAAATACTTTTGATGACGTCTTTCCTCTTCCAGGTTTCAAGAAATATATATTTGCTGATGGTGTGGCTAGGGCATTGAGCATGATGAGAAGGTGCGTGTCCTCACCAACAACCACAACCCTCTCATGTTCCTGTGATACCTCAAGCGCTATGGCAACATTTAGGTGGTCTGCGTCTTCATTAGCTTGCTTTACTGAGAAGCCTTCATCTTCAAGCCTCGAAATAAGCAAGCTAATGAGACGTGCATTATTTCTGTCATTGGAAAGGAGTTGCTCCTGAGTCATAGTTACCATCATTAACTCGGTAAAGATGACCGCAGGAGTAGTGTGTCTTTTGCTTCGGCAGAGGCGCTCAGCATATTTGATGCTCTTGGTGGGCAGGTCTTCTGCGTAGGCAACGAAAACCACACTTGTCACACTTCCGCTGTAGTGTCTATTCAGCGTATTTGGTTATCATTAACTTGAATGTTTCACCATTCTTAGATACAACCCGGTGGAGAAGAAATCCACCATCGATGACAAATGCTGCTTCTTCCAGGTTTAAATAATTCAGTGGTGTGAACAAGTCATATAGCACTGACTTGGGAGTCTTCTTCATTCCAAATGCATCGAACAGAGAAAGAGGATAGGGTGCCAGCTCATATCTGAAGAATTCTTTAAGGTGTTCGTCAGATTTCTTGAGAGGTGCTATCCGGTGGAATATGGTTTCAGGGTTCACTGGTACATCCTACCCATGAATGGTCACCTTGGATTTAAATCCCTGTATACTCATCACTCTTTTATTTCGGACAAACTTCATGTTGTGAAAGGTTTGACCAACTAGGGCGAGAATTGAGGATTTGCCCATTTCAAAGGCTCTGTGACAGTTGATTGAGTCATCTCCGACGATTCCTGTGCTGAATGACATAAATTTAGTATCAGGAAAAGGATCATGGGATTGAAACCACTCAATAAATTTCTGAAGTTTTGCATTGTCACGCTGGACTCTAGGATCCCTCGCAATAACATGTTGCTCTGAGGTAGTAAGTGATACATCACAAAACTCTTCAACCTGCTGGGTCACTGTAGTAACAGTTGGCATGGTCAGAATCCGTCTACTCAGAGTACTGTCTGAAATGCTGCGACCATGATTGAGCCCTCCGGTACTTTTCAACGACCACATTAGTGTCTGCTCAATCGTCGTGAGAGACCATATCCCACTCCAAAACTTATCAGACTTTTTTGATAGTAAACCAGCCTTTGAGTGCTGATATTTTCTTTTCAAGGCCCACAGCTATGCAGATTTAGCATACAGAAAATGTCCACTGGCATGAAAATAGGGCAAAATTTTCTTAATAGTGGTGAGGTGTAGTTCCCAGTCGCCACTCCTCTCAGCCTGAATGAACTGCTTCATCAGTGTAGTCATGTTGAAGTAGAGAATCCATAACTTGGCAGTGGGACCACTTAGCTCCAGCTCTACAAGTCGCTGTGCAAACATGTGCTTCAAAGATTCATAATCAAGGGCTTCCAAGGAACTGGATGGGGGTAGACGCCTCTTCAAGGTGCTGAACAGTTCTCTCACTGTCACTCATTCTTGTGAGGATGACATGTGCGAGAGCCAAATTGCAAAGAATATGTGCACGAACTGCCCTTGAATAAGCACGACCAGCCATTATTTTTTCTCTTGATACCAGCACGTAAGCAACGCAGAATAGCTCTTGCAGTCCACTTGCACTCATAATGTAGCCTATGGCTCCCAAGAATGATACGAGAAGTTGAAACCCTCCCAACCGTACTATGACCATGCCCAAATCGGAGTCTGGAGGGAAAGATGCCACTGTCTCACGTGCCTTAAGTTAGAGAGGCTGGTCAAATGTAACGAAACAGGCATTTTGCTTGATGGTTTTGCATTTATTTATTGAAGTGAGAAGTGAAGTGTACACAGTGTCATTCTTGTTGGGAGGTGCATTAACTGATCTAGAGACCTAGATTTGTAAATGTGAAGTACCTTACATGCATAGCAATGAAAGTACAAATTAGCCTACAGAAAATGGTGATCCATTTCACTTTTGGTCTCATCAAACGCAGAATTTATTCCTCTATATGGTTTGTATGAACCACTTTATTGATAGATGGGTTAGTTTCAACGATAATACCAAAGAAACAGAAGTTAAAAAGGAAATTTTTCATAAACGTGTAAAATTGGTCCAATGTTGAAGAGCAAAAGTATGGAAACTTGTGGTCCAAAAAATATGCGGATGGTCTCATTCAATGCACAATGTCATGCCCTACAATTTTTAATCCCACTATGTTTTCGATATTGTGAGTCATTTACGATATATAATCACAAAACCGAAAAATACCCCTTTTTCGGGTACATTTTTGCCCCCCCCCCCCCCCCCCACCACTTTTCCACAACTCCGTCGAAGAGGAAAACCTAGGATAGTCATACTGGGCCACAAACGAAGCCATTAAAACAATAAAACCTTTTGTAGCAATTATTTCCGATTTGTCTAATTTTTAGGTTTAACCCTACTGGGCTACAAAACCGAAATCTTGAATGTGTACAATAAATGAAAAATTGTAAAATGACGGAAAGTATTTTTTTATTAAATACTGATATATTCCATTTGTTAGCGGTGCTTCAACTTATTTATCCTCTGTCTCTTTGATTCTGGTATCCTTTATGGTCTGATATTCACTATGATTCCCATATATTACTTCGAATTTGGTGTTTTATGTCTCATCGTTTCGTTGTATGACAGCTTGTCTCGACACAAATAATGACACTATACTCAGCACTTAGCCTTTCTGTTTCGTTAGATAGAAGAGAATCGAAGCATTTGAGACGATGTAATATAGAGGAATGTAGAAAATTAGGTGGACTGATAAGGTAAGGAATGAGTATGTTCTGCGCAGAATCGGAGAGGAAAGGAATATGTGGTAAACACTGATAAGGAGAAGGGACAGGATAATAGGACATCTGTTAAGACATGAGGGGATGACTTCCATGGTGCTAGAGGGTGCCGCAGAGGGCAAAAACTACACAGGAAGACAGAGATTAGAATACACCCAGCAAATAATGGAGGACGTAGGTTGCAAGTGCTACTCTGAGATAAAGAGGTGGACACAGGAGAGGAATTCGTGACGGGCCGCATCAAACCAGTCAGAAGACTCATGACCCTCCCCCCCTCCACCCCCCAAGAAAAAAAAAGATAATGTCCACTGTCTGTTTTTACTACAGATTCAGGCACTTAAATTGCGTGGAATTTCTCCTGTTATTTGGCCATGTATTCTTACATTTAAATTTCTTTCTTACCGTGGGACTATACTGTCTATATCACTCTACACATGTTAGCTTTGTTGTTTTACATCTTTTTAAATTTTCCTCTTGTGGGAGTGACATAGTCCTCTGCCTCTTCTTGTTGGTGTGGTCCCACAGGTGCTGGAAGTAACCGTAAACTTTCCTACAAAAATAGTTTGCTACGAAAGTCATTCGCCGCCCTACTGCCCTTCAAGTAATCTCTTCCTAGTAGTGCTTCTTCATAATGTAAGCTAAACCACTGGCCTACAACATGAAATTAATAGTTTACTCACATTGGGTTATTGAACGCTAACACCAAATCACGAATTCCTAACGTCTTAAATACGCTTTGTTTTTTCCCTTTCATCTAGTTATTTCTGTCCTTTTGCTTACAATAGAGATGAACTTGAAGGCAGTATTACAGAAACGGAAGAGGACGTAGATGAAGATGAGATGGGAGATACGACACTATGGGAAGAATTTGACAGAACACTAAAAGACCTCAGGTGAAACAAGGCCCCGGGAGTAGACAATATACCGTCAGAACTTGGGAGAGCCAGCCACGACAAAACTCTTCCATCTGGTGCGCAAGATGTGTGATACGGGCAAAATACCCTCAGACTTCAAGAAGAATGTAGTAAATCTAATTCTAAAAAAAGCAGTTGTTGGCACATGCAGAAATCAGTTAGCTATCAGTCATGAATTCCTTACAGATGAATGGAAAAACTGGTGGATGAGGACCGCGCAGATCAGTTTGAATTCCGGAGAAACGTAGGAACACTCGAGGCAAAACTCACCCTACGACTTATCTTAGAAGACAGGCTAAGGAAAAGCTAAACTGCGTTTATAGTATTTCTAGATTTAGAGAAAATGTTCGACAATGTTGACTGGAATACTTTCTTTAAAATACTGAAGGTAGCAGGGGTTAAAAACAGGGAACCGAAGGCTATTTGCAACTTGTACAGAAACTAAACGGAAACTATCAGTCGAGAGGCATGAAATGGAAGCAGTGGTTGACAAGGATGTGAGACAGGGTTGTAGGCCATTCCCTATGTCATTCAGTCTCTACAGTGGGCAAGCAGTAAAGAAACCATTGAAAAATTTTGAGTAGAGATTAAAGTTTAGGGAGAAGAAATAAAAACTCTAAGGTTTGCCAGTGGCATTGTAATTGTGTCAGGGACAGCAAAGGATTTATAACAGCAGGTAAATGAAACGGACAGTGTCTCGGAGGAGGAGGAGGAAAAAGATAAGTAGCAAAACAAGGATAATGGAATGTAGTTGAATTAAATCACGTGATGCTGAGGGGTTAGATTAGGAAATAAGACACCTCCCTAAGGTAGTAGATGGGTTTTGCTATTTGTGCAGCAAAATAACTGATAATGGCCGAAGTAGAGAGGACGGCAAAAAAAGCATTTCTGAAGAAGAGAAATTCACTAACAACGAATGTAGACTTTAGTGTTCGGAAGCCTTTCCTGAAGGCATTTGTATGGAGTGCAGCCATGCATGGAAGTGAAACATGGACCATAAACATTTTAGACAATAATAGAATAGAAGCTTTTGAAATGCGATGCTACGAAAGAATGCTGAATGATGGGTAGGTCACGTAACTAATGAGGAGGTACTGAATAGAATTGTGCAGACAAGAAATCTGTGGCACACTTTGACTAAAAGAAGGAATCCCCTGATAGGACACATTCTGTGACATAAGGGAAATTTGGGAGTAAAAATCGTAGGGGGGAACAAAGAGATGAGTACAGTAAGGAGATTCAGAGGGTTGTAGATTGCAGTAGTTACTCGGAGATGAAGAGGCTTGCGCAGGATGGAGTAACATGGGGAGCCGCATCAAACCAGTCTCTGGACTGAAGACCGCAACAACAACATTTCTGTCAGTTTAATGTAATGAACCAGGGATTCATCTTTTATCAAAATTAATTGAATTCTGTACCAATTAATAGTTTCAATCCCTTCCTTTGAAATGTACACTGAACAAGTATGATCTTATTGTTACTTTCTTCATTTAGCATTCTAAATTTGTGTCATGTTGTTGTGGAATTACATGAATGGTATTGTTTTTACTTGTTTAGTTTTCCTCTTTCGTGGATTGTCGTTCTGCAAGCCAATTTACGTTCTCTCCATTCTCGGAAGTCACATTATATTACAAGTAAATGGCCTCATTTGTCTAACCAGTATATGTAAACCATCATGTCCCTCTAAATCGCAGCGCGAACACTTCATTACTTTCAGTGAGTCTGTTTCCCAGCAGTTTCCTAACAATTCACTAGTGTAAATTCAATTTTCCTAATGGCGCTAGGAGTGCATCTCTTAGACATTTTATATTGCTTTGTTAAGTGTGTGTACATTTCATAGGTCGTTCATAGCGGAATTCTGCATTCGTTCGTCTGATGTGTCCTGTGCACGCACTTTCTACATTGCACTGTACATTTCGTGGGGGGAGGTTGGAGTGTATTCGCATTTGTCCCACGTATGTGTTTAGAAACGCTTATCTTCTCCTTCATGTGTTTGGGGATTGTCCCATGTTACTTTTCTTTCTTGGCCCAGTATTCCACATCGAACCGTCACGTAACATTTTCTTCCATCAGTGAAAGGTAAAATATCTCTTTTTGATACTTGTTTCTTGTCACAATGTTCATTTTATGAGGGGCCTTGTCTTTTCTTTTGCAGGCATTATCGCTTTCTCTCTCTTCGTGTGACGTCCTCAGTTTGGAGTAAGCTCAGCGGTTCGCCTGTATTTCCAACAATTATTTGTGTTTGCACAAACCCTGAGTAAAACACGCTCCGCATGACGAATCCACTAGTTCTGGTGAACATGGCCACTGTTCCATGGAAGTGACTTTCCAGAATGTTTTCGATACTTCATCGATTTTACTTCTCCAGTCTACAACACATGTCACGCATACATATCAATTATCTGTTTGTCAAAATGTTTTTCTTCTAGTATTAAGTCATGTCTTCCCATGTCTGCAAAAATTCAAGAATTAATAAAAGCGATCTGTGTTCTTCTGTAATCTCAGATTTTGCCACAGTAATAGAGGTAATAGAGGCCCAGACAGGCAGGTGGGGGTAGGGGTTTGTTAGTTATTGGGAGCTCCAACGTTAGGCGGGTCCTGGAGCCCCTCAGGGACATAGCGCCTAGGGCGGGGAAGAAGTCCAACGTTCACTCGGTGTGCTTGCCGGGGGGCCTTGTCCGGGATGTGGCAGAGGCACTTCCGGCGGCTATCGAGCGTGCGGGGTGCAGCCAGCTGCAGATTGTTACACATGTCGGCACCAACGATGCCAGTCGTCGGGGTTCCGAGGAAATCGTTAGGTCCTTTCGACGGCTGGCTAAATTGGAGAAGGCGGCCTCCATCTCTCGAGGAGGAAGCCAAGCTGACGATTTGCAGCATCGACGCAGGGTGGACCGGGGTCCTCCGGTTTGGAGTCGAGTGGATAATTAATATAAACCAGAAGCTACGCAGTCTCTGTGACGAAAATGGTTGTAGATTCCTCGACCTACGCTATGGGGTGTAAGATTGTAGGACGCCCCTCCAGATCAGCGGTGCACTACGCACAGGAAGCAGCTACATGGGTAGCACAGTACTTGTGGCGTGCGTATGGTTTTTTTTTTTTTTTTTTTTTTTTTTTTTTTTTTTTTTTTTTTAGATAAAGTTCCTCCCCACGGGAAACAAACCGTTGCTCTGAAAAATTACCAGTTCATGACACTGACGTGGGTGTGCCAATTGTAAAACTGTTATCTCGCCTAAACAGGTCATTCCGAAGGATTTAAATATGCTAAATCTCATGTTAGTAAATCGTCGAAGTGTCTGTAGCAAGATCCCCGAGCTACTCTCCGAAATAAACAGTAGTAATGCCAATATTGTATTAGGTACCGAAAGCTGGTTGAAACCAGACATAAATAAATGTGAAATTTTGAACTCGGATTGGACAATATTTAGGAAGGATAGTTCTGATGCTTTGGGAGGTGATGTGTTCATTGCAGTTAAAAGCTGTTTAAATGCAGTTGTGATTGATAGTGTGTGGGACTGTGAAATAGTCTGGATAAAGCTGTCAATCAGACAAGGAGTGACCATTGTATTAGGATGTTTTTATAGACAACCAGCATCTGCAACAAACGTCTCAGAGCGTTTCAGGGAATGTCTTGCGTACATAGGAAATAAATACCCAAATTATCCATTAGTTATAGATAGAGACTTTAATCTGGCGTCCATTGACTGAGAAAATTAGATGCTCTATCACAGTTGGGCGGAAGCAAACGCTCGTGTGAAGTTATTCTAGGAGCGCTCTCAACATATAACCTCGGGTAATTGCTGAAAAAACATGGTAACATGGGAACATATTAGATATCTTGGCGGCAGACCTGATCTTTTTGAGGAAGTTAATCTAGAAGAAGGTATAAGCAACAATAATGTCGTTCTGGCTTCTATGTCAGTGGAAGCTGAAAAAAAAAATGAAACAGCGAAGAGTTTTCTTGTTTGGGAAAGCAAATAAAAGTGCCATTAAGGAATATCTTCATAGTCAGCTCGAAGTATTCACCGCGGTACACAAAGATACTGAGCATTTTTGATCGAAATGTAAAGGTATTGTCCACCAAGTGTTAGAGAAATATGTGCCTAGCAAAAATATAAGGGAGGGAAAAGATCCACCTTGCTTCAACAAACATATTTGGAAGTTGCTGAGAAAGCAGCCGTTTTAAACGTAGTCACTGCCCCTCGGACAAACAGAAATTATGAGAAATGAAGGCAGCTGTCAAAAGATCAACGAATTTGAAAGCAATATTTTATCTGCAGATTCTAAAAATAAGTCCAAAATATTGTTGACGTACTTAAAATCTATGAACGCAACAAATAATTCAATTGCTTCTCTTGCTGACAACAGGTAATTAACGGATGATTAGAAACAGAAGGCCGAAATTCTAAACCTAGCTTTCAAAAACTCGTTTTCGGTAGGGGACTGCGGCACCTTTCCCCCTTCCAGTTATCGAACAAACGCAAGAATGGCTGACATAGTATTTAGTGTATCTGGGATTGTAAAACGGTTAAGATCCTTAGACGCCAGGAAGGCATATTGTCCAGACGGTATCCCCATTAGAGTATATGTTGACTATGCTATAAATATAGCGCCATTCTTATACATCATCTGTCAGAGATCATTGGAACAGCGGAAAGTTCCACGGGGCTGGAAAAAGGCCCAGATCATAGCAGTCTATGAAAGGGTACAAAATCGGATGCACATAATTACCGGCCAATTTCATTGACATTTAGTTGTTGTAGAATCATGGAACATATTTTGTGTTCAGACATGATGACCTTTCTAGACTCTGAGAAGCTTATTTGCAGAAACCAGCCCGGTTTTAGGAAACAGCGGTCATGCGGGACACAGCTGGCCCTCTTTGTGCATGATATACAGTAGGCTCTAGATACCGGCTCTCAGGTTGATGCCATATTTCTCGACTTTCGAAAGGCGTTATACTCAGTTCCGCACTGTCGCTTGCTCCAAGAAGTACGCGCTTACGGTCTATTCGCTGACATATGCAGTAGGATAGAAAGTTTTCTAACAGACAGCGAGCAGTACGTCGTCCTGAATGGGGAGACTTCAACAGAAACAAGCGTAACATCAGGATTGCCCCAGGGCAGCGTAATAGGCCCGCTGATTTTTACGATTTATATAAACGATCATGTTGATGGTATTGACAGCGGCATTAGACTGTTTGCCGATGATGCTGTAGTCTACAGGAAAGTACTATCACACGAAAGTTGTGAACAAATCAATTAGGATTTAAATCAGTTAAGATTTGCAGAAAATAAATGTGTGATGTAACGACTGGTAGTTATCTCTCAATATTAGTACGTGTACTCTACTGCTTATAACAAAGCGAAAATCCCTATTAATGTAGGAGTACAAAATAAACGCCCAGTCTTTGGAAGCCGT